>NC_139826.1:20670693-21318193 GCF_963691815.1 Echiichthys vipera
TGTGTGTGTGTGTGTTCAATGTTGCCGTTTAAATGTGATAACATGTTGTCTCTTGGTATTAGAGAGTCTGGGTGAGACAATAAAACACTAGTAAAGTACCTTAACTTGGGAGATTCCAAAAGCAAAATTTGATCTTACAGTATCACAACACATTGAATTTAAACACAAACACCTCCATGAGACTGATTCACTGAGCATCACCACAGCAGAATCCCCACTTGGATGGCAAAGCCCCGGGAGCCTCCACTGTTCAGCCATGCCACTGTAGCAGGTCTACCCTGCCTTTCCAGGAAGCCTCAGATGAGTAGGAAGCCCCTGGACATCTCTGCTAATCACTCATCCCTAAACAAGCGCTTTTTAAAATGATCTTAGAGAGAAAGAAACAAGACACAGACAAACCACACAGCCAAACAAGGCCCCCAGGCTTCTAACCAATTTAAATCCCAATTAGATTTATCATCAGATACTCTCAAGAGGTAAGTGTGTGTCGGTATACGTTGGTACATGCTTACGCGTATGTTTGCGTACATTAGTGTGGATTATCAGACAACCAGCTCTTCCGTATAAACAACAAAGGTCATTCCCTTGTCTGAGTCGATGTACGTTATTGTTCCGATTAGTGTGTGTGATTTTGTTTTGACTGTTATTGTTACAATTGCAGAAATAGCTGACCTTTGACTGTAAAAACTAGAGGATCACATTATTGTCATTGTCAGAGGATTTTCAATATATCTTGTCATGCTATGGCGGGTCCGTGCTGATGACAAAAAGTAATAAAACCTAGAACTAGTTCTAGAAAAAACTCAAGGTCAAGGGTTATGCACACATAACACACAAACTAAGTGTCTATCATTTCCTACTGAAGCTCCCCACATCAAATTCATCAGCTTTTCCCTTACCATACACTCTGCCCACTGAAACGCTTTCAAAGCCTTCAGCTCCCATACAGGAAAGAAAATCTAACCCATCTAAATACACAGAATAAAAGGACAATGTAATGTTGTGTATAAACAGTTCAAGCTCAGATGAGTTTTATATGTACTTTCCCTGTATTAAGGGAGTTACATACATAAAAATATAATATATCAAATGACAGTTTCTCACTTATGTATCAAGTTGTACTTCATGTGTTTGGATTATATAGGCATTGGTACATTTCTACATTGTACACAACAAAGTTTCAAAGTGTTTATCATGCTGTTGATGGTAACAGCTGCTTTATAAAAATCCATTGGCCTATTACCGCCTTTTGATAGGTACATAAACAAAAGGACACACTGACAAACACACACCAGATGGCCACGCCACCCCCTCCCCCCCCCCCACCCCCCCCACCCCCCCTAACCTCTTACATTAGGGTCCCTGTGGCAACAGGTCAAAACAGGTCCCACCTGAACGGGGCATTTCTGGTTCACAGGTGAGCCCTCTCTTTTCCTCTGCTTATTATTTTCTTTATAGTCCTGTCCCGCATCTCAAATGAGAGCAGGCCAGCATGTGCCGGGTTACTTCTGCGGGCCAGATGGGATTCAATGGAGATGACATTCGGTGGATGACCCACCTGATGTAACCATAATGTAGCGAGATGCCTTTTCCTATCCTTTTGATGACCACAACAGAGAGATTAATTAATGTAACACCATATGCACAAATACAGCCTTGAGTTCAAACTGACGATATAGTGTGAATTCTGTGAAATGGCAGCTACACATGTTTTTAGTTGAGCACTGGCCTTTGTCATCGACTGTGGCAGGACATCAGGATTTACTCAGCATCAATCCGCCCCACCACGTCACTAGGTGGCAGTATTGTCATATCAACCTCTTAAACCGGTTTCTCTGTGCTTCAACCCCATAAACAATATTTAACCACAGAAGAATACTATGACTGCAGCTTAAAGATGATCATCTACCTTGCTCTCTCAATGCAGCACGAAATATTCAATACCATATAAAATATTCCATGTCCCAGAAGTTGTCACAGCCCGGACCATTCTCTGTGTGTGTGCGTGTGCGTGTGTGTGTGTGTGTGTGTGTGTGTGTGTGTGTGTGTGTGTGTGTGTGTGTGTGTGTGTGTTTGATCTGGAAAAAAAGCTTAAGCTGTTGTAGTCAGAATAAAACAATGTTATAGAGATGTTTTATCAATTAATATTGTTTGAATGACAGTCCCAGCTGACCATGTGAAGTAAAAAAAAAAAAAAGAAAGAATCTTTAAATTTAAAAAAATACATTTCAGTTGTCCAAGAGCACGCATTAGTTACTGTACATGACACAAAGGTGAAGTCATCACGGTGCTAAGGGCAATAAAAGAAGCAGCATCACAACCATGAACTCATCTGCATTGAAGTATTTAATATTCTTCAAGAAATGAAAGCCGTTTTCTCATGCATCACGCTGCCGGGTCATAATTTGGTCATAAACAATAGAGTCTCTTGTGGTTCCTTGAATTTTTCTGACGATTTCGTCGGCGGCCCTAGCCGACAGAAGTTCCCAAATGTCGTTGTCTCTCTTGTTAGACATTTTTTTGCCATCCTTGAGTAAATCAGCTTTCTTCTTCACCCTCAAATGTTTGTTTTCTTCTTGTTTCGTACGAGCCGCATGGACATCATTATTCTCACACACAGCTCTGCCAGGTAAGATCTAGGTAATTTCAGGTTCGCTGTGTGTGTGTGTGTGTGTGTGTGTGTGTGTGTGTGTGTGTGTGTGTGTGTGTGTGTGTGTGTGTGTGTGTGTGTGTGTGTGTGTGTGTGTGTGTGTGTGTGTGTGTGTGTGTGTGTGTGTGTGTGTGTGTGTGTGTGTGTGTGTGCGTGTGTGTGTGTGTCCCTCTTACATTATATGAAGGAAGTGTTTAGGTTTGAGGTTGGTGGGATCTTTGAATGCAGAGCAGCACTTGTTCAAATGCTGAGAGTGAGCTAGAAAGAGATGCAACACCAGCCGCATGGTGTGTACAATACACAATTAGACTCATTATTGTATCCTGGAGATGAGAGAAATGCCACGTGGGCACTCCCCTGCTGTGCCTTGGCACCCTTTGGAGAACGTGAATCATGTACACATGAAGACATGTCCCACAACAATACAGCAGAAGCACTTCAAGCAGCCTGCCCCATTCATATACTTTTTACCCAGCCAAGCAAACAATCTACATTTGTCAGTCATTGGCAAATGCTATTTAGGTATCTGGCCAACTCACCCCTTCACACAGGTACGGGCTTCTTAACTGCAGACTCATTTTCCATCCTGGGTTTTTAAATTGGCAGCATATTCTGAATTACAAGTCCTTCATACACTGGTTATCCCAAAAATATACATTTCTCAATGTTTACAGGCCTCAATAACATGCACAGGGTTAACAGTGGAGTTACCTTTTATACTGTAGTTTGGATATTTATACACACAGGCTGCAAGACACCTCCTTGTGTCTTTGATTTTCCCTCCTTCTTTCGCTGCAGGACCGTGGGTTCACCTGGACTCCCCAGCAGAGTGCTCGTCTGACAGGAAGGCTGCGCTGTGTCACGGTGTGCACTGATTGTCTTATCTGCCCATTTATCACAGTTGAATTGGAACCAGCCTTGCCTGAAACCAGCTTTTAGACTTTGTTCGGGTGACTTGGGATGCATGATGCTGCAATTGTTGAGCTTTCAGAAATGGGGGTTCCATTGCAAATGTATTCAAGGTTATTTTAACATATCAACATACTTCATTTGTTTCATATTTCACTGGCCTGAGATAATAATTACAATTAGCCTGCCAGTATTGCATGTTAGGGGAACTGTGCACCATGTCTTGTGCCCATGCTGTTTCAGCAAGCTGACACAAAATGATTTCCTGACATGTGTAAGTTTCTCCTGTTTCAAATAGCTTCAAATGAGATCTTGCATGATTGTTAAACCTAAAAAATGCATCAGTGTACGAGAAGTGGCTGACTCCATGAGGCTGTCCACACAAGCTGTTTGCACACAAACCAGCTCTGATGTCTTCTGTCAGCCCTCATTTTGGTAAACACTGATGTCTACGTGAAGAAATGGAGTGACAGGTGCATGATTGAGGTACTTAAATGCAGAAACTCTCAGTGACTCTCCTACTCTCTCCCGATCTCCAAGGGTCGCTGTGATTCTCCTCATGCGTTTCAATTCTGACATTATATGCATCAGCTCGCTTTCATCTCCTGCCACATTTTTTTTAGGTCTAGTTTAATTGATGCACTTTTTGAAAGCTTTAGTGTTAATTGCAAAATAGTTAGCAGATTGTAATAATCACATCATTATTATTCACAGAGGCAGAATTGGTTTCTCTTCTTCATTAAGAAGAAGAATATCATTTCTTTAGAGATCCAGCGCAAACTTGTTTGATTCTGTAAGGCAGACGCTGGCTGGCTTCACATGGACTTTGCCACCTTTTCAAAGACTTTGCTTTACGAACAGGTCCGCTTAAACGAGATCTGTAAAAGATAAACATTAAATATGCATCCAGATCTTCTGCTTGGGCGAGTGGACTGAATCTGTATGAATGGCTAATGTGTTGCTGTGACGGCAAGCAACTAGATTGATCACTCATTACGATATCTGCTCCATTGGCCATTAACACCCGCAAGGAGCCTAACCATGGGCCCCATCACACACCAGGGTTAAATTGAGAGTGAAGAAGTGAAGTGTGCTTGTGCGTGTGTGGGAGGGGATGAAGGAAGAAGGGTTGTTGCATGATCCAAATATGTACAGCTATAGGCTGATACAAGTTGAAAGCTGGGTTGCCAGTATAGGTGAGTGGGTTCAGGTGTCCTTGTATACATAAAGTACACAATACATTTCTATAGTTTCTCACTGGGGATACTGTCCTCTGTATTTATCACACTCACTAACCACATTAGGCCACATTACTGCAGTTAAAAGCGTAACCATTTACCCAGATGGCTCTTCAATGGAGGAAAATCATATGTGATAATACAAGACATGGACTTACATGTGACCTGCCTGAGACGTTCCTTCCTGGTGGCCGGTTTACCGCTGATCCAAGAGTAAGAAAGAACAACACATGTAAATTTAAGATTGAGTCAAGAAACTCTCCACACCCACCGCTGCAGGGATGTTGTCAAAAGAACAAAATTTAATAAACCTGTCCATGACACCTGCACACACACTTTCTTTCTCTCTGCGTCTCTTGTGTTTTCTCTTTCTCTCAATCACACACACACCTGCCTAAGTGAAGGATTTACTTGTATTACACACAGTACATTGAACATGCCAATCACCCAACAGTGCAGCTGTCTGTGTGTTGTCTGTGAGCTGTCTGCATTCCTTTAGAAATTAACTGTGCACCTCAAATACTCTCAGACATGCAGCTTTAAATGTTAAAGTGGGGACAAATGTCGTGACAAGCTGTTCCATCAGTTGCGTGTCAAAATCACTCAGATAGTTTTTAATTACCATAACTGAATGACTAATGCTGACCAAGATATCAAATGCCTTCCGTAATGATTCATTCAGTACACAAATGAACACAGAGCTGCTCTGCTACTGTGTAGTCTCATACCCCTTCACCGCACTTTAATTCCAAGATTAATTTCAATATGTCATACTTTTAAGCTAAGCTGAACCCTACAATGACAGACAATTAGTGTAATCTCTGTCTCTCAACCACAGCTAACAAAAGTGTTGTAAATCCATAGGTGAATGATGCATAAACACTAGTTATAAGCCAAAAAACACCAGACTCATTACATACATTTGGTATATATTGTTTCAAATAGTACACTAAGTCTGTTGTTTTTCATGAAGCCGTTTATGTAATGTATTATGCTATCTGAAATTTGTCATATTTGTCAGAATTTGACATTTTAAAATGGAGGTGGACAACAAATTAAATGGGTCCTTCTTCCACAGCAACATCACAGACAAAATCCCCAAATGGACCAGTTGGAAACCCAGCTATTGGATATGATGTCGGAGATGCTGGTATTGACATAAAGCCTGTTTACTCCACTGTGCTCCCTCTGTAAAGATTCTGTCCACACAGACCTCATATGGAGCGAGGGGACCCCTATTCATCTCCTCCCAAATGGGATAGCATCCTCCAGGGGAGAGGGGTGACACAGTCCCTGCCAAGGCGATGGACAAGTCCTTCTGCTGATAATAGCAGTCGACGGGGGGAACAACCTCAGCAGGCACCAGGCCAGACAACTGTCAATCAAAGTACCTCTCCTCTTTTCCCACTTTTGGTTGCCACTGCCCCTCCTCTCTATGTGTCTCTCTTTCTTCCATCTCGACCCCTCGTCTTCACAGTGTGCGCACTCCAGAAAACTCTGGTTCAAATCTCCAACCTGGGGATCCTCGCAGTGAACATAATGAGCATGATGCTCTGACAAGGATCGGTCGGGGCACAGATGGAGGCAAACATCAATTACAGATGTGTAACTATAAATAATAAGGCTTTTTAATGGGTCAGCTAATTGCATATCAGTAAGGACCACAGCCACACAAAAGTAAAAAACAAACATCAGAACATTCTGTCCAACTATTTTTTCCTCTCGTCCCATAATGCATTAGATAACAATAACAACCAACAATAGTGGATCCTTTTTATCTAATTAGTAATTACCACAATGGTAATTACACGACTGTGCAATGGCATGAAATAAATTGGTATGAGAATAAAGTGCGTTCCCCTCTCAATTTGTTTAATTTGTAACTTTGAGTCTAAATCATCCATCCATTAATTCTGAAAAACAAAATAAGCTGCATGGAAGAAAGACGAAGAAGGAATTAACAGAAGACTCTCTGACTGACTGACGTTTTAAACAGTAAATTGGTGTAAGTGCCCACCTGAAGACTTCAGTTATAATAATGTTTATAAAGAAATGCTGAATAATATTTATAGCCACAAAGCAGAAATCTAAGAAAGACAACTTCATTCAACAGGCTCAAGTATCCAATTATTTCATGTGCAGTACACATCTTATCCCTCTTATCTCACAGTATTTATCACACCTTTTATTGTATACTGTCCTACCATAACTTCTTTTTAAAGTGTTTGACTGTGTTTTTGTTATGTTATGTTATGTTATGTTATGTTATGTTATGTTATGTTATGTTATGTTATGTTATGTTATGTTATGTTATGTTATGTTATGTGTGAGTACCTCTACATAACATATCCATTAGACACCTTATTTTCTACACTTTGAATATTAGAAAGTGACTTGATTATAAATTGGCATGAACTTTGGGTAAATGATTGAAATTATCTTACACATCACATTGAAAGATGTGTCATGTTTTGTATTTTTGAATACAGGGTTTATATAGAATGAAGGGAAAAACAGATAGATTAATTTAGTTCATTTTTATTTCACAACAACACTATATAGGACACTTAGTCCTATTGAGAGTATCCTGGCTAAGGATCTTTATTCAGCCAATGCTTTAATACTGAATTTACTGAAACATCTGGTCTATAAAAACTTGCTCTTTACTTAACAGAAGAGTTTAATAGATTAAATTGACTGATGACGACTTGTGCTCAGAGTGCACCCAATAACATGTTTAATAGAAATAAAAATAATTATATTGTTTGTTTGGTGACCGAAAGAGGATATCGTAATTGTTCACATGTTCGACGGTTATCTCTCTTGTTTAAACGGCGCATTTGGACCCAGAAATCGTATTTTGAAAGGGTGTTAACAACGGTATATCAGAATTTTAAACTTCCATACAACACCAGCACAAAATAATTAGTCTTGATACGACTTTTGATACCACAGCAAAAATAGAAAAAACCCCTTTGTACACAAAAAAATGTATTACCAACCACAGTGCTGGTACAAAAAAGTCCTTTCTATGAGTACAGTTTAAGGTTCTCTGAGGTGCACCCGAATGCACCATGAAATGCTGCTTGTGCCCACATATTTACATAACTCAGGGGTTTAGACAAACTGTTGTCACACCAGTGATTTCAAGGAAAAAGGAAGATTTAACAGTTCTGTTGTTTCTCCGTCATCTCTGACTTCGGCAGTGGCCGTGGTGTCTGTGAGAGTGAAGCTGCCGGTTACTGGTAGCTTCAGTACTTTCGATACAATCGAATGTATGATTAAGACATTTTGACAATCTCAGAGCTGAGGCCCCTCATTGTTTACATCGAGCTAACACCCAGGCTCCCTTGTACACACACTGCTTGCTTAAAACAAGAGCCTCTCTGAGGGAACAGGGCTGTACAACTGAGACTTGTTGGCACCCTACAATATGCTGTGACATGATACAATATTCAAGTCAGTTAGCTAGCTATACATTTATTTTAGCTAGCTGCCCATTTTCCCTGGTGGACGCTGGAATGTAGTCACTGAGCAAAACTAGCATAATACATAAGTGTCAGCGCACGATTCAACTGATGATTGATGGAATGACGTGTGCTAAGGAGCCTCATGATGACCATGATTTGGCCCTGCTTGTTTCTCTTCTAGTGGGAATTTGTTTGAGCAATGGACCAGGGAGGAAAACACTTGTTGGTAAAAGCAGAACTGTCACTATGGCCCAGTAAAAGTGGGAGAGGTAACGCCATTTTTTTGCTGCGAGCCCTCTATTAATGAGACATCACTCAATCAGGGGTGGTCTGTTATGACAACTACCAGAGGCATTTTTGTGTGTTTTTGTTTGTTTGTATACAGCACGTGTGTCTGTGTGTATATTTGGACACTCATGGCCCAAAGCAAATACTGAATAATGCAGATAAACTTGTAAGTCCTACAGTGCATTTATCATTATAGACAAGAAAAATATTAATGCAAGAGACAAGAATAATTATCACACTCTTTGTGGAAGATGACAGAATCACCAGAAAGATTGCATATATTGTACAATATTGTCATCAGATATATGAGAAAATAAAGGATCAACAATGTGAATGGTCTCCGTTCACAAAAGCCCAAAATGTATTAACATATATTGTGTACAATATAATTATGTTCTGGCATTGATTAAGTTTTTTGATAAAAAGTAATCGCATAAAACTAAATAATTATCTACATTTAATAACTACATGTGTCTAAGAGACTTGCGTGAGCTGCAGTGACCCTGCTGTGCATTATCGGATGAATCAGTGTTATTGAGGTGGACCGTTCTTTTTAAAGCAAGCTTTTTACATTTACAAAACACCATGTGTGCGTGTGTATGTCTTAACCCGCTTTATGTATAGCAGGTATTTGCGTGTCTGAGAGTGGTATGGTATAAAAAGAAACCCCAAGACTCATAAAATATAAACACAGCCCATCTTGCAGATTTTCCGATTGGAAACATTGGCACACACACATTCAACATGCACTGCACACTGTGGTGTACTGTCATATTTAAAGCAGTAGCTCTTGGAAATGCTTATTCAAACTATTTGAGTCAGTTGTACAGCATGTGTGTTAAATATGTTCTTTCTCTCTATGACATGATGTAGCTCATTAAATAATTAATTAATTCAAGAAACATTATTAAGACTATTATAGCATCTCTATTCAGGTGATTTCTATATAGGGCTGGAAATTGTGCTTAAAATCAATATCACCATATGAATTTGAATATATGACCATGTATTTCCCAGAATGAACTTTAATCACAATGCAAATGTTTGTAAAATCACATAAGAAAATCTAACTGATGCTCAAAGCAGAGAACTGTGTCCCACTTGTATCTATTTAATTAGTGCAAACTATTCTTCATATTTCAAAATTAGGATATGAATTAAAACTTGAGCACATCATCATGATACTAATCAACTTAAAGTCAGTGAACGATAATATTGAAGATTTATGAACACAATCATACAAAAGATGAACAGCATGTGCATTTTAATTCACAGACTGTTACAATCTGAGGTAACTCACAATTGGGTATTGGAGGTAACAAAGACACGTACCAATCCATAATAATATGATATGGCTGAATAATATACTCAGAAAAGAGAGAATAACACAAGTAAAATGTTTAACAGGTAGAAAACACTGGACCCACTAGTTCTTCACTACATAATTGTCATCTTGCTCCTTTTGCTGTGAGTTTGTGAGCAGGTTACAACATCTGTCACAGCCTGAGCAGTGTCTGTCCAGGCCAGTCTTGCAGCTGCGCAGAGGCACTTCAGTGTACGGACTTAACCCAGCTTTGCAGCTACAGCTGATAATATCCAACAGGGCAGGAGAAGCAACCAGATGTACTCGTTGATGCATCACAGGTCAGCTACCACGTGATGTGGCCATCGCCAGGCACTGTGGCTGACCTTGACAGTTTGCCCATCTTCAGGTGCTGCTTTGACCGCCCCTGATCCACCAAATGTGGACATCATGACGTTTTGGGACAAGAAGAAAGCCGAGAGGGTGAGGAGAGGAGGCAATCATGCCCAGCCTGGATGCAAACTCTATTGCAAAGTCTGTCCTCCTGCCCTATTGGGCATTATTAGCTGTAGCTACAAAGCTGGTTTGAAGCCATGTACAACAGCAAAGTGCAAATGCACAGCTGCAGGCTTGGCCTTTACTGCTTCTGCAAAGGCTGTGATAGTTCATGTTGCAGCCCTTTTACACACTCAGAGCAGGAAGAGCAAGATGACAAAAATGTAGGATCTTGAGTAGAAGATGAAGACAGAGTTGATGAAGAGGACATGGTTTATAACAGAGCAGTAGTACAAAGTATTAGAAGTGCAAGGTGATCTAATATAAAAAAATGTCCCAGTTGTAACATGTTTTTTTAAATGACTTCAGAGAGTTTTCTGCTCTGATAATTTTGGGTAAACTTTGGGAATTTCATGATTCATATGTTCCACCCATAGACTGTATATAATATGGACGTTGCCTTTCTGAAGAGCCAAGATGAAGCTCAAAGTGAGCTGCTCCCGGTAGCTCCAGCTGTCGCTATCTTGGCAGTTCCTGATTCCCCCTGCTCCTGGCTAATCCAAAAATGGGCAAAGAGGTGGAGCATGGATGGAGCTGAGGTCTAGGTCTATGCTAGCCACCTGTGATGGAAACCCACCTGTCACTAAGAGCTGCATGTCCTTAATTATGCAGAATTTTTTGCCTTGATATAACTTAAACTTGTAAGTTCACCCTTGTACAGTTATTATGAATGGGGACATTTTTGTACCAGGCTGTAAACATGTTATCGGTATCTTTGCTGTTAATTGGGCATTTTAACATATGGATCTATGGGGATTGACTGGCTTTTTGGAGCCAGGCTAAGGGGGCCGCTCGATAAAATGTTTGGTTGCTGCTTGGTTTTGCCTGTTAAACTATTTTACTTGTTGGCCTACTCCATTTTTGTCCTTTCTGATATGGTACTTGCTTTTGTTACCTCCAACACCCAAATGTGAGTTACCTTAGACTGAAACAGTCTGTGAATTAAAATGCACATGATCTGCATCGTTTGTACGATTGTGTTCATAAATATCCCACAATATATAACTGAGTTGGAGTTATCTGTTCAATCCAATCAATCCAGGGTCCTCTTAAACTTAGAAATCGACTCAAGATTCATCCAAATCAGCCTACCAATTCTGGTTTAAACAATTATTTTAAATATCATGTAAGAAATGGATTCTGCATCCCCAATAACCCCCAAAACCACTCTAATATTGTTCACATTGTCCAAGCAGTTGCTGAAATTATGGCCATGCAAGCAATTATGCTAATTATTTCTAATTATACAAATTGCCCAACATATGTCAGTTAGCATCTGTCACTTTCTGAATGCTGTACTATCAATTTAATAATTTTATAACATTTATTTAATAAAACTTTGGGGTACACAACAAATCTTGGCAAGTAGAATATCAGCTTTCTTATACAATGGAACTGTTGTTTACTACTCCACTAAATAAGGAGGGACCTTAAATACGACTTTGCAACAGGAGATATTTCTGCTCTGCTCAGCACAGAACACTTTGGCAATGCTGGGCCAGAAAGCTAATGTTATGCTAGCATGATTCAAAGTCAATAACATTGTGTGTGGTTGAAAAACAATAACTAGAGACCATGTTGCGAAGGAATCACACCAGCTACAATGCCAAATCCGGCCAGAGGCGTGGAACGGTGTGTAATTGATCTCAATTACACACCTGTAAAGTTTTAACTGTATCTTGCACAGTTTTGCCGCTATCATGGCAACAAAATCTGTGCACAGACAAAGACATGTAAATACCTAGCAAAACACTCCAAACCTCTTCTGTGATAGTTCCTGCGAGTATAGGTGTCTTCGGGACCACATTTTAACATGATGACACACACACAGACTCAAAAGTCAGACAATACCAGCGTTGCTGTCACGGCTGAAAAATCTAATTTCCTTGTCATACAACAAGACAAGCTAGGTGTGCAGCCAGGTCGTTGTGCCCTAATCAAGACAAATATTCTCCCGAACAAATGATAGCCTTGTTACAACATGTGCGCCATCAGCCACAGCTTGAAGTGGGGAGTTGAATGACAAATGCGATGTGAAATGATCGCTGTGATACAAAGTTCAGAGGGGCATTGTAACTCAGCTCGTATGTTACAGTCATCATCACATGGTGTACAGAGGATGGGGCATTGAAGGACAACAGGTAGCGTTGCTGATACAATGAATTGTATTCATTTAAAATGGTACAGTTTAACTGTAACGACTTAGTAGGTGTTAATTATTGCTGACGGACACCCTACAACCAATCAGAATCAAGTATTCACCCAGACCATGGTATAAACAGGTGTAAAGTGCATACTTTCTGATCTTTCAAATCTACTTATCCCCTTCACATCTCTCTCTCTCTCTCTCTCTCTCTCTCTCTCTCTCTCTCTCTCTCTCTCTCTCTCTCTCTCTCTCTCTCTCTCTCTCTCTCTCTCTCTCTCTCTCTCTCTCTCTCTCTCTCTCTCTCTCTCTCTCTCTCTCTCTCTCTCTCTCTTTCAGAGGCCCCACAGATCTGTAGACTGTTTGCTCTTGCACAGCATTTCAGGTGACATCACCAAGAACTCATTTTACCAGTCTAGCAAAGTGACCGGCTGGCATCAACAAAATGAACACAGCATTCTTTCTTTCACAATGGATTCCCCCGAACTCACAAAACCTCCATAATGACCAAGTCTCTCAATTCATTTTTGTGGTTGATGTTTGGCTTGCACTGTTGCTGATAATGCCCCCTCCTCCTGCTCTCTCCTTTCAAGTCCACCCATTTGACAAAGTGAAAACAGCAACAAAAACACAAACAAAAACCTCCCCCAAGCTCATGCACGCACAGCCAAACCTGACATTCTAATTAGTTTTAAAAGTAATTGCTCGAAATGATTAGTTGAGTTGGGCCACTTTCCCCTGTTACCTCTGAATTGGAAATATAATTGCGGCAGACAGTAATTGGCCAGCCATAGACTGTTGGTTATTGTAGTCTGTTGTGGCCGGCTGCATCATTACCAAGGCTTGGACGCAGTTCAGCTTTTGAACTACAGTGACCGAAGAGGAACACAAACACACACGCACGCAATGCTCTGCTTCCCCATGCCAGCTCTCCATCACCACTCGGGCCCATGTCCCGCTCTAAGGATCTAAGTTGTTTTCCATCCTGACCTCTCTTTTGTCTTTTTTTCTCTTCTCCCTTTCTTTGCCCCTTTCCTCCTCTACCTCAGGGGTAAATGGACCGCTCATTGAGAGAAAGGGAAGCTGTGAGCTCTAATCCGGAGAGGAGACTCTTCAGCTTGTAGTTAGAAAATGGGGGAGAGTAGAGAGAAAGTATATAGGAATAAAAGATGGGAAATGGGTGGAAGTGTCATCTGAGTCATCCATGTTGTACGTCCTCATCCATGCCCTTCATGTATGACAATCACTAGGTCTTTTGTTTGCATGTTTACATATCTACACGTGTGTGACTGTCTGTGTTTGTGTGTTTCTTTGTGTATGCTCTCTCTGTTATTGCCTGGATCAGTCTGTGTCTGTTTATGTTTGTTGTGCAGAGTTTCCTTTGCTAAATTGTCTGGAAGCCGAACAGCCCCCATCAGTAAACCAGGCAGAAAGGGCTGCGTATCCCGCTACAGGATCCAGGACATGCCAGGGGGACCACATACACTATGCTCACGCAGGCACACACACACACACACACACACACACACACACACACACACACAAACAAACAAACAGGGCACCTTAATCTCTCTGACTCATAAGCACACACACACACCAACTGACCGACTAATTGACTGACCATCAGAGAGATTGAGACCAACAAACAGTTTAGTTTGTTTCAGTAATGCATCCATTGGACTTATGATCATGCTAATGACAGAGAAACTATTTTGTGTCAAGACAAGGTATTAACTCGGGTCTTTTCCAAAGGTGACAAACAAGAGACTGAAGCGACAAGGGGAAACTCAACACCCTCACCTCCTGCTCAATATATCGACCACAGAAAACACTATCCAGAAAGAGAGCACTCCTAACTGAAAATGTGTATCTGCCAATTACTCTCTCCCTCTCTCTATTAAGCAAAGAGAGATATAGGTCAGACCTGTCAGACTAAGGCTTCTGTCATCTCCCTGCCTATATGCATCACTCCTTGCCTGAGGATAAAGGTCCCATAGCTTTCCATTAGGACCCTCAGTGAGTGTACTGTATGTACAGCAGAGGCCCCCGACCCCGTACTCACACATATTCCTACCCACCCACACCATTAGAGAGAAAAAGCACTAATACCACTTATAGCGTAAGGCCAAAGGCAGGCTGTAATACCCTCAGCTTCACTGTCCTATTCACTTAATTCACACTTGGCAATACGAGCAACAATATAAAAGGGTTACTTTTGGTGTTTCGAAGTTCAGAGTCTCGCTTCTTTAATGAAATCCAGCAAAAGTTAAGTTTTGCCTTCTAAATAGTCTTTGTGTTGGTTCGTTTTTTTTTCTCCCGTCTTTGATTAGTGGACTGTGAGTATTGACAGCCTGGTGTGTGTGATCATCACAACAAACTGACAGTAGGGAGCTCGATAGCCTTCCTACCCAGCCTCCAATACCATCTGTCTAGTATGGATCTCTGGAGGTTGACGCCTGTTGGCTTGGGAGATGTACACACCATAAGCCTCAAGGGCTGGCAGAACAGAGTTGGAGGAGGTGTATCAGCCCCACTTGAAGCTGTTCAGTCATCTTCACACACAGAACAGGGACTGGTAGAGTATCCCCACCCTTTTTCATGCTCTCTCTCCCTCAAATACACACACACACACACACACACACACACACACACACACACACACACACACAGCAAAGCAAGAGTGATCAAACACGACTGTGATGTCTTAATTAAGAAGTACTAACAAGGCTTGATTAAAAGGAGAGAATGAAAGGATCCAGCAATGAAAGGAGCAATTCCCTTATTTACCAACAGCAACACAAGTGGATGGAAGAGTAAAAGAAAAGTGAAGGAAGAAAACAGGATGCATCAACAGAACAGAAATATGCAAAGACAGAAGGAGGAGAACTGAGGCATGGTTGAATTCACGCATCAGTGTGATTGATACGGCTTCGATGCAAAAGTTTAGTGTGATAAAGGCCACATAAGTTTTCATTAGTGACCTCCTGCTGTTGGTGCGTCTTTAGGATAGAGAGCTTGTAAACAGCAGTAAAAGACATTCGGCTGTCAGAGTAATGCTGCAGCGTATGACCCGAGTTTGCTTTTGCGTCTCATTCTCTACCATGGATATGAAAACAAACAAGCCAGGCCATTACCAGTGACGGGCAGTTCTCTTACTCTCTTTACCCATACCTCCCTCTCTCCTCTTTCACATGTCTCTGCGCTTTTAAAGAATTCAATTAACCTGAAATGAACTTAGGAATCAAGCAAACAGATACTGCCTGTCTTCTGTTTCTGCCCTGTATCCAACTATTCTCCACTCCAGTTCCCCCTTGTCCCTTCTGCCCCCTCCAGTTATTTTTCATTGTCTTCTTGCTTAACTCCTTTATTTTGTTTGTGAAACTGTTTTTGGAAATACAGTCGCAAGGGCAAGTATGGGGATCCTATGCTGAGTTAAATAATAATATTAATAATAAACGTCATCATCTTCCCAAAGCAATACACTGATCTATCAGAAGGTTTATTTCAAAGGAAATCTAGTTGCACAGTATGAAATCAAGGACCATGATATTAAAACTACTTAAATCTCAAATATCCAATTTGCCCAGGAAATATGTTATAATTGTTTCGCAACAAATTGGTAAATTTGCTTTGTTCGACTCATTGTTGCGGCTCTTGCTAAACACATGAAAACAAAGTAAAGTCAATAAACCCACATCAACTGTTCATTAACTTAACATAATGAGCACTTTATTGGCCAATTTGTGGCGCTAATTTTGTCACTTATGCAATAAGATGATTACAGTAGTTTGGAGAAACCCTTGTCTTAAAATACTCATACACACACTGACTGTGACAGAGAAGCAACAAAGGAATAATAATAATAATAATAATAATAATAATAATAATAATAATAATAATAATAATAATAATACCACCAATAACTTATTATTATTTCATAACATAAATGCAACTCAACTTTAAAAAAAAAAAAAAAATCGAATCAAAAGCACAGGTATTAATACAGAAAACACAAAAAGTGAAAAACAATAACATAATAATAACTAATCCTTAAAAGATAAAACAGGATGCATTTGTAATGACTGGTTTGCCGAGGTTTTGGACACCACATAAGTCATTTGCTAGTAAATATACATCAGGAGTTATAGATAGATAGATAGATAGATAGATAGATAGATAGATAGATAGATAGATAGATAGATAGATAGATAGATAGATAGATAGATAGATAGATAGATAGATAGATAGATAGATAGATAGATAGATAGATAGATAGATAGATAGATAGATAGATAGATAGATAGATAGATTGATAGATAGATAGATAGATAGATAGATAGATAGAAGTTGGTTTAAAGGTGTTGTAGTACACACGTGTAAAAAAGTTGTCTACGTCAAAAGCTTGAAAAGGGGCTAGTTGAGGTTAGAGGCTCGATGCTACATTAGTTGTGAGCATTAAACATCTGAATATCTTACTGAACTGATGGTGGTTGAGTTGCATTGTGGGTAATGAAAGTGTCAATGCATGGAATAAAAAAAGACAACAACTCTGGTTCTTCTGAATCAATTTCTCTTTCTTTACTTTCCATCATGAGTCCGACAACATTATAGGATTATAATTTCACCATTTATTTACATTGAAGATGCTAAAATATTGAACTCAATATATAACTGTTTATAATATAATCGATATATGTAAACAGCCTGCATGCCCATATAACATCAGATACTGAGTATATTTTAGATATACAGCTACAGTACATACTGTAGGGACTTTATGACAATACTCTTGTGCTCTGTCCCCCTGTTCTGTTACAGAGGCAGCAGACACACCTCAGCCCTGGTGACAGCCCACAGCCTGACTCTGTGGTGCTGCATAGCTCAGCACAGCTGTCTGTTGTCCGTTTCTTCCAATCTCTATCTCTTCCTGCCTCACTCCCAGCTTTGTGCCCACTCAGCATGATAATGATATATACCTCTGCCCGGTCATCTCTTTGAAACCCTGGTCTCCTGTTACAACTCAAAGCATGACAGCAAAAGTAACATACGTATCTACAAATCAAGTAATATGCAGCTCAAACTTAAAACAAAAAAAAGACAAAAAATAAGACTGATATACTTGTACTATACTTGAGGTTGTGTGAATCCACAAATATTCAGCTTTAACCTTGTTGACATTATTCATCATGATCATCACCATTCATCATAAACATATCCTTGTCCAGCAGGGCTTGAGTTACATTAGGAAACAGTCAGAGCTCCCTCTATGGGGCAGTATCTTTAAAGGGGCACGCTAGATTACTTGTGTCAGCATTTCAGCTGAACACTGGCACCGTGTTGACACGCAGCAGATGAATATTAAACTTTGAGAAACAAAGATGCGCTCGAAGCAAAACCCTGCATAAAAAAAATTCATATGCACACACACAAACACACAGACGTTCACACAATCTTGAGCATCCCTCCCAGCAGGCACAGTCACACTCAGGCAGATAATTCAGTGTCACAGGGAGCCTTGTTTCTGACCCCCTGGCCCCCTCCAGACAGAGGAAGCAGCTGGACAGGGACCCACGGCTGCCTGGAACTCACTTCCCCTGGGGAGCTCTAAGGAGAAGAGTCCCTCTCTGCCTTGGAGAATGACCAGCTGAGCTTCCACAGCTCAGTATGTGAATGTGCTGTTATGTCTCTGTGTCCAAGAAGGTCTGAGTAGGCCTTATAAATGGGCAGCAGTGCAGGGCTTTTTGTGAGAGTCAGCAGGCTGATCAAAAATATGTCACAGCCAGCTTGATTTTTCCCCCTGGTAAGATCTCTATAAAGTTTATTTCACTTAATCAGTATGCTTGGCTCTAGTCTCTTTTGCGACAGAGAACAGGGTTTTTCCTGTGTGTGCATGTTTGAATTCTGTCTGCTGTTCAGAGGTGCGAATTACAGACTGCATTTTAGCTTCAGTTTATGGATTTAATTGTTTTGGCTACGGATCAAAAATGTACAGCTACAGTAATGCTGTCTTTCCTCCACACTACTACAACATTACTCCCCCTGTGAAGTCTTTGTAACTGGCTCCTGTAAATTTCTGTTATAAACCTTGTTAAACGTTTATATGACCAAGAAGTCAGGCAGAAATCTAAAGTAGCTGCGTTTACCAATTTTCTTTCAGTCATTTACCCCAATAAGAGAAACCACATTTACATGGCGTTTGGTTACTACAGTAAGCACACACACACACACACACACACACACACACACACACACACACACACACACACACACACACACACACACACACACACACACACACACACACACACACACACACACACACACACACACACACACACACACACACACACACACACACACACACACACACACACACACACACACACACACACACACACACACAGTGGTGAGTGAGGCTCTTACTAAGTGCTTATTAATATTGTATGGTTAAATGGGAAATGTTAACATTTTTTCAATTGCCATGGTGGCCTAATGAAATATTGAACAATAAGAGAGCTTTTGTTTTACCATAATACTAAGAAAGGGTAAACATGAAATTAATAACATCTTTCTTAAGGACATAAGACATGTCTTTCCTGAGGTCATAGTTTATAGATTTAGACAGATATCCCTGTTTAAAGCACATGTACAACTGTCATGCAAATATCTGCTTCAGGTGATTTTCCAAACCAATTAAACAGTTATAAATTCAAGTACCCATCCCTGTAGCATATACTGTATGTATTGTTAGGTATGAATTCATCTTCACTATATTGATTTAAAACTTTATTATCTGTCTTATTACTGAATGAGCAAGATCCCCAATATAAACCTTGTGCATCTCATCTTTGCCACTGGCCACTCTCTGCCATTAGCAGTTCCACAGAGACACACAGCTTTACTCTCTGCTCACGCAATGCTGTTCCTATAGTGCTGCACAGCTACTGCCAACACACTGTAAGCCCCAGATGACAAGACCTTGTCAGTTACAAAACAGAAAAGATAGTCTAAAGATGAAGTATGTATGACTGCATGGTGTTTTACCCTTTAAAATACAGGCTCTGAGTCTGATTATTATCATCAGCATCATTAAAAAAACAAACATTTTAAAATAAATTTTAAATAAATATCAGTTTTATTCAAAAAATTATTTTACAACAATGTACGATACAAAGAGAATGAGTCACTCTGAGTCACTCTGAGTTTTAATGATCCGTCTGGTCGGGCTTTCACTGAGGGTCCCAACACTATGCGGTGGCCAGAGCTGTATAGGACAAAGGTTACAGAAAAACAACAATGGGTTAAAAGAGAGATATGCCTCACATTATAACAAAATAAAGGATTCCCAACTATTACGTACAACACTTTATCTCACTTCTTGGACACATTTGCCAATATGGCTTTTAACGATGTGTTTGACTTCATAGAAGATCTTGTTATTTCGTCAGCTGTCGTAATAGGGCCTCCAGTGGAGTGCCGCTGTCCAATCAGATGGACAGAAGGTTGGCTGACCTGTTTCCAGGGTTGTGGTTGCTATGACATCCCCTGACATGACAACACAGCAGAATGGAAAGCTAGACAATATGTTGTCCAGGCTTTGGTCAATCAGACACACTTGCTTTGAACTTCCAACTGACTCACGTCTCTGAATTGTGCTTAAAAATGGCTGAACTGGACTAATTAAAACCAAATGAGGGAAAAAAAAGGAGGTCAACACCTTACACTATCAGAACCCGTACATGTGAGATTTAATTTGAAACTATTTTCATCATGGGGCAAAAGAACATTTCTTTTTTTTTTTTTTTTTAAACATGACAACATACAGTACACCTCATCTGTACCTTCACGCAAACACGCCCTCGGATGAGGGCATAGGGAATTGGGCCATAGCTCCTTGAGTCAGTGGAATTCTTGAGGTTATCCCCTTCCAGCCATACATGGCCTTTTGGAACCTTAAAACATCACCACACACGGGGAAAAGGGCAAAGAAAGGATTAACATGTAGACTTTTTAACTCCACAGCAAAGGAATCAGATAAGAAAATCTCGGAAATTGAAGCAACACTTAATTTTAACATGTAAAAAAGAGTTGATCTATTATGTAGTGAGACTCTACCTTAACCCCACCCCCTACCCCCAACGAGTCGCCTCAGCCGTCCCTCCCTCCTCAGCCTATCTTAACGTCAACCTGCCTGTCCCTCTTTAACCCCGAACCGTCTTAGGAGAGGGGTCATGGGTAACGGGCAGGGTCAGGAGGATTTAGAAGAACTTCAAACGGGGTCATTAGGCTGTTGGCTGAAATCTGCGCCCCTGTTACCCAGGGAGGGCAAAGCAAGAGAGGGGCCTGAGATAGCTGGGCAGAGAGAGAGAGACAGACAGAGAGAGAGAGACAGACAGAAAGGGAGATAGAGAGGGCTAAGCCGCGGCTAGCAGCAGTGTCCAAGGGTCTCCACCGCGGTCCGACCTGCCAGTGGGGCAGTCATCCAAGCGGGCTCTAATTCACAGTGACACCAATTATGATTAATCTCATCACTTTAGGAGAGTAGGCTTGTCAAGGCCCTAATTAAGTGCGCTGTCCCCCCTATATGTGCAGACAGGATCAACAACACATTATATTGTCATAATGGGCATCACAATCCACGAGTCTATTTTTGTGTTGCCTAACTTTTTAACGGCAAAAGTCTTCTGGAGGAAAAGAGAATAACATGAATAAAGAAACAGAATATTATCCACGCGGTGGTGACGTCACGTCTTCGCCTCTGCTTGGATTTCTTAGTCCCGTCACCCTGCTCTCTGATTAGAGTCTTCGGTCCTACTGTGGGATGCTGCGTTTTGTTTCATATTCGATAATTGAGACAGATGATGTGGCATAATCACAAGCCAGTGACATGTTGACCTAACATGAGGTAAACAACTCACTGAATAACGACGACACAAATGAATATCATTAAAGGAGTCATCTGAGAACCATATGTCAGCATGCTGGATTCCCACAATTACACCTCATTAACATGGTAACATATGCTGGCTCCCAAGCACAGGAAAAAGAACCACTACAGTTTTGTCATCTGCCAACCAGAAGCCCCCATTTCTCCTCATCTTCTTCTTTAAAAAAAAAAAAAGTAGCATCATCTTTGTTGTAGAGGTTTGAATAAGAAAATTCAAGTGACTGTCCAGAATTTGGTCTCACACACACACACACACACACACACACACACACACACACACACACACACACACACACACACACACACACACACACACACACACACACACACACACACACACACACACACACACACACACACACACACACACACACACACACACACACACACACACACACACACACACACACACACACACACACACACACACACACACACACACACACACACACACACACACACACACACACACACACACACACACACACACACACACACACACACACACACACACACACAATTACCTAGACATTACCTGGCAGAGCTGTGTGTGAGAACACAGATGTCCGAATCAGTTGGACAATAATGATGTTCATGCGGCTCGCACGAAACCGGAAGAAAACAAACATTTGAGGGTGAAGAAGAAAGCTGATTTACTCAAAGATGGCAAAAAAATGTCTAACAAGAGAGAGAATGACATTTGGGAACTTCTGTCGGCTAGGGCCGCTGACGAAATCGTCAGAAAAATTCAAGGAACCACAACAGACTCTATGGTTTATGACCAAATTATGACCCAGCAGCATGATGTATGAGAAAACGGCTTTAATTTCTTGAAAGGGAGGAAGGTTGTGTCTAGATGGTAAGCCAAGATTTGCGAAACTAGTGTGAGAAGGTTAAGGTTAGTATAGGTGGTTGGGAAGTGAGTTTTGCGAGAGTTCTTACGAGTTTTCACAAATCTAGGGTAACTTTCTAGACACGACCAGGGAGGGAGCTTCACATAGGCACCCTTAACATCACATCCGACCGACAACAGCCAAAGTAAGAATTGATGATTTCTCAAATGAGAGAAACCCAAGCCTGAGTAAAGACAAAAGTACTTCAAAGATCAACTCAGCAGTATTTCAGAGAAGTGAGAAAGTAAAGAGGTCTGAAACTTGACCTACTGATCTGCAGCGAGCATGAGGATAAAAGCTTATGCATATCAACTTGCAAGCCGCAGGTGTGTGAACAAGGAAAAAAAAAAAAAAAAAAAAAAAAAAAGAGTAAGTCAAAGGTGAAGCTCTGAATTAAAACTATGTTTATTCAAAGGGGGCGGTGTACTTGACTCTGCTTTTCAAAGACAACTGCTGTTTTAAGCACCTGTAAACAGACACAAGTGTGTTTCAGAAGCTTCTCTGCAGACAGGGTGGTGTGGAAGTCATTTTTCGGTGTACCGCATAAACAGTACAAACATGTGGTTTTGACAGTGGAACAGATAAAATGCCCTCAACAGATGTTTCCAACCATAAAGATTTTCAAAGATCAGGGCAGTCCCAAAACAGAGTTATAGTATTAAGATGCAGAATCGCTTTGATTGGCTCTGCCAGCCGCTCTGGTGTGATGGATGGCAAGATTGCACCTGTTCTGTGGTTGTATGCTTGGTCTTGGAGAGGCATTGTGTACCTGTCAGAGACGTGTCGAGAGGCACTGAAACTGGAGCCCTCCTCACTGTGGAGGTGTGTTGTTTAACAACCACACCATTACAGTGCTCATTACTTTAACATGATTGAGGTGGTGAATTATGTTCAGCTTAAATACATACAGGCTTACAGAGTTCATCTTTCACCATATTACTCTGTCTAGATTTACTGCAAAGAACAGAAAGTATGGAGACATTTCAACTCTGTCTCTGTCACCCTATCGATCCCTCTCTTTGCGAAAATATTAGGAATCAAGTGTCATTGTTTTGACATAATAGCTCAGACACAGAAATGATTCCTAAAAGGTGACAGGGCAATTAGTCTGTTGTTGGCTCTCTGAGGGTGGAGAGGACCTGCCTGCCTGTCAGAACAAAAAAGGAGGTGTTGACAGGGTCTAACACCGCCTCCCAAAATTCATCTTTACAGGTCCACCCATAATGCCTCACACCATCCTTATAGTCACACACAAACACATACATCCTCTAGGGAAAAAAAGTCCCAGAGGGAGCCTAAACATTTATGTTAACGGCGGGTATTTTCTCAGTTAGCTCAAATGCTGTCACACAAAGCCGGTGATTATGTCTGGGAAAGCATGTATCAGACTGCATGATATATAAAAAATGCTTAGTGACAATCGGCTTTGTGAGGACTAGCCCAGGGTTATTTCAAGTTTCTAGCATGACAACTGTACCCGTCAAGAGTAACAAAGTATTCACATCAATTCACATGCAAAATTTCCTTTTTTTCCTTTTTTCTCCAAGATGCAAGCAACATAAATCAAGACACGGGGTCACTTGATTGTGCCTATACATTCGGAGAAATTGGGGGGGGGGGGGGGGGGGGGGAATTGTCAATACAACAGACAATAAATGCTCTCATTCATTTGATCTATCCGTCTCGCTATTCCTGCTGCATAATGAGCCCAACTCCTATCATCCACCAGATACTGAAGAATATCCAGGTCCACGTTGTGAACAGTTTCCCGTCGTTATGTTGGAGGTTTATTAATATCACATTCAGCCCTGTGTTACTTTACTTAATTTAAAAAAAAAGTATCAGATAAAATAAATATGAAACATTTGAAACACAGAGTAAGGAATTAATACTTTTTCATATTAGGCAGTTTTACATAGCATGTATAAAACCACAGCAGTGCAGAAACAAAAACTGTTTGAAGTGGCAACGGCATACAGACATACTGTACATGTGCATTGGGTTGGTCAACACATCTATTTATTAATTTACTTGAATTAGCCTAGAGCAAGTGTTTCAATTGTTTAATTAAGGACCAGTTCCAGCCCTGGTCTATGGTTAAAGAAATAATGCATAAATGTGTTTGGAATATCATGTTTCCTTTTTTAATTAAAAAGTTACATTAGAAACTCCTGTTTGACACAGGCAACTGAGTTTATGAGAACAATCCTCCCTTTAAAGTCAGTTCTAGCAACCATGATTTGTGAATACCTAACACAAACACTAAAGCACATGCATAATGAGTGTGAAGCAGATCACCATAATCTTGGGTTGAATTAATTGTATATACATATTAATGTACAAACAGCTTTGAAGATTTACAAAATGGCCTGAAACATACTACATGCCATCAAGATATTGTCATTTATTGACTGGTTAAGGTGCTGCTAAATATAAGTGAATGAAAGTCGATAACCTTTATCCTAAATGCGATGGACAAACCAAAAATACAATAGTTGTCCACCTAGTGGAAAGTTTAAAAGTGACTCAAACTGAAGTAGTGAAACTGAAACATCTGTCACTACATCCTAGAATCACGAATCACAATGATCTCACCTATTACAAGTTCAGTCCTCTGCATGTGGGGGTGAAGCTAGTACAAGAGGAAACCTCTTTATTTCCTATTTCATTTGTTGAATGACACTTACAGGCTTGGCCTTACGCTATGTTTTGCTGAACTCATTCAACAGCCTGCCCATAGTCTATAAAACACACAATAAATTCAAAAACATGCAACCTTTGGTTTACACACACACACACACACACACACACACACACACACACACACACACACACACACACACACACACACACACACACACACACACACACACACACACACACACACACACACACACACACACACACACACACACACACACACACACACACACACACACACACACACACACACACACACACACACACACACACACACACACCACCCATCAGTCTGTCCATTCGGCTGGCACTAACTCTAACAGGCTTCAGAGAGATTGCAGGCCTGAGCTGTGGGCGTTGGGGAGAGTAGTAATAGAAAAGCAATGACAGTGGTTTCAGCAGCAGAACCCCTGCTCACTCTCTGGTTTTATCACTGTTCTGAGGAAATATAGGTGTTGTCAAAAGCTGATATTTTGACCAATGACACAAAATGGATGTGTGCGGCCTAAAATGTAAACAACTATGATAGCCTATGGACTGCAGTACATACACAAACAAAGAAAACCAAAGACAAACTGAGAGACAGTTTTGCATTATGCATACAGATTCTTGTCATTTTAAAGTGAAGCAAACTATCAAGTATTTGGTTGTAAATGGATTCTTCATTCATTCTCTATTTTACTGTTACTTTTTTCTTCTGAAGAGACTGTAAAACTACTACCTGGAACCTTCCTTGGTAAAGCAGGTAATCACAGGATGTATAGGAAAAGCAACTGGAACTGATGATGCTTTCAGCTAAAAATATGGGTTTGTGTGAAGTAAACATACTCACATATGTGTGGGCCTTGAACAGATCTGATGGGGAACTTGTGCAGACCTTGTCACCCTCCAGTCCAATTACTCTTTTACAAATGTTCATATTTGGGTCAAATGGACTCTTTGCAATTATTATATCACCCCTGAAAAGAGAAACATGAACACACTCACTTTAATAATTCATAGAAAATGCCAAAATGTCTTGATTTATCTTTGACATATCTGTAGGAAATTGCTGCCATCCTTTCCTACACTCCTTTGAGAAACAAACAAAAAAGGCGGAAAAAACTGATCCAAAGAAATCATTCAAAATTACAAGGCTGGCCAATATGATGATATATATCATAACTCTATTATTGTATTTTTCTATATCGTCTCTATCAAAATGTCAAAGAAACAGTGGCCGAATTGCGCTACAACAATATTTATGTCATGATGACGCTTTACCTTTTGATCTGTGTACGTTATGTTTATTCTGCTTATGTTCTTAATAAAATGAGAAAATACTCAGTACTTTACATTTGTCTAGTATTTAATTTACACAGGAGTATACAAAATTAGGCTTTACCGTGTGGTCATTTTATTTAGTCACTGAATTACCAGAAATCATCCTATTTTGTGATGCACATCATTATCAAGATATGATCAGGATAGAAGATTTTGGCCATATCATCCAGCCCTTTTGGTAAATGTGTCTTCTTTTTTTTGCCTGCTGCATGCCAGTCCACTGACTGGAACTCACTTTTGTATTTTGCAAAGCTGACGACTCATCCGTTCAGAGAAGACAATATCCTGGTTGACAATGGTGGGCTCCATGGATGGACCAGAACACTGAAACAAAACATTAAAAAAACAAAAAAACAAAACAAATATTCATTGTGCATAGATTAATCAACATACACACATATACAGTACATTAGAAAATCTATCGGTATATATCAATCATTAATTCTGTAATCTAAATAATACAAACCACCACAAATTCTCCAATGTATTCGAAGGCACAATGTGCAATGCAGCCATACTGGACTGTGTAGCCCACAAACCCCAAGGCCTTCCCCAGCACGCTGCGGAACATCTCCACCTACAGAACAAAAAACAATGATAGGTTATGGCCCAGTGTCAGTGTGCAGTTATCATATGCTCTATACATGCAGTGGTAAGGAAAGGATTCAACGTTTGATCCACTTATGGTAGGATTATGTTCTTTACAGGATTTCTAAAAACAAAATCTTTTTGGAGGTTTAATTTCTAAAGGTGTGGACAAGGTTGTCACAGTTGGCCTACTGCTAAGATGGCACATTCCCTGGTGTTTCATTCTCAGTGGCTGAGCGGCCAGTTCACACCAGAAAACTGCCCTGAACTTTGATCCTGTGTAGGATGGACCAATCAACACCTTGGGCTCAGGTGATGGACAAACACAGAGGGTGTGACACATCCAGCCAAGCAGCTCCGGACTGTCTGCAGCTAGTCCCTGATACTGTGCTGCCTTCACTACCACCACAATCATTAGAGCAGTTATCAACTTCTGTCAGCACCATAGAAACACAGACACCCTCAGCACCCCTCCACCCACCCTGCAAACAATGTCACACAAACACACACAAGGACTATCAGTGTGTCTTCTGAGCAAACATCCCAGCCACACTCAGGTTATTGACTTTTACTCAAGCTGCAACCTGTTAGACGGACAGAAGAAAGTAAGTCAATCTTTACACACTGTCGTGCACAGTGTGTGTACACAGGCACACCTGCACACTTACATGCAAATTCACAAAAAGATTGAAACTGTATGCTTTTGAAAAGAATAGACACTGCTTGCCTTAGAGGTTAGTCTGCACTATAAACATTTTTTGCTCATGCCGCAGTCCAGCAAGTCCACCACAGGGTTAAGAAATGTTTTTCTCACTCTCCCTTATTCCTTCCGTCTCTTTCCCTTTTTCTCTCTCCATGTCTTCTCTCCCTCCCAGGGTATTATTAACAAAAGCAAGTAGAGCGGAAACCAAAGCTCCAAATCCTCAGAGCTCTGGGAATGACTTCCCAAAGATGGACACGGATTAGACCCCCAATTTCTCCCTTGCCCCACCACCTCCGCCCCCCCTTTCTCCCCAGGTCCCCAACAGACTGGGTGTCAGGTGGCTCTCCCAGCCCTGCCAAAGGTGTTACCCCTAATCCCATTACCCCCCTCCGCTCTTCTCACACACATATACAAACACACATAATGCTCTCTCATTCATGCCAACTATATTCCACCTATTAAACCCACTATCTATTATTTCATCCCTAGCATGGTTTGTCTCTTTGGCCCATTCACCATCCTCTCTGATCCAAAAAAGACCAACTCCATCCTTTCACCTCCCTGTGTGCTCCTACTGCACTCTTCCCCCGTTCCTGATCATCCCTGGCAACCCTCGGCTTTTCGGTGCCACTGTGAATAACAGCACTAGAGCAGGTGATGGGGGACATATATACGCTCAGCACAGAGCCGAAATTAAGTTCCCCCTTTCCAGTCACATTCTGCGCTGGTCTTTTGCTCTATTCCACAAGAACTATAAACTCAGTCCCCCCACAGCTGGTACAATGACACCTCTGGCCCTATAATTCCTCTGTTGGGAAGCAAGTGGTCTAAAGGTTAATGTGAATCTCTAGGTCTGCACTAAGTTGACATGTTCAGCTCTATTTGTCTTGCCCTTGGCTTCCTCCACCAGCATCTCTGTCGTTGCGGTACTGCAATGCACCCTCAGACATGATCTCACATGTGCTCCTCTTTCTGCTAGGGATCAGGAATCTTTGCTAGCACTCATTCGCAAAGCACAGTGGACAGCCTCCCTTACAGCTGCCCTCATATCTCTGCCCCTCCCAATCCTTCCAGCCTGCATTCATCATAGGTAGGGATTAAGGGACTTTGCATAACAAGATCACACGGCCAGTGACTGATATCAAGAGAGTCCATATGCAGCCGCCTGGTTTTCTGAGGCACCCTCTGTCATTGATAGTGTGTGCTTGTGTGTGTGAGCATGTGGTGTGATGTGGTGTGATTGCGCACAGACAAAAGCATTACCTATATGTTTCATAGAAAGTGTATATATGAGCTGCAGTGACTCCTTTGGGATTCAGAATGAGGTGGACATCCACAGAGACCTCTGATTGGATCTCTATTACCTTTAATTCCCCTGAGCATAGTGTCAGTCAAACCACACTATTTCTTGCCCCTAATACCCAGAGCATGTGTGTGTTGGGGAGCACCAACATTAATTGAATGCTGTATTACAGCTGTAAATTAACACAAAGTCTCTCTGCTAATCCAGGATTACACACCAAACATGTTCATGGGAAAACAAAGAAAGTCTCTGCAGAACCATCTGTGGCCACCGGCCTCCCATGGTCACAGCACAGCGCTACAGTGGGGAAAAGAGGGGAATCCCAAATGAATAGCAGAGGATGGAAACATCTCATTGTGTGTTTAACTCTGTGATCCTCATACTGAGGGAGCCTGTTCACTCAGGGCAGAGCAATCGCAAGTAGTGCACTATACCAACTATGAACATTAAGTGAGCATTTTAAGTTTACAGTCTGAGATACTGCAAAAAATAAAATGTATATTAGGTGTATTTTCCGCCATCCGCATTGACGTGAATAAAAAGGCTTCCTGAACATCATCAAGACAAAAAAATGGAAATAATCTCTCAAAAGTTGATAAGCAGTGGTCAAGTTATTGTTCAAATGTGATGCGTCCTCAGGATGAAAAAAAATGAAATGCGATATTTTCTTATGTCTAATGTAGGAACAGTAAGCAATGAAAATGTAGTGAAGGTGAAGTCAATAACAACATATGGAAATGAATACTTAATCAAACACATTATTGAAGCAATAAGGAAATATTAGAAAAGGAATTACCTCTGCTAGTCTCAAGAGATTTGAACCTGCCACTGGCTGAGTAGTGTTAATTGATAAACATGGCCAGACTATTAGGACCACAAAGAGAATCACAATACAAACAGCACATAAGGACCTTGCAGTGGACTCCTTACACAAGTAAATTAGGAAAACATGGGCTGAGAGAGAGCTGGGCAACAGGGGGGCTAAGAGGCTTACAAGCCCCTTGTCAGATATTCTTTTTCTCCCTGAGGATCGCAGATGGAAGGGAGGCTGGAGGAGCAGGCAGCACCAGAGAGGGGACGAATCCCACCTCTGATGTCTTCCTTTTGGGCAGCAGAAGGCAGAGGAGGGTGGGGCATTAGTCCTGTTGCGCAGAGCTTGATTTGATCTTAATGTGATCTATAAAAAGGAGGAGGTTTGGAAAAAAAGAGAGGGGGGGGGGGGGGGGTGTTGCTTCAACTATCAGTCCAATCAGAGATAATCCTGTTGATTTAGACACAGACACCTGGCTGGATGGAGAGCGACAGATGTAGAAGACCCAGTCACAGAGTACTATGTCTGGCCCCCATCTCTTCTAGGTCTGCCTTTTATCAGAGGCTTAATTGAAGCAACTGATCTCCATATTGCTCTTTTCATTGTTGCTAATGACAACATAGCCGTGAAACAGCTGAGCGAGGTTACTATTTGAGGAGCTGAGGGTTTAAACCTACAATCAATGGGTCAGCCAGAGCAAATAATAGCCAAGTGATATGAATACAACTGCTATGAATTGAAAGGAAGTGTGGGTTGACAGAGTCCCCAGCCAATTACATAGAATGGAAAAATCAGCCACTAAGCCTTATTGTATTGACCCAAAAGCGAATGCGTGGTGCCGGCCTGGTGCTGAGAGAATTGAGAGATCTTATCTGGTATTGTATCAGATTCACAAAGGAGTTTGTGTTTTGCACTCGCCAGCTTAGACAAAGCCTGATATATTTTAACACAAGTTAATGACAGACAGCTTAACCTAAAGGCAAATCTATGATTTTTAATAATGTGATTTCCTTTCACTCTAAATGAAATAGATGTTGTCATTGTCTCTATTTCTCTATCCTACAAGTCAGGCTAAATATGGCTTGCTATATTTCAAATCTAAATAAAGCTATTCAAAATATGGGCTGTTGAATAAATGGAGAAAGTCCGATCCTTTGACAACATAAGCTGCATACAAAACCCATCCTTTGCTTATTGTGCTTGTGCCCTTAGAATATTACTTTACTTTCAATGCTAACAAAATAAATATGATACGTGTTGATGATAATCTTGCATCCTCCGGACATAAGAAGTGTACTGCTTCTCGCAGTTCCACACTGATGGCAGAATTACACTGAAGAAAACAAAACAATCTGACCAGGAAAGGTCTGACATGTTATGACTGCAGCCATTATATAGCTCAATCAGATAGAGACTGATAAAAAAGACTGCAGAAAAACAAAAACATGCACAGATGACACATGGAAAAAGGCAGAAATTATGTTATTTTTGTACAATCAGGCTGCTGTATTTACACCACCACCATGTGACATACAAATTGGGATTTGAGACAATTGAAAATTAGGTGACTGTGCAGAGAGGATGTGGGGAAAGTTTCCACAGCAATGTACTCCTACATCCTGCACATTGCATTCCTGAAGCTGGCTCTCCTCCGTCTGAGATGCAGGTCAGACAGCGCATCTTATTTGTCTCATATAGGCTTTCCACAATGCCCAGTGTTGTCAGTCATGATATATTCCCTTGGTCTCCTGTCAGAACATATAAATCTCAACAGTGCTGTCAAAACAGCAGTACTGCCTCTGCTGAGAGCATTTGTAAAGTGAGCAGTTGGGCTATTGCCTCCTCTGGAGCCTTACAGTATCCTGTGAACTTTTGCTGCCTCTGGCCTCTCTCTGCCACACAAAGCTTTTTTACAGCTGTCTTAAGGATTACACTGATCACTCAACCGTCAGCCAGTATTAATGGTGGACATTATAACTGAAATATGAGAAAGAGATTTCCTTCATCAGGTGGCCATTCTCCTAGTGGACATTTTGACTTGTCATATAAGGAAAAGCACAGGTTTTTCTGGTAACATTAATAATGGCTCTGTACTATTCATTTGTCCCATGACAGTGTGAAAGTATTCTGGTTTACCAGATTTAAACAGATTATATTTCAAGGACACCGTCTGCTTAACTCTGCCCGAGATGACTGTGATTGATTCCCAGAAATACAAATAAGCCAGAGCATTTTTTCCCCCTATTCCAGCGCTGGAGTATGGTCTGGCAATGCAAGACTAGTGTGACTTGGGTCACAAGGTAAAAACAACCCCTGTTATCCCTGTCATGGCTAGTAGAGATGCTGGTGCTCACCAAGTCTATCCACAGTTATCCTTGAGCTGCAGCAGCTTCCCACTGTATGCTTGGAGTCTCTGAGCTTTCCTCACCTTTACACCTGCTGAGTTCTCCAAACTGAATGTGACTGGGGAAGCAAATGGATCCCCATTGACATGTACTGTCAACTTAAAAATAAATACAGTGTATATAACCACAAATAATACACATAGCAATTTACTTAGAGCTGTTACCAGGTGCACAGGCACAAAGCCTTGTCCACTTAAGGCAGTATTTTTAAATGACAGCTAGCTAGAAATTCATCCGTATAAGCTAGCAAGCAAGCTAACATTAGCTAAAAAGTCCTACTCCGGATCAACCACCAACCTTAGGTCCATCTCCAGGCTGCCACAGTAAAACGTATAATGGAAACATGGCATGTGTGTACGTTAACGTTAGCTAATGTTGCAAACTGTTGGTTGTAGGGTAAGGTGTTTTTATAAGAAAAAACGTCACATTGGTGGCCAGGCAAATGCGGCAATTTGCCGTCTTGTCCATGTGAAACCGAGGCATAATTTTCCTCTTTTCCCACAAGCTGGCTTTCTGGGATAGGCGTAAACGTGACGTGAAGAGAAACACAACGTGTGATGTAAGACATATGGATCGGAAGTCACCGTCCCAGTGATCTGAGAAATTATAACTTTTTCTACGGTGATGGTCAGCTTCTCACCGATTTAGTAGGCTTTTCAGTTACTCATCTCTACGGTCAATATTTTGCTGTTGCGGCTGAAGTGATGACTTGCTGTTTATGGTTCCTGTGATCAGCTGTTTCCTGCTTTTAAAACTCCTGGCTTTGGCTCGCACAACAGTTCACATCATCGACAGCTCCGCCCAACATGGACATCGAGCCGCATGTGTAGGGTCCGAGCCGGCACATTAGGGGGCTAAATCAGGCCGCCAATTTGCCACGATCTATCTAAATATGCAGACCAGGCTGGCAAAAAGGCAGCCAAATTGCCTACTTGCTGTCCAGTGTAAAAACACCTGGAGTTAAAAAGAGGTAAGGAACTCTTATTTGTCTAGAGTCCTTACATAGAAATCAGTCCACAGGCTGTCATAGGGGAGGTACACATGATGCATCTGTCACCTCTACCTACTTTAAGTTGAACTTTCTTTGACACAGGGTATGCCTGAAAACCAGGCGCTTGCGCACCATGCCGCTGTCTCTCTAACATTTGAGCATGGCTTCCTCACGTTTGCGCAGCAATGGATTTGAGGGGGCAAAAACGTGAAATGTGTTATAGGCCCATAGGCAACTGACAATATCACATTACAACCTGTTTGCCCATTGGCAATAAAAAAATATTAATACATGTAAAAGTATATTTGCATAGTAATTTGGGTGCAAAGTCGGTGCACAATCCACATAAAAAAAGATCTATTTTCACTTCAGCTCAAACATTCCCTACATCAGCCGCCATATCGGTAATCAGTCAATGTTCAGTATCGTCTCAAAGTTCCCCTACCTTAATAGTGGGGTGGATTAGCTGAACAATCGTTAATTTTGTGATAAAAACATCAAATTTGGTACACTCATTGCTGAATATATGTTTAATGAAAATGGATATTGGGCCATCACAATATTTTCTTCTGATGGCTGTGGTGGCCGTCCTTGTGAATGCCTCTATGTTTAGTTTTTTATTACAATTTTAAACATAACGTTACTTATCTGATCAGTCTTTATAGTTTTGTTTGAGTAAATATGTCAGTGGCGTTTTGATCGTTGCTTGTTTTCAAGGTAAACTGAGCGAGTTGCTCTTCCTACTAATATCTCTCTCTAATTCATTTTCTAAATCAATCTATCTGTCTTTGAAACCCGATTGTGTAAAAAGGTCTGCGTAGAATTTTATTCACCACTTTAAAAAAAACGTTGTCATGCTGTGTGGTAAAATAAATTAAAGCCATCCGTGAGGAACTCAGAGTTGACCCGCTGCTCCTTTGCGTTGAAAGGAGCCAGTTGAGGTGGTTCGGTCATCTAGTAAGGATGCCCCCTGAGCGCCTCCCTAGGGAGGTGTTCCAGGCACGTCCAGCTGGGAGGAGGCCTTGGGGAAGACCCAGGACCAGGTGAAGAGATTATATCTCCACACTGGCCTGGGAACGCCTCGGGATCCCCCAGTTAGAGCTGGTTAATGTGGCCCAGGAGAGGGAAGTTTGGGGTCCCCTGCTAGAGCTGCTGCCCCCACGACCCGACCCCGGATAAGCGGTTGAAGATGAGTGAGTGAGTCAGTGTTTTCATCATTTGCAGTCACTACGGCAACCGCAGAGGCACTCAGCTGAAAGTCACCAGTTAACAGGGTCACTCATTAAACCAAAACACTGGCAAGTTAGTCTGCTTTAAGTTTGATTCTGAAGTTATCATGAATTTTGCGGTTATCATGAATTTTGCGGTTTTCACTGCTACAATGTGGCTTCTGTGGCTGCTGCAACCACATAAAAGTCTACGGTTCTGGGCTATTTTCATCATCATTATGTTTATTTTTTATTAGACGGCACATAGATCAGGGGCTATATCCCCGAATGCCCAGGAATAACGACATGCCTGATGGACAGTCCACTGCCCTGCTTGTCCCAGGAAGCAAATGCTAGCTAGCTCATTTGCCAGCTAGCTTGATGGCTAGTCGGAATGTGGTGGGGCAGGAAAAAATAACTGAAGGAGTGTCTAACTGGATTTTTATTAATTTAGTATGTGTATTAACATTTTTAAATTTATATTGGTGTATTTTTAAATATTTTAAGAAAGCATTAAAATATTTTTAGTAATTTTAACAAAGACAATGACTGCTATGGCCACTTGGGGGCAAATTTGCGATGGCCTGATATACAGATTTGTTGAAACATATCTACCTACAAATCCACCAAATTTTGTGCTTCGATCACAAAATACAGAATTCTTGTGATTTTTGAGCTAATCCGCCCCACAGGGGATGCACATTTTTGGGGGGTGGTACCCATGCATTTAGCCTCGTTGCTCATTCCATGAATGCACGATCCTTACATGCTGTAGCTCATTGTAAAGGTGGCTGATCAGGCTTTTATACAATACAAATAGTTGGTATAATTAAAAAGGGCAGTTTTTATTCTTCATTAATTTATTTGCAAAACAAATGGCTGGCACGGCCACTAGGGGGCGCTTTCGAGGTGGTCCAATATCCAGATTTGTTTGAAACATATTCACCAAATCATCCACCAAATTTCATGCTTTAGTCACAAAGTGAACAATTAGTGCAAAATACTGAGCTAATCCGCCCCACTGTAAGGCAATAACGGTATTATACAGTTAAGCATTTTAGTGTAAGGCTGATTGCTTCTTAATGAACATAATATCTCTTAATTCTATGTTCTCTTCATTTACATATCGATAATCATATCGTTAAGTGATGTTCTCTGTATCCTCGCCCCTAGAATACAATCAATCTAGAATAGAATAGAATAATGTACTGACAGTTTGTTCAACTGTTATGTGACACGTTAACAAACTGTTTTAACTGTAGTTATTTCTATTGTCTGCTAAACAAGAGGTGGACTGAATCAGTGTGGCTGTATCTGCCAAACAATATTCGGGTTCTGTAATGTTATGCAATGAACCAACGAGGTCATAGAGGCACAAAGCCACGCGTTAGGTGACTTTTATAGGCACTAGATAGCTGCTGGCCATCGCCAAAAACACATGCAACCACATTTATGTAAACAGGATTAAAAAATACAAGGAGTGACTTCAGCTTTACTCACCTAACTTACCGACTTAGTGATTCAATGCTCCGACCATGCAACACAACAAATTGAAATTAACTTTGACAGTTTGCACACGAAGCCCCGTAACAATCGCTGCCCTCATTGGTCGACCATCACCAAAGTCGTCTTTGATTGGACAACACGCTCCAAAACATTGACAGGCGTCACCACGTTACAAGCAATATGGCAGCCCCCGTGAGCAGTGTGGGAAACCCATCGGGTGAACGTTCACCGTTCAATAGTACGAGTTTTCAGAAGAAAACGAGGAGCAAGTTAATCTCCATACCTGGCACCAGACCTTCGGTTCAAAATGGACAACTCTTAGTTTCCACCGGTGTCACGTCACTCGACTATCTGCTCGGTTAGTCTGCTGTTAACAGTTAGCTACACATGCTAACTGGGTTTCTCAATGTAACGTCACTGTAGCTAGACACACATAAGTTAGGTACTAATTAACAGTGTAATTAATTTCTTAAAGAAGAAATGTATGATTAACACAGACTGTGGAGTTCCGTCATTGTCAGGACAGTACAACCTGTACTAAACATGTGAAAGTCAGCGTCAGCAATTTGTATTTAACGTTACTATGCAGATTGCAGCGATTTTGTTGGAACAATTTGATTGAGCAGGTGATAAAGCTGCATTGGCTCTAATAAACCTATGGCATGTATGAGGAGTTGTCTATGTAAATGCAACAATATACTGTTAGTGTGGTGTCCGAAAATATTTTTACGAGAATATCACTTTCTGGTTCTTTCTAACCCATGGAAAACTATGTTCTTAAGGAGAGAATATATTGGCTTTTTTTTTAAAATGGGATGAAACCATTCTTCATCACTGTTTAAATTCTATTCTATTCAGACAATGTTTTGTGTTGTGTCAAGTTTACTAGTGGTCTTACATTTCTTAGACTGTTAAAACAAAACACATTAGGAAAAGCACAGGTGTATGTAACAAAATTGTTCTCATAATCCCAGTTTTCTGGGACACTTGAAAATAATTTAGCCATCATTACTTTTATAAGTGACAAGTCAGGTCAAAATGCCTGCTTTGAAAGAGTCCTGTTTTCTTTCTAAAGATGAATACACAGCTGTGGAAGGGAGAGTGAAGGGAGCAGCAATTGGCCAATAGGTAGTCTGACTCACTGGCTTTAGGCTTTTGGGAAATTGGCCGGCAGTTCTTCTCCCCTATCTCTGCTAGGGCTCTGCGGCTGCATCCGGGTCTTGGCACCAATCAAGACAATTGTTTAATTAGTTTAATGAAATACAAATAAGCCAGAATGTTTTCCCTCTCCCCGAATGTTAAGTGCACACACTGGAGATAAGTCTGGCTATTTGAGACTAGCCAAAAGGTAGGCTCCATGTGGTTCACAATGATTCAAAATAAGGCTGTCTCTGTCATATGTAACTGATATTATTATTATTTTTTGTCTTAAACAGGTGGCGGGTTAGCAGTTGGAACAGTACTTCTCATAGGTAAGCCTCTCACTTGAAAATTTGAACAATGATTTAAAGGTCCCATTAAATGGAATGATAACTTCCTAAATGTGATGTATTTCATAAGACAATGAGGAATGAATCCTAAGTTCAATCACTTATGGAGACAAAGATATCATGATTGGACAGCCTAAAAGGCAGGATTGTTAAAAATTGTGTGATGACTTTATTGGTAAGCGTTTTGTGTTACCCTAACTAACGCAACATGAGGTCCTGACTGAAGATGGGATATTTTCTAAAAAGTAAATATTTCATTGGATACCTAAGAGCATTATATAATATTAGTTACTATAACTATGTGGTAAGTTATCATTTTTTTCTGATCATTTATTAAATTTAAAGCAATTTAACAGTAGTTTGTTTAAGAGTCACTTGTACCGAATGATATACGTCATAATAGTTACAGAGAGTGAGATTGAATGTCACTTCACGGGGTGACTGTGGCTCAGCGGTAGAGTGGCTTGTCATACATTCAAGAGATTGGCAGTTCGATTCCCACCTCCCCCGGACTACATGTGTGTCCTTGAGCAAGACACTGAACCCCGAATTGCTCCCCGTGCTGCGCATGGGTGTGTGAATGTGGTGTGAGTGGTTAGATTAGAGTGAGTGGATACCGAATGATATTAGATGGTATGTAGAGGACCACCGCCACCAGTGTGAATGTCTGTGTGAATGGGAGAATGTGACAAACACTGTGAAAGCTACTTGAGTTTGATGAGTTTATCATAGTTTTCAAAGCAATGTTTTAATCCATGTTCTTTTATTAGTTCTGACTAGAGCCAAGGAAGAAAAGTTGCAAGTAATGAACTACTGTGAAGTTTCCTTTGTTGACGTCAGTGCATTATTGTTCAGAAAGATACAAGTACAACATAAGAAGCTAGGAATATGCATATACAGTGCCCATAGAAAGTCATGATACCTTTTTGAAATACTCACTTTTTTGTTTTACAGCCTGAAATTAGAATACATTAAAAAAAAAAAACATTTTCACAGCGTGATTTACGCATTTCGCAACATTCAAGTTCTGAAAATTAATAAAAAATTAAAAACTAGAATAGCAGGGCTATGAAAATTCTTAGGTATAACCAATCACCTTCCAGATTACACACTAACTTTATTGGCCTCCACCTGACATCACATGTGGTGGCTTTGATTACTTCAGAATAAAATCAGCTGGATTCCTCTCCTAGTAGTACATGGTAACACAAATAATTCACCATGGTTGGAAAGATGCTTTCAAAAGCGCTCCGGTTTAAAGTTGTTTTCTGCAGCAGGAGTTGGGCCTCTTGTACAGCTATATGGCAGGGTGAATGCAAATGTTTATGTGAACCTCCTTCGGCAACATGCTGCAATTGTCTCCCTATCAGCTGCAATTTTCATGCGAGACAGTGCCCCCGTCACACTGCAAAACAGGTTAAGCAGTACTTTGAAGCTAAGCATATTGAAACAATTGAATGGCCAGTCCAGATCTAAACCCCATAGAGGATTCCTGGAAAATCCTTAGCAACAAAGTAATGGCTAAGAAACCCACTACAGTTACCGAACTGTGGAAGAGACTGCAAGAAGAACAGACCAAGATCAAACCAGAGCAGTGTGAGAAACTAGTGATGTGCTGTGGGCACAGATGTGCTGAAGTCATTCAAAGCAAAGGTCTCTACACTTCCTATTCATTCTTTAATCCTATAGCCCTAAGAAAACATTGTTGAAATATTCTCTTTTGACACAACGGTTACTGTTCTCTAATTTTGCTCACGGCTTTTTTGACAAATAAAGGTTTTTGTTGAAGTGCCTTGATTATTAAAAAAGAAAAAAAAATGCTAGTACAGCAGTTGTATAGCCACAGTGGATATTCTTTCAAGTTCTGAACAATAAAAAATAACAGTATTTTAGAATAAATCAAGAATTAATACTTTGTTTTCTAATTTTGATCTCCAGTGTATATTATATATTCATGCATAGCCAATAATCAAATGTATTCACAAAAAAATGAAATCAGTCGCACTTTTAAGCATTAGCACAGCTAATGATGTTGTCTGTCTCTTCTTATACCCTTTGTGGTTAGCCATCACTGCCTAGCAGAATGGCAAATAGACTAATGACCTGAAGGTCTCTAGTTAGAATCCCAGGTGTTCACACATCCACTGTGACCCTTAATTGATATGCTCATCTGCAGATGTGTTATAGAAGTTTTTGGAAGTACATTCAAAGCAAGTGGGTTTTCTAGGCACATAAATGTCTTCCACTGTATTATTATTGTTATTATCATTCATCATAGGCTAGGCTATATGCACTGGTAGACAGTAAGGTTAAGGTATTCTTGTTTCCCCTTCAAGCTGTAATTTGTGTGTAGCAAAGGCCTATACCAACTGATGATATTGCTTTGCCCTTTAATTCACCCCCCTCCCCTCCCCCCAATCGATGCAGGAGTCAGTGATTATACACTAATGCGTTCTTCCCTTCCATTTTGTGAATCAATGTACGGTTGGTTTCATCTGGTAATGAGAGACACAGTAAAGGTGAAATGCGTGTGTGAGCTCTCTTGTGTTTGTCTCTGAAAGAGTGGTGTGTGTGTGTGTGTGTGTGTGTGTGTGTGTGTGTGTGTGTGTGTGTGTGTGTGTGTGTGTGTGTGTGTGTGTGTGTGTGTGTGTGTGTGTGTGTGTGTGTGTGTGTGTGTGTGTGTGTGTGTGTGTGTGTGTGTGTGTGTGTGTGTGTGTGTGTGTGTGTGTGTGTGTGTGCGCTGTCTGTTTTGTTGTGTGGGTGGGTGAGATGGGGGAGTATGAAGTGTGTGTTTGTTTGTTTGTTTCAGGCAGTCATCTCCTACAGTCTGCCCCTTTAGCTGTGATGGCCTGTTTGTGAGACACAGACATAAAATTATCAGACTGGTCGCTGTCTGCCTTTGAAGTGTCTTGGGCTGTCCATCCCGATTTGTCAACTAAGGGGGATCAGCTCAGTATGGCTGCTGTCTGAAGATCTCTCATCTCTTGTGTTTTTGTAATAGAAGGAACAAAGCTTCCCAGCACTGTATGGTTTCATTCCATTAGTTTAAGGGAGTGTTTTTTTCCTTTTAAAATACCCATAATAATTACTATTAAATATGCCCTAATTGTTTGACATATTTAGATATTTCAAACTTTAAACTGCACTTTGTATATGAATTATTTTAGATTTGAGAATAATTTAAGTATTTACTGGGCTCAACACTATTTGTTTTAAGTGGTTGCCAGGCTGGTAACCAGGCATCAGCCTTTGGTTGACATTTTAAGTCCCCTTATATTTTGCGTAGTTAGGATACTATGCAGTTATGTTAGCTTAATAATGCAAATGTAACATATAAGACAAAAATCTTTATTACAATAGGCAGACAAAATTATTTTCTTTATTTCAACAGCCAATAAATGTTTCTCAAAACGGTTGCCATTGGCAACCTTCGAACTGTTACTGTCAAGCCCTGATTTATGTAGAAGATAACAAACATTTTTAAATATCATATCATCATTATTACTCTGACAAACTAATAGTCAGATAGTATAGATGTCGTGAGAATGTATAGTAACAAGCTGTGAAAAGACATCAACCCTGAGCCCTCAGCTCAGTCCATAGGTGACTCGGCTGGGAACCGTAGGGTCGCCGGTTCGAGTCCCTGTGTGGACCATGAATGGAGTGTGGACTGGTGGCTGCAGAGGTGCCAGTTCATCTCCTGGGCACAACTGAGGTGCTGTTGAGCAAGGCACTGAACCCCCAACCCCGATATATTTGGCAGCCCCCTCGCTCTGACATCTCTCCATTAATTGCATGTAATATAGGTCCTGTTTGTGCATGTTTGTGTATTTCAGGCCTGTGTGTGTGTAAGCTGAATACTATAACTGTGAAACAATTGAATTTCCCCTAGTGGGATTAATAAAGGAATTATTTTTCTTCATTAAATTTCTGGTACTATCCATATAATACAGAATATAATAAAATGTTTGTAAAAGCAATGAAAACTGGGATAAGAATAGGTATCAGAAAAATAGGCAGGATTCTTCAGCTGTAACTTGTGCATGAGAGATAATATTAGACACCTAACCTCTTCAAAGAGGCCAAGTCATCTGTTTAAAAACTGCAATTTTTAATGCATCAAGGTAAACAATCTGAAGAATCACCATGTGCCAACAGCAGCTAAACAGAATAGCTAAAGAGGAAAAACGGTCACACGTCGAGGCTTAACAATAGGGATATGTCAGACATATACAGTATATGGGGCTTGACAGATGCTGTTGATTGACTTCTAATGGTAATGTAATACAACCCACCCTTTGTAGCAGTATTTCTAAAATGATGATTAAATTATCTCAAAGCTAAATAGGTGCTTTTTCATTAAGTGTCTATATTTTGTGTACCTGCCATATGGCCTAAATAAATTTGAGCTACTCAGTAGAAATGATATAGACCAAAGATTCATACAAGGGGGAAAACACCCTGACCTAGATATTTTGTCTCCTCCCCCTGCGGCTTTAGCAGATATGATTCAGTCTCTGGCACTCACACTCCCCTGTTTGAAGGCAAATGAAGCAGAGGCGTTTCCCCCATTGACCAAACCTTAGTCAGATTCTGCAAAAAAGGAGAATAAAATCATCCCATGACTGTCCAGAGTGACTGATCTACCTCAAAGATATGACCGTCCCCCACCCCCTGTTGCTCGTATACCCCGCCACCCCGTCACCCACCCCCCTTACCCTTACCCCCCGCCTCAACAGCCTAATGACTCCTGGAGGTTCTATTTGTAAGGCTCCCATAGAAACACAGCCACAATAGGCCCCATCTTGAGAGGGCCCATCTGGGAGTCTTTGTGGGGCCTGCTGAAAGCCACAAAGGCCTGCTGACCTAGAAACCCATCAATAAGAGAACAGGGAGCCCCACCGACAACAAATTGAAGAGCCATGGAATTTCCTGTGCCATCCTAAATCCGTAGGTGAGGACATAGACTGGGAACATGGGAGGGGGGAATTCTCCGGATGTTTGAGGATGACACGTCAGGATGTCATTCCCAAACTGTCAGCTGTATGCCCATTACCTTAAACTGTCACTGCAGCCTTTGTCCTTGTGCCCACTGTTTGTCATTGTGCTGGAGAGGCCTATGAAATCTTTACAAAGTGATGACTGTGATGGGAAGCAGCAGCAGCATGCAGTGTAGAGTTGTGTGGGGGGCATGGAGATGATGCAAGCTTTTTTTTTTGTGGGTATAGGGTGTGGAATGGCCAGGTGGCTGCTTTGTGTGAACTGAGAAAGGCTACCTTTGGGAAAGTGCATTCAATATTTAGAATCCCTTGACTGTCCATTTAAAGCTTGAGACACTTCTAAGTAAGACTGTAACGTCATCACTCCAAGCTGAGAATTACCCTTACCACTTGTCTTTTTAAAAGTGTCTTGCGTCACTTTCATATGCCTTTTTAACCTACTTTTATTATAACAAATATACTAAGTGTGAACAGCAGTAGAAACATATAATAAAGGATGCCATTGCCATCAGGCGTCACACAAAAAGCAGACAGATTCCAGTGTACCAGATGTCTGGAAGAATTTTGAGGACAGGCACTATCTTATCCTGCATCTGGCTTCCCTTCTCAGTTGCCCTGACAGCTGGGGTACCTTTGCGTTCAGGGGGAGGTGTCAGGTGAATGCTTAAGACAGGTGTCTCAATCACACTTCCACTGCTGGTTGGGGATATGATAGGTGAAAGTGGACAGGAATACTGTGAAGACCTTAACAAGAGAGCTGAAGATGTCAGCTCCACTTTGATAGTCGAGCCACACTAACACCTATGATTCTGTGCCATGTCGATTGCCCCTTCACCAGTTTCCTACAAAGGGTAGCCAGAGTGTGGTCCTTACATCAATTACAGTTAACAACTGTGATGTGGTCATAAATTTCTGGATCTGTGGTGTCTGAATGAATGGCCGGAACAAGACAAAATCTAATGATAGACTTGAAGTTGATAGAGCTTTCATGGGAAGGTGTTGTACCTATTTTATCACTAAATAATGTCCGTAGGCCTCGCAGACAATGTTAGCAGCATGGAATTGATTGACAGTGCATGTGTGTGTGTGTATGTGTGTGTATTTGGGTTTTCCACTCACACTCAAATTCTGGTTGTTTTTTTCTTTTGCTTCTTTTTTAGAGGAAGACCGATATGATAGCTACTCTCGTATGATCTTAAAGTATTTCCTGGCAGAAGGAGTGGTGTGTCGTCATGAACTTTTTGTGGCAGCGGCTCAAGATAACCCAGATGACATCTTACAGGTATGAGAAGGAAATTGTTGTACTGCAAAGTTTTTCATTCACGTCAAGTTGAACATTCCACAAAGAAGCAAGGATGGCCTTAATATCCTCTGGTCCACTTTAACATCATCCCTTTACAACTGTTGTCCTGTCAAAAAGACATTTTTTTAAGTTAACTTTTTACTGATCCAAAGATGGTGGAAATATTGTGCCTACTTGTAGAGGTATTTTTTGTCACAATATATCACTCAGCTCTCGCTGTACAGTATTCAGCCTGGTTCACGCTGGTTAGACCATTATTTAGCAGATGTAATAGGCGCACAGCTTTCCTCAAAAAGTGTCAGGGTCAACAGGGGTATCTGTGAGGTCGAGGGTGGCATGGTTGTGGCATTGTTGAAATGTTTCCCGATGCATCACTCTGTGAAGAGGACCATAGCTCCCAGAAGCTGACTGCCACCCAGCATACAGGAGGAGGGGCTCTCTCCAACTGATTGATAGTGGGAGGGGTCAAAGCCTCACCCTCTCTTTACATATCAAAGGCTTATTAAGAGAGGGGGACTCCCAACGGGGATATATCACATCATTTAGTGTTTTCACAGCTACATTCACAGTATGCTAATCTTCAGATGCTAAGGTTGTACTTTATGCATTATGTTAACATCCACACAACAAACAAGCTTATTGGAAGGCATCAAGTTAAAGCCGGAAATTTGAGGATTTGTTCATATGCATTTAAAAACCCATGTTGAGTTGCATCAGCTAGTATCAGTCAGATTCCGACCCACCCCGGAACATTTCCATTTTTGTTGGAAATTTTACTGGTTGGTCAGTGAAAGAACAGGCTCTCTTTTGTGAGAGCTCACAGTTTGTTTGTTTTTATTAATGTTTGCATCACATCATTTGCATCAGTTTTAAAAAACGTTATTTAATGAATTATATCATTTCCTGTTTTAGTCAGACTTTGGATCATAATATTTTTGATACAAGGACACAACGCTATAAGGATCATCCATCCCCCCATACTGCTGCCACAACGACACATCATGTGTGAAGACTTTATGTACATGTGCTCTTGTAAAACATAACAACTTAAGTTAAGTTAACAAGTTAACCAGATAAGTTTATATGTGGCCAAGAAATTAGCATACAAATTTACAGTTTTATCTCAATTGCTTCAACACAATAAAAGTTTGCTTTTTGCTTACATTCAAGAAATAAGGTTACTGTCAAAAACTGACACTTAAATGCATTTACATTATGTACTCACGGATAAGACTGTACTGTATGGTCACAAGTCATATGATATCACAGTAAATAAGGATAATTAAAATGTCTCTTGAACATTCATCAACATGGTTTTTTTTTTAAAGATTATTTTTCTGGCAGTTTTTAAGCCCTTTATTATATTGGACAGACAAGAAATGGGATTAGAGAGTGAGGAGGAGACATGCAGCAAAGGGCCGCAGGTCGGAGTCAAACCCACGGCTGTTGCCTCGTTGGCCTTCAGCCTCTTTACATGGGGCGACTGCTCTAACCACTCAGCCACCGGCCACCCCTCATCAACATATTTTAACATATTATATTTATTGTATCCTTTTTTGCAGGAACTCCCGGCTCCCATCTTGGATGACGTTGCTATCCACAAACCAATGGAGCAGCCCAGACTGTCTTGTGAACCTCAGGACAATTTGGATGCCATGAAGATTGCTTGGCGCTATCAAAATCTTCCAAAAGTACAGGTGATCACATAACAGTTTCTATCGTCTGTTATTATAATGAATTCAGAATATTGGGACTAGTTCTTGATAGTTGTCTCTGATTGTATGATAAAGAACGGTATTGGCTCTCTGGTCTTAGTAGTTTGGCAATTGTCTCTACCTCTAAATCCATCAGCTTCTAAACTCCTTTGTGGAGTGAATGAGGACTCAGCCTCTTCTTTCAGAGCTGGACCAGATTACTCACACTTAGCTGGCAATAGGTAGACTTTTCACTGGTCCCCAACTCACATATACACACACACGCCTGCACCCCTGCTTAGCCTGGGAAACAAGAGTACTTCGCAGCCTGTGCATTGACATGTCTGCTCGCTCAACCCTGTGACCCAGACCTGCGCCTCTGTCTTCCCCCAAATCCCTGCCTTTCCCCCTGCTAGGGTCGGCAGCCCTACACTCTTTCTTCCGCTTTGAGTAGAGGTGACCCTCCCCTTCTACTTCTCTGCAGTCTCCCCCCTTCAGTCTATAATCCATATCGCTATGTGGATTAACAGCACACAGTGTGTCCCTGGGGATCCTCTCCCTCTTTCTCTCTCCCTGGAAACTTCTTTATATCTGTGTCCTTTCCTCACCTCTCCCCCTTTCCCTGTAAAATCGTCTTTACAAACCACTAGTAAGCCCCACCAGAGGATTTGCATCCCAAATTCACCCCCAGAGTCATCGCTTACTTTCCCCTTACACACACCTCTCCTGGCATAGCCCACTGTGTTGCTCTCCCGATGAAGACATCAGATCAAAGGTGAGGCCGTCAGGGCGGGGATGGAACGCTAAGCGGGTTGCCTAGCTCACAAAGAGAAGATGAGCCCCTGACCCCCCTGCCCTGCTGACCCCCTCGTCCCGCCAGGAGAGGGACACACCAGGGGCCCTAATCCAGATTAGGAGTAGATTAAGGGCCCCTCTAACAATGGAATCCCTGGTTTCACTGAGAGAGAAGAGCTAAAACTCTCTCTTTGAGCTGCAGGAAAACATCCGCCTTCCCCTGCGTCCCTGACACGTTTGCTTTCACAGCTAGAAGTGGACATTTATGTGAAGAAATGATTAAGAGCGTGGATGTAGTGGTTATTTAACTTCTCTGCTGTAGGAATGTTGAGGAATGACCCATAAACAATGCAATTGCATTACCATAGTATTTTAAGGCACACCCATTTAAGATATTAAAAAGACAAATAATATTGCTTTATTCTTATCTGAAATTAGTTGAATGCACATCATTTGTTGTAAAAATTGTAAATCAAGCAGTAGCTTGAGACAATTTGAATAGTTATTAATGCTATTTAATTTTAGGTCTTTAGAGTTCATATGTTTAACCTGCATTTGACTTGTTGACCTCTTCAGAGTGCTCTGGCATCCTCATCCCGGTTCGGTCACTACTATGACGTCTCCAAGACGATGGAGCCAGAAATTCGCCAGGCAGCCAAGTGCCACCGCTTCCACCTTCCAGAACATCCCACCCAGTCATCACCCACACACAGGTAAAACGACAAGACATCATCCACAGAACGCATGGAAACCAATGCGACACCGTCTGCAGAACACAGGCACACAAACACGACATTGTCTACAAAACACAGTTACACAAATAAGACAACTTCAACAGAACACAGGTAAGCAAACATGGCGTGGTTCACAGAATACAGCTAGCCCAACAATGCAGACTGACCAACATAATTTAAAGAGCGCATACTATATATGCCCTGCAACCAGCATGTGCATTAGAGAAGAAGAAACTCTAGATTTAGCACTCCTCAGTATCATGAAGAACCATGTTTTTTAAGATACTCATATAAAATAATTTGATATCCATCAGATGAGAAACATATTTGGATGTTTTGTTAATGTTCTGTGTGAAAAAACAACCACTTAATGGGAGATTTCCGCTTGAAAAATGACTGAAACACTTAAAAGGTTAAAAAAAATGGTACCGTATTTTTCGGATTATAAGTCGCCGTTTTTTTTCATAGTTTGGCCGGGGGTGCGATTTATACTCTGGAGCAACTTATGTGTGAAATTATTAACACATTACTTTAAAATATCAAATAATAGCCTGTGCTATTATTTATCTCAGTCACTAGGCGTATATCAGCAATCGTCTCACACACACACGTCAACCAATCAAAAATCGGCGGGGATGGGTCATGGCAGAAGTACATTGTGAAAAAAAGATGCTACCTGTGGTGTATCTGATCGAGCACTCGGTGCTCGACTGTTCATGACTGTGTCACTCGGTGTGTGCAGTGGTTGATTGTTCCTTTATGTGTGTTATGAAGTTGTGCGGCTACTAAAAGAGCACATGATACAGCCTCGCCTCCGTGTGTGATATTTATCATAGAGACCCACAATGCGCACTACAATAGTCACGCAATAACATAAAACCACAACACTACCTGCTAATGCTTGAGCTAAGCGGCGCATTGTCTACCTTTGGAGTTGGCGGAGTTGTTCAGAAGTGACACCGAGGAAGAGGAGTTCATTGGATTTAGTGATTAGGAGTGACAGATTGTTTGGTAAACGTAACGCGTGTTCTATATGTTATAGTTATTTGAATGACTCTTACCGTAATATGTTACGTTAACATACCAGGCACGTTCTCAGTTCGTTGTTTATGCGTCATATAACGTACACTTATTCAGCATGTTGTTCTCTATTCTATTTTTATTTTAAATTGCCTTTCAAGATGAAATGTCTATTCTTGGTGTTGGATTTTATAAAATAAATTTCCCCAAAAAATGCGACTTATACTCTAGTGCGACTTATATATGTTTTTTTCCTTCTTTATTATGAATTTTGGCCGGTGAGACTTATACTCCGGAGCGACTGGTGAAAAGATTTAATTTCCAAGTTGAGGAGGACAAATACTCACATTTCACTTTAATTTGGCACACATGACAAAATAATATTCTTATTCGTTTCGTCGCAAAGCCTTCATCTGAGTGTTGATTAAAAAGGTATCACTATAGTTGCTAATTCATTTTCTGTAAATCAGCTCTATATATCAATAGTTGCTTTTTAAAAAAATATATTTTCAAAGCTTACTATTTTTGCCCTTTAAACAGCTGATACAAATCAGGTAAAAACCAGCTTGGTTCATCCTCCATTCTGAGTAGCTTGCCCGCGCCCTAAGACAGCCTCTTGATTGTGTATGTCTATTCAAATAAGGGTCTTGTTTGCTCAGCGTGTTTGATTTCTCCTGCATTGAGTGTATCTAGGGTTCAGAGGTCATGTAGGCTCTTTACTCAGAGAGTGCTGTTGAACACACAAGGGCACACGAAGGCACACTCACGCACACTCTGTAAATACAGCAATCTGGAGCACAGAGGATGTGGAGGAGGCTTTATAGAATCCCGCTTCCTTTATTTCTGTAAACAGAGACTGTTTAACAGAGCACCCTTGCAAACATATTAAATGTTGCGGATATTCAGTTTAAAGTACATTATTACAAGTGTGGACCAGGAAGTGGACAGTGTTTGCTATTTTACTAAATATCAGCTCAAAATTTAATAATACTTATTAATAGGGAACAAATAAAATATCTTCTTCACTGATGTTTGCAGCGTTCTGTGGCAGTGTAGACAGTGAGTAAGAGTGACAAGGTGGTACTGTTGTGCCGTTGTGGCGTATGAATGGGTTATAGATCTTACAGACATTTTGACAGCAGGAAACTACACCTGCACCGCACCATTGTGCCCCCCAGCCCCGCCCCAATACTGACACACATACACATGCTAACACACTAAGCATATTACACAAGCACATGTACTACACAAACTCCTAAGCAGGCTACTCCCCCTTGCACGTGTCCACAGCCCCATGTTGATACCCTAGCTGTTAAATTGCTCCGTTTCACTTGAAGGCATAATTGGCACAAATTGCTCTCTAGGTGATACAGATCCTGTTGTTTAAGACCAAGCATCCCCCTTTTCTCCTCCTTTCTTCCCTCGCTGAAAGAGGAACACTGAGATAAAGAAGCTTCCCTGTGTATGATCCTAATTAGCCAACACACTAGCCCCTGTAGCTAAGCACCTAGACCTTTTTGGTACCTGAATGAGAGGTGCTCAGTAGGGGTAGCTAAAACACAATGCCATCCCACACAATGGCTGCCAACCGGAGGCAACCTTCTGCTCAACTGCATGTCAAACCATCCCAGCCCCCTACCTCAGAGCAGGGGCATGGGCAGAGAGGCCAAGGAGGGTAGGTGTCCCTCTTTCACCAAACCAGCTCTATCATTAGCCCCAGCGGGGTCAGGAGGCACCATTGTTTGGATGAATAACTGAAATAGAGTACATGGATGTACTTGGCGCAATTGTAATCAACACAAGTGTGTATTACTGTTCTTTATGCAGGGCTATTGGCGTGTGACCAATCTATGTGTATCAGCTTTTGTAGCCTGAAGGTCGAATTGACAACTGACGTAGCAGCCCACTGTCATTATAATGATGGGGCGTTTTAAGTTGCGCAACCTGTGTAAAAACATGGTTTTAACATTCCTATTGGCCATCCTATATGCTCATGATGGGCTCAGCAGTATTCCATCCCTTGACTGTTGCTAAATGTTGCTCCGGTGATACAGAATGCCCTTTGTCAGGAGTGCACATCTTACCCCTGATTAAACACAAAAATGCTGTTCCCTGTTACTTTTAGATATCAGCCCATTAATTCCCCCCCCTCCTTCTTACTAATCGTCTTTGTTGTGTGTATGTTTGTGCATATCATCTGTCTGTTTGTCTGTCTGTCTCGGCACAATCAGATCCTCAGGGAGCTGACAGAGAACCAGTCATGTTGTAATTTAATCAACCAAATAAATTAATTGGATCTCTTGATATGGATCATATTTCTGCTTCAGTGGCTCCAGAAAAGCACAGTCAGGAGGAACATGTTGCAGTCATAGAGGATTAAGCTACTGCGTCGAAAGGCTCGGCCCAGTTTTATCAAAATGGTTTTAATTACAGTTAGCACGTCCTAAGTAACCCTTTTGTGTTCTCTTTCTGGTTGTCTCCTCTACTATGTCCACTCTCTCTTTGGGTCCTGTGCTCTTTTCAGTACCATACTTGAGTCCTACTCTGCATTGCTGAAGTCACTTCAAGAAGTCATACACAGGGAGGGCTTTGATGTAGCAGCCCCCATGGTAAGAACCAGAGGTGAATGACTGTTTTGCATTTGTTTCTTTCCGCCTGAATCCAGAGGGGATTTCCCAAATATTTTCTGCAACTACAATCTTCTTGAAACCTGTTTCTCCAATTATTGTCAAACGTGTAAAAAAAAAAAAAATATATCCTTTCAAGCAATTACACTGTGTACACATTTGCAGCTAAAATGGTAAAGCAGCTGCTCAAGGAAATGTGTCCACTTCAGGCCACTCTTCATATTAAGAGTTACGACCAGTTGAGTGAGGGTTGAGTGCTAAACATGATTTTGTTGATTGATTTGACTTTAAATTAGTGACTAAAATCAGTCCAATTGGATCACACATTTGTGGATCTGATTTTGGTTTTGGCTCTCTGATTGACAAAAAAAACACTGCTGAAAGGCAGCAGGCATGTAGTAAGCTGCTGTGAGCAGCGATGCAACACAAAAGGCCGGTGTGTATTTTTTCTTTTCATTCTCTAATGTATTGCTACATTTTTGTATTTCTAACTCTTTGACTTGCTGGTTTTAACATGTCTGTGTACATTTCTGCTTGTAGCCGCACTAATTACCATGAGCCCACATCATGTGTGATATGCATTAGAGGAACATTTTTGAAAGAGAGTCCTAGATCTGCACCTGTGACCCCAAGCTCTTCTGTCACATTCCAACCACCACTTCTCAATAGTATGTTTACCTCTCTGTCACCTGCTCGGGTTGGCCTCACCTGTGTGTCCCAGCTGTGTGTCTTACCTTTGACATACATCTTTTTAATAATCATCAGTCCTCTACAGAATGCCAGAAACAGCCATGGCCCCGTCTGTTTCCCACAGGACCTTGTGTAATCCGCCCAACACTGTGATGTGCCTGTATACAGAATGAGTGTGTGTCTGCACCTCCTGCACCTTATTCACCTACTTTCAATGACCCCTCTGCTCATCACCTGGAGCCACCTCTCCCCACTGTCACTCACACACAGGATTTACCTCCAGTACCCCCCACCCTCCATCCCCGAGCACTGTCACTCACACGCCAGATTAACTGCTGACATCATTAAAGCACTGTGGCCGCCTGACATGCTGTTGGCACAGTCCAGGAATTCAGATCGGCACAGAGCGACATGGGCACTGGCACAAGAATGCCCAGTATGGGTGATAGTCCGTAATTGTGCATTTATATGTTTAATTGTTAATCTGCCATCATGGAATGGTAACAAGATGCTGATTTCATATAAAAAGTGTGATATAAATAACAGATTAGTTGGATTAATTATTTTTTCTTTTGAGTTGAATGGGGACAGGGGTGGCAATAGGGCTGTGAGTCTTCGCAGAGATTGGCTGCTGATTAGGTTGTGGTCCCAGGCTGACTGCAGTCTATATGGCTGGCCTCTGGTCCTTGGCTGGACTCAACTGGCACAGTTCCTGAGTTTTCTATAGGCTAAACTATAGGAGTTAAGTTTGGCCTCTCCTCTTGATGCCACAGCAACAGTGGTGTCACCACAGTTCCCTCCTGCTGGGCTGCAGACATAGAAATAGAATTCTAATTCCGTGGCCCCCAAGACCTGCATAGGCGATGTCTGTTAAACAAAGAAAGGGCATATCTAATAATGACAAAGGCACAACACTAATACTCTAGTATAGTAAGGTATAGAGATGCAGCACTGATGTTGAATGGTGAACTGTAGAGAATGAATGTAGAGTCTGGTGTGAGAGTCCTCCTTTGGGAAACTATGAGCCAACTGTGAAAAACTCCCAGAAACAATGGGGTTTATTTTTCTTAGATGCCTGTGATTCTAATCCAGATCCAAACGAAGCTTAGGTCATACTGTTGGGAGAGGAAGTGATGGTGAGTGGGGTAGAGGAGATTTTGGCAGGGTTGAGATAATAGAGGGGGAGGGATAAAAGAGAGGAGAGGTTTGGGGAAAAAAAAGAAAAAGTGAGCAGATTTTAGGGCTTTGTTAATCACTCTTGGCTCTCACCTCAGTCATCAGGAGCCATCCTGAAGAAACCCCAAACAAAAGGCAATTGTAGTAAAGGTTAAAAACCTCTCACAGTTTTGACAGGCTCCTCCATTCTCTCAGTTTCAGTGATATATATCCCACCACTGTTTGGCCACTTTATCTCCGTCTTCGTGAGAGTTGGTTACTGTTGGATCTCTTGTGATGGGGTGGGGGGTTTCAAGGGAAGGCACTCCACCCTTACCCAGGCCCCCTTGGCTGCAGAGCATCACTGTTGTGCCAAGAATGTGCTGGGGTTTCTGGGTGGCGGCCATATTGGAAGCCTGTCTGACAGGTCCATTGTGCGTGTGTCAGATGGCCTCTGTGATTGGGCAGTTGTGTCCAGTCACGTTTGGGCACTGTGTTCCGATCGTCTGTGCTGGTGAGCAGACTGTCCAGTCGCTCTCTCCCTGAATTTGGGAATACTACCCAAAACAGCACCTTTCCGAAAATAATTCAAACCCAGCAATCTGTTAATCATCAAATGCACTGGGAGAAGGTGAAAGAAAATAAAACTGTATTATTGCATTAGTGTGTGTATGTGCCTCTGTAAGAAATTATCATATTTGCATGACTTTTTTTACACAATTTTAGTATTCCTGACCTTCTCCTTACTTGCTTGTTCTTTCTTATAGTCAAAGTCACGTAATATCCTGCGAATTGGGCTTCACTCTCTTGGCTCGGCTTTGTGGTGTGATGACCTGTGTTGCCATGACAACCCCAGAAATGGCCATGCACTTACTACCTTTCTCTATGGACTGCGTGCTTTACTGAGGTCATCGCTGTCAGTTGCAGTAGTTACTGTGCCTTCACATCTCATCCAGGTAAGACATTTTTGGGCACACAAAAACAACTTGGTTTATAAGCATCAGCATGCAGAGCACAACTTATCCGATCAACAATTACTTTCTGATCTGTTTAACTGATTGATATATCTATATCCACTTTTTATGATAGTTTTGAGAACAGTTTGTCATTAATTTCTGAGATGTGTGGTATTGCAAGTATATCATGATATGCAAGGTTTTACAAGTCATGTTTATCCTCTTCTTTATCTCTTAGTTTTTGCTCCTCTGTTTTGTCCTAAAACACTTACCTCCAATTGCCGCCAGAGGGATGAATAACAAACGTTGAATTGACTTGAATTTACAGATAATAGACAGTTAGGATTTTTTGTGCGTGGGTTGATGTTTGGCCCATGTGCTTTTTCTTTGTCTTGTTCATTAATGGGGAGCAAAGTTTGAAATCTTTTGTCGTCAGGCCTCCTCTTGACCCTGTGGTCCAGTGTCACCCTGGTATGACTCAAGCCTGCACGGGGGCCTCTTCCTCACGCATCGCTCCCTCCAACAGACCCAGTCGAGTGCACACTTCATTCAAAGGCCTCTTAATCTATGTTTGTTTGTTTGTTTGGGCTTTTAATTACTTGAAGCTGTACACAATGATGAGAGTGTGTGCCTGTGTATGCGTTTTATTCTCTTACAAATATCCCTCCTTGTAGTTGTGTGTTTTCGGCCGTGTTTGTGTGTGTATGTGTGTGTTTTGGCGTGGGTGGGGTGCAGTTGGGGGGGGGGGGGGGTTTGAGTCCGCGTGCACGCTTCTGTGTACAGTCTGGCCTCTCAGTGTGAAGGTGGAGTCATCTGCTTAGGCATATGGCAAACCATAGCCCTCCCCCAGACAGGCGACCATAGAAGCACACTCACCAGAAAAGCCATCTGAGCCATCTACTAAAATGTTTTATCTTGCCTACGGTTACTACACTCTACTTTCTTATAGTCCTCCTTCATAGCAGCATGGAAGCTGCATTGTCCCTGATCCTTCATACAAAGACATAGGTCAATTCTTAACTTTCAGAACAGCTGTGTTGTCACAACATGCTCTGGCTCCAAGCCTATATGCTCAGTGCACAGCGGCCTTGGCCTAGTCAAAAAAGGTAGAGTGGCTAACTAGCAGATGTCAGCTGTGGTGGGAGCGGTCCCCCAGTCCCTCTCTGGCCTGGCCTCCAAACCCTTAATCTGTCCCCTCCTTCTTCTCCACCCTGGGGAGAGAAGTGAATGAGCGGGGGAAGAAGAGGAGAGGGGGGCATTTTGGACTGAATCAGGTGTTGGGTGACTAAGCCAACATGGAGGTAATGAGAGGCTGTTAGGATGGGTATCTATGAAATGACCTTATGATTAGTTTAATCACCCTTGGTGTTGTTGCCATAAATAATATTGTAATTGATCAACTGAGGTCACCAAGTTGTGCAGGCTCCTCATTTGAAGTTAACAACAGCGCGTCTAGTTAGCAGAGGTTCTTTCTGCCAGTACCTTTGCTTCAATAATTAGCTTAGTTAACGGAGTGTGGCCTTTGGAAGAGTGTCTAGACTAGTAGCAGTGGGCTAGCTGGCTGAGACCACACTGGACTCGCTATCCATTATTGAGCAGCTTGGGAAGTTGAACAACTCACTGAAAGCCTCCTCAGAGCAGCCCAGTGCCACAGTCCATCTGAAACATTAATTAGGCTTGTCCTAGCCATCATCATACTATCTCCTGCCTATCCCCATCCCCAAAAGTAAACACACAAAAACACAAAACGCAGTCTTCCCTAAAATGCATCCATATACACCTCACCTGCTGCTCATGCTAAGTGGTGTCCTAACCTATGCAAATATTTAGACTCAGGGTTTGGACTGGTCAGGCAGTTGTTTGGTACTGTAGCAGGGCTCTAAAACCCCACCACAGGTTCTTTTTAAGAGCCATCCTCCAGAATTTACCATCACTATTCAATAGATCTTTGTGTACTTTTAGTCATTGAATATTAGGGCCCAACTAATGATTATTTACATTTGAACATAATTTGCTGATTATTTTCTCAATTAATCATTTGGTTTATGAAATATTAAAAAGTCATGAAAAACAGCCGTGACAACTTCCCAGAGCCAACAAAGATATTTCATTTACTATCATGTATGACCAAGAAAAGCAGCATATTCTCTAATTTGTAAAGCTTGATTGAATCAGCAAATGTTTGCCTCTTTTCGCTTGAAAAATGATTAATTATTTGTAAAATAACAAATAATAAATCCCTGAAAACTAGGCTGTCCTGAGAAACAAATCATCTAACGCTAATCAGTCTGTCTTTAAATATTTTGTAATATATTTTTTAAGTATGTTTACATCACAACCATGACATGTAACAATATAATCCTCATGATAATTACAACTGTCATATGTCAGAAAGGTATTTAATGGAGAAACTGTGCCCAGTTGAAATTTTCAAGCTCCTGCTTCCATTTCTATCCTTGGAAGTGATGTGCATTATTTTGTCTTATATATAGACTCTGTTCTCCCAAGACATTAGACACAGAAAAGCATCTGCCTCCCTCAGAATGATGTATTTAATTTGATTGTGTTGATGACAAGCAAACACAAGTACAGAGAGCTGTACAGTCTTAACAAAAGTCACTGAGCCAAGGAATAAAATTGGGGTTCATCAGGCCTAACTGGTTACATGAAGGGATTGTGGTTTACCCAGACGAGTTAAGATACTATAGGATCAATGAACACTGGGCTCTTGCTGTGACCGGTCAGTCAGTGATGGTCAGCTGAGGCTCCGGATGTTCAGGTCGTTTATTTTACACTGAGGAAATATGAGCTAATTGAGCCTGTATTGACTTTCATTGCAGAACTGATGTGTCTCTTACTTGAGCCCTTTATCAATAAAAGATAAGATTTAAAAGTAGAACCTCCTTAAACTCAAGGAGCTGTGGAGCATGTGCATGTCTTACTGACGTCATTCTACCAATCCTACCACTATACTGCACAGCTTTGTGTGGACACTTTGGATTCTTTGCCAGGGAGCCTCATCTTTGTATTTCAGTAAGCACAGAAGAATGATTATGCTCTATACAGACTAGCACAGATACAGTTTGAGCAGACCCTCTCTTTTGCACATAACTGGCCATACTGTATCATCAGTGTTTTAAATAATTTGTTGTAGCCAAACTCTTACACTGACTTTAATTGCCGCATTTGAGTGACCTCAGATACCCTGTAAGTGCTGCCGGCCCTGACTGGTGGGATATGCATACTTTTAAAAGTAGGACGAAAATGAAAAGGAAGAAGAAAGAGTGGGGAAAAGACATGAAGGCATGAAAACTGCATTAGGCGGTGGCAGCCAACACAGAGAGAAGGATGTGAATGATTCAAGAGGCAAAGGGATTAATAATGCAGGACTCACTCTTTCCCTCCATCCCAGTGTCCCTCTCTCTCTCCCCCTCCTCTTCCTTTACCCTCTGCCTCCACCCTTTTGTATAATTCTCCATTCTTCATTCTTTTTCTCTACTGTATTCGCCCCCGGTGTGTCCTCTTTGTCGTCAAGGCACTGACCTAACCAGTAGGGGGAGCTCTCCCCATCAGGCCTCAGCTGCTTTCTCCCACTTCCCCCTCTATCCTCCCCTGCTGTGTGCATGTTTGAGAGTGGGCAGCAAAAAGTGGTTGTTTGATGAAGTAAGATAATTTCAGTGTGTTGCCATTGACTTTTCCCATGCAACTTTTGTATGCCTGATGTAAGGTTTATGTCCATTTGCCTGCCCCAACATTACCTGTGTAACCCCTATCAGAGCTCTTTCCCCTCCACACCTCATCACCCTCACCTAAGCCATGGGCAGAAATGACCTGGCCACGGGACATGATGACCTAATTTAATTGCAACACTGATGGCCCGTCAGGAGGCTTTTAATTACCTGCTCATGTTTCTCTGTCTCCCTCTCTCTCTCTGTCTCCCTCGACCCTACAGGACAGAGCTCTAATGGGCAGCATAACCAGGCTATGTGACAATGCCATAGCTCTGGAATCATTCAAAGGCTCTGAGAGAGAGACCAACCCACTCTACAAAGATTACCATGGTAAGAACACACACACACACTCGCTTATCTTTCTGTCGCTTTTCCATCAAATACACACAAATACACACAAGCAGTGCATTAAGGCTGGGGCTGGGCTGTGGATGGAGGCAGGGCAGCCCCCTTGCAGGCCAGGCTGTCAGTGCGCGTTAGTGTGCTGCTGCTCAATCAGACGTGCTCCTCAGTAGACAGGCCGGGGGGGATTCAGCTGCCACGTTGTACCCCCTCTCCCTCGCACCCTCACCCCCTCCATCCCTGCCCCCCCCCCCCCCCTCCCTCCAGCAGAGCCTCTTTCCCTCTCTCCCTCCCGCCTCACCCCCTCTCCATCCACAGTCCCATACCCCCGAGGCTCTGGAACAGAGCAGACCAACACTGGGGAATCGATATTCTCACCATCACTCTCTCTTCCTCTCTGCCTGTATCTCTCCATCCCTCGCTCAATGTCTCCATCGCCAGCATGCTCCGCTAATAAATGGAGGGCAAGGCTTTCAGTAAGGGAAGAGGACAACAGTAAGGGATGATTGGAGAGATGGAAACGGAGAAAAGAGGGGGCGGGGCGCCAACATAGTTTGTCTCTGCTCCTTGGTCTTCACCATCACTTTTTCTTTACAGTTTTTCTATTCCCCTCTTTCTCCCATTTGCCTCCCTCTTTTCACGCATAAAGGTCAGTTTAAGCGAGTGTGGTATTTTTAGCCGTGCCTCTCGAACTCTCCGACTCACTCTTGCGCTTTCCCCCCCCAGTGACAGATGAAGGGATGAGGAGTAAAAATATTCAATGGCAGATTTTGGTTTCATCGAACTGCATGTTTTATTTAGGTAACACATCCCATAGTGGTCACATTCCTCTGCATTGTAAGGCAGGTGGCATGTAAACCCATTAAAAATATGAGCATTGCAGGACATTGTCGTACAAAAATGTTCTTTGGAATTTGCAATTAATATTTTTTGAATTTCTTGTTCGAGAATATATTTACCCTCTGTTTAACCAGCCAGAGAGACTGTGGTTGGGTTATGAAATACATTTATGTGCATGATTGTTTTGATGTGTGTTCATGAGTGCAAACGCATCTGGTACGAGTGTGAGAGTGCGTGCGAATGTGTGTTTGCGGCAGCAGTTCAGGGCTGCTCAAAGCATGCTGGGAAGCCTGTCACTGCAAATCAGGCAAAGGGAAATCACCCAAGTGCACAGAGGAGAGAGCCCACCATCCCCCACTTTCTCTGTCTGTCTCCCTTTCTCCATTACTCCCTCGATCTTTTCTTTTCTCTCTCACGCTCATTTATATCACCCCACTTCTACAGTACTTTTCCAGTTTTATGAAAATGTAACTTTGAGGTGACAGGAAAAGAGAAACGAAGAGTAAAAAACACTCCAAAGCTTTCTACTATCCTTTACAGGAATCTCTAGCTTGTATGTTTGCTTTCTGTCCCTCATTGATCTAGTGTGTCCCTTAATTGGGCAAATATCCTTTACAGTACAGCCATGCTCCAGGCTGTGGGGAAAAAAGAAGAGAGTAGGAATGCTGATATAGAAATGTTTATAGATATTTGATCAGTAATTTCTTGCCCTTCTAGTCTCTGGTCAGTGGAGTGTAACTATAATGCTTAGTACAGAAGAAGACATACTTTATTGTCATATATCATCATATAAAGTATATCTTCTTGATGCAGATGTCTGAAAAATACTTTTTAGTGATAAAAACCTAACCCCACTACATTCAATTAGATGAACACAATTTTCTCCAAACAGATAAAGTTTCCTTTCAAGATCCTGACTGTCACTAATATTATTTTTGTAGATATGAATAAGAGGAAAACGGCTCCTTTCAGTAGTCACAAAATTAATCTGATGGGATGCCATATAAACATAGAAACTGCCTGTTCATCCTGGATCTTCCTTTCATGAAATCTTTGGAAATACTTTTTTTTACCCTGATACTTTTTAAGTTGCATGATTTTTAACAATATTTTACACATTAAAAAGGAAGCACATAACTTTTTCTTGGTTGTTTTTTATTGGCACAGTTTAATATAAAGCATTCACATTGTGTATGATAGGACTGGAATAACTTGCTTGCACTGTTCATACCACTTCATCTGTTCTCACTGTCCTTCACAGGTCTCCTACATGTTCGGCAAGTACCTCACCTGAACTGTCTGGCGAGTAAACTCCCTGACCACAAGGACTTGGCCTTTAAGCTCAAGAGAAAACAGTTCAGTGTTGAGGTAAGTTGTCAAGGTAACGCAGTACATCCAGGGTTTCTTCAAAAACAGAACATAGTGTTAGGGGTTCTACGCTGTATTTTAATGCTTTCTCATTCTTTTTATTTTTTTGCCTCAATTATATTTCTTTACTGTGTTTAATGTAACTTCCTATATAACCAATATCCCAAAACAAGAGCTGAATATAGAGATGTAATTATTTATTAAACAAACTCATTACATTTTTCCATTCATCATGTTCATAGCAGTGCTGAAATTAAGTGCTGACGATAATGAGAACTCTCCCAAGGTAGTTCTGCCATCCTGTTTTTACTATTGGGTGTCAAAATCAAAGGTGAAGCTATCGATTACACACTGTTGCTGCCACACTTACTCCAGTGTAGTGTTAAGAGGCAACAGAGTGAGAATAAATCTCTATCTATATTCATGAATATGCAGTGAACTGGTGGGAGTATAACTTAAAGGTATAGTTCACATTTTTATGTATAACTAAAGGAGTATGAATTAATCACCAGTCAGGATATTAATGCAAGGACATGTCTCCAGCTATCCATGACAGACATAAATGAAGGAACCACAACAAACATGGTTGCACAGAAACATTTTAAGCCACAATAGGTCTCAAGGGAGCAAGCTATGTACAGTAGGTGCTACTTACTTTGTCTGGCAGGTCACTCTTCATTCTCAGGTCACTCTCCCCAGCATGACCTGTTGAGAAAAAAGAGGGGTAGACAGCAGTTTTACCTTATACTTTAGCCTTTAAGCTCACCTGAATGGCAGTTTATTAATGGTGATTATATGTGGAAACACTGGTGGGCCAACAACCACTTTGGAGAGATGTAAGACCAGAACATTACACAATTGACATTATGCTTTGTAGCTCCAAAATTAGTAATCAATAGGTGTTTTTATAAAGAAAAAAAAAGGCAGCCTAATCGTTGCCGACTTGTTTTCCTGTTTAGAAGAACCTAATGTTTTGACTCCTCTACAGCATGACCATAAGACACTGCAGGACTTGGTATAATGAGGCAATATGACAGTTATACACACAACACTGCTTGCACGCTGAAGGATAGCAGTAGGACAAGTAGTGGCATTTGGCAAGAATGTATGTTTGAACTGAATGTGAGAGGAAGGAGAGGACTGGAGGAAGAGGAAGATGTATCTCTAAGCTTTTGATTCACCCTAACGTCCACCCATAAGTAACCTGGTGTAATCATATTCTAAAAGCATGTCCTGCTATAACAAGAAGATAAACAACATCTTCACTCACCAATTCAAAGCTCTCTGAAAGAGAAAGGAGGCACGGTAGTTCAACCTCTGAGCAAACGTTTAAATAACTCTGATGTTTAAATGCTATAGCTGCTCAAAAATAAGAAACAGCGGAAAAAAAGAGCTGTCAACTAGTTTAGCAACGATAAGATGGTCACTCTTCTGAAATCACTGTTCAGCCTGTGAGGCGATGATTGCCCGCCTCATTCATAACTGGTGTTTTATTGGTGACCTTTCTACCTCGTTCATCTGTTCCATCATGGGTTAAAGTGGCCAATCTTTCAATTTGCTGTGTCATTTTTGCTGCCATATATATCCTTTGAACTGGGTAAGAGCATTGCTGCCTCTCAGCTGCATCAATGATAGCTTGGTTAGGGTTTTTTGAGACCCCAAGAAGAAGGTGGTAAAAGTAGTTGGGTCTAACAAAAAGACAACCTCAACACCTGTGCGAAGGAATGCACAAAATGAACATTTGGATAGGCTTCCTCCATCAAGGTCTGTATGCTGCAGACATTCCCGCTCACCATGGCAGTACCATCATATGTTTGTGCAATCAACTTGTCCCCTAACTTTACTGGTTCCAGTGCACAGGCACTGGACAGTTTTCACCGGCCACAACTTTCACGATCTTTAAAAATAAACGTTCTCGAACTGTATAGTTTGGCAGTATGTATCCCAATCCAAGCACCATTTGGGATTTGCATGACGCATCAGTCATTTTATCCGCTTGCACAGCTACAAACAATGCTACAAACAGCAACTTCCTTTTTCCCTGTACACTTTGTACATGAAGTTCAACAGCTTGTTCCGAGTCCTGCTATAGAGGTCCCTTTGAAAACTGGCTGAGCATCGCAGTGCTCCTGTAGCCTTGAGTCGCCCTCACACATTGTTTCAAATATGTATCAGAAAATCCCAGGGTTGAGACAATCTGCACGTACCACCATTTCACATTTTCCACACAGTTTAATGCAGGTCACTCGGCACATACCTGTTCTCCTCAACCTGCTACTCAATTCCCTGTTTGTATGAATTATCAATTTGGGCAGCTATGTTTGCTCTGCTGTTATATAAGTGAGGCATATACACAGCACAGGATTGTATAGTCTTTCCATTTCTTCATTCATTTTGATTCATAATTTCTCATCCTCTTTCTTTCTCTGTCAGAGATGCATCCATTTTGCATGTGTCACATCATCACTCTCACTCTAAGCAATCAATCTGTCACTGAACTACCACTCTAGAGACAAATTAAGGGGCCCTCCTGTTAGCGCAGGCTCATGATTGGTCCTCATTACATTATCATTACCTTATCACACCCTCTGGTCCTTGGCTCTTAGTGAGTCCTATTGTCTCAGGCAGGAGGTGAGGGGGGAGGAGAGGAATGCCCCTCTTTCCCCCCTCCAACCTTTTTGCATCCTTCGGTCATCCCCTTCTCATTTTCTGCCAGCCTTCACCATCCTTCTAACCCTTTCTCCTGTCTGCATTGGCCCACTCCCCCTCCTGTCTGTGACCCCCTGAATAGGCCACTCTAGTATAGATTTATATGGTCCATAAAAGTCAAGGTGGTTATCCTCAATGGTCTTTTAATTAGGCCTCTGTATTGGACAGGCCAGGGGGCAGAGGCCTAGAGCATCCCTGTAGCTCTGTGGGGCCTGGATACTGTGTCATATATCCCTGCAGCACATTGTAAAGATCAGCCTTTGTCTGCCTTCCTTGTTTAAGGAGCTCTATTAAAGTTTTTTGTCGAATGGTAACCATGCTCTTGTATTACTGTCATACACATGGCATTAAAAGAATTATATTAACAGAGGATTTTTCAAAATTATAAAACATCTGCGATTGTTGACACAAGAGTACATAATATGAAATGTCAGTCACAATCCTTGGACACGATACATTTTTCATGTGTCAGGGAATTTCCCAGAGAACATTTTATCGTATCACCAGTCATGCATCAAATCATTCAAAACACGTTGTAATATGCTTTAACATTCTCATGTTGGGTTCTCTGACACTGTGATTGGCCCTCATTAATTTGTACATCACCTTAGAATGAGATGTCACAAAGGTATGAGTCTCATGTTCTCATGTTGGCTCTGCGTCCCTCGCTGCAGAGGTTGATATTTTATCTGTATACATACCTGTGTATAACTTAACGTACAGGACTTCTGTTGTGCTCTGATTACACATACATTCAGTGCGTTTACATGCAGTTTAAGGTTAAGGTCATACCCCGGTTTCTTGTAAACACCATACCCCGGGTAAAATCAGGGTTCTCATATCCCGGTTAATAGACTTAGAGAACTCCCTCAGTTCCCCGGTTATACGTGCATATAAACAGCGTTCTCGGATCATTATTGGGTTTCTTGTCTGCACATGCTCCCCACTCCGTGGCAGTGGCTTTTGAACCGGAAATAGAATAAACCAGGAAGCAACGGCGCCGAAAACAATGTGAAAAAAACATACTACCAAGAAGACCCGTTTCTGTCGTAATTCTGTCCAAAAGTCGGCCATTTGTGAATTTGACAAAGATGAACCGGTAAAAAAAGCTATATTCAGTCCAGCTGTATGTTGGGCAGAGCGCCACCTACTGCACCGGAGGTCCTGTACATTTTGTTGTACTGGTACAATGACAATAAAGACAATTCGTAATTCGAGTTACTCCGTCATTTTCCCATTCAACCCTCCTTATGTATACTAGGGGAACTTCAATATTCCGATCATTCCCTAAACTGGGGAAAGGCCATTTGCGGGTTACTGATGTGCATGTAAACACACTGTGTGTTTGACCTGTTGATCAACTGCCTCGGTGGGCCAATGATTGACACATAAGATGGTGATTGGATTCTAAGCCCAGTGTCTGATGTGTGACAGCCCACACCATCCCTGCTAATCACCTCATTTACTCAAGCTATAGGACTCCTCTGCCTGGGGCCACGAAATACAGCATTCTCTCACCAACTATTTTGCTCAGTCTTTCTTATTCCACGCATCTATCTCAATAGGGAAATATCGCTTTTCCTGCTGCTATAAACTTCTTATGACTCATTTTCCATGTTTTAAGTGCAGCAAATCCAGCATCGCTCTGTCATGGATTTGGATTAATTTGTGATGTGGTGGTGAATGACAGGTGATTGACAGCGTTGGCTTTTAACCGGTTGGGTCAGGCAGCTACATGTCACGCCAACTGTGCATGGAGTCATGCTGGTAACTAATTTCTTAACTGCTGTTTGACTCACACCTCTATCGCCTAGCGCCTCAGGAACGCAGAATAGTTTTTGATTTCCAGCAAATAAAGTAAAAAAAGTCTATGCTTTTGTGTTCAGTTATTTGTAATAATTCATTTTTCTTAATGTTATCGATTTTATTACATTCAATCCCAATCACACACTCGACACCATCACCAAGGTTCTGTTGGTTTCGTGATAAGGTTAGGGCGACAACGGTTGACGTTTCCAAGAGTTCATACTGCGGTTGATGAGCAGTCATTAGCCCTGACGCCTGAAGCCAGAATTAATCCATGGCCCTGTATGAGCAGGTAGGGAGTGTTAGGTGTTTGGACAAGATTAACACATACTCGTAGACACATACACAAACATCGCTGACTCCCACACATAGAGATATTGACATTCATGCAACGACAAAAGCACATACTTGGGAAACGCATGCACATAGGTGACACGCGATGTGCGTGAGAATTTTCTCACTTACTCATATTAAGCTGACACAGGCTTCTGTCACTACTCTCACAATGCAAGATGCTTTGAGGATGAAGCTCCAAAGAATGCAGGTGATACACAATTACATTCTCCTTACCTTTGTTTGACCCTTTAAACTGACAGGCAATGTGCCTGTGGGGTACTGGGGGGCTCGAGGCAGGTCACAGGGTCAAATACAGTATAAGACGGGATTTGTGTCTAATTAGTCTTCTCTTAGACAAGCTATTTGAAAGTCCCAATAATGAACTCGGTCTCTTGGATGGCTGTGTAGTCTGTATGTAGGTATTGACTTTAAGGAAAACTCTGTCATATTAGGAACTTTCAGTTTTATGTTGATTTTTAATAGTTTTATGTAGATTAATTCACAGTTTCTTTCTTCTAAATACAGTTCACATCAACATCCACATCAAAATTACAAAGAGAGAAACTCTTTTTTGGAAAGCTTCCGGCAGAAACGTTGAACCTTATGTAACTTTTGCAGAAACACAGCATGACGTCATCCGTCAAGGTGCTGCATTGGAGAATAAAATACATGTGATCTTGTAAACACTGTAGTTCTATTGTTTACATCACAATCGCCACAATGAAAGACAAAATATTTGCAGAGCGAGTTGTAAAACCTGTCTCAGAGTATTATTAATTGCTGTGCAGTGCTTTGGCATCTGATAGGCCTCGACAATCATCTTTTCCTCAAATAGAACTTCTGTTGTATTTCATCAACTAATTGTACCTAAAACAACACACTCCCATCAATGCAGGTTCAGGGCTGTTTAATGCAGGCTGTTTTTGGTCTTAACACACGCAAATAAGTGCCCCAAATTATGGATATAGTGCTAAATTTACTATGCACTGTTTTTAAACCTCATATGAACAACTCTGCAATCATACAAACATCTCAAGTTGTCCAATGGCCATCCATCCCACATGACATCAATATGAAGTTGGCATCAGCCAGCTGAATATACTCTATGTTGAATCTGAGTGGAAGCAAATGCGGGGCAGAACATGGGGATGAATATGATGATGGTGCTGAGTAGAAGAAGACCCAAGAAGAAGAGGAAGCAGATCTGAAAGAGTCCGAGGGAGGTGTATAGAGTAGGTTAATGTTTCTTGGCATGTCCTCAAAACGTCTTTAAGACAACGCCTGTGTCTGCCCCCTGTTGAAGCCTGTGGGTGCCAAGGGAAGGGTGTTAATGGACCTATGTGAGAAACGGAGCAAAGGCTTGGAAAGGAGGGGGAGGCATAAGCGGAGAGGAGCAGTTAAGTGATTCTCAGGTCAGGTCTAATTAAAATGAGGGCTTTTCCTCAGAGGCACCAAACCGTCTTATTGAGAGAGAAATAAAAAGGGGGGGAAAGACAGAATTGTAGAATGCAGAATGAGTTAGACAGAGACTCATTCCTCAGGGCTTGTTTGTGTATTTGCTTATATGTTTGTTTATATTCCATGCCTGATCATGTATGTTTCCCCATGTCTCAAATAATGCTTGGTACTCAAGATGAGAGAAAAAGCCAATATTGAAAAGACTGAACTGGGTTATTTAATGTTTACTTCCATTAGGCGACCACAATGACTATTGAGAGCAAACTAAATACAAACAATAGGCTTACTGCATGTCTTGAACCTATTAGTAGCATACAGAAAATCTTCAGGTTATTCATACATCTGCCCGCCAGTCCTATGCCTGTCTTGGAAATCACGATTAGATGGGAATGGACCTTTTTGGAATAATATTCCAATTGAATAATTTATACTTCCTCCCTTGGTGCGCACCAGCCTCTGTCGCATTTTGGAATGAGGTGTGCTTATGGTTTGTGCGTGTATGAGAGAGAGCTAGAGAGAGAGAGAGTGCGCCTGGTGTAGGCCAGTCAGTGGCACGCGATCGGACCCCTCAGCCGAACAATATTCACAACATACATCAGATTTGCATCTATTATTTAACAGGCATTTTATCTATTCTGCAAATGTGCATGTGTGTTTGAAAAGGCCCAGCTTGTAAGGTCTCTGTGCTGAGTCTTGGGTGTGTGGGGGGTGCAGACCGCATGTTTTTTGGGTTTGTTTGTTGTGTTAAGAGCATAGAATTCTTCAATACTGATCTTTGATGAATCAGTTGATTGAGAAAAAGAGCCCCACTTTACTAATGCCCATGTTTTTTATGGCTGGAAATACAATTTGGACCTCTACAGTGGCAGTAGAGCTAGGATCAGGTTCAAAAAATCAGGCTCAACCTGACATGAACCTGAATAGTTGTCCAATCTCAACCCCAATTATTATACTGCACAACAGTGAATCCCAAATTGAAACAAACATTGAGAAATTTTGGGATGAGAATCAAAGCTCTAATCCTGGGATTGAAGCTTGTGCTTGTCCTGGCAAGGTCAACAAAGTTCAGAAATCATTAAGGAGACTAACTATAACAGTCCCCAATGAGTTTTCTAAAATGTCAAACGCGTCAGGGGAAAAGGTAGCAGCAGTTGTGTTTGCTGTAGTCGAGTCAAAGCATAGTAGGAGAATATCTGGGACATTGCCAAATGTGCTGCCCTCTATACTATATCAACACCATGCCGAAACATTTCTTGCGAACAGGGAGTATTAAAGGAAAACAAAACAAGGCATATGTGCTCCTCCTGCCAGACTGAGTAAGAGTGTGGTCTGCCTGAACTCGCCCTGGAAGTGAAGCTGTTTCATCAGTGAGCAGTGAACCCTAAACATGGTCCATGCACCACTCAGCCCCCATCAGACTAGACTGGCCACATTGGACTCAGACCTGATTAAAGTAGCCATAGTTGTCTTCAGCTCCCATTAGACAGAGAGAAAGGGAAAAGAGGCTGTAGCTTGCATGCCACCCTACATCCATGGGGTCTTGTGGTACTATAGGGTATATGTAAGTGTGTTCAGAGAGGGCTCCCCATTAGCGTAATGGTAGTGACTGGAGAACCATAGGCCCCCTGGTGCTTATAAACTAGGTCTTCACTGTATCCTTTGCTTCTGAACCGTTTTATTGTTAGATCCTAATTTTGCCGTAGGTCCATGCACTTGTGTGCAAGTCTTAAAAACAGTGTTTGTTTATTTGTAAGATTGGTAAGTGGGTTCACTGTCAATCCTGTGCAAAACGGCTAGTGTTTTAATCACAGTCCAGCATAATTCATCATTTTCTTTTGATCCTTGGTTGTGTGAACCTAATACTTGAACTTGGTTGTGAATTGAAACTAGTCAACATACAGTATGATGCAGTAACTAAGGGCGCGCTCACACTGTCCATCCGCACCGTGCCTAAGCACGTTCCGCGGCTAAAGTCTAGTTCGTTTGACCAGTGTGAGTGCCACAGACCGCTTGGGAGAGGGGGGCTTTTTGTAAAGCACGTTTACACATGTACGAGCACGAGCGTGCACACGTGTACAAGCACGAGGCCTACGGCGTTTCTGACGTCATTTTATGTGCGCCTGTTCGGACATAGAAAAAAGAAGGACGGACCATGCGTGGACATTTAAAACAATGGCGGCGAAAGGTTCACGTTGGTGTGATGCGGAGGTGGAGTGTTTACTGCAGATTTGGTCGGATGAAAATATTCAAAAACATTTGGACAAGACACACAAAAACTCGGAGGTCTATGGAAAGATTTGTAAACAAAGCGAAGCATTGCGATGACGTCAATCAATGCGTGTGACGGGTTACGGCGTGATGACATATAGGCAGGCAAGAAGCATTCCGCCGAGGCCCAGGTAGTGTGAGTACAAACGGTCTTGGCCCGCGGGGGAGAGGGAGGGGGGGACAAGTACCCTAAAGCACGGGGCATGGTACGGATGGACAGTCTGAGTGCGCCCTAAAATGAATAAATATGCGTTGAGTGTTTCATTTAACAGACATACAAATAATTAGTCACTTTTCATATATGACAACACAGAATGCATTTATAATCATGCATATTTTTTTTTTAAATCTACATGTTGGTATTTGAAAATCCAAACACCCAGTGCTCAGTAATCCAGACATTTAGCACTCTTAACAAACTCCTTTCTAAAACTACACTGAAACGGTTAACATTATCATTGAGACCTGAATAAATTGGCCAAAAGGCAGAGGTTGTCCTGTTTTGGCTGGTATAATTCTAAACTAACTAAAATGAAACAGTCCCATTACTGCTGTTGGGCCACTGACAAAGTTAAAATTGCCATCATGGGCACAAACTGCTCCATGGTCGGAATGGTTCAAAGTTGGAATGTTGATCCGGAGCAGGAGCATCAAACTCAGGAAGGCTCTCTGCCTGGGTCCTAAAAATAACTTTCCCACACTCTCACTGCTCAATGTCCTGGGGGGGTCAGGAGGAGTGTGTGTATGTATTTCTCTGTGAGTCTGCTCAGTATTTCTGTATGTTATGCTGTTTTAATTTGAAAACACAAATAATTTGTCTAATGGAATGCTCTCCGCGTTCATTTTATGATTGATTTACTAAATCTCCAAAAGGTTCAAAGTGAAATTCCAGCGTAAAATCATCACAGGGTCTTTTTCGGCAAATACACTCATCAAATAAGCCATCGGGACAATTTTTTCGTGTAACAACTATTAATGGAGATATCCCGGAGAGTCGCTAACAACTGAATGCGGCTAACACTGATTAGCTCGGGGCAGCACAGGTGAACACATTAAAATGGCTTTTTTAACCACTAATACTGCTCAAGATAACACCAAACATCTGCAGTAGCATGATAAGTATCCCTACACATAAAACAAAGCACCAATGGGCTCCTTCCTTTTGAATTGCATTTGGTAAGCGACTTGAATGGACTTTACTATGCGAGGTCCTGCTACCGGGTCCAGTAGGTAAGTCTTTCAAAACACTCTTTTAATAAACTCCGGGTTCTCTACCTACGTTGTTGGTGCTTTGTTTTAGGTGTAGGGACTCTTATCATGCTACTGCAGAGGTTTGGTGTTATCTTGAGCAGTATTAATGGTTGAAAAAGTAATTTAAATGCGTTCACCGTGTTGCCCCAAGCTAATCAGTGTTAGCCGCATTAAGCTGTTAGTGACTCTCCGGGATATCTCCGTTAATAGTTGTTACACAAAAAGACTTGTCTCGATAGCTTATGAGTGTATTTGCCTGTGGAGATCAAAATTAGAGAACAAAGTATTAATTCTTGATTTATTCTGAAATACTGTAATTTTTTTATTGTTCGGAATTTGATAGAATATCAGCTGTGTCTATACCACTGCTTTACTAGCATATTGTTTAAAGAATCAAGGCACTTAAAACCTTTTTTTTTGTGGAAAAAAACTGGTGTTAATCTGGCACTTTCTGACAATTTACTTAATTGTTGGAAACACCCTATTTATCTGGCAGCTTCCCTATTTACTTTTCAAGATGGTAAGCCGCTATAAGGTGCCTAAAACCCTACAACAGCAGGTTGTCCAGATGAAGGCCAAAGGGATGACCCTCTTAGCCATTGCAAGAGAGGTTGGGCGTTCCAAGTCTGTGATTTTAAGAATATTCAAACTTTACAAGTACACAGATTCCTTTAAGTCCCTCAAAAAGGCTGGTTGCCCACGTACAACAAGTGCACGAGAGCACAGGATTACTTGAAGACTCTAAATGGGGAATCTGTTCAACACTGCAGCTGGAGTTGCCTGCCAGTTCAGTGCTGAGCAGGGCAATGATCTGTCTCGGCACAGTGTCTCGCCGGTTTAGACTTTTTGGACTAAAAGCCAACTCTGCAATGACCAAACCTCTCATAAGGAGAAAGAATGAAAAGGCAAGACTTGCCATTGCTGAGGAGTATGTTGTGTGGACAGAGGAGAGATGGTCCAGAGTGCACTTCAATGATGAGAGTACGTTCAATTTAATTGGGTCTGATGGGAAACATTATATTCGGGGTAGGACTGGAGTAAGACTGAACCCAAAGTGTGTAAGTCAGTTAAATATGGAGGAGGAAGTGTCATGGTTTGGGGGATGTTTTCTGCAGCAGGAGTTGGTCCTCTTGTTCAGCTACATGGCAGGTTGAATTCAAATGTTTATGTGAACCTCCTTCGGCAACATGCAATACCTCCACTGCAATTGTCTCCCAATCAGCGAGCAATTTTCATGCAAGACAATGCCCCCTGTCACAAAACAGGTTAAGCAGTTCCCTGAAGCTAAGAATATTGAAACAATCAAATGGCCAGCCCAAAGTCCAGATCTAAACCCCATAGAGAATATCTTTCAAATCCATAGCGGTTATGGCTAATAAACCCACTACAGTTACCGAACTGTCGAAGAGACTGCAAGAAGAATGGACCAAGATCAAATCAGAGCTGTGTGAGAAACTAGTGATGTCCTGTGGGCGCAGATGTGCTGAAGTCATTCAAAGCAAGGGCCTCTACACTTCCCATTCATTTTTTAATCCTATAGCCCTAGGAAAATGTTGTTTAAATCATCTCTTCTTACACAGTGATTACTGTTCTCTAATTTTGCTCACTTTTTTCTTCACAAAAAAAGGTTATTGTTAAAGTGCCTTGGTTATTTAAAAAACATGCTAGAACAGCAGTGGTATAGCAACAACAGATATTCTATCAAATTCTGAATAATAAAAATAACAATATTTCAGAATAAATCAAGAATTAATATTACATGTGTGAACATACACTCTTCTTTGTTTGGGAGCAATACTGTTGTATGAAAGCACAAATCAAGTCATGTCTGTAAAGGTTGAAAATCAAATGTCATGATTGCTTTTTTGGTTCTTACTAAAGCCTATCCAGATGAAGAGACCATCTTATTGACAGTTGATCATCTCTGCACTCCTCATAACAGAATATGTGTGCTTTTACTTTCTACATTAATTTGTTTACATCGCGCACAAAAATAAGCTCCAAGATGCCAGACCACTTGGACACTTTTTTTCTCTTTTTCTGTCAGCAATCCCTCAATGAGTCCTTGCTTGATGAAAACAAATTGGATGTTTTGATCCTCTTTCTTTCTCTTTATCTCCGAGCATACCATAAAGGCATTTGTTTCAGCTAATCGCAGGAGCTACTTAACCCCTGCTACTGTGAATATGGTTGTATTTAAAACAGATTCACCCAACAGTACAACACAGAGTTGTTTAAAGTGGTGTTGGCCTTTGAGATAAGTTGGCTGGCCGTTGAATGTAGCAATGCTCATGAATTTTATGAGGGCAAGTGTCCCTGTCCTTCAGAGTTCACAGGTGGCTATTGAAAGCCCCGGCCAGATGATGGAGGATAGTTAGGACACATATAGAGCCCTGAATAGACTTTAATTACACTCTGCAGATGAGTCAGAGGGCCATTCGAAAAGGACAAGCCTACACTTCAAAAGGCAAGTTAGAGGGCAAGGTAATGGCACCTTATCGACAAGTTTGCAACCCCATCCACGAATTAAGGTGCACGTTTGACTCTACGGTCTTGTGTTTATGCTGCTGCAAAAAAAGTACAATTTTCTTTGTGCATTTGTCAGTGTGTGCCTGTGCTACCTAACACACATACGTGAATGTGTGAAGGTGGGGGAGGCACTGGGTGGGAGAATACTCCAGTGTGTGGCTTAACCAAACTTTCCTTTTGTCCCTAACAATGATGAGTGATGATGAGTGACAGGGGTGTTAGGAGTGGGATCTGGGGAACAGAATGCGCCTAAGCAGTGCTCACCCAAACTAACACAAAAGCCAGCAAAAGGTCAAATCTGAGGCAAGCTTCTTATCCACTGGCATATAATATGGCCCCATGTTATTTGTCACATAATAAAACATGTCCTGTCTCTTTTCTCTGCTCTGGCTGATGTGCCGGTATTTTAAAAAAATGCAGTTTCACTACCAAAATGCATATCATTATATCCCCTCACACATACTTTTTTCTATACATTCTGCCTACACAGCCCAATTCTACCCCCCCCCCCCCCCCCCCCCCACACAACACACACACACACACACACACACACACACACACACAGACGCCAGCTAGGGATGAGGACGAAGTTTTTCCCAGTTGGTAGTTGTAGACTGAGGGTTCATAGGCCTGGGCACGGCTCTAGGTGGCGGTTAGCGAGGAACCAGTATTTTTTTTTCCTCTTTATATGCCTGCTCCCCTCCTATCCCTCCCCCTTTCTGAGCTCCAGCAGTGATCGTAATGGGGGGTGACAGCTCACCTCTCCCTAGCGTGCCTACGGTCCTTGGAGCGTTAGACCCCCCCACGTAACCCCCCCACCAACCCCCAATTCCCGTAAGGCCACAAAGGTTACTCCATATGTTAGTCTGAGGATTCTTATGTATCTTTTTTCCCCTCAGATAAGTATATTTAATGTGAAGATTTGCATGAATCAAATCACATCAGGTATATTTCTGCCTGATCCCCTCAACATACATACCGGTATATCGGCCCAGGATGGAGTCAGTCATTGTTTTATTTTTTTGCTCTGTCATCCTCTGCCTCCTGTTCTTCTGTGTGAGTTGCGACTCACTGGTGTGAAAAGATCCAGGGCCTGGAGTTTCACATCTATTAAAGGCTTCATGTTTGGAGAGAGAAGTGATCTGATGGCCTGATGTCGTACGCTCACTTACACAGACTGTTTGTATGGGTACGTCATGTTTGTATGGGGACGTCATGTCCGCTTGCTTCATCACCCCCTGTGAATGTGTGTGTATGCACGCATATGTGTGTGTATTTTTGCGCCTGTGTTAAGCATGCATTTAATCCTGACAGCGTATCCTTACATGCCTTTGCAGTTTTATAACATTAGTATATGTTTGTGTTGTTTTAAGCCTCCTAAACATTGTTTTATTACTTTACTTACAAAAAGTAAGATTTGAAAAGTTGAAAAGTTCCAAGAAATTCAGTTTTGCTTGTTCACTCAAAGGAATGATGGGAATATTTTATGCCTGTGTTCAAAGTTTTCACTCCTTGAATTACTTAATTTACTCATATGAGAAATAACCTGCTTACCTCGACAAGAGGAAAGATCCCGCTGAACACCCCTCTCCAGATAAATCTCATAAGACATGAAAGCTAACAGCCTCCTTTGATGCACATCCTTGAAAACACTCTGACATTCAGCAGTCATCGTTTGAGCGTTCTGCATCAACAGAAGTCTCGCAAGGAGACAGGAGATGTAATGCACAAAATTATAATTAAATCAGTACACTGAATATCTTGCACCCCTCAGTAGATAACACATCCTGGTGTTTGTGTGTTTGTGTCTTTGAATCTTTGAGTGTTAATGCTTGTGCAAGTCCTGGATAACGGGCTAGTGAAATTGTATAATGAGCAGTGTGTGTATTGAGAGGAGGGTTTGCGTGCTTAGATGGACGAGGAATAGCGCACAAAAGCATGTGTCGTGGTGAATATTAGAGTAGGCAGAGTGTTAGCAAGGTCACTCTGTGTACAGAAAGAAGTGCTTTACCATCTCAAACTCACTCCCTCTTTCTCTCTCCCCCTCACTCTGTTTCTTTTGTCAGAGGCTCCCTCCCTCTACTCCTCTTTTTTTAATCATAGTGAGCTTCTTAAGAGTGTTGCTCTTGCTACATTCATAGCCTTTATTCCTACTTAACAGCCTTCACATTCACCCGTTTCACCTCATTTGCTATCAGACACAAAGTCAGCTTGGCATCTTATAAGTTGATGTCTGTTTTAAGATGTTGTAATCATAGTGAACGTTCGAGCTTAACTCAAGTGCTGAACCTCAAACAAACTATAAATCTAAAAAAGGTAGGCAAGCTCATTTGGATGGTGGGACAGAAGTGCACAGACACAGCAGCACTGCTGTGGGAATCCATCTGCAAGTTAAGAATATCCAAGATAAGTGCCAGAGGGGGAGTGTGCAGCTTTCCGGCATCTTCTCCAAAACACCCTGCAGGCCAAAGTAGAATACCAACCCCGCCCCACATATCACCCCATGTGATGTTTGGGAATGCATCCAACACCTACTCTGGACACGCAACATCTTTTTTTTTAAAAACACATTAGCCTTCTATCTTTTCTCAATGCAGTGTAAGTGCATAACCTCTTCTGGCCTTAATGGCAGCCTACATATCAGAGGGGAGGCAGTGGCCTGGTGTAATCTGACTTCTCTTAATTACAGGCAGTATCCAGTAATAGGCTGCTTCCATAGATATCAGCCATTAGAGCAGTGTCTCTGGTGGGAGAGGCATGATTGGCTACGAAGTAGGTGATAAAGAAGCCATGCCTCATTTAACGCCAATTTTTTTGTTCACACATCCCTGTATTAAAGTCAAGTATGAAGATGCAAAGGACTGTGTTAAACTGATTTATGTGCTCGCCTATGTGGTGGTAGCTAATCTGCTCCTCCTGATTGCATTGTCAGCAATCAGTGCTGCTCTACAACTTAATGATTTCGCTGGACGGGAGTTGTTTCAGCAAAGTTTCAGTGCGGAAGTTCTTCATTAAATGGTCCCTTTTTTGGACTCATTAAAATTGATATCAGTAGAGCATTGTGTCCTTGTGAGCCTATAAAAGGAGCCTGCCTAGGTTTTAAGCTTGCCTGTGTGGTTTCACTTCCAAAACCTCAAACCAGCAGCTCTTGTCTGCTAATTGAACTAAACCACAACAAGTGCCCTCAAATAGACTTTACAAACTTGAACAAGAAGTTCCTTCTTTCAGCAGACTTTTACTGTTTCCTCTCAGCTGCCTGTACTTGTCTGCCTTTCTTCTCTCTCCACAAGTGTACACACACCCTCTGACAGACTCATTCTGTGTTTTCCTTGAGGTTGAGCTTGAATGCCATGATGTACATTGATGTAAATGATGACCGGGAGGATATTGATGATACATTCCCAATCCCTCCATCTCACCCATTCATTTTGCCTTTGTAAGCACCAGAGCATAATGTGATCTGATGACATGATATGTTTGAGTAATTCCACAGACAACTTCACCATCCATTTCAAATGCCATAAAACAAAGTCAAACCATTAAAGATAATATACCCATTATTAGTATGGAAATTAGAAATGAAATGCCATATGAGTACTGAAAGCTTGTCACTTGAGTGACAGTTAAAGACACTCCTGGTTCAGTGCACTGTATTTAAGATATGTTTGATGTTTTTCAAACTCCATATTTGGCATATTATCCTCGGGTGGCAGCTCACACCTTGTTGGTATTTAAAACAGATTTCAACGGATATTACCGAATTGTGGCAGCGGTTGCATTTAAGGGTGCAGCTCCCTCATAACAGGGAGGTGTCGTCTGCTGACAGATCACTGTCTGGATGAGAGAGCACAGCAGCATCCCACCTCATTACCGTAGCAACACACTAACCGAGGGACCAACACACTGCTCGCTGTGATTAAGATGTAAATTTCCTCTAATTGGAATGTAAATTCATACATTTATATGAAGACGTCAGCTGTCAGATTGCAATATTGTGTCCTTTTTTCTCCCTCTCCCCTGTTCCCCAAGCAGGGACTAGGTGCCTGTAATCTGTATCATACTCCCGCAGCCCATCCTGGGATTTGCCGTTTGTTTAATGTCGGGCCCATTGTCCTGCATCCAGCCCGTCATTGTAATGCTTCCTATTCATGTTTCTGTGTTTTGTCTCAGTCTGATTTGCTCTCGCTACCTGTGTTTGTTCCTCCATGCATGGATGAGCCGCCAGGGCTTCGGGGATGGGGAGGGACTTTGAGACGGGTCTTGGGGTCATTGGGTGGCCGTATTTTGTGTGGCATCGATTACTTCTGCTGAATGTTCTTCAATGCAAATAAGTCTTCCACTTTGAGAGGAAGCACATGTATCTGAAGTAATTAATTTTACCCTTGAATACCAGCTGTGGTGTTTGTGTGACGTGTTCCAAATAGAGCTTTCTCACCAAAAAGGTGTTAATTTAGGGATTTGGCAGATGAAGTAAGTGTGTTTGCCAATGTATATGATCCATATAACTGGGATGCGTTGTTTTTATCCTGCTAATTCTGAGAGCGGGCCATCATGTGGGATTGTTAGATTACATTATGATATGGCACATGGACAACCAAACACTTTTAAATTGACACCATACAAAATTCTCTACTCAAATGTTACAGTACAGTCTTGTCTAAATTATGCCATAGTGTGTCTACCGCAGCCCCGAATATGATAAACTCAGTAATATGTCAGTCTTTTTCAGAGTGATGGATGACATGCTTTTTACGATGCGTGTTCAAATTGTTGTGTAATTCATCTAACACCGCCTTGGAGGCACTTTAAAGTACTTAACCTAACTCAACTTAAATCTTTTATATGTACATATTGATGTTCATATTGATATTCATATTTTCCACAAAACTCTTCTGAACATTCCCCCACTCATTGTGAGAAGAACGAAGTAAGATATTAGTAGATTACGTATTTATTTGTAGGATGTTTTATTTATATGTTTTCTGACAGTTCATCACTTAAGGCTTCAGACAGGATACTAATCCTATTTTCACACAACAAGCTTTACCAATACCTGTCTTAACAGGTCATGCTTCTGAACTGATCAGTATGTGCAAAAGAACAAGTGTCACACCTGGCATACTCAGAATACAGAAACAAACAAAACATAATTTGCATGAGGAAGTAGAGGAGAACAAACATTGTAATGCCCTTTCGCCGAGAAGTCTCCCATCTTTACTCATTAGCACCATTAATGTTATTTAGATCAGACCACCAGTGAAGAATTACGATCAATCTTGCTTTGCAGCGATGTAAAAGTAATTTATATAGTAGACCTTATATAGTATGGCTTGTGATGTGACTGTTTAGATTTAGGTCATGTTGCCACAAATCTGCTATCAAATTTACCCAAGTGAAAAAAAAAAAGTTGTCACAACATACTGTGCGGTGTACAAAATATTAAGGATCCATTATACTGAACTGAAGCCTCATTCGTGTTATCCATATCTCAGTGGTCTCACAGCTACAACACAAATCCTTTAGCGAGTGAAAGTTATATTTGCGAAACCGCGGGCACTGAGTTCATCATGAGAGAGTAAAATAATTTCCATTTGTTGTGTAAAAGACAGAACTGGCTGGCGTGCCAGATCCTGCCCACGGGACATGTTGATCAGGGATAACAAAAGCAGCATCGTTTCCTTTTTGTACTGATCATCAAGAATCCTTGGGTGTGTAGAATTCTGCATATCTCCTGTACATTCCTCTCAGGCACAGGTAGCGTGTGAAATCTCACAGGTCACGCAAACATTTCTTCGAAAGAGGTTCAGATGCAGGAGTTGCAGGGGCCTTTCTTCTATTTTTCACGCGCTTTCTGAGAGTGTTTCTGCTGATATATTGAAATGCGCGTGTGCCTACAGACCTAATCAAATAAAAACAGGAAACATAAACCTTAAAGATAATGATATGTTCACAGTATATCAGTGTGTGTAAAGGGTGCTGCAGGGTTGGACAACAGCATGTGTAGGTGTTGTATGGTGAAGGAAATTAAAATACACTGGAGCTCCCAGCATGAACCTTCCAGCTACGTCGAGCAGGAAGGGAGAAATGCTGAAGGGACCCTTCTATTTTAAGGTGCAGGTGCAGGTCATACTAGCTGAACCTGTGTAAAAGACATGGTGGTTAGTTAAAGACCACTGTGTCTTCAAAGGCCTTGCCTTTTTCCGTGTTGAATGTGACACAGCCTGGGACTCACAATGCAGTCTGATTCCAGCTGAGGGTTGAGCTGTACATCAGGAATCCTAACTATGCTGCCACAGCATGTCAACACTACTCCACCCACCTGTGACTCTAGACTTTATCGGCGTGCCCTCCCTCAATTAGCCTTCCATCAGGATGGAATCCTAATAAACCTGCTCCTTTCACTTCCATTGCATCCATCACCTTCTCTTCATTACACTGAAGCAACAGCGTGGAAACCTGACACGTTCCCAGCCATTGTTTCTGTTTACCAGGAATCTGCCTCTGGTCAGGTGAACCGGTTGGCCTTGGTCATGTGGGTTATCTTCAAGTTTGGGATGTGCTCATACATCCTGGTGACTGGATAGCAGCCCATCAGGAATTACGTACCAATGCACAAACCCTTACACACCTCCCTCAGTGACTCGCAGTTGCACCCATCACCTGATTGTTCAGGTGTCAGAAGAGGAAGTGAATCATCTATTTTGCCATTGGGTGCGACGAGAAAAGTGGTTCACTTACTGAACTCCTTGACTGAAATTTAGAATTTGACATACTGAGGACTGAGAATTAATTTTCTTTTTTTCATGATATTAATGTATCATACAGCTCATCATATGTCCCTTTAGTCGTGCCACACAAGCAGCTTGGCTCATCACCTAGCCACAGACATACAAAAGGAGAGGTATGACAGAGGAAGAGAGAGAGAGAGACCACTGTGTCCCCCAGGTATGACAGAGTCACTCATGCAGAAAGATCCCACATGGAGGGAGGTGGGAGAGAGGGAGGGTGCATGAAGGAACTTTTGGCTTCCTCTCCTCCCTCCTCCCCCCCCTCTGAAAACACATCTGTCTTCTTTTCTCTGCCGCACCTTTTCTGCATCCTTCACTCACCTTCTCACTCAGTAACGGAGACTTTTCACCGCTAACAGCCGCAAATATTTTCTCATATTTTGAGCAACCAGAAAGTGTATTCCTTCGGTGTTCCTTGTCACATTTCGTGCCACCTGCCATATTTTGTCTGACTTCCTGGGGATCGGGCTCTTTGGCTGCAAGTTCGTTCTCTTTTCAGCCAACGTTCTTTGGCCTTCGGACACTTTGCTGTTAACATCCAGCCCCCACCCCACCCCCCCCACAAGTGGTCCGTCTTACATACAAATTTGTGTCTGCTCTTCAGTGATCACCATTTTAGTCCGCGGTAGAGCTATCTTATGGCTGCCTGCATTAAAACAATTAAACTTTGCCCCTCCCCCGCCACAACAATCATTTGCGGATGTGTTGGGTGAAATTTAGCAAGAAATTATCATTTTCTGAATCACTTCACTCTGCGTGCTCGGCGTTTGTTTCATTCTTTTTCTTTCTCCGTCTCTTCTTTGAGCTCTTTAAAAGACTAGGAGCCCCCTGCATGTCCTTCTTTTTGCTTCTTTTCTCTGTACTTTTTTTTCATCATTATCCAACAGCACTTTTCTGTGCGTGCAAATGCTTTCTGAACGGCGTCCTTTCTTCCCTTTCAGGCTGGATGTCATTGTTGCTGCCTGTGGGCTGGGTGTATTTATTTAGGGGTAATTGGTGTGTGGATGAGTGAGGTAATGAGGTGCATCCACACTTGGCTGCTCCCCTCCCTGAGAGCCTGAGACAGACGTAGCCTAGCTGGGCTCCGGCTTGAGCTGTACCACACTGCTGTTTCCTCCACACAGGCCAGAATAGCTCTTTCATACCCAGGTGGACAAACACAATCACTGGGGCTGATACCTCAATGAGGCGTCTGAGGTTTGAAGTGGTGTGTGTGTGTGTGTGTGTGTGTGTGTGTGTGTGTGTGTGTGTGTGTGTGTGTGTGTGTGTGTGTGTGTGTGTGTGTGTGTGTGTGTGTGTGTGTGTGTGTGTGTGTGTGTGTGTGTGTGTGTGTGTGTGTGTGTGTGTGTGTGTGTGTGTGTGTGAGTGTGAGTGTGTGTGTGCGTGCGTGTGCGTGCCCATCTCCTCATGTGTGTTCTTGTGCTTGTATTTGTGGGTGGAGAGGGAAAAAACAGCGCTTGGTTGTTGGCCTGTCTCTGTCTTGAGTCCTTGTTTGTCTTGCGGCTTGTGTTTGTATAAGTGATTTTCCCTGTGTGTTTGTAAGTGCATGTATATCAGGCTGAGTGGGTGTTCAATGGAGCTCAAGGAGGACCTCTGGCTCTCATAGCCCCCTGCCAACCTCAAACTGCCCCTTATGTCTTACAGAGTTACCTAATGATTTCACTTACACCTCCCTTATCTGTCTGGCCCGTGTGGCAGCAACCGTCTGACGCTTCAACCTTTACATGCCATTTGCTGCCTTATATCCTGTGAAATGCAATTGCACAGCTCCAACTGTAGCCAGAGTAAGGGGATCTCCCTCTTTCTTTCTCCTCTGTCACACTCTCTTTCTGCCATCTCCCATAATTTGCAAATACAAACATAAACAGTTCTGCCATCACACTTTCCCTCTCCCTTGTTATCTCAGAGCAACATTGTATTTTTCGTGTTTTTGCACTCTAAAGTTGAAACATCTCACCGCAGCCTGTTGATGTCAGACTGTGAATGAGATGTAAAAGTTTTAAACCGGGAAGCTTGGATGTTTGAGGCTGCCCACAGGTGTTCGAAAGATAGATTGTTTTGTTGTTATCAGGGTAATTGGTGTAGACCTGCCAGCCTTTGATAGGCACACAATTACTGTATGTGATGCATAAGTGGACTCATTTTAGGGCAGGATTTTGAGTTGCTAATGGTGCATTATTCAGCTTTTGGTCTGTCCCCAAAAGTGCCGGGCCAAATCAAACACGCCGCTCCAGGGTAATTGAGGCCCACTCCGCACCCCCTGCAGTGAGCAAGGCAGAACTGTAATCCCCTGACAACTCTGACTTGGCCCCAATCTGGCAGGCCGCCCATTTCCCAGCAAAACGCCTAACTCGACATTGGGGAGAAGGAAGAAGCTCACATTTGGAACGCTTTCCAATTTTGTTATTCTTTTAAACTCAACAGCCCTCTGTAGCCATCTCTGTACTTAGTCTTACATTTTTTTTTTAATTTGAAACTCCACTTCATAGAACATAATCGCACTCTAATTACACACCGTCAAACTAATATTCTTACTCATTTGTCTCCTTGAGCTTTTGTAGTTTTATGATCAAAGGTTTTTGGCCTGCCGTACTAACCACAGAAATTCTTCCACTTTTCTTGTAAGACTGTTGCCAGAAAATTTGAATTTTGGACTGAAACTCATCCATTCTGTTCATTTAATCAGATGCTGTTGAAATTAAGAAAATAATGTCATTGTCATCAACAATGTTTTGATTGTCACCTTACTAACCAACCTGCTGCAGATACGTATTGATTATTCTTCTATTCACAATCAACTCTATAACACCATCAGTGTGTAAAAAAAATGAGTAGTACCAAATTATATTTATGATGCTAAATTGTCCAGAGAATAACAGAAAAAACGAGGTTGTTGTTAAAGAGGAGTTTCTGTTGAAGCACCTGGGTTATGACATTGAAGTCAGGCATTTGTTATTAAATACATTCATAAAAGCTACCTGTCATTAAATTCATAAAATACCTTGTGATGAAAAGTCTGCATTCCTGTTGCAACAAGTTATTTAATGGATAGAGTGTTCAATCTCCTTTTACTACTGTGTACATATTGCAAATTCAGCGATCATTTGACTATTTTTTTCTTGAGTTAAAGCAGTTTTCACATTTTATAATGTGTTACGTTTCTTGTCATTGTTTTTAAATCCAGACATTGTCTGCAGTGGCACCTCTTACAGGGGTCATGTGCACAGAGGGTATCACATGCGTTTAGCACTGTCTCTCTGAGTTTTAACTTTAGCATGCATCCTCCCCAGGCCCTGGCTCACTGTTTTAATGGCTTTAGTAATGTTTCACAATTAACACTCAGTCAGCGCTCTAGGTTAGGTAATGGCTGATTAAAAATGAGAAAACACAAAACAAGAATTCCCCGTCCCCCACAGTGCTTCTAGGCCCTAGAGGTTACGGGGGAAATGGAAGGTGGTGAATTTTTTGACAGGGCAGTCGAGGTGATGTCTCATTCCGTCTGACATCTTGAACACCCTAAAGGTGGCTTTGCCAACAGTCTACCCAGGAAGCACCTCACCTAGCTGTGGCTAAATTTAAACAACCACCTGCCCACAGGGAGCATACTGAAGCGGAGAGAGCATAACTAGAGTTGGGATGAGGATGGAGAACAAATAGGGGAAGAAAGTCTGAGGTGTGTCTGATTGTCAGAGGTCAAGTTTAAGTAGCTACATTGAGCATAATTTGCTATTTAAAAGAAAAATATTCAACTGGGATTTTAGTTTTTCCCCACATTTCTGTGTAGTATTTTGTCCCTCTTGGCTCGGCTTTTCCTCTCTGCATGTTTTCTCTGATGTACTGCAAGTTTTCATCAGAGTGGAAACAGAATAGGTCAGATTTGGATTTTCCAGAGTGCCTTTAGGAGTTCAGTGGATTAGTGGAACGAAGCATTCAGCCCCCAGCGATCCCAGTACAAGTCTACTGAGAGCACATCAGCTGTTTTCTCATATCATTTCACTGTATAACTTTGAAAGAGGTGACCCTGATTTCAGAACGTCAAAAATAACAGTGGGAGAGGGACAACGAGTGGTTGTGAGTATCTGAGCCTTTTACAAGACTAAATATACTGTAGAACATCTCAAAAGAAAGGCAATCAGCAATTATGTACTTGTGCTGTTCTTAAGCACACTCATTTATGTGATGTTTTAATGTTGAAACCATTTTACTCCAAGACACATTAAAGTCATTTAAAAAATGCAAGAAGTGGAAAAGAATTATTTGAGAAGCACGTCTGTGGTCTGCACCAACTCTATAGTTACTTCTTAGCTGTTGGCATGGTATGGAGATAGTTGTTGCAGCTGTATTATTGTGTAGCACCAGAACTTCTTTTGTGTCTCATCTTACTAAATGTCTAAAGAAGTTCCCTAGCTACTTGGGCTGCCCCATCTTAGTCGACTGATCTGTCGGTTTGGTCTCAGTCGACAAGATTTCTTTAGTCCATTAGTCATTTTTTAAAGCTTTTTTTTATGTTGAATGCCTTATTTCCAAGAAACCTATGAGCACATCTCTGGTAAACACAAGATTTAAAGTGGTGTATTTGCTTAATTATTTTGTGGAGAAACTTTGCTTCACTGATCTGTCGATTAAATTGACTAAGTGTTAATCGACTAAGAACTTCTTTAATCGAGGACAGGCCTATTAACTACTGTTGTTTAAGATATCATATTGGAACAGCTGATGTAGTTTAAGGTGCAGATTGACTGGATGCTGAATTGTAAATTGTCAATGATTTTTTGATATATATTTTATGATTCTTGCCACATTTTAATGAATAGAGAATGACTTGCCCTTTAAAACTGCACTTGCTTTAAATGAATTTACTCAATGGCTTCATATATTGAATCTCTGAAGACGGACAGGGGAATAGAATAGTAACAATTCTAGATGCTCCCCAGTGGCAGAGTTCAGGCTGTTTGCCTGTGGGCTGATGTGGAGTGAATGGCCTTAGAGGCTCTAGGCTGGTCTATGTGTGGCCCGGCTGGTCCAAGTCAGCAGTAATGACTGGCTTTGGCCAGCATGCCTGTTAATGTGAATAGGGTTACTCTGGGCAACACCTTTTCAGCTGGGTCCTATGAAGTCCCCAGTATGGTGGTCTTTGTCCACACAAGGGCTGTCCTCTCAGCAAAAAGGGCTTCTTTTTTGTGAGGACTATCAACTGGTGATGGATTATACCCACCCCCCTTTATTCATCCGGGCAGACTGACCGACACGGATGCATGCAAACATACACAAAGTCTCATGCATGTGTCCAATCACAAAGACATCAAAAGTATTAGTAACACATCAGCACATTATTTCACACAAGTGTTTCGTAGATGGTTAAGATACACATACTGATTCACACATCTTTCATAGATATACTCGCAACAGGTCAAGGTCAAATGCTTTCACGCCATTCGTTTACTGTCCTCTTCACTTCACGTAGACATGAAGATTACGTTTTTTCCTGATAAATCTTCTCTTCCTGTCTTGACTTACAGAGAGACATTAGCTTAGAGATCGCTGGTACATGTTTAGATATAAGTTGTCTGTGTGATCCATATGATTTCTTAGATAGTTCCTGACAATTTCAAGCTGTTGAATTTAGTATATTATATTGAACTTGAAAGAATTTACCAGTGACTCTTAAACACAACTGCACCTCTCTTCTACACTGTGGTCAGTCTCCTCTACTGAGGAGTGAACAGAGGAATTATTATATGCTATTTTACACTGGCCATCGTGGCACCAAGCCGGTAGAAAACAGATTGTATTATTTCGGCTATTTACTTCTCTCAGCATGTGTCTTGTGCCTTACAGTGCCATATAACTGTGCAGGATCAGTACTAGTAAGCATGTGGTTGGAGAAGAGGTTCAAAGACTTGTGGTGGGAGCTATAACATCATCATGTTAATTTGGAAAACATTTTAAATTACATATAATATGTTGTCATCTTCTGCCTTATGTCTAAGTATGTCCAGTTCTGGTGTGCCGCATTCCATCCTGGTCTTTTGCTAGCACAACAACAGACCATTCCTCAGTGAATGTGATCTCAGCCCACCCCCCCTCCCAAGGGGTCAGCTACTTACCCAGGCTGACACAGTAACCTCCAGACGACCTTTCGCTTTGCCAAATGTTATGCCTGTAAACTGCCTGAACTCCATCACAGTGCAAAAGAGGAGACAACGGGAGAAATAGGGTGTTCTGTTGGAAGGCAAGCTGAGTTCAGGAAACCCTAGTTGTACTGGCGGGCTTTGTGCGCTCATGTTGTAAATACCTCTGTGCGACACTTACAGAGGCAAGTGGCTGTCTGTGTCTGTCTGTCTGCTTTTGTACATGGCTGTATGCACTTGTAGACTGAGTGCAACACAGAAAAAAGAATGAATAATATATGAAAAAATATCCCTGGTAATGCTCTGGCTTTTATTTTTGGCAACTAAAGCAGGGACAGGGCCAGTTAGAACAGTGATCTTAAAGGAATATTTAGACGGTTTGCGAAATACAGTTTTTCACTTTCTATCTTGTCTTTTCCTTGAGGTTGGCAGGCAATCAGCGGAGACTAGTAGATATAGTTTATCACAAAACCCCTTGAAAAAACACATCTTGTTGTTTTTACACATTGTTTTAAACACTCTATATAAAGTGTAAAGTAGTGAGCTTTAGAGGTTGGTAGGTGGATTTTATTACCCTCAGCCAGAGCCAGGCCAGCTGTTTCCCCCTGTTTACAGTCTTTATGCTAAGCTAAGCTAACTAGCTGCTTGATCCAGCTTCCTTTTCAAAGGACAGATAGAAGAGTGGCATCAATCTTCTCATTTAACTCAGCAAGTAAGTGTATGTCCTTTAAACCATTACTGATGTTTATATACAGTTGATATCTCTACTGTTCTGTACTCATGTTATTGAAAAATGTAAACACTCAAAGTTGCCTAAAAACTTGATTATAATGAGGAAATGTTCTTCGTTGCCTATAGATAGTTGAATAGTGGGTTACACTATAGCCTTGTGCCTTGTTTTTAGGATTAAAAAATGGATGTTTAGACATTCTCTCCCCAAGTGTGATGATTAGAACAGGGCATCTACTGTATGTTGCACTAGAGAATCTGCTTTTACCAAAAGTGTCAGTGGGGTTTTCACCTGAGGATGTTTATATCAGAGTCATGGTTTGAGGCGTAAAATGTGTTTGAGGGGTGGAGGGCACAAGAGGTCCCCCAGATATGCTGTCATAACCCATGCAGCCGTGCTCTTTGCTATGGGCCTATCTGTAGTGAAGGCAGCATTTAGACATGTTTGTACTCTACGCCCTACATCCCCGTCCTTTTCTCCCCAGGCACCATGTCACTCCAGGGGTGGACCAGCACTCCCTGACTGTGCCCAAGTCCATAACACCAACTACCCCCCCCCCCCCCTTACAGCTCACCACCATTGGGGTCAATGTGCCCTCGCCCCCTCACCCTACAACGCCCACAGTCCATACCAACACTGCCCTCCAAAGAGAAACAAAACCGAACTGAAAAGAGACAAAATGGCCCCATGCTGCTTCCCCTGTCAAAGCTCTTGACAGGCCCGCACAGAGCCCCCCCCCCCCCCCCCCCCCCCCAGAGGAGGGTTCAGTTGAAGATGATGACGACGTAGATAGCAAGTCAAGTTGTTGTGTTACAGCACAGTTACACTTTGGCCCTTGTTTGTCCATTTGGTTATTCAGAAGCATCGCAGAGTTAACGGATTCACATGCATGTCATGTTTAGTAACATGACAGATACTACCAAATGCTGTTTTACATCAGTCTGTGGAGCGTGAAGGGGAAGTGAGGAGCTATCTTTTCAAGAGAACAGCAATAAGCATTCCATTAGGTATTAAAAAGCCTTGAAATATTGCCAGCTGATCAATTTCCTGTTCAGACATGAAATTCAGTCAGTTATTAGTCCCTTCCCATTCTTCCAGTGTTTGGGAATATAATTACAGTCAAAATGCTTACTCATCCTTCTGCCTGCCTGCTGCCTACTCTGTCAGATGCATTAACCGTGAAGCAGAAGAGATGAGGAGCCTGTGTCTGTATCTGTCAATCTGTCAGTCCGCCTGACTGTCTGTATGCCTGCCTCTTAGATTATCCTGGATCAGGCAGCAGGTGACATGGCGAGCAGGTGACCATCACCCAATTACCAAGAAGAAACTTGAGATGAGCTCCAGTGTAGTTTAAATTTGTTTGTTTTTTCTCCTGTCACACTTATACTCTTTTTACACTGCTCTTATATTCACTTAACATGTACATTATTTGCATTTTAACAGGACGGAGTAGAGTTGTAAGATGGACCCATCCTTACATTTTATATCAAATGCTTTACTTGATGATTTAAATTCCTTAATTGCTAGCATGACAAGCTACTAATGATGAATGCTGCAGGGCTAAAATACTCAAAAAAACATAAATAATAAAAATAATGAAAAAATATTTACATTTATTTGACTAAAGAACTATCACATATGTGAGAAACAATGAGGAAGATGCATGAAATAACATCTTTTAAACTCTGATAAACACTTCCTTATTCTTAGGGTAAGGTCAGGGATCGTGTTACACTCTTTGTTGCTACGAAAAAGAAGGAAGGAAGAGCTTCTTCTCAGCTTTTGTTGGGTGCAGGTGGGCTAGAATTACCAAAGTGATTGGATTTATGCTGTGTTGTTTCTGCATTTTTTTTCTGGTAGCTAGCGGAAGTATTCTGTGAAATTTCAAGCGTAAATGTGATGATAGTTTCTTTCTCCAATAGAAAAGCACATCACCTCATTATGTGGGTTTTGGTGTGCTGAAGTTAATACTAGTTCCTATATGTTCAGCAAATGATTTCCCACACAATGCAGTGTAACTTTAGAGGTATAAGGGATTACCGCACTGGGAGGTGATTTAGCTTGGTTTAGTGACTGGATAGACCTGCAAGTCTGGGAAATTTCTACCAATTCCGTTCTGCTACCACTTTGACCCATGGCTGGTTGTAGAAATGGGACTGGAAATGGAGGACAGTGACCTGGTGTCATGGACAGGCGTACACATTAGTTTACAGTGGCTGCACTGTAGCTGTGCTGCGCAGGGAAATGGAATTGGCAAAAAGTATCACCTCTAATGTGACCACTGTCCATGTATACTGGACTATAAATCCATTCTCCATATATTTTTAAAAATATGTTAGTGTGTTCTGCATCAGTGTGATAACTGGAATTTCCTATTCATGTATTCAGAGCATACAGGCACATTGCTTTGTCAACATTTTCTCTGGGATTGTAATGACTTTAGCTTACATCGTTTTAACATATGAACCTCGGACATAGACTGGAGTTCCTCTTTCATCACTTTCAACAAACTTTCTTATGTAGCATGATAGAAACGTCATCAACACGCCTATTTGCTCTCTGTGACTAAACGGTAGAATGAGCGGTTGTGTTCATGTATGGGCTCACTCAGAGATTAAACCATCTCTTTATTAGGGAGCTGGGAGGGTAAACTCTGTTCGATGCCCAGTCCGATGGAATCGGACATTTGCGCTCCCACATACAACTCTACGGGTAATGTCTAGATAATTTCATGTTTGCAGTGCATGTGTGGAAGGGGCTTAAGTGATACAATGCTCAGTTTCTCTCGTTTCACCGATTTAATAGAGCTTATAATATGCTGACCAAATTACAACAATGATTCTGTTAAGTAGGTGTTTATGGTAAATATCGTGTCAATTCCATGAGCATGTTCCAACATCGGCTAATCTGATTGGAACAGCCAGACCGGTTGTCAAATGTTCCAACAAGGTGTTGGGTTTCCCGTAGTTCTAAGCTGTACAGTGACACGGGCCATTTAAAAGTGTGGCTAAAACTCTATGGAAGAAATGACTCGTTAAATTAGCACCTAATACTCCAGTCATTAGCAAGCCGTTACCACCAATGGAATGCCTTTGATGGGGCTGCTTTGTGTGAGTGGGTCCTGTTTAAGCTCCAGTTGGAAAAATTAGTCCATTTGGATCTTGGAATATAATGCACTTATATAACATTTTTATACCAATAACCAAAACATGATTAAGAACATTTAACGCTATTTGGTGCCCTTTCTGAGCCATAAAACACTTATATGACATATCCACAAACAACCACTGGTGTATGTGGAGATTTTAAACGACCGGTTACAAGCAGCATGAAAAGCCATATTCCTTAAGAACCCCGAGTCTTTGGGGTGTTTAGTAAGCTGAAGGGAATTGTCCATTGTGGGGTGATATTAGTAACCCTCTTAGGCAAAGCTAGTCTGCGGGCCGGCCCTGAGGGCTCATTGCAAGTGCTTAGCGCTCGTTTGGAGCTTTGTCACCACTCACCCCGTTGCCAGCATGGCCCCAGCCCCTCTGGCTGTGGAGCATAGCTGAACCACGGACCTTTACCCCTGCTCGCCACCAGGGAGGGAACACTAACATCACAACTCCTAACACACACTCACTTGCACACGCATACTTGCACTAACATTGTGGCACACATCCATTTTCACCCCCCCCCCCCCTCCCTTCACCAATGCACCATAGCCAATGGTCTATTTTCCCGCCATCCACTCCCATCCCAACACCCCCCCCCCCCCCCCCCCCCCCCTCTCTATTTTTTTCCTCTTTCTCCACCCTCACGAAGGTTGCCAGGCAGCAAAGAAAGACTTCACACACACACATACACCCCACTATGCCTCTGAGGGTTTTCCGGATGTCCTTGTTTACATCATGGAGTGTGCAGGTCGTAGGGAAGCAGACTTAGAGCCTCCCTGGTTATGTCTGTCTAAGTCCTACACTGATCTCCATTCATTTGGTGTGAATGCAGTTGGTGCAGTTGGTTGCCATCAACATATTTGGGTGTAAATTTCAAAATTGGGATGAAAAAGATTAAAACCTTTCTTTTTCTTTTTTTTTTGACTGTCCCCATCCAGTTAACTTGCATGGACAGTGAGATAAAAGGGCTTTATTTTAAGTGGAACTGAATACAAAATGAGCTTTCAGAGCCCTAATAACCAATAATAGTTATCAGCTCTAATATTGGCTGTCACTGATGTGCAGGATGATCGCAGACTGTTATTAGGCTCCCTTTTCCCTCTGTGTGTCAAACCGATCGATTAGTTCTGTCTGCTCCTCCCTCCAACTTTGATGTTAGCATTGATTGTTCTCATCTGCCCCTGAACTCAAAGGTTAGAGGAGCTGAGCTGCACTTCTGGATTGCTTTGACCTTCGCTCTGCACATGCTCAGTGGGTTCACAGAGCTCAGAGCCAAACAGACACGGTGTAGCCGGGCCCGTGGGTGCGTGACAGCCAGACAACGGTGTGATGTCTTTTTCTTTTTTTTTACTCACCCACTGAGGATGATGTATATGTGATTGATTTTTCTCCTACCCCTCTCTCTACCGTGTTTCCGCTGCAGTGCGCTAAGCAGGACTGAGTCCAGGCTTGATCAATGCATTGTTTTTCTTTTTCAATCACACTTGAGTGAGCTGAAGACACGAAAGGTTACACAGGTGAGGTTTGGCAGGGATGGAAGCTGGAGCTTCTGGAGGCCCCCTCAAGGCCAATGTATGAGTTTGTATGGATGTGTGTGTGTGTGTGTGTGTGCGTGTGTGTGTGTGTGTGTGTGTGTGTGTGTGTGTGTGTGTGTGTGTGTGTGTGTGTGTGTGTGTGTGTGTGTGTGTGTGTGTGTGTGTGTGTGTGTGTGTGTGTGTGTGTGTGTGTGTGTGTGTGTGTGTGTGTGTGTGTGTGTGTGTGTGTGTGTGTGTGTGTGTGTGTGTGTGTGTGTGTGTGTGTGTGTGTGTGTGTGAAGGAGTTATACAGAGAGAAGTTTAACTAATTTATCATGTGTGTTTCTTCCAACTTGATCATTCTTCTTGTGGTGTCACAAGAGTTATGCTCATTATGTATCTCTTGTCTTTTCTCGCAGTGGGATTTTCCAGCCGTGCCTCTATAAGTCCTTTGTAACCTTACCTTCACAGTCTTACATTAAATTATAGGTCCTTCACAATGTCTCAGAGCTCACCTGCCCCAGATAATCTGCAGGGCTGCATGAAGACTACTACTCTTGTTCCCTCTACCTGCTTTACAAACGGTCTTCTGACACACACACACACACACACACACACACACACACACACAAAGGCAATGTGTTGAACAGAAAAGAGATCACTTGACACGCCTCTGACCTGTTAGCCACAGTAGCCGGATCTCAAGTCTTCATATCAGACATGAACATCAGTGATGTAAAAACATTTTTCAGTTCAGACTGAAGTTTCAGTGCTCCTGAAACAACAGTATTAAGCAAAGGGTGGAAGTAGTCTACCCTAGAGGGGTAAAGAGTGTCGCGTAGTCCTGAATTATCTCTTAGTAATGACGTTGTTAAACCCTGTACCCAAACACCTAGTTATTAAAAAAAAGATAAGCATCAGTGGGAGTGGAAGGGCTCTTCTAAAGCTGCATGTCTGGAGGGGGTAAGGATGTGGCGGGCAGGGAAGGTTTAGAGGGCTGGGGTGGGGTGGGGGCACAGGCTTTGACCAATGGGTGTCAGATGTCATGGCAGATTCTTTCATGGCCAAATTACAGGGTTTAACTTCTCTTGTGCCCGGTATGCCTGTATTCTGATTCAACTTCCTCGATAGACACTTGAGCAACATGCTACTCAACACCATTGTCAGGCGCACTTGACTCTGGAGATACTTCACCTCCTCTCACGCTCTCAGCACCTCTTGACTACTTTGTTCCTGGAGTGCCATTGGCGGGCTTTCTAGCAGCTTGTGGAGAGAGCAGAGCAGTGTAGCCCCTCTTAAGCTTTATAGTAGTTAGTGCGTTGGTGTTAGGGGGCTTTACATGAGTGGCCCTCATTAACCTCTTAGTCTTTGTGCTTTGAGTTGGCACAGGGCTGCTCCATAGATAAGCTTTACTATGAAAGTCTAAAAAGTCTTAATTCTAATGACTCCGGTATTAGTGTTACTAACCCAGCAAATGAACACAAGTGCAAACACATCCATGTTTTGCATGTGCATTTGTGTCGGAACACACTTTTCTAATACCTAACCTCATAAATGGATACTGTTGTGTCCCATACGCAACTTCTCAAAACACCCTAACCTCACACACATACACACACACTCTCACACACACATTATTCCCTTTGAGCTGTAACAGACCTAAAGCTCTCTGAGGCATTTAGCAGCACGCTAGCAGGTTTACTCCACAATGCCTGTGCTGAGAGGAGTGCTCAAGCATTTAATGCAATTTCAACCCAACATGGCTCTCTGTGAATAAACATCACTGAAGTGTACCATCTACTGTATGTTGATCCACTGTAGTGCTTTCTTTTTTTTCCCATACAAGCTGATCTAATACTATCCTCCCTCCCTCCCTCTCTCCCACTCCCTCTCTCTCTCTCTCTCTTATTTCTGTAGAGACTGCATTTGCCTCCAGACTTGTCTGAGACAGTGAGTCGTGTGAGCAGGGGGGAGCTGGCAGGAGCGGCCACGGTGGCTTCGGCCTGTGGCTCTGGCACTTCCGGCAACAAACACCTGGACTTCTAGCTCTCCCACACAGTCGCTACGGGCAACCAACACCTGGAACGCTGCGGTGTTGTCCTCTTTACCGCGGTGACCAGGTTGTTCCCTCGCCCACGTAATGTCAACCTTGATAACGCTGCCAGATATTACCACCTGCCAACTTTCCCAGCCAGGGGTGAAGATCTAAACATCCACAGTACCTCGTCTCATAGCGGACACATTTAAGCCTTTATTTCAAGTCCTTTCTTTATGTAAACCTACAGTACTCTCTGATTTTTATTTTACAGATGATATTTGCAAATTCTAAGCTGTCATGAGAAGTTCATTTGACTTATATTATTGACCAAAGCTTTAAACCCACAGTTTGCTTTTTTTTAAGGGGCGACCAGCAGCACTAGCTGGTCATGTCTGTCTGTCGATTGTTGGTTGGATTGTTGGTCGGTAGGTTGGTCCTTCTGTCCATAAAAAATTTCCCCACCCTTTGGTGACTTCAGTTTTCCCCCTAGGAGGCTGGAATTTGGCATGTAGGTGAAGTATAAGGTTGTGTGTTTGTGTGAACAGATGAACATGTGAACGCATGCGCATACATGTCACAGCTATACGAATTTGCGCTGAAGTTTAAAAAAAATGTAAGCCTCATGGTATTTCAAAATGTCCTATGAAGGTATATGATTGGCAGGGTGACTAGTACTTAACCCGATTCAAATTGGAGATGGAGGGGTTATTTATGATTTGGTACATTTTGTCTGTTTTTTGTTGTTCTCTTTCTCTGGGTATTTCGCTTTCAAGTAAAGTGTAACCATGAAATACTTTTTAGCCCTTACAGACTCTCACTCTTGGCAAACAGTAAATAATTCAACTCTATTCTCCCATGCTCCGAGCGTACTGTACAAACACAAGTGGCCACTCCTGACTGGCTTCACCATGCACAATAGTACTTTATTTTCTTGGATAATGCAATGAAATGTGCTTTTTGTGTAGTTAAATAAAAAATTAAATATATTCACGGTGCAACATATGCTCTTTTTTGTTTATGCATCTCAACACCAGCTCTGATAGGAAAGTTAACTAACTGCGAGACTTTGAGAGGATGTAAGTGAGTATGTTATGAATGACTTATCTCTGGTCTGCCTCACTGGTTTCAGCTTCACTAGGTATGCGTCCATCTGACCCTAAGACTGTGCCGGTGAGTGACGTCTACCTCCAGTAAACTGGAGAGCTGAGCAGGAATGTGGGCAGAGGGTAGGAGAGCTGGATTTGGGTGCAGGCTTCACACCTCATCAGGCATGTTTGCTGGATGAGCTGCTTTGCCATGACAAGCCCAAAAGAACAAATTAGGTCAAATGGTGACATGGAGAAACAGAGAAAAAAAAACAACATGAAAAATTAAATGTTTCATTTTTGTTTTCCTCAGTCTGCTGCTGATGCCAGTTTGAATAATTTTGCCTGTGAAAACTGGCAGTATTGGTAACCATCTGCAACACGTGTTGGGAGAGGGTAGTGTTACCTGACAGTTTCATGCATGAATGGAGTGCGCATATATCAGGTGTATGAGAGATAGAGATGACATACACAGGTCACTAATACAGGAAAACGTAAGCTAGACTTGCCAAGATAAAAAAAAAACAGTTATTGTTGTCAAAGAGCTGACATATTCGGGTACACTTTTTTAAGGTAGATTAAAACAATAAATTCATTTTGGCATTTGTTTATGTTGACATACGACTGGTACATCTGTTTTTCACACTTGCCATGTCTCCATGTCACCATGATTCACTTTTGTTTAGTCAATTCAGAAAGTTCGCTTTTAAAACTCTCCGCAAAGTTTTATAGAAGTTTCTTCTGATCATATTATAAAGATTGAGGGTTCTCGCTTTTCTATACATTGAGAAATTAGTGAAATGACGCTGGTCCCAGTACTCACGTTCGCCCAATGGTCATCTTTATCATCATCATCATCATTCATCTTCAACTGCTTGGGGGCTGGAGCCGATCCCAGCTGACATCGGGCGTGAGGTGGGGTACGGTACACCATGGACAGGATGCCAGTTTATCGCAGGGCACATGGAGACAAACAGAGACAGACAACCATTCACACCTACGGGCAATTTTTAGAGACATCAATTAACCTACCGGAGAAAACCCACGCAGACACGGGGAGAACATGCAAACTCCACACAGAAGGGCCCCAGCTGGGATTCGAACCAGGAACCCTCTCGCTGTGAGGCGACAGTGCTAAGCACCACATCACCGTGTCGCCCCTGGTCATCTTTATGCACATTCAATTTACATATACAACGTAGCTATGCACTTTACTCAAAATGAAAACAAACAACATTAAAAAGGACTTGTGTTACCAGATTGAGAGTGGGTTTGTTAGTGTTCTGCTCCTGCGGTTAGACAATACTAGGGGTTATTATTTGTCACACATGCTTCTGTAATGAATATGAATAAGTAATTCTGGGTACCAGGAAATCTTAGTTAATTTAAGCCTCTGAACACAACAATTGGAACAATCAGGCGGAGAATGCGTTCTCTCCTCATCAATGTGATTTCTATTTCGGATAAATTATCATACAAGACTCTTTAGATGCCTCATCCCCCTCACCTCACCGACAGTAAGAAATGGTACACTGTACTAAGGACAACCCAGACATGATTGTTTTTGGTTTTGATTTCTTCTTTATCTTTCTTTCTTCTTATTGCTCAAAATCTCAATAATGGTTTATAACGTGTTATTGTGCTGTATTGAGTTTTATAATTTGTCATAAAGTATTTAAACCTGGATGAAAAAATATGTCAGCATTTCATATGAGGCATTTTCTTTTTTCCATTTGCATTTGATCTTAATGAAAGCGGCAACAATAACACATTAGATGAACACTAGGTGCTGTTGGCGCATTTCAGACCTACTTCTGGAAAGCCTCACTTGGCCTTTAGCAAAGAAAGGAAGCCACGGAACCGAGAATACGCGTTTATAATCGTGTCTTTTGGCAGCTGTCGCTCATGTCCTATTGATTGCTATCGAAAGCCATAGTTGTTTTCCTACAGTAGCTGTAGCTCAGTCCTTATGGATTCTATTATTGAATGGCATTCACATTGCAGCACTATTAAAGTAACACAATGTGGGCCAATACATTTTTACAGCATTGGATATCTCCGTCTCTGCCAATTTTGGTTTAATAAAGCTGATCTAGTTTCACATATGAGGTCACTATATGTGTCAAATACACAAAACTTGACTATTATGTATTGTCTTGTACAATGATGACAGAAAAGTTCATTTGTGTTCGCTTATGGCACACACATAGAGCACAGACGTTAGCTCAGAGTGTCAGCTTCTGTTTAGTACTGTGGTAATTCACGTTGCCAGGTCAAAATTGTTGTCTCATTAAAAAAACAGATTGAAGAGCACAAAGTTCTCAGGAATGTTTACAGAAACGTATACTGCCTGTCTATGTTTCCAAGAGAGAATTACATTTAAAACTTTTATCCAGAAGCTGTGTATTATTTAGAACTCGATTTATTGCAGTCTTTTTTGCATTTTGAATCTCTTTCATTCTCTCTCTCTGTAATTATTAATGTTCCTCTTCTGCTTGTGCTCTCAAACTGGTATTCCTCTGTCTGTGTGATAAACTGGATTAAATGAACAGAGAAATTGCATTAGCTCCAGAAAAAAAAAAGAATCCCCTTAAAAATCTGATTAACCTCCAAACCTCAAAGTTCTGATTGGACTATTAAATACTGACATGTAAATTAAATGAATCAGTTTAGCCAGATATTTGGTGCTGCTACATACTGTGTGAGTGTTACCTGACCTAACTCTCCTGGACATCCTTTCATTTTAGATGCTCTCTTTCTCTCTCTCTCTCTCTCTCTCTCTCTCTCTCTCTCTCTCTCTCTCTCTCTCTCTCTCTCTCTCTCTCTCTCTCTCTCTCTCTAACACACCCCCTCATATACACACACACACACACATACACAACACCCCTGCTGAGGCAGCAAGTGAAGCAAAATAACTCACTCTGCCACACAATCGCTCCTTTGCCTCGCTCTAGGCACTGACTGCTTTATTCCATGACTTTTTCCCCCCCTCTCTTCTTCCTCCTCCTCATTGGTTCTGTATTTTTTTCCATACCCTCGTAACTCTGCTACAACAAGAGCCAGCGATGGTGAATTGCTTGACCTTTCTCATTGTGTGGCGGTGTTGTGCTGTGTGGTCTGTGTCGACTTGGTTCAGCCCATACATCAAGAGAGGTTTGTTATTTTGCACACCTTTGTTTGGTGAGAATTGGAAGTGTTGTGTGTGTGTGTGTGTGTATTACAAGCCCTTGTTCTAGCATTTGTCAGCATTTATATTTCTTTAAATTTGCAGCTAGGATCCATTATGTCAAAATGTTTGACTAGTTGCTCAGTAAAGATTGACACTGTACAAGACACAGCATTGAACAGGCAAAAAGGCTTTCTTTAAGACACAATTTTACTGTACAAAATGTTTTATAGTTTTCACAAAATACATTTAGAAAGCTCCATTTTAAATAAAATTAAATTGAAATATTTAAGAGACAGCGTGTAGACGTTTTTATCTCAGAAGCATTGCTCAGACGTAAACCCAGTGTGTGTCCATGTTCTACGTACACACTGAAATAAAAATGCAAAACTCAAAAGAGCATGACAGATGATGCTAGAAAAACCCTCCCATGGTCTTCAATTATAAATAATGACTGCGGGGTTCGACCGCAGTCTGACGAACTCGAAGCCAATGTAATCGAACAGAACGTGTTTACAAAATTTTGCAACACAAGACTAATATCTTTTAAAAAAAACTGTGTACTAGATGAAATACAAAGGCTTTGGTCTGTTTTACAATCAACAATGATTAAATCTGATATGTACTTGTAAACAACTGCCAAACACTTAAGTTTAAAACTTTGTCAAGCAATGTTTAATCATAATTATAGGAATTAAATATTTCTAGTTGCACATTTTTTTTGACCATAGGACACTATAATACAACTATACCTAAGAGACAAATTGTACCTGACCCTAAAGAAATGTATTTCATGATGCATGGAACATTTATAGAATATTCTCAGGGATATAAATGAAATCAACTTTTATTGGAGAAATCTTTCTGGAAGATTTCTAGGGAAGACAAGTACTTTACATTTTGACATAAACAAACTGGATTATATCGAAGACGCAGTCTACCATTTACAGACTACAGGTTTTTCTTTTACACCTGTTTTCCCACATTTAATGTTCTTCGTGGTAATCTAGAGTCAATCCAACCACCGAAGCAAAAGATCCAAGGTGTCGCATGTCACGCCGTCTTTGCACACTTTGAGCCGTTGATAGTGATCCATGTTTAATAAGCCGGCAAATGCAGGCCATGTCAGAGGAGTCAAGACCACAGCCTCAGTGGGTGGATCGAGTTTGAGTGTCCTCTGCTAAATATCCATTCGTAAGAAATAAGACCAATAAATAGTTGTTTTTTTTCTGACACAGTAAGAGTCTTCCCTCCAGCTTTTCGTCTTTAATGATATGCAACAGCGTCCAGAGACCATGCAAAGGCTGGTAGAAAGTCTCGATATAAGCAGATCAAAAGATAGTCATGGCAGAATCTCTCAGGTTCTCCTCTCTCAAACAAACGCAAGACCAACATGGTTTTCTAGCAGTCCATCTATCAGTACTTGATCTTGGTTTTTCATATTAACATACAAATGGCCATTTACTAACACACCAGAGAAAAAAGGAAACAATGACTGAAGTTGGAAATAGAAAAAAAAACAGATAAGTTTTGTTCCATAAAAATTTAACAACGGGCACTTTACAGAGGTCCATTTTTTTCTGTCTTTCCACCGTTGTTCTCTCGTCCAAGTCCTCGTTTTAATGTGCCTAGAGCTACAGAACAGCACATAGTCCCACTGGAAACACAAAGCCCAGACGTCCAAATGCTCTCCCAGAGTCTGTCTTTCTTTCCTCCTCTCCTTTGCCTCTTCACAACCCTCTCTTGCCTTCTTTACTCTCCTGTGCCATGTATGTGTGAGGAGCACTGCCGGAGGGCGATGGTGGAGTGGGTGGTTACAGGGTGAAGTAGCTCTTCTCTCTACTGTAGTCTTGACCAGTACTGAGACATGTCAGGTTCGCTCCCTGGGACTTGGACAGGGACAGACACTCCAGGAGAGATGAGTCCTGCAGAGAGAAAAAGAGAAAGTTGTCAGTAAAATAAAAACAAAATTAAAAAGCCCCGGAAGTCAACATGCCAAATTTGATGAATGGATGCACCATGCACAATAAGTGTGACAGCTAACACAGGTTAGCCTCTAAGCACAGAGCATTGTGCTTTAAAAGCTTGCAAATAGGTAGACGAGCAGCGGACTGCAGCAAGTCACAATGCTCGCCACATGGTTGCATAGTAAAAGGCGTGCAAGCTCGATAAATTGAGGCTTTGGCAATGGCATTTAAACAGAGAGAGTAGAACAGCAAATGAATCAAATTAATTAGCAATTTAGCACAGAGGAAATGTGGTTATGCATGATTAACTCTTCATGACTATAACCGGTATATATGGCTCTCAGTAAAAGCATCCTAATGGGGTGGAACTAAACTATGGGCTGGAGTGGTGGGATTGACATGATGGCGGAAAGCGCCGATGAAATGCATGCTACTGCAGAAGGAAAATGATATGGGATGTACAGATGCTGATCTCTTTGAACCAGAAAGTTTTGTAATAGGAGGAAAGGGCTGCAAAAGATCATGAATCAAAGATGGCTACGTAGTACCCCCTAATTTACAGGAAAGGCGGCAGATGTTTCATAGAGTGCACTGTTTGTAGTGATTAATTCCCAGGCATGTTGGTAAACAATGAACTGTCTGCCTACCTGTTGAGGTGGTACCAGAAGTGGTCATTGATTGGCTGTTCATATGTGCCTGCATATGAGGGGGCGTGTATGTGTCGTAGCTCCGCCCGTTCACAGGCGGACTGGTAGGCAGCATGCAGGAATAAGAGGAGGTCTGGCTGGGCTATAGATAGGGGGAGAGAATGTTACATTAGCTTAGCCAACCATAGTTGTAGTCTGTAATACTGTGCGGCGGATGCTTCTTGATTTAATTTATAATTTGAGTTCTCTGAGAAAGTTATCCTTTTCTTGTTGTTGTTTGGCCAGGAAACACAATTTAAATTACTCTTGGTGTGTTTGATTCCGCTCTATCAATCATATCAATCATCATAAAATTTCGCATAAAAAAGGTATATCTTTTCACATCATTGACTAGTGAGCACTATGGTCTGTTACTTACTTGCATAGGTAGATTGTTTGCCATGGTGAAGCTGGGCATTGGGGGCAGCGCACTGTAGGTGTTTGCAAGTGCAGAGTCAGGTCTACCAAGCATTGACCCCGAGGTGAAAGACACTGTGAATGAAAATGGAAATGTGTTTAAAATCTCACACACACACACACACACACACACACACACACACTGAGAGCCCGTCTCATTATCGTTAAGTAGTGCGTGAGTGAGGTGACACCTTATTCGACAGGCTGATGGGCCCGGACACATACTGTACAGTGTGTGTCTCAGATGATTGACTTGTGAGCATGAGCCCTAACTCTGCCAGCGTGCCCTCGTGCTGGATTCCTAATTACGCAGATAGTCAGCTGAGAAGTTTTGCTCAATCATCCATCAAAAGGAAACCACCGATGCTTCTTCGTGTGAACTAGAGCGAACAGACATCCCCTCTTACCCCCCTTTTGGCCTATATTAATTTACAGACTGTCACATAGTAATATTTAGTAATATTTCACATGGACTCTGTCTGACGTGAACCCACACACACTTTTTTTTGTTTTTGTTGTTACTTACAATACAGTAATAATGTAATGTGACTATTGTAAGAAACTCAGCATTTTGGTAATTACACATATTCTATCTGAATGTGAAATGTAAACATTATGTTCAGGAGTGGGGGGGTTGTCTTGTAAGTATTATCCCAGCTGTGGTGGACCTACCCGGTGTAGTGGGCTGTGGGATTGCCTGGTAGACGCTGGTGCTAAAGCTGCTGCTGATGGGAATGTGACTGGAGGAGTTGTTGGCCTGCCGGCGCTGGTTCCGCAGCTTCTCCTCTCGCCTCCACTTTGCTCTTCTATTTGAGAACCATACCTGCAATGGAAGCTGCTTATTAATTTTCTTACAAGCATTTTTTTGTAGCATTTGAAACTTTGACACATCTATTGTTTTTTTGTTTTTTAAAAAAAGGGAAAACTTCTGATCACTCACTTGTATTCTTGCTTCGGGAAGGTCGATTTTCGCTGCTAGTCTCTCTCGAGCGAAAACATCTGGATAATGAGTTCTCTCAAATTCTGTAATGCAAGAAATCGCACAACAGAAAATAAGGAATAAATAAGGTCGAGGCCAGTTTAGCTTTTGCAGGGCTATTAGTTGAATAAATGTCTTCATGTCATCCAAAACTATGGAATACTACTAACAGATAGGCTGTTAGGCCTGTTATCGCGTATTATAATAAAACATTAAACGTGTAGCTCTGTTAATGTACCTGACACGACCAGCAAAGTGTGCATTTTCCCTTATAACGAAAGCAACATTTTTTTAAATTAAAAATCAATATGGCGGATATAAATGTAGGTTTGAATGATTCACTGATGTTCCACCTTTTTCCAGTGCTTCGATCTGCTCTTGTGTGAAGGACGTGCGGTTTCTCTGTAGTTTCCTCTTGAGCTGCAGCCGCATCTGCGTCTCCTCTGAATCCTCCCCGTTCGAGCTGATCGAGTTTGTGTTTTCTCCTGCGCCGTCTGGTTGTTGGCAGCCATCTAAAAAACAAAGAAGCATATAATGGAAATATACATTCAATTAAGCTAATTGAATAATTAATTCTCGGGCCTCGTGTTGTATCGCCCTAAAGCTAATTGTACAGACCGCGGCGGTGCGACATCATTAATTAAAGCCCATATCATGGCTGATTACATTCAAAAAAACAGACGAATTATTGCAGTTTCCTCTTAATGTTGACAGATTACGCACGGCTGCCTGCGTGAAAAGGGAACAATATGAAAAAGGCTTCGCCGGTTCAACTGTTTATAAAATATTGTGGGAAAAACAGGTCGGAGCGAGGGAAAGGCTCCGCGTACTTCTTGCTTCCCAACAATGGCGTGTGTTCTCAAAAGGTTAAGAGAAATGTGACAAGATGTGGCGAGCCTCTTTTCAGAGCCTATGAAATGTATTAAAACCCCAAACTCTCTAGCCCCCTTTTTTTCTCTAGGGCAGAGCAATGCCTCAATGGTCGTTCCCATATGGGCGTTGGTATAGCTATTGAGGTGACCACCAACTTTTGAATAGGAGAAGACGCTTTTCAGGATGATACAATGCCTTCAGGAGTAAGGGAAACCATTAAACTATGGACACAGCCAGGGGACGAGCAGTGAGCCCTCGGTGGGTGTAATATATGGGAGGGGGGCCATTGGAGGAGATGACAAAAGGATCCTCTCTCTCTGGAGGCGCACAGGCTATAGTACTTTGGCATTGTGCGCACGAGGATCCCAGTCAACAGAGCTTTGAGTCCAGTGTGTTAACCCTTATCCACTACCATCATTAATCACGTCCCCCGGCCAGCTACACGCCAGTCAGGATTTCTGTCTTCAATTGGAAACAAATGAGTGAGGAGAGAGCATGCAACCCCCTGAACAACCAAAATAAGGCCAATCTATTCACTGCCCCTTCAGTTGCAGGGCGAGGCTTATCGACTAATGTCTGTCTTGTTGTTGGACATCATTATCACACCGATAAGTTAATGCGAAAGTAAGCAGGGGTGCGTTGATAAGAGGGGTGTTTTTTATGTAATATCTCACGGATGTTTGTCTGGAGCCGTGGGGTGAACCCATGAAGGGGGAATCCAGCTTTTGTATGCAGATTTTGTTTATGTTTTTAAACCGGATTTGGCTCTTGTTTTAGCGAGTAGTGCCTTGCTCAAGGACATGATTGGAACAGGTGCAGTATGAAGCCATGCAGGCTTCTTTGCCCTCTAAAAGCAAATGTGCACACACACACAAATTAGGTTAAAATGTGCAAAACGTTCTTACTTTTGAAACTTTCTTTAAATTAGAAAGTATAGTTTCCACATATGTATGTATTAGGGGGGAAGGGTTCCATCGTGTGCACGTTTGCTCCCAGGTGATGTTACGTTCTTGCTACAGGCCTGAAAACATATTAAGTTTGTCTAAATGCGAAAAATCTTGGTTAACTGGAGGAACAACCTGATGCAACATGTTCCCCTCGCTGCAAAAAATAGACAAAAGTATTATTCTATAGGCAAATAGTTTATTTGTTTCTTCACTCTGGATAATCCATAAAAAGGAGTGAATGTGCAGCTATTATCCGTCTGCCAGACCCACTGACGCTAGGATGGGATTTGTTTTCTTTATAAAAGCGCTGGGAAATAAACTCATTCTTTAGTATCACGATGTCTCAGCCAGTGAGGCGGAAAAGCAGCAAAAAAAGAGATACCGAACCAATTGCGGCACCTTTCAGCTGCTGAGACCGGATCAAAACACTCTTGAGAAACCGCTTAGAACTGAAAGAGAAAGTGAGAGACTAAATCCTATAGACGGGATTTAGAGCCATATAGCAGCGAATGGGAATGAGAAAGAGATAAAAGACGAAATCGACGAGGAGTTTTTATTCGTTCCCCCTTTGGATAGAGTTGTCTCCTTTTGGGGCCCTGTCACTCTCATGTAGCCATTATATCTGCTTACTCGGCTGTCGGATGGAAAACATATTTTCATTCCCCTGAGACACCTGATTTACTAAAAATAGTCATTGGATTGAAAGCACAGCAAATAACTTCTTGTTGTTATTATTATTCATTATTATTATTTTTGATAATATTTCTGGTGTTATAACAAATATAATCGGATAGAATATGTATTATAATTAAATGTTATCTTTATTAAGCATCCATGATAGTTAATTTAACGTGTTATGGTAGGCTGTACCAACGGCAACCACAATAAACACAACTAAATGAGTAGGACGTTTCTATTATGTGAAATAATAATAATAACAACAACAATACTAATGTTATTATGACCCCAAAATAAAGTGAATCATTTAGCTGTTAATATGATCGTTTCCGCTTTACTGCTTGTTGATAACAGCACCACGTGTCCAAATGGTCATCAAACAAATGCAAATTACTATTTCCAAAGGCTGAATTCCAGCACTTGCATTTCCCTTTCTGATGCATAATGAGACTCGATGCTTCGTCGTAATATTTGTTTAATGAATTAATATTTTAGAAGCAAAGTAAGCGTAAAAGGTGGTGTTTCCAAAAAAACAAAATGTGCTCAGTGTTTGGCCTGCAGTAGGCCGGCAGGAAAAACCCTCTGACGTGGAACATTTCCACAGCAGCCTTACCATCTCCACACTCCTGCATGTTGCCATAATGAGAGACAAAGCCCTCTCTAATGAGCAATTACACGTAGTGCGGACCGTTCCCATAACCAATCATTGCGTGTGAAGGAAAACATTCCTTTGTACTAATATCCCCGCACACAGATCCCCGGCTCTGCCTCCCCATCAGGAGGGGATGAAAATGCAGGCTGCTGGGTGGACACCTCTGCTGAAAGGACGAGCCGCTGTCACGCACATCCATGTCTGGGACAGTGGAGGCATTCAGACTGCATGCATGGCCTATGGCTTCCTCTAATCGACTAGTCTTAATTGGGGGTCTTGTTCAGGGCATCAAAGCATGCCAATACAATACCTTCCTGCAAACAAGAGTAGCGGACCGGAACCACTGGAATAGTAAGCTGTAAAACTATTCATATTCAAACATGACAATTTCTGGTGACCTCTGTGGAGTTCACATGACTCTTAATGCAGCTACCTTCAATCAGAAACTAGTCAATTATTTATTTATTTTTTGGGGGGGTTACTGAGCCTGAGAAAACAGACCGCCCGGCTGTATCCTTCTCTGATACAATCGGGCATGCGTCAAGGTGTCTTTATTGCCACTGTGTGATAATGAGGCTCACCTTGGTTGGGCTGCCCTGGCACTGATGTTCCGGGGTACCAGCCGGGCCGGGTCCCCCAAGTTCCTGTCTGACCGTTGAGCATTCTCAGCTTGTCATACATGCCATCTGCGCCCATCTGTTGCTTTTCACTAGCCAGGTTGCGGAGGACTCTGTTTATCGATGACACCTGAATGACAAATTACATATGATAAAAGATTAGATAGGTGGCCGTATCAGGGTACAAAGATGTGGCCGTGCAGGAGCGCGCGCGCGCACACACACACACACACGTACACACACACACACACACACACACACACACACACACAGATACACGCGTAACAATCATAATAAATGCGCACAGGAAGATGTTCATGCAAAGCGCGCAAATGGACAGCGAGCTCCTTCTAATTGACTGTATGTTTGGGTGATCACATGTGTAGTATAACGCGCACTCCACACTTTTGTAGCGCACGGTATTTAATAAGACTGAATGGTTCGTTGCCCATCTCCTTTTCCTCCACTGCATGAGAAAAAAAGTCACTTCATGTGGCAAATTAAATCATGCACATAACTTACAGTCAGTACACTTACACTGGGTATATTGTCGTTGGTGCAGATCCCCTCCGACAGAAGTCTGTCGCGGATCTCCCACGCGAAGATAGACGGACACTCCCGTTTGTACTGCGCGATTTTCGCGACCACCTCTGGAGTGGCGACCCTGGGCTTGCTGCCGCCTATTGCTCTCGGTCTTATGGAACCAGTTTCATAATACCTGCCCAGGATCTTGCTCACACAGCCGTTGGATACCTGGATAGAAAACAAAAGACACAATTCACATACATTATTTACGACTAGTAACGGAATTTCTAAGATGGCGTCAAATAATTATCACCTTTTCACTGTCCAGCACTTGGACTTCATCATGGGTCTATAAACACAAAAAATATGCCTTGAATGATATATTTGGCATTTCCTACAATAGATTTATCTTTATAAGAGCAGGTAGATTGTATTCCTTTTTGTCGGCCTTATTACTTTTTCAGTAAATAGTAGATGATAATTTCACTGACTTAAAAACAACCATAAAATGCAACATTTAGGTTACAGGAAACATTGATTTAATTAGAAAACCATACCGTTTCTTCTGTCTTATTTTCGCTCAATGATTTTAATGGCTTAAAAAATCAGTTTGTATCCATTGAAGACAAAGTGTGTATTAAACCTGTTTTCTGTGCAAAAAAGTGTGATTGTCACCTGCAGTATCCTGGAGATGTCGCAGGGTCGAGCGCCACTGTGAGCAAGTTCAACTATTTTCTGCCTGGTGGAATCCGGCAGCGGTCTACCATTAACAAACACACCACCAAGCTGGTTTACGCCACTGTGACCTACATGGAGACAAAAGCATCGCAGTCATCACATCGTCTTATAACTCTAATTCAAACATATTTGATCATAATATTCATTAATGGAGAGGAGAATGGTAAAAGCGCTCAAGAAGCCGAGTTAAAGATGAAACATGGAGACAGCATACAGTAGTGCAGGATGTTTATTGCAGTTGACTAACAGTTATATGGTTGAAAAAAGTGTTTAAAATCCATACGCACTGATAAAACAATAGTATAAAGAAACTGTTACACCGCTTGTTACATTCCCCTCTTAAGACAAACATTGCGCAGTTATTCAGTAACACATGCAGAACATAGATTAAACGACAAAAGCCTCACATAAACTAAACCAAAACATCTCAATGTTGTTTCCAATACTAAATGAACAACGCATTCGGTCTTTTGCCCCGAGGACATTCAACCAACCTTTTATGAAACCGGCAAACTTGTGTATTAAAACAGTCGTACCGTTATCCATCCACATACAGCTGCGCATCACCCACACCAGCACCTTACCCATAAACTACCCTCAAAATTACAACCGCCGACAATCACATAAAATACTAAACCTAAAATTATGTGTTAAATTAGCGTTCTTTCCAAAACATTGTTTTTTGCAAAGTGACTTTAAATCGACTTTAAACTCTTTCTACAGTAGTCCTTCAAAAGACACCTTAATTACGCATCAATAAGACAGACACCACATAGAATACTAGCTCTATAATAGCATGTTCAATGATTGGATATTGTCTAAAAAAAAAATTTAAAAACTGAATTTTAAAAAAATGATTCCTAAATAAATCTATTCTTTTTCTCTAAAGCACAAAATAAACCGGCAAACCTGAAGCCAAATGGGAGAGCTGACTCCCCGGAGTGCCTGAGCTGCTCTCTGTTTCTCCGCTCCCTTCCCCTGCGCTGCCGCCCGGTACATTGACTCCGGGAGCAGAGGCTCCTTAGCAATAAATAAGCTCCAAATATAGAAGAGGGGGAAAATATGATGAGCCTGCCTGACATTTGTCTTTAAAATAAAGCTAGCTGCACGTCAAGTTTGAGCTTAATTTCTGGAAATAGGCGGAAGTCGCCTCGGATCATGCATGGGAGGCTAATTGAAAAGATCAGTTGGAGCACTTGTGGCAGGCATGTCACTTTATGACACCGCTCTGCTTTTGAAAATCGCATCGTCACGACAAATAGTAGCATGATAAAACGACCCTTTCTGTCTGCATTTGGATATCACTCAGACAAAATTGGACGCTACTCGTTTACCCTCCAAGGGAGACTTCGTTTTAAGGTGGCCAGGGGCTACGCGCGGTCACAGAAACGAGGGCGCGCCTGGATTCTTAACATATTAAAAGTGACATGCAGCCCCCCCCCGTCCCCCCCGCCCCTTGTTTGTATTTGACAACAAATGCTCACAGCCACTGCGGTCCTGTTGTGTGCAATCGGTGGGCGTCTTTACTCTGAAATATGTCACAGGACTGTGCTTTAAACTGCAGACTTAATTTTATATAAATGATCAAAAGGGGGCCGGTGTATAGCGGAGTGAAAATCACCCCTGTTTAACTGAGTAACATATCCCCTTTTGGCCGCTATGTGTTATAATCTTCCAGCGTGGATCTGATTGATAGTAAATCCATTATCATCCCGCCTGCTCTTTGGTAATTCCAGGATTAAGTGGAATTAATAGACTTCTTACGCTGAAATTGGACTACACCCGCATTAAGCAGTCCTGCTCTGCGGGTTCTCCAGGGCTGCTCCGTCACCTCTGATTTATAACTATCATATAAATCCTCCGGATCGATAAAACCGTCAGATAAGGACATCACATAAAAATCAAACACTCCTAAGGTTAAGTCTTAATCATGACACAATTCCCTCAAGTGCCCAGAGTCGATCTCGCCCGCTGGCGCTGATTATGCGCCTTGTATTCTATTGCAAGTCGACTAATAGGAAAACATATGGTGTCAATTTGGACGCTCCCCACCATATACACCCAGGAGTTATTAGCACAAAAGCCACCGAGGCCGTCGCGACCTTTAGACAACCCAAAGGGCCGGGCCCAATGATATCTCCTCGACAATTCGCACCAGACATCACATGCCAAGCCAGGGGAGCATCCCATTATCATCAATCCGCTGCAAAGCAGGAGCACTGGGTATTGTACACAGCTTTGATAAGGCCCCATCATCTCTATAATGGAACATTGGCAAGCATAAAAAATAATAACAATAGAAAGAAATAAAAAAAAGAAAAAGGAAATCAGCGCTGTAGTTATAGAATAAAGCTCTAATGCCAGCAGTTCGTAAAAAAAAATACAAAAAAATAAAAAAATATTCTAATCACCTAATCATGAATCACACCTCTTCACATCAAACACTCCAACTGTCATGTGGTCCAACAGGGGATTAAAACAGATTTGTTTCACTAATGCGCACATATTACAGCACAGACACGTCATCAAGGTATATGGAGTAATAATATAATAAAATCATCCCACACACCTTCATCACAGATGTCATACACCTCTTGTCCAGCAGCAAGAGAGAAAATGTTTCATGTTTATCCTTTTTTGTTTCAACACACAACCAGGAACAAGACATATTCAACTCATGTGGGCCACTTTAAAAACACAAAGGCCTATAAGCAACTTCATGTACCATGTTTTTTTTTGTTTTGTTTTTTGATTGGCACCCACGACAATATGGTTGTTAATATTTATCTTCCGCTGTGAGTTCAGACTGCACCTAACAGTGAGGCCTACGGTTATAATATGAGCATTTTCTTTCTAGTTCATGCTGTCTGTCCGTGAAGAATATGGACTAATCTACATAAGACATTATTGCTATTCCTCATGTTTCATGCAGGGCTCTTCTCTACGCAGCTAATCTTGTATGCAGCCTGGCAGCCAGCTCTAACGCTAATGCAGACGGCTGTGCAATTATTTAATACCAACTCAAGCAGAAACAAAAATCTCCCTCTCAACCCAACCCCCCTCTATCCTCCCTCTCTCTGGAGCAGGACGACGTGTGATTAACTTGTTCAATAATAACTTCTCTACCTATCATTGCAAAAAAAAGAAAAAAAAAATTAACAGCAATGAAACGGCCATCAAATAACTGAGAATATTTCGCCCCCTGCGCCTCAAAGTCATGCAAATGTATGCCTGCACATACATTTCCTTTCCTTTAAAGTGTTTTTTTTTAAGTTATTACGCTATAACAACCAGTGCATAGTGTCAGTGGGTGTTGCTTCTATGCAACCACATTACTTGTGGTCGTAATCTGAAGTTTTTTTAAAAGACAAATAAATATGAAAACAACTTACTGTTCTGCATCATTGAGGCTACGCCAGACTCCCACGTGGCTTGGTTGTGGTATTCTAAGCGTCACAGGGGGAAAAACAAAGCTGGTTAACATCATAGACACATCTTTAATTTTTTTTTTCACTGTCAAATTATTTGCAACATTTTAATATATATATATTTAATAAATAAAGTTTCTCATCTCATCGTTCGAATAGAATGTTTGCGGTTCTTTGTGCTTAAAACATTATTTATGAATAATGAATTTTCACATCCTCAGTGTATGTATGTATTTTAATTAAACTTGCCTGGAAACAGAGTTGACTGTCCACTCTATAACAATTTAGTCAATCATCTGCCGTTTTCACTACTTAATGTCTCCCTATAGGACAAAGCAAAACAACACATTAGCACAGCCACAGCTATACTGATGCACTTACTGTATCTTCATTTGTGCCCTACATGTATAATTAACCTAAATATTGCTGCCAAGCAAATAAATACAAAGAATTGACGCGGGGTAAGATTATTTGAACACTTTTGTTAGGCCGGTTTCCTACAGCACTTGTCAAAATAAATTCAGCCTAGTCGTGATATCGGCCCTATAACTCTTTTTGCAGCACTATTTCTTCCAAGGCTTAAAAAGCAATCGGCCCTCATCTTCACAGTAAGAGGCTCCTTTCTTTATTTTTATAACTTGATATCCCTCCTCTTGTAGAGTCTATGTGGAAACTGACACACGTTGTCTACCTCGCCTCACTGCTCTGCAAAGGTCCAGACCAGGAGGGGGTACAAAGCTGATGTACAAAGCCTGCTGGACTCCCAACAATGCACCCCATTTCTGCCTCCGTATACCTCAAGCCCGGAGCGAAAACTCGGCCTCCGCAACCAGAAACACACAGCTTCCCCACTAAACACACCAACAAGTTCAGATTAATACAAAGAGCCGGAGGCATGCATCCACCCCCTCCGGGACCATTCACACACACACACACACACACACACACACACACACACACACACACACGCACACGCACACGCACACGCACACGCACACGCACACACATACACAGTCACACACGACCGTGACCCCGGTGCCGCTAGTGCCTGAATGTGGGTTTTGTTTGCCCTCGCTTTTATAGGGAAAAGAAATTCAAAAAGTAATTTCTTGTTACAAATATTTGGTGGTTATTTTGTGCTGCTGGTGCGGGTTGTAAAGCGGTTTTAAAGACACAACAGCGCAGTAGGGCGCTCAATTGGGAAAGACAGATGCATTAAAGAAGCTATTGACTGGGGGGGAGATAAAAAGGGGGCCAGGGAGGGAGATGTCTGAAGTTTTTCGTTTTCTCTCTCCATGCAAAGTTGTGTTGTGTGCAGAGCAAAATGGCCTGATAGCGACGTCTATAACAAGACTGTGTTTAGACCGAGGCTATATAGTTTGTGGGACGCACGCAGGGGCCGCCATTGCATTTAGATTGTAGCTTTCTTTCATGTTTAACAAATAGGCTGCATTAATCAAATTCAGATTCCATCACACTGGCCCACATAGCCTCAGTTAGACTGTTTAGCATAACCTACAATTACCAAAACAAGCCCCAACTAATTTGTATATTATTATTGTTTTTGACCTAATGTCATTATGTTAAAGTTAAGGTGGAATAATATTATATATTTTTTAAAACTGCTTATTTACGCCTGGCCAGTGTTTCTTTATGCTCTACAGTGAGCAGCCTCTTAGTCTTGTAAGGTCAAAGTGGTTAATCATTTATTTAAGGTCGAAAGCTCAAACGTTGTTGTTCCCGGGGTTAACTACGATCTAATCTGCATTTCTTTTCCTTTAGTAATCCGTAAAAACAATGTCTTAATTCAACTTGCCTATTCTGGCCGCGCTCAAAACATTCATATGCAGAAATAGTGCATGTAGGCCTTGACTATGGTCCCGGTGCAAGTTGCAGGCTAATAGAGAATATATAATATACATGCCCATAAAGACATGACTTTGAAAATGTGTTACATTTTACAGAATATATTTAGTCAGTTATTAGCACGCATGTGGCCAACAGGTTTAATCTCACCTCAAAGGATCAATAGTGTATGTTGAGATTGTATAAAGCCATAGGCCTGGTGTGTTTTTGCTGTCAGTCTATTTGAATTTTATAATATTTTTAGGCTGAATTGTGCAGAGTTTATCTTCAAAACTACTAAATAAAAATGCACAATTAGGGTGAATTAATGCATTTTTTATCCTCATCATTTGTCGAAGCGTATTGACAAAATCGTGTAAAAAGCAGCAGCACTTTGTTTCTATACTTTGTGTTATAACTGTAATTATTTAAAACATGATTTAGTATTATAGGCCGTCAAATACGGTGTCTGACTATTTTAAAAATACTACACAGCCTCACTGCTCAAATGTAAAAGTAGTTGAACTCGCTGTCCTTAAGGGGAAAATCTTGGGAAAAAATGGAGAAAGTTGAACACAAACACGCTCAAACGGGCCTCCTCCCCAAGTGTTTCATGGAGCTTCTTTTCTTTTTTTCTTTCTTTTTTTGTAGAAGGCGCTTGGGTGACTCGCCTGCATGAATCAATCTGACACCTTTCCTCAACGGGTCATTGCGCCCCATTCTCCACGATGATCACTGTCCTGGCCCAACGTGACTTTTTACTCTTTACTGTCATAAATAAGCGGTAAGCTATCCGTAGGCCTAAACACACCAACAAAATCGAGCAGATAAAACAGACAGAGGCGCTAAAGGCTGTTCGCACTTTTGAGAGTCCAGTCAGAAGACAGGCTGCACAGTCCAAACGATAACACCCACAACCTCACCACTGAACCTCAACCTACAGCCGACAATACATGACCTATAATAATATGAATAATATAAAACAATAATTCATTTAATAATAACAATGAATGATTATATAACAGTAATAACAATAATAATTCCATCATTAAATAGCACAGGCAAACTTTAAGTCAGTATCTCACCTTTTTGTGGCATCCTGCGTCTTGTCAAAGTCCTTGGTAAACTATAGGCTTTACAGCCTAGTTCTCCACACCACAGAAAGAGCAAAAAAAAAAAAAAAGAAAATAAAGCCGACCAGGATCAGTCTCTCTCGGGAAGTTTAGAGGAGGAAAAATTAGTTTCCAGTGGTCTTCGGCAGAGACGGAGGGGATATCCCTGCGAAGGGGACAGAGATTGACAGTGAACTCAGATGTCAGGACGCATGGAGTTTGGCGAGGATGTGCGCTGGCGTGTGAGAGAGCGAATGAGAGAGTCGGAAAGAGAGAGAGTGGGGAAGGGAAAGAGAGAGGCGGGGGGGGGTAAGGAGGGAGGGAGAGTGATGGTGGTGGTGGTTGCGGTAGAAGGAGGTGGGGGTAAGAGCATGAACACACCTATGCTGATTGGTGATGGAACAAGTGTATTAATGTATGTGTTCCTGGTCTGCTGTGTGCGCCTCGCATCTCCTCGCCTCGCCTCCCTCCGCCGCTCTTCACTGGCCCATTAGCGCGACCCGACCTCTGTCATCATCCCCCATATAAACACTTCCCCCTGCACCACACAGCCAAAGCGGGAAACGGGGCCGAGTCACAGAGAGAGAGAGAGAGAGAGGGAGCGAGAGAGAGAGAGAGAGAGAGAGAGAGAGAAAGAGAGAGAGGGAGAGAGCGAGCGAGAGAGAGAGCCTTCTTCCCAACCCACTAATCAGCCCACGCATGCAAATACCCTGCGCGCACTTGCTGAATATTGCCCTATTGCAAAGCAACTGCCACGGAAATGCCCATTGGTCGGAAGGCTCTATTCTTCCAGGCTGAATTGAGTCCGCGCAGGGAATCTGAGGCATGTTCAGCTCCATCCTGAGGCTAACTAGTGCTGCAAGGGGGGACGGGGAAGTAGCAGTGGAGCAGCAATACACGTGAATGTGCTGGAGCTCAAATAGAAATTACAAAGAGCTGCAGCGTTTTTCATTTTTTTATATGAAGCAGCCGACGCTCTACGAATGCTAAGGTTATATACGCATGAGGAAACTTTGTAGACATGTTACAAAATGTCACTTTTGTTGTTTCGATTGTTTGTGTGATTATTTTCAAATGTAGACCTGCAGGCTGTATTCACCACTGACATATAACCATTAATACTGTGACAAAATATAAAATGTTCAAATAACTTGCACCAGTTTGTGCTTCGTTATGGATTTAAAGCAATGAATTAACTCTAAAATAGGAAAGACTAGAGGACACTTCTGGTGCTGTATGTTTTGTACTTAAAGCTCCAAATGGGAGCGTATTTACTGTGGATATCTTTTACATTTGAAAATGGAATGGCCCTCCCTCCCGCACTAAAAATAACTATCCAAAATGTCCACCACGTGCTTTTGTTGATTCTTTTGGGTATCACCTTCCCCTGAATAGCCTTACCCCTCCTGTCAACAAGAACACCATGCGTAAAGAGCGCAGCCTTTAGGCAAGCTCCGGTGCTTTTTATGGACACATTTGCGAGGCGCGGCGACGTCACTCCTGCGACCTGACAGCAAATAGCACGCGTAAATAAAGTAAAGCAAATGACTGTGTAACCATGGCCACACGCTCCCAAACCGCGCTGGTTGAATGACTGGCTATTAACGCACACCTCAACGCACCCCAAAGCAACCCCTCTGCGCCCGTGTTTGAGCATACTCCCGGGGCTTTGGGCAGCACCAGTCTCAGCACTTAGGAGCCCCGTCGCTTACTCCAAAGGAAGGAGAACCGAGGGGAAGAGAATGAGGGTTGTATGGACGTGGAGGCCAAACTAAAGCAGAAAAGGGGGTGCGTGAAAAGGCAAAGAGAGAGAGAGAGAGAGAGAGGGGGGGGGGGGGAGCGGGACAGGCATAAGCAGGGGGAGGGGAGAGAAATTGCTTCTTCTTTTGGAGGGGAGAGGGGCCTGAAATAAAGTCATGGAGGCCTACACTTGACTTTCTTTGACATGTGAAACAGTAGGAGAAGTAAGAGCTCATCAATAAAACACTTCGGAGGTGAAAGAGGACTCCCTAACAACCATCGCATTCCTGACTATGGGTTCAATGAGTAGACAAACGACGCTGCCAGAGAGAGAGAGAGAGAGAGAGAGGGAGAGAGAGAGAGAGAGAGAGAGAGAGAGAGAGAGAGAGAGAGAGAGAGAGAGAGAGAGAGAGAGAGAGAGAGAGAGAGAGAGAGAGAGAGAGAGAGAGAGAGAGAGGGAGAGGGAGAGGGAGAGGGAGAGGGAGAGGGAGAGAGGGACTGCCCGGTTTGAATGGGGCCCTCAGTGGGCCGGCGAGATAATGAGCTGAGAGGACCGACTCAAACTGTCACTGAGGGTCCCGCGGAGAGGAACAACACTTTGCCAATACTCCTTCATCAAACAACCCGTAAACTAAACGAGCACATTCATCTGTTTCTCCTTCCTGCATTGTTTCTACTCACTTAGACTGGTGGCTCAACCTATAGGCCTACCGTGAATGGCCGCAGCTTATATCAGCTAAGGGGGTGTGTGGTGGTGGTGGGGGGGTCCCAAACATTTTCACGTCAAGGACCCCCCTATTAGACATGCATTAGACCACAAACATACACCCCACACCCCCACCCGATAGGAGTTTGTGCAATGAGGCGACCTCGTGTTGGTTTATGATTTACTGTAAAACTGAGCGACTGGAGGAGTTAATTAGTTATTTTCTGGATCATTATTATTATTTTATTTTCTAATGGAGTTGAATTCAAGTTAGAGACCTTTTCTGACAAAAACAAAAGTACAATAGAGAGTGGATTGCAGGACCAAAGAGGAAACTGAACTCCTGCAGTGTTCACTAAACTATGCGTCCTGATGTCGATGCATGTTGGACAGCTGCATCAGAGCTGTGCAGCTAAACCAAAGCCATTTTTGTCATAAATTGTATATATATATATATATTTCTTTTTCGCACATAAAAAGCTGAGCTGGACTTTGTAAAGAGAAACAGGCATTCATTCCGATTACATGTGAAAATGCGCACACCAAAAACAGCCTCCCTCTCTGTATTTAAAATGCTTGTGTTTACAGCCTACCTTTGTAGTGCAAATGTTATTGCCACTCACTTGTCACAGACTGCAGCTGTCAAAAATTCACACCACTAACCTGCCCTCGCTGAAAAGACAGATTCCCCGATGAGTGTGTCAAGTAGTTTTCTTTGGAAACAATACCTCCAGTAGGTTATTGATTTCTTTGGTTAAGCTGTAAATCCGCTCCAGGAGCTAATTCGTTGTCTCCACTCGGGAGATTTCTACTTTTTTTTCCACAACCTTCACTCGCATGCCAAGTAGGCCTTTATCTCACAACCCTTTTTGAAAATAGATTTCCTATATTTTTTTATTCTCTTTTGTATGGTGGTCTGGATTGGTGTTTAAGTCTGTAAAATAAAAACGGGATAGGCTGATGTTGGGAAAGCAATTAGCCCAATTCGGATTAGCAGCAACTAATGCCACAGGCCTTGAAAAGAAAGCCTAATCTGGTCGCTATTTTCCCCTGAGGCAACGTGGCATTTGTACCCATCTAGAAACTTTTAAATGCAAAAAAGAAAGGAATGAAGAAAGAAAGGAAAAACATAAGGGGAGGGAGCTGCAGTGAAAAACAGTGACATTGTTTATGGACAGGGTGAGGGGTGTAGTGCAGGGTAACCCCCATCATTCAGCCCTGATTTGGGATCACAGTTTACTCTTTACAGGCTGATGCACATTTATACGAGATAAACTCATCACCTGTCAAACTGGCAGACATAGGGATTCCAAATAGCTTTGTTTTTGTGAAAACCTGTTTTTTTATTTGTATTATTTAAAACGTGTTTGCCTTTGTGATGATCCCCGACTGCAGGTCATAGTTCACTCACCTTTTATATAGCAGGACATCTGGCCGGGTCTATTAGAAAATGTTACAAGATTGTTACAAGATTGTTTATAGTAAATAAAAGATGACTGAGCTGAATATCTCTGAGTCTTGTGGATTTTTAAAGGGAAATTGGAGCATTGATCTACATCTCTTTTTTGTATTGTTGGGGAGGTGTAAGTTAGTTATTCCTCCAGGAAGTAACAACAACAAATCCTGTTTTGTTTATGCTGCGTGCACATTATACATCATGCTTACTATTACCTTCAAATCCCAACTCCACCTGCTGCTCATTAAAAGGGATCATTTACAGGCCTCACATTTTAAAACACCTGTTTTATGCACTGTTGAGTTAATTATCAAATACAACAATGTATCATTATTATTATCATTATTATTATTATTATTACTATTATTGTATTATTTTTAGTGTTATTTTTCACGATGAGAGTAATAATAATTAATTGGCTGGTAATTTAAGTCTTCTTAGTGACAATAATTTTAGCAGTATTATGGTGCACTGTGACGGTTAGTATAAAAAAAGTCAACTTGAGGTAAAAAAAAAAAAAAGTAAATAAAAAAGTAACAACATCAAAAAAATGAACATATTATTATAATATTAATATTATCGTTTTTGTTTTTTTTACTGCTTAATTTTGTAATCTCAGTGATCGCTACACATGTCGACCTGAATGTATTCTAGTTGAGATGACCTGTCATTCCTCACAGCCTCGGATTGTCAGATTGGTTCTCTCAAGAGATTCATGAGTGCATCGCTGATTAATTTGCACAAATCATATGCACTTTTACAATGTGCAATTCTGTATTAATCAACAATAATCAAACAATCACAAGCTTGTTTGACTTTTGCGCAGTTCTTTCATTAATCTTTTTTTTACAGCGTGCTGCACATGAAGCGCGTCTCGGAACAGAGAATCCAGTTAATGTCTATTTGTCTTATTTCTAAGTACAATAAGTAAATATAGGAAACATAACTACATCAGGAAAAAAAGTAAATGTTTGTAAATGGTCCTTATTCTGTTTTTCTAAAATATGCTTATAGGCGCTTTTTAAACATGTGCAATCCCAATAAAGGTCTACATATAAATGTAGGCTACTGTACTTTCTGCTGAATTAGAGTGCACACTCCTCCTGAGGCAGGATGTGCTGAGGAATAAACACATTTTCTGCAAATGTAGGCTATTTTTTTTTAACTAATCCATATCGCACGATCTTTAAAGTTTACGGAGGGACAAGGAGATGATGTGGGATTTCTTATGCAGCCCGCACGATGTGTACAGTCCACAGAAGCCCTCTCCTGGCAAAAGGCTGAAGGCTGGGATAAACACCGGGGCTAATGGTGTCACAGCGCTGCTCGGAAAGCGTGACAGAAACAAACGCTGGACCCATACACACAAGAGCCTGGACCATCCAAAGTCTCCTGTTTAGAAAACCTGATTATATCTTTATCTTGTACTTGGGGAAATAATGGAACATATGGCAGCCCATCTCATAAGAGATGGGACTAAAATAGAAAAAGGCCTGGGCCCTTTTTTATGAACCCAAATACAAAAAGAAACAAAAAACTTCAGGGCGCAAATGGCATTTTTCTACATGCTAGTTGTACTTGAAAATGTAACTCAGGCAAAATGAAAAATATTTAGTTGTTTCTCAAAAAATCGCACGTGGATTGCAGCACGATGAATCAGCCCACAAACTGAAACAGTCCTCTGATGGACAGCGTAATTTCCACCGCGCTGATGGATGGCGCAGAGCTGAATAGATCTCCACACACGTTCAATTTACTGTACAGGTTGAAGCCTTTAATTTCCCCACCGACGTAAAGCTCACAATAATGGGCGCTTTTTAAAGGAGTGATGTGCGCTCAGTGAAAATCGCTAATTACACGCGATGTATGTGTGATAGATGACAACAAACCCGGAGTCAGCTCGCTGTGTTCAACTTTGTGTGGGTGTACACCTCCTGTAGGCTACACAGAGCAACGTGCAAGCACTTAACCGGTAATTTTACCTAACTTTGTCTATGCATCAGCCATATAATCAATCCGCTATCAGGTTCTCTGCTTTGTATTGTCTCTACACCTTTCAGAGTTTGGGTAGATCAGACAAATCACACAAATGTTCATTGTTTACACATCTCAAAAAGACACTCTCAAATGTATCAGTGCTTTTGGTATTAAAAATAAATCAAAATACAGTCCATCCAAACTCACCGGATGAAAGCAGCAGCTGTGTCTAAGCCGTATCCTGTGCGTATAAAGTCGCTTCTTCCCTCCCCGGATCTCTCCTCCGTGTCACAGCGATAGAAACTTATAGGTCCCGATTCAAATCTATCTACCTTTGGATCCGCCGTGGAGTTGAAATGTCAATGAGAGTGGGAAAAAAAATCTGCGGCTCTTACCAGCAACTTTCCCTTCAGCATCAGCCTCAAGTTGGCAGTGATTGGCTGGAGCGACGGGTCGACGTCATACCGTGGACAGGACACAGAGCACAGAATGGGGAAGTGCACAAGGTAGCATACAGGCTACATGTGGAGCACACCGGCCTATTTACCTTCCCAGTGTGTGCTGTGCGCAGGCACTGACAGCTAACACCTCACTGTGCAGGTTTTTTTTATTTTTTTTTAAATCTTTTTGATTTATTTGATTTTACCTTCTTTATTTTTTATCCCTCACTCTCGCCTGTTGTGCCAGATTAAAGGACGGTTTCGCAAGCAACAGAAGTTTTTTCTACAGTGGCTTTAAGAATAAAAGTTATACATGAAGAAAGGTTCCACGAGCTTATCCTGAAACGGAAAATAGAGTAGTAAAATAAACTTAATACTGCTGACTTACCTATATGCAAACAATATGCAACATGGACTTGATGATGTAGCCTGTTAGTTTTTTTATATTTTACATGGAAGTTCTTTGTCAGATTTAATTCTTTTAACTTTAACTGTGTAAAAAAACTTCACATCATCATCACAATGGATCTAACGCTGTATTTCCCTTTAACAGCTGCTGCTTTTAAGTCAGTCCACCCTTGGGGATATAAGGGTGGACTGACTATAAGACATGAGCAAGTAGGTCGTTTTTTGTGTTTTATTAATCTGGGCATGCTCTGTGTGCAACAGGTGTGCACAGAGCAGGTACATGCAAGTCCAACTCAATAGAGCTATGAAAATACCTCTCTCACGGTTCACTCATGATGTATTTGGGCGGGAGGTCGAGACACATTTCCAAAGCTCTGCTATATACTGGCACAGTAAAAAAAAAATCAGAATTGTAATCATAAACAGGAATTATGCTGGAGACAATTCCACTGTTTCGACCTGACGCTGGGAACGTTTTATTTCTACAGCCCTATAAAGTTCTCCTAATGGGGCTTCAGCTTCCCTTTTACTAAAAGCCTTCGAATCCTATTTCACAGCCTCTGATGTTTGTGTCAATTTGAACAAGACGGTGAGTAAATGGGCAACCGCGCCGCCGCCTGTCTCTCAGGAAGAGACCGGGGCAGCGCAGGTACGGGCCAGTCAGGACTGGCTGTGTTTGGGCCATTATTTGGAGGGACAGCCATTAAGAGGCCTTGATACTGTGCAACGCAGCAGGGTGCTCGACAACCGCGCTGGAAACCGCACGGCTTGGTCCCTGCTTATCAGGCTGTCAATAAAACGAGATGGGATACAGCGGTCGAGCCAGGTGCTCCCTTTCCCTTCCCACACAGCCCCGCTCTCCAGAAGCAGATCAGGCGTAAACGCAAATCTGTCCAGCCGGTTTTCCCTCTGCCGTCACCACGCTGCTGCACAACGCCCCCCCCCCCCCCCCTCTCCCCTCTCTCTCTCGCACACACACTTACATTGAACCACACTGACAGTTGTTTCAGTTTTTTTAAATGAATATACGGAAACTATTTTGCAACTCAAATATTCATTATAGTATCTGTCTATATTTGCATGTAATCTCAAACTTCACTGCTAATGCATATTTAGCAACCACGTGCATTTCAATACGAGTTAAATATCAGACATCATTCCCAGTTACATGTGGATGTGGAAGTGTGAACAGACCTGCATGGGCAACATGTATACACTGTGGGGGAATATTTTAAACCTAAGGGAACCCTGTGCGAGCTTTCCAGGGATATGCCAATCTCTTGTTCGCTCTGACTGATCGAATTTGAAACAAATTGTGTAATGATCGACCTCCCCTATCTAACCATGCAGAACATTATGCTGCCATAGCCTACGCCTCATGAGCTTATTGTTTACTGCTGCTGTAGCAGACAGAGAAAAATGTCCAGGGGACCGAGCATGTTCCCAGAAAACAGAGGGTGCAAAAAGAGTTGATGCTGCCTTCAAAGGGAGACATTTCATCCATCTGCATTGGGATTAATTGCAATGGAGGCGAGGAGGTAAGTTTTTATCTGAACTTCGAGTTTAAACGGCTGTGAAGCAGGCCTATACGTTTGGTTATATGATATATATATATATATATATACGTGTTATATGTATAAAGTTATTGACTTTAGATTGCACTGAAAGTTGTTAGCGCCACAAAAAGAACTTGATAGGCCTAATAGACTAAAATGGTAAAAAAAAAAAAGGCCAAAGTTAGTCAAACTGGAGCCTGATGTGGAGTGAGTAAACTTATCAGGCCTGTTGCTGCTGACTGTGCCACTCAAACAGCTGGCATGTAGTGTGCAGAGAAGTTTGGATTGGTCATCTGATATTTTCAATTTAAAATACAGTGTCCAAAGATAATATCGCCTAATTACCCCACACACCCCACACTGCACACGCGCGCACATACACGTGCACGGTCACATAGCCTACTCCTCTTCTCTCTCCCTCTGTGTGAAATGTTTTAATAAGCCTTACACGCTCTCTGTGCAGAGTTTGATTTGTTTTCTCTCCATGCTCCCCGGCCCTGGATCGAGACATTAGCCGAATTCCCCCGGGGTGATTGGATGCAATTTGTCCGGAGTAGACAGGCACGTCCTGGATGTTAGGAATTCACTTTGGCTCAACGTGACAAGTCTGACTTCGATCTACAATTGCATCTGAAAGTGCAGCGAGCGGAAAGATCCCATGCCATTAAGTGTTCTTCTTCCCTTTCTTTCTTTTTTTTTGTTTGCAAAATAACAAGATCCTCCATTTGTTCCCAAATATTCATAAGAAATCCATTTGCGACAACTCTAATCTGCTAGTGAGGCCTGTGTGCAGCGCTGAATGCGAGCTGTGTCGGCGGTGCACATGGTCAGTCCTCAGAGTCAAGACTGGAGAGAGAAAGTCCAAACGAGGGATATTATGCCCCAAATCTATGACCCTTTAAATTAGATTAAAGATTGACAGTGGGGTGGAACTAAAAAGGAAAACACGTTAGACTGACACCTGCCAAGCAGACTTGCCTGTGATTGATTCTGATGCTTCGTGCTGGCAACAATAATGCTGCTGTTTTGCGCAGGGCTGAGTAGGCGCATTTATCACTCGCTTGCCAGGAGTGGCTGAAGTCAGTGTCCGTGTCGCGCTGTGAGCTGACAGGGGAAAATGGGAGCTAACGAGGTTGTCAGATGTCCTGACAAGACAAATGAGAGCTCGTCACTCCCTGCGCTTTAATACCGTTTAATGGAAACGTATTGCACCGTTCAAAATAAAGTGTTACACATACCGGGGTCTGGCGGCGACGTAGTTAATTACGCACGGCGAGGTAACTTGCGCATCAGCTAAAGGGTGTTGGCCTGGATTCAGCACCACCAAAGAGGATTCTATCTATATAACACATATGATGTGTAGTTTACAGACCATCTCGACCTTGGACTATGTGTTGTTTATTTCAGTTAGGCTGAAGTTATACAAATAATTCTAGAAAAACTGACATTCCAACATGTGGCCAAAATTTTAACATGTAAAATGACTGGCGTCCTGTCCAGGGTGTACCCCACCTCACGCCCGATTTCAGCTGGGATCGGCTCCAGCTCCCCGCGACCCCGACAGGGACAAGCGGTTGAAGATAAAGATGAAGACGAACGAGATTAAAGATCTGTCATTTATTGGAATAAAATAGCTGTTTCTTGATGCTCAATTGTCATGTATGTTATGTAATGAGAATCGTCTCACGTGTTTTATCCTAAAGGCAGACCAAAAAGATGAATCAATAAGCAGCTTTACATTAAAGATTTAACATTATGCTTGTCTTCTAAGCAGCGATACAACATTTAACTAAGATTCTCTTGCTCCAACGTCTACAGGACATTTGTCTCTCTAGCTGCGTTTATATATCCGTTCATGAAATGATGTCAAGGTTTGAGGTACAAATCAAACCAAGACTGTTACACAACTTTGATGACTTTTTTTTTTTTTTACTTGTAAATGTTTAAATGAAGAGTCACCTATCATAACTTCTGCAACGATATGCACCGAAAGGTTTCCCCCACGTGTAAGGGCTGACTGATTTTTGTGAATAACGTTGGGCGCTGAGGTTGTGCATTCTCCTGTGTAATTCATGGTGTGCGATATAGCCAACACACGGTATGGTAGTTACGGTCATGATACATAATCCCCAGGGCAGGGCTGATGCTGGGCTCTTACTAAACTGTGCCACTTCAAATAGACTCTTTGGTGGTGCTGTATGAGACTTACTATATATTATATTTATTTTATCATATCCACGTGTTTGTTTATGTGACAACCATATCCATTTTATGAAGACCCTTGATGATCTGCTCTTACTATCAGGTTTCTATGTATTTATAGTGATGATTTATGTGTAATCAGCTAAATCAGCATGCTTTTTTCCCCGAGGGTAAATAAACAAGGCAGGTAAACATTGCGTTCAAATGTTCAAAAAAACATTACAAATTTGACTGACAAAAAACCCCAACGATTCGTCAATGGTCGAGTAGGCAACGCGTGCCCTGAACATCTAACCAGTAAGGCATTCAAATACACCAAAGTTGTTTCCTCAGCCTCGTTTACATTGACATATTTTACTCACTATCAAAAATTATAATTATAGCTTGTTCTGTACTGCATGTCATCCTTAAAAGGGAGTGTTGCGGATCTCTCCTCAACTAGATGATGGTAACAACTCATTAGTTTGCATATAGGCTCACCTCCTCACGACTCAACAAGCATGGTGGAGTGACAGGTGATGGCATGGCATTTGTAAAGATCTTATTCGGGCCCTGCTCCTTTCTCTTTCTGATGGAAGGGGCGGGATGTGTGTGTAAAAATAGACATAATTCCACTAATGCCATCACCTGGCCTCTGGCACTTTTCTGTGCAGGGTCGGAGAGGCCGGAGCACCTGCTGCAGGAGAAGAGAGAGGATAAGAAGAGGTAATTATGCTTTCAGCACCCCTGCACACATGGTCACAGACTGTAGACCCCAGCCACACACAATTTAGGTAGATGTAGAGTGACTGTTTTTTGCGTAAAACGGCAAAAACTGTTGAAATGTCCGAACAAATGCGCATGTGATGCCTGTATTGCGCACAGGCCAGTGGGACCTTCTACAAACAAGCATATAGCTGCAAGCAAGAAGGGACACAACATAAAACACCAAATGTGACAAACTCAGCGCACATCTGTGTGATATGTATAAATGGATGCACAACGCTGTACGTGAACTCACAAATAACTGGGCTATGTAAAACAACACACACTAAATCAGGCAATAACGACGACAAACCGTCTGGAAAATGGACGCACATAGTGCAGCAAGAAATCACTTCTTGTCTCCTCCCTCCTTCTGTGTGTCTGGATGACAAATCCTATCCTGGAGTAAATATTTTGAGGATAATTGAACTGATTGTTATTTGCAAGTTTCGCTGTCTTGAATATAAAAGCGGCGATGTGCCTGTGCGCACTCATAATGACTTTCAGACCATTGGCAAGATATATTCATAATGTGGCGAATCTTAAATCGCTAATGTGCAATTCTGCGGAATGTGTCAGGATGCATTATTGATTTCTGCTTTTGTTTTTCCCCCCTCAAATGTTCCTTTTACCACTGAAAATATGACTTTGATGGGGATCCAGAGGCTCTCAGAGGACCTGAAAAAGCCCGTCGTTAAAATGTGACATGAGCTGACCTCTTCGCCGCTTTTAAGAAAGCTCACTAAAGGCTGCCACACTCTGAAGGGAAGGGTTATAAAAAAATATATAATGCAGACAAAAAAAGGCGAGAAAGGAACGCGAATATGTTTGTGACTTACTTTAGAGGCACTTTGTTGTTCCTCGGACATATAGATTATTGAGGACGTCTGTGAGAAAAATAAAGATAACTTTCGGGTCAGTGCTTCACTATTGATCTTATTCACTCCATCTCTTATAGGCCGGTTATTCAGCAGCACCCCGCTGTGGATACACACTACATTTCAGCCTATACAGTGTTAAGCCTGCGTACTGACAACAGAAAGCCTCTGTATAGACCACGAAACGTTTCTAAATCTAATCACAAACGAACCGTAATTAGACAAGTAATTACCGGCGTAATTAACAGCCTCTTTCTGCTCGCTGTGCTTTGATATGGACGGGCAGCGAGCTCTGCGCTTTATGGCACACAGGCGGCAGCAGCGGCAGCGGATAAAGTCTTTATTATTATTGCTGGAAACCCATCTGGTAATAGTCTTGCCCGAGACCTCCTCCCCCCTAATCAAGGTTTTAATTAAAGACGGTTGAGGGCCATGGAGAACATGAAGGCCAGTAATTAAGACTAACATTGGACCCTAACAGATGCAACCCTCCTCCTGTGTTGGTGCAGAAAAGGGAAGCTCACAATCCGAGACGCGCACAGTCGTTTATGCATAGATGCAATATTAAGTAAATAATGTTGGTTGATTGCTAATCAACATAATGCATTATGACGCGAAATATAAACAGGAAAACAATTATTTCTTATGCAACTTGCACCAGGTTTAATTAGTCTACTATATATTTATGTCAGACTATATACGGGGAGTTAATTATATTTAATTTACTTAGGAGAGTCGGGTTTTTGCTTCCATATTTCCTTGACATGTATTGATTTGAGGACAGCTCTTTGGTTTTGTCGCAGGAGAGAGCCCCTCGGTCACCCTGCATTAGTTTGATGCCTGCGCACTATTGCGCGAGGGTCTTAACAGGACTGAGGCTGGACATTATACTCAGTACACCCACACACACACACACACACGCACACGCACGCACGCAAGCACACACACACACTGTTTTTGAACGTGCGCATACAAGTTAGTATCACACATCGTTATCATTATTATTAAATTATTAGTTATTATATTTTTAGTTATCTGGTGTAATGAGTCCTTAACTGAGCTCTCAGGGCGATTTAGAAATTAAAACCCAAATGAGTAAACCGTCTCTAATAATAATTATCGCACATGACTGTTCCAAGGTAAAAGACAGGTCCCAGTAAAGCTTCCACAGTTATAATAATAATAAAGCAAATTATCTTAATAGCTAATCTTATGGGATTGTTTTGCATAGGGTGTGCGTAAAAGTGCACCTGGAATCAATCGCGCAGACCACGTAATACAAAAATACAATACAACTATGTCATGTGTGGTTATTAATATTCATTACATTCGCTTCAATCAGTCCCCATCCAGCCCCTCTCTCGTAAGCACGCACGGACAGGCGCGCGCGCTCTCACCCACACACTAAGACTTCTTTCATAAGTTGCATTGTGGAAGTTAAAGATTTGCCCCTCTTCAGATGGGCCAGCAGATGGGCGGACGTTTAGCCAAAATCCCCCGCAAAGTTCCCTGCCTGCTCAGCCACCACTGGAGAGGGCCTACAAGAAGGTTGAACTTTGGCTTCTCGACCTCGTCTCATCTCCCTTAACAAATGGCAGACCTGAAAAAGAGTCAAGATTCAGACCTGGGAAAGAGGCAGCCGTATACACGACTGAGGGAGGTAGCATGTTATCAGGTGGACCTAAACACTCCAGTGGGTAGACTCCACCACCACTCTTACCTTTCTACGCATGCAAGAACATCAGCGACTCGAGATAAAATAGGTTATTATCCAATGTAGAATCACAAATGATGCGGGTGTCACTGTAACACCTGGGAAATAACTTTGACCGACTTTATGGTCATGACGTGATGTTTTATGATAGAGTGTCTTTATTTTCAATAGGACTGCCATGACTCTAAATGCAGGCTACTAATATTTAATAATTCACTTAAATCACACGTATACGTGATGTCATCTTCGCATACTTAATGGATGGCTCGTGCTGTTAATTAACAGGCAATTATTAATAATAAAATTAACTTTGAATCAAGTTTATCTGAAGCTCTTATTGCAAACCAGAAGTGAAATATTACAAAACCCTATTTAAATGATAACAGAGAGGAGAAAACTTGGCCTGTGTGCTGCAGCAGTCTTCAGCCACACTGTGCTCTCCACCGTCGTCACTTGTGGAGCTTTTCTGCCCCCTAGCGCCTAACCAGAGAGTTCAATATCCAAACATGCTATTGAGTTCATTTGCACTCTGCTGAACAAAAGGTGACCAGGCACTGTTTGTATTAAGGTGAACTGGTTTGCTGAATAATTACTTTCCCTGTTTGAGTCCATTACCTATGAGTATGTTGGGACATGAATGAGGGTCAGGTGGGCACGTATTCTGAGGATAAAGTTTTATTGCTAATCTTGCTGTATATTTTGCTGTCACAGTGACACTTCCTGCATAGCTATCTATCTATTTATCTTTCTATCCATCTATCTATCTATCTATCTATCTATCTATATATCTATCTATCTATCTATCTATCTATTGGAATCATTCAATTAATTCAGTTTCCTGGTTTTAATAAAAAAATCGTATTATCAAAGAAGGGTGTTTTTACATCATAAATCCAACATTGGAGCTGTTAAATAAACATGTTTCCATTGGTTTATGCAAACATTAACATCTTAATGGCAGCTGCTGACACATATTGATGCTTTTACAGTCATTGTCACACATTGTTCACCGATGCAGTTAATATATGTATGTAGTTCCCTGGTGTGTCAATAGAGATGACCTCTCATGTCACAGTTTATACTGGAAGGCTACGTCCATCCATCCACTTATCAAAGTTCTGATATTGCTGTACGTTGCCAAAGTATGTGGCCTAAAATATGGTATAACATCTGACACATCTCATTAAATAGAAAAAATGTAGATATGATTATAAATAAAAAGCGCATTTTGATATGCAGCAGGTATTTATGAATGTGTTGAAATTATCTGAAGCATTAGAGACAAAAAAAAGAACCATGTGTCTCAATAGAAAAATAGTTTAAATTTTAGTGTCAAATTATCATCCCTTGGCTGTGTACATAAATCACAATTCTCCTGATCCATTAAATAATAAAGTCATTTTAGAAAGCATTAATATATAACTACTGTTAATAATTAATAAGTATTAGTCTTTAAAAATGCATTTGAATACACACCATGCCATTTTGAGTTCGGGGCCAAATACAGAACCAAAGTAAAAACCTTAAATACATTTCAGAGTGTTTTTTAACTGAGTGTCACTTCATCACACAGACTTTTGACTTTTTGTCAGTGATGTAGTGGAGATTAGATCCGTATTTTACAAATCTTATAAAATCCTTAAAAATCCTCAAAATCTAAATTCATGTCAATCACACCAGAGGCTTTAACTTACCCACCTTTTTCTTTACCACTACGTAGAGCTTTCTGCTCCAGGAACACAAGTAGGACACATGCAATTATCCATAATATCCCAGTAATGTTAAAAGAATGAGGCTTAATTTTCCATCTGGTTGCATGGAGAGAAATGTCAAACGTATTGGATTGAGACCGTTGTTTCGTCATTAAAGGAGCACAGTGAAGGTTGATGAAGAGGTATTACAATTTTGCTGCTCATGCATAATTTAGCTTATTGATCAGGTGAGCCTGGAGCTCATACAGACAGTATATATGGCTTTCTTGGATAATTTTTTGAAACTTCCAAAGGGGAAAAAGTGTTTTAAATTTAGGAATATACGCTATAATATCCTGTAGATCATATTATCAGTATAGAGTATAAACTGCATACTTTGATGAAAATATAAAGATTAATGATATTTTAGCTTTAGAAATAACTCAAATAAGCTAACAGTTGTGGCATCTACACACTGTTTGTGTGCTGCAATATTTTAGTCTTGTAATGGAAATGTGTTTCCCTTAGAGGATCTCTATCTCTCCCTATCTCCCTCTCTTTCTCGCTCTATGCATGGAGGGATGCTGGCATTTACTTGACAATTTCTGCCTTTAAGTGCAGGCTTTAAGTGCAGTGTTTTTATCTACAACTAAGATAGCTGCGGACCAGAACAATTTAACAGGCAATTTAACTGACCGTGTGTTAGTGAAGCTGTCTGAGTCCCACTCTCTGCCAGAGCGCCATGGCATGATGGATGTAGGCAGTCTGGGCTAGGTGAAGACACACACAAACACACACCCAATCCCATTGAATACACAGATACACAGACACACCACCCTGCCATATTTTCCCAATACAAACGCATATGGGTCGATCCACAGCCAACCCCCTTCCATTAAGTCAACATCTTGTGCTGGCGGTTGGAACAGTGCGGGGCTGGAGTCAGGTCGTCCAAATCCGTCAGTAAGAGGAGGCAGAGGCGTTTGTCATCCTCCTCTCTGGGCACCATCCTCCTGGAAGAGGGAAAGGGGGGACAGAGGGTGGTGGAGCTACGTAGCATCTGGCTGTGGTAGCTCCAGCTGCAGGGAGAGAAGGGGACAGGAGCTTCGCTGCAACCCAGGGGAGACACTCTTTTTGCAGCCAAAACAGCTCCACCACCACCCTATCTGCTCAATGGAGGAGTGGGGAACCAAGTCAGACAGTACAGAAAAAGAGTTTTCTGTTGATAACCTACAGTGAAGAAGGAGATGTAGTATGGAGAAGGGACTGATTGCTGCGTCAGTGTTTTAATTATCACGCCAAGTTTGCACTGATCTAACAACCATCTCCAGATTCAATGTTCTGAGAAGGGTCATTAGACTATGGAGACAAACCTCTTTACATCATACTATATTAAGGTCTTTGTGGCTACACTTCGATATACGATATATATATATATATATATATATATATATATATATATATACAGTGTGTGTGTATATATATATATATATATATATATATATATATGTATATATATATATATATATAATGTCCTCTGTCACAGAACAACCCTGCAGCGACAGCTCAAACGGAAATGTTGGAAACGTCGTCTGTGGCATGTGCGAACACTTGTGTTTCCCTCAAATATGCCACAGTGCAAAGAAGGTGTAAATAAATTATTTTAACGCCAAGTGACTAGAATGTTGGACCAGAGGAAAATGTCACCCAAATGATGACCCATAAATCACCGGCCACAATCACGCAACCAAGGCCTAGAGACAGTCTTTAGCATCTAACGTCAGCACACAAATGATGTTTAGCCAGTGGCGGACATTTAGCACCAGACTCCCATCCCCTCTGAGGCCACTTTGTCAAAGATCTATGGATGATTCAACGCCTGGGGACGACATTTAGTATTAGCACTTAATATCCCAGTGTGTTCCAGGGTTTGTTCTCAGGCGATATAGCTACGCTGATTGAAGGAAGGCGATCAAATTAGATGTTTTGAGGGAGAGGATGAGAAGTACTCAGAGGGGCAACACATGCATTGTCTTATTGTGAAGTATGACCTTTATGAGGGGGGCATCCAGGGGGCTGAGGAGCCCCTCTCCTCAATCTAAGATGTCCTCTGGGATTAATTAACCTCATTCTCCCATTGGGCCGCTGGGATTTGAATTGCTTAGATTGGGAGAGCCTAAATGCACTGCTCTTTTAATCTCTACAAGGTGTGTGCACTTCCTGTTCAATTTCCAAAGACAGTTTCAGAGACATTCCCAGTATCATCTAATCTTTCGCTTTTTTGCAGGAAATGATTTTGCATGCCTTCTTCCCCATGAAGGATGACCGTGTAGCTAATTTCAGATGCTGTAAGCCACAAACATTAATACATATAGTGTAGAAGAAATACAAATGAGCACCAAATATTAAACAGGAAACCTTACATTTTTTGCACCTCTTCCTTAGACGCAGCACCCAACAGTTGTGGTTAGCTGGAGAAGTTAATGAAATTAGCGGCACAGATCAGAAGCATCTGTTTGATGTCACTAATGATGTGTCAAGGGGGCTGCCATGTGCTGTAGTTCTGATCGCCTATAGAGGCATGTCTCTGTCTGTATGATGTGATAAATGTCATATTCTCCAAAGAGAGAACACAAATTTACCATTCTTTGGGAAAACTGGACCATGAATGTCAATCATGTGGACGGCTACAGAAAGCCAGAGGGGTGCCAGCTCACACAACAAGCACTGGTCCCCACGCTCTCGTGATGACGCTCCCTAGACGGTCTGCTGTAAGAGCTCCAGCTAATCTTCTTTTCATGGTCTTCATTACGACCTGTCAGGACATAAATTGACAGTAAATTGCCATGTTTATTAACACAGCACTAAAACAGCAACTGTTCTGCCCCTCGTGCAAATGTTAACGTTTAACAGTGACCAATGGGATCAATTAAGGTGCCGCATAAAATTACGCTACACCCAAACAAATCCTCCTAACACACACACACACACACACACACACACACACACACACACACACACACACACACACACACACACACACACACACACACACACACACACACACACACACACACACACACACACACACACACACATACAGCAAGCCCTCCCAGTCACAATTTCACCTTAATATGCCTCCTCAAACATTATGTCCTCTGTTGATGACCCCCTTTGAAGACCTATTCAGACAGACACTTGCTCGCCACATATTTGCAGCTCGAGTAACGATGGGAAGGGCCATGCTTCATGGAGCACTGCATCAACAGAGTCTTGAGTCTAAGACTTGCTGCGGCCTTTGCCATATAACACAGTAATTACTAGATCAAATCTGTTCAAATTGAGGCAACGCTGTTCTGTGATCCCTCCTATACTAATCAGCACACTGAGGTATGGCTGTGCGACTATAAATTGCTGACTTAATTAAAACCAGGACCTCTCTGTCATCTAATTACAGGGAGAAAAGGTTATTGCTTCAATGCAATTTTCCAAATATGATTCCTTCACAGTTATTAAAGGCTCCAGCGTCGTTTATTGTTTCAGATTTTTCAATATGGAAATGGCCCCGGTGACAGACGTAATGACTCGGGGAAAACGCTTCATCTCGATAGTGGCCTGGCACGGCCATTTGTCTAAGATAAGTGGAGCGGACAGGAACGGGGAAATGTCATGGGAGGCATCCCATGATTGCCTCCACTTTACAGTTGTCATTAAACAGAGCAAAGGTTTCTTTTCTCCTATGTGGCAGCAATGAGAAGTTTATTAATCTATCCAGAATAGTAGGGGCGGTGAGTTATTATAACTATGAAAATTCACAAGGGAGAGGGAAATTGTGGAGAGTAATTGTGTGATGAGAGACTCTATATTCCCTGTTATTGTTCAGTCAGATCAATATTCTACTTCAACTCCTGCACCAAGCTAAAACCTGACAGAAAAACATTGTAGAGAAGGTGTCACAAAACTCATATTCAATAAGAACAACACCAGGAAATCCCAAGAACACACTACAAACTCAAACAATTTTTAAAAAAGGAGGAACTTTGGCAGAATTACGGTGTCTAAAGGAAATAAATGAGGAGTAAATTAAGAAATCATGTTAATGTAGATCCAAAGGTTACAACATCAGTGTGTAGATGTAGCAGGTATAGGCCTGCTCTGGATAAAACACCAAATGGTTATAATAAGCTTCATTGTGTTTTGGTCAGCCAGTTTTAGTCCAATCTGCGTTTATGACTCTATTGTTAGAATATTTTATTCAACAACTTGACACTACCTAACAGTTTTAGTGTACAGTAGCATCTAAGATACATTTTAATCGCATTTTAATCGATTCATCATATGCTCTATAAAATGTCAAACAGTGAAAATGCTTGTTATAATTTACCATGGTCCAAGGAGATTGAAATGTCCTGTTCTGTACAGTTCCACACCCAAACAAAGATGTTCAGTCTACTATCATATATGGAACCAAGAAAATGACTAAAACTATTAATCTATTATCAAAATCGTTGCAGATTATTTTCTGTGGATCCACTGATCAATCCGCTTGAATTTAAATATTATTCAGTAAACTGGACTCCTCAGGGTGTATTTCAGAATAGTTGAAACATTTTTTCCCCATATCCCTCATTTTTGGCACAATTACGTTTGCATCAATGGGTCAGATGCAGAGGACTGGTCTTAGCAACATCCATGTGATTTGACCTTCACCCAAAACACATATATCTGTTCATTCATTCATCTGTTTACATTCATTTGTTCAGAACGCTTAAAGAAAATTCAGATTATTTTCCTACTAATTCTGAATGAAACGTTTCTGGAATATCTTAAAAATGTATCCTCAGATGAGATGTGTTTCTTCACAGGTATATACTGTACTTCAAGTACCACCACCAATACCTAAGTTTTGGTTGTTTGTTTGTTTTTGGGGTTTTTTTTGGTGGTGGGGGGGGGGGGGGGGGGGGCAAGTCAAATTCACTTACATAAATTAGTGGACAGTCTCAGTAATTCATAAGCATTTAAATATTCGCATGTTCAGATGAATTTTCCACGCATAAACAAATTACAAAGCTTTTGTTGCACACACACAAAAATGTGAATCAGATAAAACAGTGTGTGGCTGTGAGCGTGGGGCAGGAAAAGGCCATAACAGAGCTGTATATACTGGACACTAATGCTCTGTGTCTCCCACCATAGGGTTTTCTTAATTACATTAACCAAATGCCTTCTGCAGAGTGTATAATCTCATGGTTAACTGAACACCCCTGTAGCTGCACCCCCTCCCTTTTCTATTCCTCAGTGAAATATTCATGTTGAAAGCCACTCTTCCCATCTACTTTCTCTCTCTCTTACATGTTAATGTCTGCAGTTGTTCAGCCATGCTAGTATTGTTTGAGATTATAAATTTCCCAATAATCTTCAACACACACCTCAAAACATCCCCTTATCCCATTATCTGGAATTAAACCGATAAAATGGTATATATTTTTCATTTAAGGGTGTTAAGCGCCTTGGCTGAGGGATAAACAGCTATAATAATAACAGGAAATATACATTCTTATTGTAGATAAAGCTTGTGAGATGTATATCAATACGTATTATATTTAAATATAGCCCAGGCTTTATAAAGTTGATGTTGCTTTATACACTTTTTAGTAGATTTCAGTGATGTATCTCACTAGGAAAAACACTTCTGTATTTCTTCATGTCTGCACAACACAGTGATTCAAATTGACCAGGCAGGACTAATTTAAATACATTAACTATTCATTAATTGAATAAAGAGGCTAGTTAGCCCTAGGGCCCCTTTATAATCATAAACTGGGGTGTACTATTTATGCAAAACAGCAAAGTGCCATGTGCTGGCTTATTATGCTACTGACGAATAGCAAAGTACATGTTTCTCCTGCCCACGAAGGAGGATTAGGCACGGCAGTGTCAGCAAGTTGTTTCCAGGGTACAGAGTCTGCTCTTCCTTATTACAGCATGTTGAGATGCGTCTGAGTAATGTGATTCTTCTAGTCATCTTCATGTAGATATGATCACACACCCTCCCCATGCAAACTCTTTCTGTGTCTTTTTTAAAACGTTGTCACAAGCATGAACAAAACTAGGACACCTCCACACTCTCACAGTAACACATGTACTACTATATATATATATATTCGTGCTTGTCTAAGTTAAATACCAGGATGCATCAACACAACTTTTTTCTCTCCATACATAACTCAGGGTATCAGACTATGATCCAATACTAGTAGTTTCTTTCCCCGAATCACTGTGTGACTAGGGCTCTGCGATATAAGTTAGGTCTCAATATTTTTAAGCCATTCCGCAATATTCATTTTTACATTTTCTCTAAATAACAAAAGTTTGATTTAACATTTCGATGCATGATTCTAGTAAACTAATCTGGATAAAGAAGGAACACAGCTTGTATGTGACATTTTAGAGAGCTTTAATTTTGAAATTCCACAACAAAACATCCTGATATTGTCCAAGTGATTATTGTCTAACATTCGGTCCATCCCTACGCACTGTATTACATCAATACATTATATTTAAAAAATACTATTGTGAATGATATTATAAGAGACACGCCTATGTGGAATTTGTTGTAATACTTTTCATGCTAAGGTAACATTCCCCCAGAAAAGATAAGCCCAGCAACTGTCTTTTTTTGACAGGGGCCTGGCTTGGGGCAGCGATAGAGTGGTTGCAGCATTATTGTGTGGCTCTATAGTTTCTACGATGACAAAATCATGGATGGAATCTTGAAATTGAGAATTAAAAAAAGGCATAATACAGATTAAATATGTGCTAAGATGGTGGATGACGATGGATAATTAACAGAGTTAGTTAACCTCTAGCTCTCAACACTGTGGGCTGATTCCAACACACTTGATTGCTGCAGCTGTGATTATGACTATATCCACGGAATGACGTAGCTTTGCCTGTTGCCACTTACTGCTGCTGTAACCATAGTTGCGCATGGGTATGACTATGGCTGTGACATTAGTTTTAAGAGTTGTGCCACTAACTACATGCAGAGGTTGTTTGTGTGCAGGGAATTGATTGAGTTGGCTGAGCGTTAGTGATGCTATTGTATTTTTGGACTCCTGGTGTATTGGTAATACATCTGTTATATCTGATAGAAGCACCATGGATTTCAAATTCTGTTTGGCTTCACCATGTTTTCTCGGCTAATGTTAATATAAAATTTGTAGCTGTATCGTAGCTGCTATTGCCACTACTCATCATTGATCATGTTTGCCACCATAATTATTATCATTTTCATATTCTGTCACCTTAGCTGTGCTTGTTTCTACTATTCTGTTGTATTAACTGCCTTAACATATACGTTATATACACATTACTTTAAATATTATAGTTACTGTTTGCTTGCATCTCTGGAAGTGTGTCTGTCTGTCTCTCTCTGTCCATCTGTGTGTCTTTTCTCTCTTTCTCTCTCCTTTTCTTCCTCCCCAACCGGTCAAGACAGATGGCCGTCCTCCACAGAGCTGGGTCTGTCTGACGTTCCTGCCTGTTATAGGGAAGGTTTTCGTTGCCACTGTACTCTACAGAGGAATTGTTGGGTCTATGTAAATCATAAATAAGTCATTGAGTGTGGTTTTTACCTACTCTGTAAAGTGTCCTGAGATAACTTTTGTTATGATTCGACACTATAAATAAAATTGAATTGAATTGAATAGGGGCAGTAGAAAGTGGTCGCAGTACAGCTATCAAAGAATCATAGATCTAACTACAATGTAGTCTGAGTAATAACCACAGCTATTACCACCACAGCCAGGCAGAGCAGCAGCAGTTATGCTCACAGCCAGTGGCTATATGGTAGAGTAGGGTAGAATAATTAAAAAGAAAAAAATGCATCATGTGAAGTGTCACATCATCTCTCCTACCCAGTATCTGCAGGGTGTTAGTGTATTAGAACCGAACTAGACCAAAACCTAACCGTTTCGAGGGCATGCCCTGTAGTGATGTGCACCAGCAGATAGACTTGATTAGTATGACTGGCTACGGCCCTTAGGCCAACAATAGCCGCTCAGCCTAGCTCTAATATTAACTTACGGTACGTCCTCTTAATACACCCATGAGGTACATCGGCAAGGATATATGAAATTACTGTTCGTGTGTCACTCACTAATCGGGCTGCAAGACTCGAAAGATTCAGCAGCTATTATTCTGTATAAAAATAAAAAATATTCCTCACACTGTTTTTAATTGTTATTATAATTATTACCAGGTAGGATTTCACATAGTAGGAATTTGCTTTTGTGTTTTGGTGCATAGACAAGAAAAAATACAATAAGAAATATATTTTATTAAAACTGTTTCAAAAATTATGTACAATGATATTTTTTTTATTTCTAAGATTTATTTTTTTTCAAAATTAGGCCCTAACCGTAACCCTGAGGGAACAGGGCATAGGGGCTATTTTTCAAAATGTTCAGTGAAGAAATATCTTACAAATGTAGAAATATAGGGCCTAATTTAAAAAGAAACATCCTTAAAATGTGAGAGGGAACATAGGGCTGACCCCATGCAGGCAGCTTTTGTTCAACAACCAAACTTTAGGCTAGGCTAGTTTTCTCTCACTCTTTAGAAAATGTTATGGTTTTTATTATTTCAGTATCTTATTGTCACATGTAATCACTTCATGTTGTCCTAATAGAGCCTCACACACGGACAGTTTATGACTGAATCATTGACTGAATATGTGCACAAGCCAACGACTTCCTGCTTTGTTTGTTACATTACAAAGTAAAGCAGAAAGAGACAAGACTCTACAGGGCTGCATATCTGTGGGTGAAGGTGCATAATTAAACGGGGGGGGGGGGGGGGGCTTGAACCCAAATTATTCGTGCACATGCGTCTACGCTCGACACATTTACAGACACACTGTCGTGGCGGGTGCATGTTAATACGAGTGGGGACACGACCATGATAATGAAGTAGCTCTGTGGGTTGTAGAGCTGCAACAATTTTGTATTTTCCCTCCTTTCTGGTCTGACTGGCCCAAGCCTCCTCCATAGTGAGCTGAGTTTGTACGTCAGCGTGCAACGTGGCGCCTGAACACCCCTCTCGTGTTACCGACGTCCCATGGACCAATGGCAGATATCCTGTCGGCGGAGGAGGCGGGGCCCTGCCTGGAACGGACACTGTGATTGGCTGTACGTAAGGCGGCAGAAAATCCCGGTTTGGTTGCATCCCCCCTCAGGAAAAAGGGGAACATGATTGCCTACAATACGTTTTGAGTGAGAGCTGGAGGTGTTCTCAGTTGACCTGTCTGCAGGCTCAGGTGCTGTCTGCAGGTTTTTTTATTGCGCAGCTGCAACATTGTTGCACACCGTTGCCGAAGAGTAAGAGGTTAGTGTTAGTGCGTGTCGGTACAATCGGTGAAAGTGGCTACACAGTCGCGTTGTGCTTTTTAGTGGCACAGGCCTGTTAAGAAACAACTGAGAAGCTCCAGCTTCATCCCTGACTGATGGACGCCTTCACCTTCGTGTGTGCCACGCTTCTGTGCACTGTAGTGGTGCACGGTAAGCCAACGTTAAGGAAAGAGAGGGTTATTCACGAACCAGAACTGGGCAGCAGGCCTGCCAACGAAGACAATAAAAGCTTCCAGTACGACCATGAGGCCTTTCTTGGCAAAGAGGAGGCCAAGACATTTGACCAGCTCACCCCTGAGGAGAGCAAGGACAAACTCGGGTAAGGATGTATCATAACTCTGACACGTGAGCTGGTTTTGATATCAGTGGTGTCGTTTTTGTCACAGGCTCCTTTTTGAGCCTTTGTTTATGTAAATCACGCACGCTCACTTCTCTCCTGCAAGAGTGTGTCGCGTGTAACTGTTCAGCCTAAGGGTATTAACATTTAACAACATGAGCACAAGTGCCTGAGAAAGATACATGCTAGCAAATCTACAAGGCTAGGTAAAACAGTGCATTATACATATATACAGAGCTAATTGCTCATCCGAACTCTTAATTATACATTGTCATTAAAGAACCATTTGTAGGTGAAGTTTGAGTAAAGTGATGGGACAGTAGACAGTCTTCATATAGAGCTGCTGTCACTTACTTCCTGCGCTACGTGGTTCTGTGAGTGTGCCTCAAAGTGCTTTTTTTCGCCACTGCCTTGATGACAAGTTGGCACGATGAAACCCACGTTGGATAAAAGGGCTTTCCTCCTCCCAAAGAAAACTCTTTCCTGTGGTGTTGAGAGTGGGAGGACCCCTGTAACATCACAACGTGGCAAAGCCAGCTCTAAGAATACACACCAGCTACACTGCATGCTTTACTAAAATGGGTTTGCCTGCTCCTCCCTACTAGTGTGGTCTCATTAAAGCCACGTCCCTGATAGTAAAAATGGTACTGCCAAATATTTATTTATTTGTTTTCTCTCCTACCTGCTGGTAAGAATAGAAGCTCAGTAAACAGAGGTGAGACAGCACAAAGTCTTGGCTCGTGTGTTTGTCTGTTTGACCATCACGTTTGACCATTAAAGGTTCTGTATTGTGCTAACTTTCAGGTTCATGACGGCATGCTTTAAAGTTAAAAACACAAAACGTTTTGCTTATTCTGTATGTCTGAATAAACCTGTCTTCGCCCTGTGTCCCAACTGCTAAGTTTAAGCAGCCCTCCCAAAAAAGCCCGGTCTGCTCTGATTTGTCAGCATTTTTGAGTCTTTTGCATATGCGCTCTTGCCGTCTCTGCGCAATCATTGCAGCCGGAAAATAACTGTTACGGCACTGTAGCAGAAATTGCTACATATATAGTTGTGACATCACAACCGTAGAGAAGTCCTGACGGCTTATTTATAGACACAGTTTCTGAATACGGGCTGTGTGCATTTCTCTGTAGAGTGTTTTGATAGTGCCACAGTATTTATATAGCACCTCAGCCTGCTTTATAGTAAGAAAGACATGGAAATCTCACTTCTAAAAGTAATAACACATTCTCCCTGTCTTTGTTCTTTCTTCTTACAGTAAAATAGTGGAGCGGATAGACAGCAATGCAGATGGCTACATCACCACAGCCGAACTCAAGGCTTGGATAAAACGTGTACAGAAGCGTTACGTTTATGAGAATGTGGCAAAGGTGTGGACAGACTATGACCTGAACAAAGACAACCAGATTTCATGGGATGAGTACAAGCAAGCCACATACGGATACTACCTTGGTATATGTGTTTTGGGCACACTGTGTCTTTAAAAAAAATACTGTATAGAATTAATACAGCTACTTATTCACATGACAGTAACCTTATTTTAATCCCCCCCCCCCCCCCCCCCCCCCCCTTTTTAGCCAACCCAGAAGAGTTTGAGGAAGCAACCGACCAGTTCAGCTTCAAGAAGATGCTCCCTCGTGATGAGAGGAGATTTAAAACAGCTGATCTAAACGGGGACCTGGCAGCAGACAGAGAAGAATTCACATCCTTTCTGCACCCTGAGGAGTTTGAACACATGAGGGATACTGTGGTTCTGGTAAGCCCTCTGTGACCACATGGTAATTAAGTATGATTAGATAGAGGCAGAGTAGTAAGGCTAGTCTGTCTGAGGGTAAACTATGCACAGATTCAGATTTACATGTAGTATAAACAAAAATCCCCTAAATTTAGAGTTTTGAAATTTGTCTGGCCACTAAGCGATATTATTTAATTACAGGAACATATTTGAGTTTCTATTCCACGTCTTTAATCTGACAAGCTACTTGGATGAATGTGCTACATTTGGATAACTACTTAATGAAATTTTAACTGAGCCAGGAAATGATTGAATTCTGAGTTTTTTGGGAACAGGTCCAGTGGGACAGACAGACTGTCCCATTTAAGACTCAACCTTTAAATATGAATTTGGCTTCGTGGAACAGTTGCGTGGCAAATGTTAGCAGCGATGCACTATGCTGCTCTGTTCATAAAAGTTGTACTACCCATTTGACAGAGTTAATTATTAATCGCTCATTTTTCTGACATCATCGAATGTTACCAACTGTTAAGCCAGTAGCATCTTCACTGATTTGGGTGAATCTTAGACTGTTTCTCATTATAACAATACACATATTTCACACAACCATACAACAATTGGTACTTTTTGGTTTATGTAGCCGTATGAGTAACAGAAAGAAACACGTTTTAGTTTTAGAAAGGACATGATTGTATGCCAGCAGGACAGATCACTTATTGAGCTTCTGGTGCAGGTTCAGGCAGGAACATAAAGTCATCTCAATCATTCATATTATGGAGCACTCCGTTTAAATATCCGACTTCACATGTCTACCTGCTCATATCCGTCCGGCCCTGTAATTCGGCTTTCGGTAGGCCCCATGGAACCTCAGCCCCCAGAAAAATGTACATTGGTGTCTATTGAAATGGAACAATTATTTTCTGCTCCCAGTAATTATCTGCGGAATTAAATGCTAATTTTTCACGTTAAGAGTTTGACAGTTTGTTGTAAGATTCTTCGGTGAACGGATCTAGAAAAAGTGTTATGAAAATGACTACAGTTCATGTCGAGTGTGGACATTGTGGCACAAGACGCACTGGCATCTTGATCTCAATTTTAGCAGAAGACGTATTGGCCATAGTAGTAAACAATGACTAGAACGTTGCATCAACTTAAAGTTAAATGTATCCCTGAATAGCCTAGTGTGATTGTGATGTGCCCCTCTCATGCTTCTGAAATGTAACATCTCATACTGAGTACAGAGATCTAGTGGTCTGTAGGTTTTATATTTTTAATGACATATCCCTTCTTGTTTACATGCAACCTTTCACAGGTTAAGTGAGTGTAGCAAATAGATGGATGAATGGATGTTCTTGTTTATTATTAGTCAGCTATTAGACTCCAGAAGCTACATGGCTATTAATCATTCAGCAGGTTTCAGAGAGGACACCTCACTTACAGGTAAGGATGCATACAGTGATTTAAATCAGTGTAGCTGTGTGCATGTGTTGTGCCTAGGTGCGTGCGTATGCATGTGTGCTTGTGTGTGTTAGTGTGTGATCATTTTTTAATGTGGAGGGTTTAGCTCTCATCAGCAGAGAATCCTGTAGTTGTAATGAAAGTCTGTCACCCCAGCTGCAAGCTGACCTTCTACCTTCACTCACCGTGCCTGGGGCAACATGTTTCTCTTTTATTACTCAAAGTGGAAGTTCCAGTATTGTTGACCCTCATGTCTCCATTTTTAAGACATCATTAAATCATTCTGAATACAGGAAACCCTGGAGGACATTGACAAGAACAGCGATGGACATGTGGATGAAGATGAGTATATTGGTAAGTTTAAACACCTAATTGAAATTAATTTAACCGGGTTAATTAAGCATAGCAATATGCAATGCTATCTAATGCAATAAAACCATATAGTAAAGTTAGTTGTGTTAACTGATTTATGAGAATACAGTCAACTGTATAATTGTACACCTACACAAAAAGGGACAGTTGTCACAGGCAAGGGGAAATACAGTTGTGTATCATCAGCATATCTGTTATTAGCATAGTTATTGGTTACCTTTTTTTGATTTACATCTGCTTTGAAAGTGTATATATGTGCCTTAGGGTTTTGTTCATTTATGGTTTTGAGTTGCATTCCAGGTGGCATTTCTGCATGTTTTGTGTGGTCCTGATTGAGGAATCAAAGCTGTTTGTTGCCTGTGAAGTATATGTCTATTCTCTACGGTTGCTATTTAAGTAGGGATCACAGAAGATGATATCTAAGGGTTTTAACTGCAAACATTAACTTCAAACAGCAAGTTTTTCAATCCCATTGTCCTTGATTGTTTCAGCTGACATGTTTGCACATGAGGATGGGGGTCCGGAGCCGGACTGGGTTAAGACTGAAAGGGAACAGTTCTCTGACTTCCGAGACTTAAACAAAGATGGCAAAATGGACCAAGACGAAATCCGCCACTGGATTATGCCACAAGATTACGACCATGCCCAGGCAGAGGCCAGACATCTGGTGTATGAGTCTGACCAGGACAAGGTGTGTTGTTTCAGCTTTCTTGTTATCTTGTGTATATGAAGTCACATCCACACAGATACAACTTGAATTTTCTAAACCATTGCTTTGGCCAATGCTGGAAATAAACAAAAGATTTCAGGGTTTTTTTGTCACATATTTTGATATGGATATTGTTAGAATAAGGCATGCTTATCTTGTAATTACCCCCTCCCCTTCCTTCCTCCTCAGGACCAGTTGCTGACCAAAGAGGAGATCCTTGAAAACTGGAACATGTTTGTGGGAAGCCAGGCGACCAACTACGGAGAGGACCTCACCAAGAACCATGACGAGCTCTGAGCTCTCAGTGCAGCTCCTGATGCGGTGAGTGTGAGGGGGGTTGGTGTCAAAGACAGAATCGCAGACTCCTAAACCTCCGCCCACCACCACAACCACCTCTCCACCCTTTCCTCGTAACAGTGGGACAGATGTCAGTGCGCTGGATTGTAAAGCAACACTGTAGATGCCAAAGGAGGAAGGGATGAGGGTCAGCTCTACCACTAACATTAAGGGTCCATCTCTGTTTTATAGCGACGGTCCTGTTTCTGACATTCAGGAGCAAAGCCAGATCCAGTGGACTTTCCATCAATGTTGCCTTCCAGCCGCACAGTCGGCTCCGCTGCCTCAGAGATGTGTAGAATAGATCATTCTTTTATTAAAAATCTGTCAAAGCTGAATGTCAAGCTGGAGGTGGATTGTCAGGAACAGCTTTTTGATAGCAATGTTAATGTGAAACTGCAACTGATTTTATTTATTTATCAAATTTCTTCTGAACTGTAGGTTCAAAAGGAATACAGTGTTCAACTAGAGATCTTTTTTTTTTCACAGATGATGTTTCTTTGTTTACAGTTTTCCTGGACATATGACTTTAAGGATTTGTTGTTGTTTTATTAGCAAAGTGCTTTAAGAACTGTTAAATAACTGATTTTTAATGGCATGGTTTTTGTACGTGTTTGGTTTTAGTGTAGTCTGTGAAAGATTCTTCATACTTGGTTTGAAATGTATTTATTGGAATACTTCAGGCCAACAGTATACTCCATGTTAGATTTCTATTGGCATTTGTTGATGTTGCATTTCCCCTTTTACAAATGTCTAATTTAATTAAGGTTATTTTTTTAAGTACTGTATTGGTTTAAACTCAACATGACTCTTTGCTTCCTGTTACATTACTGTGAGGTCATCTTTTTGTATCAAATGTACCAAATTTATTTCCACTGCATTTGGAATTTTGTATATAAGCCTGTCGCTCTTATGTCTTTATCATGTTTTTTGTTAAATAGCATGTATGACCTGCATAGAATTATCAACTATGCAACTCACGAAAAGATTAAACAATGACCACAATTTGTAGTTTTAGTCAAATTCCTCTCACTCAAAACCATTTTTTGTTCTTCACGTCTTTTTCTGCTGTGCTTTGTTTTCCCAAACATCTGTCACATTAATAGTCCACATCACACATGGGTACAAACACTCAACATGTCTCCTTTTCCACCCTGCACATGCTCATGTATTGTGTCAAAATAAAACAATATATAGATAATTTTACTTAGGTTTTTTTTGTTTTTACAGATGAAATATATCAGATACATTGTGTTGATTAGTGGCCTTTTAGATTTACCTTTGGACTGAGCCAGGTGAGTCGTTTCCCCGTTTCTACAGTGTGGTCTTTATGCTAAGCTAATTGGCAGAAATGGTACTGATCTCATCTAACTCGGGGCAAGAACAATTACTTTAATCAACTGACTTATTTTCACTTATGTGGATCAATCGGTCTAATATCACCTTAACATGAAGAAAATCAATGTGGCAAATATGCAAGTTTGTGTTATTACAAGCTGTCGTGCCTAAGCTGGTATTCTCAACTGTCCTGGAAAAACATAAAGTAGTGGGAACTAATAAAAAGGCGGTTTAAATATTTTGTTAGGTTTTTACTTGTATTTTGTAACCGAGACAGCATCCCAGCTGTACGAGATACTTGAAGATCAAGTTGGGAAATTGAAAAAACAATGCAGCTGGAAGTAGGAAAGGGGGACCCTCACTTTATGGTCCTGGCCCAACAACTGTGCAAAACACAATCATGAAACTTTACAGGTTAGTAGTGAAGGCAGAGTTCAAAGATGGTTGTGGTCCAAGCATGGGCACCAGTAGTAGGGGGGTGGATAGGAAGTTTTGGAAAGGGTCATTGCCATTGATGGTACTACTACTACTACTACTACTACTTTTATATCATAACTTGTGAATTCTGATTCTCAAGAACTGCGACTCACAAATCCCAGTGTCCTCAGACTTGTCTAAATATAAATAATTTTTGTTAACAATTAAAATATTGGCCCTCTCATGTCCAGATTAAGCAGTGTCCTACTTTCATAGTCTCTCTGCTATTTAAGGACATGGGTACAGATGAATAGTTTTCTGTTCACGTGCAGTCTGCAGAAATGACATCACAGCCTACAACACTGCTTTAAAAACCCTTCCATTCTGCAACACTGTTACACGTAGCTAGCTTCTCACACACTCATTCCTTCTCTGCTCACTGGCAAAGGACAGTTTTTAAAGACCTCAGGCTCCCAGTGTGTTGTGCATTTGAGTAGTTATTTGCTAGTTCTATTTTGGTTCTAGCACTTGCTATGTACTGTGTATATGTGTGCTGTATGTGCTTAAAGTTTCACATGGACATACTGTATTTCAGGTAGCTGTATTGTGTAGGCCATTCAAATGTTCAAGTCCGCGTTCAACTTTTGACTCATTGAACACCAGGAACAAGCGGATGCTGTTAACACTTCTCATGACTAATTGCACACATGCACAGCAGAGATGGAAGTTGAGCTGACTTGCTGTTGCTGCTGGCTGTTGCAGTAAAACTCTCAGATGTAACTGAGAAAGCAGCTCTGCCACCCAGCCTGTCCCCTCTGCTTGCTCATGTGGAACATATGGATATATGTGTGCCAGTTAGCAAGGCAAGTCAAGCGGGACCAATGCGATAAAGCTCATTAGGAACAAGGGACAGGGCGATGTATGTGTGGGCTGTGTTATTCTGTTGTGATGTAGGACCTTTTTCAAACACTTTCAGACCATTATTGCAAGAAGCCAAAAATCTGGAAAGCTATTAAATATTTAGGTCTGACTTTTAGATACATTTCTTTGACATTTACTAGGTTTGAATAACTTTTCTAAGAGGTGGACATGACAATAACAATGCTTATTTCATAAAGATTTGCAGAAATAGGTTACCAAATTCTGACGTGGCTCCACTTTGTGCAGCTGGATCCAAGAATACAGATTATTTTCTGATGAATTTCTTTCTTTTTGTTCTCCTCACAAAAAGCACCGGGTCTGAGGAACATTCAAAGCGGAGGTGTTGCCACGTGGTGACATTGGAAGTTTTTAGTTATTTTTGGTCTTTGTGATAATCTAATGGTTTGCTCTGTTGCCTTGCTAAAGAGTGTGGGCTCAGTCTTGCGTCTTATATTTGAATAATTGGTAGGCCTAAAATACTAAGTAGCTCAATGTACTTCCACCAAATAGCATATGAGGTTTGTCATGTGTCATGGTGCATCTGTGTGTCTGAGCCAGTGTGTGAGTGAAGGTGGATGAGTTTGAGTTGTGCACAGAGATGTAAAATAACCAAAATGTGTGTTTGCCTGAGCACGATGTGGGCATGTGGTCTATCTGTGCTGCCTGCCTCGGGCCATGTTTAACAGCCTGCCCCTCCTGTTTATGAAAGGTTCCTAATCATTCACACTGGGGGAATGTGTGTACAGTAATGTCTTCAGACAGCTCTCATATGAGTGTCTGCGTAGATCAAACCCTCTCCACTGATAATAATGAGCCCTCTGGGTGAGAACATGGTGGAGACAGTGGGAGAGGAGGGTCATAAAGTGTAGTTATTAATGTCTAAGTCTATAAGCCCCCCCATCCAGTATAATTTGCACTTAGTCTTGTCCACCAACCATCTCCCTTTAAAGAGCTTTTTTTTCATAGCACACTGTTATTTTCATATCAGCAATTAACAGTCGCGAACCCCAAATGACTTCTACAATTAAACTGCCTGCATTACAAATAAAATTGCATCCCCCTCAACTCCCATGCTCCTCTCTGACTCGTATCATCACAATGCCCTATTTTTGATCAAAATATATCTGCGCTCCCTCATCCTTGTCTTTTTTCTCTTGTGTTTGTTCCTTATACCCTGGGGATTTGTAACCCATCCTGTTGTTTGTAATGATATTTGGGACTTCTGACCCATTCTGAGTTTTTCACAACAGGCTCTCTGCCCATTATATAAAAGCATTCATAATAGCAAAAAAAACAAAAAAAAAGAAATGTAAAATGTACATTTATGAAGCTCAGTGGGACCTGTGTCTGACAGCTCAAGGAACAGGCTTTCCTTTTGTCTTCTCCTTGGAGGTCAGTTTTGTTGCTGAGACTGCAGTGAATTAGCCAAATGCATAGTGTAACCACCTAACCACCCACGGATGAACCTACTTTTTCTTTATAGTATATAACATTATGAAAAAAAGCATTGCAAATGGTATCCCCATCATAATTTGTAGTATGCTGGTAGTTGTATATAGTTATATGAGGCCATGTCATTTTTCTGGGAATCTGGCAGTTTTACCAAACTTTATTCTGCACCAAAAAGTTGCACATGAAGAGTATCCATAGATGTTCCCCATGTTCCTCAAGTGTGTGCTAGCCCATATGGATGCCAAAAATACTGAAAATGAACTTTTTATATCACATTGCAAACAAAGAACTTTGTCTCCTGTTCCAGGCTGGTCTTCAAGTATCATCTGCCACAAAAAAGGCTCTCCTAAAACACACCTCAAGTTTTTTTTTATTTTTTTATAATCATTCAACCAGAAGGGCCAGTTACTAAAAAGTGTAGCTCTTAAATGTCCTGTATTGTAAAGAAAATATTCATTTTTTTCATAATTATAAAGCAGGTCAAAGTGCTACAAAAATACTGTGAATATATCAAAACGCTCAATCCTGGACCAATTCCTGTCTCAACGTACAACACAAATAACTGATATCTGTCATTTAATAAGATTGCTCTTCTGAGCCCAGTCCCCACTGTATCACCTAAACATGCATGGGAAAAGGATTTGGGGAAGACATTACTGATGTGCAGTGGAGAGACATTCTGAAACTGGTCCACTCATCCCCGATTTGTGCCAGGCACGGCCTATTACAGTGGAAGGTGCTTCATAGAGCCCATTTCACCAACGCTAAACTGGTTAAGATTGCTTGTAACCGCTGTAAGCAGTCCCCAGTCGACCACACACACATGTTCTGGACGTGCCCGAAGCTTGCTGAATTTTGGTCCGATATATTTAAACCCTCAAACAAGCTCTTAACACACATTTAGAACCCAATCCCCTGACTGCTCTCTTTGGGCTCCCTCCATCTGAAAATCTGCCCATTACTACACAATCTGTCGTTGCCTTTACCACCCTTCTCGCCAGACGTAACATTCTCCTTAAATGGAAACATGTTTCTCCACCGACTCATAATAGTTGGATATGTGAAATTTTACAATGTCTATGATTAGAGAAGTTAAGGTTTTCACCTGGGACCCTGCTGGCTCTTATTTGTAATAGTCTTACTGTTACTCCTGATAACAGACCCCCCACCCCCTTTTTTAAAATTAATTCATTTATTTATTAATTTTTCTCTTTTTCCTTCTTTTTTCTTGAATTGCCTTATCTATTTTGCCATTAGCTATTGATTCCACTCTATTTGGTTTCATTGTACCCTATGTATCTACCTATGTTATATGTCGTTCAATTATTTAGTTGGTTGTCTGACATGGGTTGTTGGGAGGGATAGTGGTATTTACGTTGGGGTTTTTGTTTTTGTTCCTGTGTCTTTACTTTAAGGCAGATGTATTGACACACTGTACAACTGTTGCATTTTCTCTTCTTTGACCATCTGCAAATTCAATAAAAAAATGACGGGGAAAAAAAACCCTCAATCCACAGCTTGTATTCAGAAACTGTGCCTTTAAAGGAGCTGTCAGGACTTCTGTAGGGTTGTGATGTCACAGCTAAACTGAAAGTGCAACTACAGTGCTGTTACATTCACCAGCTTCAATGACAGTGCAGGGAAAAAGAGAGCACAGATGAGGGAGACCCGATAATGCTGACCAATCGGAGCAGACTGGGCTTTTTTGGGAGGGCAGCTTAAAGAGACAGGTGCTTAAAAAGAGCATTTCAGACAGAGAGTGAATACAGATATATTCACACGGACAGAAAGAGCCAAAAATGGGTTTTGAACATTAAAGCATGTTAACATTATGAGCCTTAAAATGAGCACAATATGTCCCATTTATCATACAGTTTGATGAATGAGAAAACGTGAAATGGACTTCATCTTCAATCTCACTTCAATCACATAACAGACGGATGTTTAAGTGTTTTAATGCTGGATATGATTCAGTGTGACTACTGATAAATAAACTATTTGGGATTTCTCCCCCAGAATTTTTAATCTGGCAGTGTGGAATAAGCAGCATTTAGACCATCATGTAGAAAATTAATTTATGGAAAATGTAATTTAACAGTTAGGTGAGTAAATCCAGTTAAAAAACCCTAATGATTAAAAATCTGATCCTCTTTCTGCTGAGTGTGGTGGAGGGGCTGCTTTGGTTGAACTTGGTCCTCATCTAAAATGCTGGCCACAGCCCTGATGCTACGCAGACCATTTCTTCTGTGTTTGTGCAAGTTGTGTGATTGTATGTGCGTGTCATGTGAATGTAGGCTAATTCCGCACTTCACATGTTTCCACTTCTGGACAATGAAGCTTGAAGGAATCCATCAATCTTTCATGTTCTATCAGAGAAAGTGGTTGTCCCTCCTCACTCCCACCGCAGCGCTCTACTCCTCCTAGTGGTGATGAGACAGAACAATAGGCAACATCCTCTCTTTTTAACAACTGCACTTGTGCTCGTCTATCATCATGAGTTTTTATGTGCCCATCAACACAGTGTAGATAGGGAATTGGCCATTAATGACTACACAATTAGAGAGAAGGCTTTAAAGAGCGATACATTTCAATTTAGGAACCATAAACCTAGTGAGTTGGTAACTAATTGTAACTGCCTCTGGAGTAATGGGAGCCCTTTGGACTGGGGTCAGGACGACTCAAAATCAGTTTCAAACAGCTTTTACACAGCTGCTTCGCTGCTTTAGTTGCCCACTAATTCTGACAGGCCACTGCGTATCTTATAATGATATATGCAGGGAGAAACTTTTTAAGTTTTAATTAAAGGACGGGCAAAGTGGCCCACAGTGGAGTTGTTTTTGGAGTTTATGACAGTGAGGGCGGAGACAATGTTATCCCAGTGAGACTGATATCTTTGGACAAAACGCCTCTCTCGCTCCATTTGTCAACATTTGTCTCTTTTCTCTCTCTGGTCCTCTCTCCCTATGTCCCAGCATCTGGATACCTTTGGGATGAAGGGGAAGAGAGGGGAGACGAGGCCTTGTTTCATCCCTCCCATCCTGCTGTTCCCCAGGGTGCTTAGGTTGGTTTGTGATCTTGTGTCTCACATGATAGAGAGACATCTAATCCTGTTAGGCGTTAATATCTTCCAGCGGAATAGAAGAGACAGCAGGAGGGAGAGAAGAGGAGACGATGAAAGACGTGACGGTTGAGGAGAGAAGGGAATATTTAAACAGCTCTGCCTCTATTTATGGCCCACATATTGGTTTTGATTATACATACGTGTGTGTTTGTGTTACTGTGCCTGTGTACCCTCATGGGATCTTCCCGGCTGCTGCCTACATATCTGACAGACTCCTCTCAAGGTGTTTTCCCCTTTGCCTGTCTTTCTGAATCTGCTCCATCTCTGCTCCCTGAGTGAGAAAGTTTACCCTCTAGGCCCCATCTGAGCTCCAGGCCCCCAAGGCCTGTGCATTCCCAAAGCTCCTACACACCGGAGCCCCTCAGGCTCCCTGCTTTACCACAGGGAATACCCCCAAGAACCCCTAGGCCCCTCAGATTGTGGAGCAGCAGCTCTGCACAAGAGAGTCAGCCTGAGGGGAAGGGGGATGCTGTCTGGGAATACAACTAAAAACATGCTTCACTTAACATTTGAACAATCCCTAACAGCGCCTCCTGTTGGTGTAGCATTGTTTTTGCATGCAGGCCTCCTTGTGACCCTATTTAGTTTCCTCTCTGGGGCCTTGACCTTGTTAACAATCCCTCAGGGCTCATAGAGGCCTCTGTGTGCTACATGTGCATTGACCTTTCCTGCTCCTGGAGGTTAAATAATGTCTTTTTTTTGCCCAAAGAAACACAGCCGGAGCTTCAGTGATGTTGGATGCACCTGGGACTTCACTGAATGTCATATATTACAAATATCATTCCTCATCAGGCCAAGTAAGACAGATTTGCATGAAGGAAATAAAGGTTGGAACTTGCATATATGGAGTGGACTGTGCTCGTTTCTTGGCTTTCATTGTGACAGTGAGGTTAAATCACACTTGCATTCAAAAAGAATCCTTTTTGGGGGGATTGCACATGGATATGGAGGCTGTGAAGCTAGCAGGCCTGCTGTCCTACAGATGTCTTGGGCTGTGCATTACCAGGTGTACGTCACCTGAGATTACCCACGCTGACACCCCTTGAAGGCAAACAGCCAGCAGTACAGCTGAGGGGGCATCTGGTGGCGTGTGTGTGTGCGTGTGTGTGTGTGTGTGTGTGTGTGTGTGTGTGTGTGTGTGTGTGTGTGTGTGTGTGTGTGTGTGTGTGTGTGTGTGTGTGTGTGTGTGTTCATGCATTCAGATTGGTGCTAACATTTCGCAGAATGGGACTAAGGTCAGCAGACATTTGTGGTGTTATCAGATTCTTCCTCCTACTTTGTCAATAAGAAGCGATTTATTTGAGGAATTAGATCAAGTAGAGAAATGTAGGGCTGAAGTCAGTGTCTCTTTGAGTGTGTTTGATAATGATGGCAGTAATAATTGAGGATGTTTAAAGCATGGGTTCCTCCACACAGCCTTGGCAGACTCCAGTTAAAAGTGAACTGGAGTGAGTAAAATGTTCAACTCCGCTGTCCCTCTGATCTTCCTCTGCTTCCTGGGGCCCCTGCAGAGAGAGAACAAAGAGAAGCACTTCTTAATCAAAGTGCATTGGATTAAGAAGCAGGGGGAAAAAAACAGAACATCACAGAGATACTACCTCGCAGCTATCAAGTGGATTGGAAAACAACCTGAATCTCCACTTGAAATGAGCGGTCTGTGACCCTGAAATACAAGAACGGCATCTTAATCTTTCTGTTAGTTTGGCGAGTATCAGGATCTGCTGTGGATACTAAAGCAGTGATGCAGGAGCAGATGTGTGTGCTCGCACTGTATGTGTGTTTTCCCAAGTATGAGTGAACGCCTTCAGTAGATGCGCACTGTGGTTTCCATGTGTGAACATGTAGCCAACAGCTAAATATACCATGTGCGTGTTTACATTGCTTTTCCAGGTATGTGACATCATTAGCCCATAGTGCCATGCAACTGCTCTATTCTTCCCACATTGAGTCATATTTTATTAACATACCTGCTGTGGCTGAATCATCTCATCTCTTAAAGACATGACACACAACTCCATCCACATCATGTATATTTGATGGGCCAAGGCATGCTCTGAACATACCTTTCTGTTTCTCACTTTTGTTCAGTTTAACATATTTATTGTGGTCACTATGGGCAAAATTGAAGTGGACATGTGCTTTATGAAGACTGAAGTGTAAAAGTATGAGCAGTTTGATGGGTTCAGTCACAGCTCAAGTCCCATCAGCTGGACTAAAAAAGGCTGATACTGCCATCATGTGGCTCAACAAGGCCATTATAAACTGGAGGCTGTTATTTCCAATAGGGGCTGTGTGTCTGTGCGTGTGCGTGTGTGTGTGTGTGTGTGTGTGCGTGTGCGTGTGTGTGTGTGTGTGTGTGCATGTGTGTGTGTGTTGAGGCCCAGCCTATGCAGAAAGGGGTTAGTCAGTGAGGTACAGCCAGCTGACACGGAGGTATATGTCTTTTCTAATGACATTTACTCGGCTCCAGATGTTCCCAGTTATGAAGATGCATGCCGGGTATTTAGAGGGTGAGACCTGCACCCTGTCAGAGTCGCAGTGGGGTGCTGTTTAACTGTCCGTCACTGCCCTCACCTGCCCCCACCCCCCACCCAACCACTACCACTAGATGGCCTCTTAACCTGACAACACCAATACCTCTTCTTTCACAAACACCAGATCACACTACTGCACGCACGCTCACACACACACGACAATTATGTGAATCAACATTTTATAAACTTACAAAAACATAGAAAATACAAAAGAATGTCTATAAAGGTAAGCAAATACACCACATATATACAAAGCAATGAGTGAGTATATATACTGTAAGACTATAAAGATGTTCACATCCCCCAAAGCAAAACATTTCAACCTAAAGGACCATAAACATTGTCCATAAACACATTGTCCTAAATCCAGTTTACATTTTCCAGCAGATTTTCAAAGTGACATTTTTATCAATAAAAAGAAGCCAGTGCAAGTGTACTAAAATATCCAAAAATAGTGTGTCAGCATTTTCTTCATCTTACATAAAACAATCATCTTCTTGGCTCAGGATTACTGTGTTATTTTACCCTCTCAGTGTGAGATTTTGTGTCAAATAACCAGAAGGAGCACTCATTGAGGTGCATCTTAAAGATCTTGAGGATCATCAAAGTCTCTTGACGTCGGCTGGCAGAGGGAGGCATCAGCTGCGCTCACCACACTAGTGAGTCTGGCAAGTCACCATAACCGCTGACCAGGCTCCAGCGTCTTTCTCCACTAGCTGGCACAACATATTGTCACCTTCCTCTTCATCCTCCTCCTCCTCCCTCTCGCTGCTCAGATGGCAGGCTGCAGCTTGGTCAGGTTCCTCTGGTGCATGCTGTGGTGGCGCACCAGCTCGTCAGAGCGGGCAAACTTCTTCTGACAGTTGGACCAGCGGCAGGTAAAGGGCTTCTCACCTGACAGGGAGGGGACAAACAAGGAAAAACAAGAGGAATCTTTGCTTTAGAGTGAATTCATCTCCTGGAATGCAAGCTTTTGATTTGTAGTGGATGAATTAAAGTCAGAGGGGTCATCTTAACAAAAACAATCTCACTGGGAGAAGAATGGAGAGGTAGAAAATAAAGGTATACGCACTTGTTTTACCTGTATGAGTCCGAGTGTGCGTCTTAAGATGATCTGACCGTGAAAACTTTCTCTGACACGTCTCGCACTGGAAGGGCTTCACTCCTACACAGAGGTGCAAATGGTGTTGTTGTTGTGGTGGTGGTGGTAGACATGAGAAAAAGGCAGGGTCCAAAGTTTAAATATACAGTTCGATGGCGCAATCTCTGTGAGTGTTGAAATCATTACAAATTTAAAACCATTCAGGGTGATTTTAAAGTCTCAACATGTTTTTTGTGTTTGATTTCTGGAAAAAAAATATCACTTTTAAATTAAAGTCATTGAGAATTACACATAATAGCAAGTGTTTTATGTAGTACTGCAGCAGAGTTATTGTTCTGAAGCTCAGATTTATATGGCAACAGCAACATAAAGTTAAAAAAAGACTGAGTTCCTGACCTCAGTGTTCTCAGTGGTAGCTATATGCTATGGTCGCATACAATAGCTTGAAAGCAGTGTACCTGTGTGTCTGCGCTGGTGTCTCTTTAATTGGTCTGAGCGAGAGAATCTTCGGCCACAGTCTGTGAAATCACACTGGTAAGGCTTCTCTCCTGCAAAATAAACCACCCATATCAACTTTATCTATCTACCAATTTCACACAGCTACACACACTCAAATCTATGCATAAAAAGAATTAGAATACACCACCCATAATTTATCTTCCCTGTGCTGGGCAGGGTGTAAATCACATCATCTTACCTGTATGTTTGCGGCCATGCATCTGCAGATGTGACAATTTGAAGTATCTCTTGCTGCAGCCAGGATACGCACATACAAATGGACGCTTTTCGCTGGCCTCTGATGACCTCACAACCGGTGGAGCAATACCAGCTACGCGTCGAACATCCTTTAAGAAGGAGAAGTCAGAGGGTTTTGTAGCAGAGAGGTTCACTTTGTGTATTTATTTACTATATATATGTATGTGTATGTACTGCATGTGCGTTAGCTCTCACTGACCTGAAGTCCTCTGAAGACACCATGTGTGTGTATGTGGTACTGGGCACTGACAAGCATGGGTGGAGGTGGTGCTGTGGGGTCACTGTCATAGCTGGGAACATGGCCACTGCTGAACAGGAGCATACGTAACTTAAAAACACTGAAAACTTTGAGAGCAAAACTGACAGTTTTAGCAAAAACAAATACTTTGATAGATTTGTCAGATAGACAGGTAGATACAGGAGAACAAGTGCATGCTAGATTGTGTTCATCCAATTAAAATTAATATAGTCAAAAGTTAAAAAGAACACAGAGTTTAATCAATATGAGAAAAATACACACACGTTTTTTAGCTCTCTCCACTTTAAACACAACTAAATAGCAAGGTTATTAAAACAAAACTAAATGTAGGAGTGTAAAAAAGCATACAAAAATATCTACAATGAAATAAAATATACAAGACATGTCTTTATGGGTTTGTTTAATTGGGTCAAATTTGTTAACACAACAAGCATGAGAAGGCACTGGTGCAATATGCTTATTGAGGTTAGGATGTCTACATGACTGAGTCAACTGCTCACAAAGTGTTGTGTTTGTATTGTAATATTCTAAACATATTAAATCTTGCTCCTGACAAAAAAAATCTAATACTAAAATGAATAAAACGTAACTAAAACTAAACTTTAAAAAAACAACAACTTAAAAATGCAAAAGGGAAACGAGTAAACCCACTCAAGACACCATCTAAAAAAAGAAATAAATAAAACTAACAATTAACAACTACTAACAATAATTACTCTGCTTAAACCAAAGTGTCCAAAAACTCAAATTATTATTTAAAACATATAATACAAGCACATGACACACAACAATGAATATGCTCTTCCCCACTTCCTGATTTCCCTAGGCAGTAAGCCAATAGCCATCTGGTCAAATCCTCCTCTTCCTCCTCCTCTGCACCACCACAAACACTGGTCAACACTGGTGTGGGTTATTTAAAAAAGAAAAGAGCTTCACCTCTTAATGGAAGATGGAAGAATGTTGTTCATTTGATTCCATGTTACACAATCCAGCTGAGATGCCATTTGGTACAGGTTATCGCTGAATAAAACATACAGCACAGTCATTAGCATTTTACATTTGTGTTAAAAAAAAGGAATAATTGAAAAAAAATCACTCTATTTCGTTTGTGAAATTTCAAGGCAAAAAACTATGATATACATTAATAAATCAAAAGTTCATGAAACAATGTTACCTCTGAGGTTATAACAGATGAAGGGGAAATATGTTGTATATGTTTGATTTGTCTTTCTATTAATTAGTTATTTCTAGCAAATCCTGAGACAGAAAACACTGAGAATATTTATGTTACTGCGCATTCTTCCTGTCATTTCTCTTCCCTTGTATGGATAATGAGGACATTTCATTCAGGGGGAACTCCAAATTGCTCGCTTATTAACACATCCTGTCCACCCACTACACTCCTCACTGGCTTCATTAAAAAACATGGGCTCTGAGCCATTCTTTACCTTGGCAGATCACACTACTGCACGCACACACACACACACACACACACACACACACACACACACACACACACACACACACACACACACACACACACACACACACACACACACACACACACACACACACACACACACACACACACACACACACACACACACACACACACACACACACACACACACACACACACACACACTTGACGAAACACATACACTTGGAGATGCGGTTGTGCACTCTGTGGGGGTGAGTGCCTCCGTGCCTAGTACACCATGGACCAGTGCATGACATCACTCTGTCCTCAGTATCATTAAAGGCGGGAACCAGTTTCGGGGGAATTCTGGAAGGCATTCCTTGGGAAGTCCTTGAGGGAAGGATCGCGATGGCTCGCTAATCAGCCCTGAGCTATGTTAAACTGTGGAAAGACTCACTGATATCTGACATATATTCACAGTGTGTATGTGAGAACGTGTGCGTGTGCACGTCTCTGTTTTTGTTTGAGGGTTTCCAGTTAATGCCATAAGCTCTAACAACAGCAAAGTCTTCCTTCCTCTTATCAACTTCTGTTCCAGTATTTGGGTTGCACATGTTCCTTTTCTCCAACAACATCGCAGGGCGGCATTCAAAGAATTTCATCCTAACTTACCCTTTGAGATGTTTTGCATCAAAATGAAAACAAATTGGAAACACATTCAGGGGCTAAAATGAACAGACTCCAGGCCTTAACTAACCAGCACCCCCCACTTAACTTTCACTTTCAGTGAACTTGTCTCTTTTACTTTTCCCCTCCTTTTTCCTCAGGGTGGACTCATCAGTAGTAGATCACTCAGTGTTTGTTTTGGCCTGCTGAGCACCAGTGGGCAGCACTTAACCTCAGAACAAATTAGGATTCAGGATCCAGACAGTGCAGAGCAGACGCAGGGCTTAATGTAGGATCAGAGAGAGTTCACACTTCTACAAATTACCAATGACTTAGCAAGCTGCATGTGGTGTTGTTGGAAAGAATCTGACATTAACTGATGAGTGAGAAGTCTGAAAAAAATGTTTGGGAATAGTGGAATTGTACCAAAAGGAGATTCAAAGTAGCATACGTCAAATAAAGTAACAATAGATGCATGCAGCAACAAATAATTGTACCTGTTGTAGTTTCTTAGCAACAGAGCTTGACTGCTCGGACAGGATTCTGAAGGATTGTGGCAACCAAACATAGGAGGAGGAGCCGGGTACTGCTGGTCAACTGAAAATAAAAATATAAAAGTTGCTTATTTTTTCCATTATTTATTACTTGTTTGGTCTATAAAAATGTATTTTCCCAGGAGCTGACATATTTAAAATTGCTTGTTTTGTCTAACCTATACCCCACAACACAACACAACACAACACAACTCACTCTGAGACAGAACCCTCCACTTCAGTAGAACTCACATATACGGACTGGTTTTTATAGAGGGGTTTGTTCATAATTCATAGCCTGCTTTACACAATATATTATTCTTAAAAGCATGGCGATAAAATATTCTTTTAATGGCTGTTTTATGGAGTGATGAAACAAAATACACACAATTTCCCCTGTAAAACCCTTTGACTCCAAACTGTCAACAAAATGAAAGAAGAATATGAACCTGGCTTCATCCAACATTTAGATATCTTTTCTGGAAATGTATACAGACTAGCACAAGATAATGTAGCATTTACACATTTAAAAAAGCCATCATAAATTTCAGAGAAGTTGAAAGAAGTTTCAAGTGTCTTTTTTTCTCACTGTCTCCTCATAAAATTGGTGATAATACATTTTCTAGTGATTGACTAATCAACAAATAGTTTCAACTTAACTTTAAATAGTTTTCAAAGTTCAGGTTTCCATTGCCCTTTAGCATATTACTATATGGTAACATTAAGTATTACTGTATTACATCGTATTCAAAAGAAATCTTTATTTTTATTGTATATTGAATGTTCTCTTCATTAGAGTAGACACAAAATAAACAAAAAACTATCTTTTAAAATGAATACAAAGACAAATGCAGACTTTTGTTTATGCATGTCTGCACAGACTCACAGCTCTTCTTGTCAAAGAGAGAACAGGTCAATCACAAACAGTGGTCCTTTTCAGGCTCACATAGTATATTGGTCCCCAGACAGTTTTTGACATTCCAGCAGAGTCAAATAAAGCTGCTTCCTCAAGTTATCATTTCCAGAGTCATTAAACATACGTATGCTTAAAGAGCGAGAGGGAGGCTGTGTTTATGTATGCCTGCGTATATGAATGTGTGTGCAGACAGACACGGAGAGACATGAAGGACAACTGGATAATAGCGATTCTGTTGTGATATGAAAAATGCTAGGTTACTTATATAACCTTGCTGAGACATGACAGTCTTAAAGTCTGCGAGTCAATTTAGGGAAAAGGCGTCAGGACTCAGAAAGTTACCTATGTTGTTTGGTGGTGACAGCGTATCCTCGTGTTTGAAGGACAGGCTGGAGAGCTGAGGGGTGTGATGAGACGGAGTGTGACCGTAACTGGGGTTGCTGTCTAAACCCACTGCTCCATAACCTAAAAAAAAACAGAAACACAAAGAGAAGCAAGGGAAAGTTAAAATGATCTTGATTTGCCTGGTACGGTCATTAGATTACCATCTTGCAGATGAAGCTTGCAAAAGTCTCCAGTATCTGGTCAGTTATCTGAATCCCCCTTGGTAGTAGCTCTTAGTCCCTGGCAGGGTTACCACAGAGAGACATTCATCAAACTACTAAATCCTCTTTCCTTGTAACATATTCTTTTTCCCCCATCTATCTTTGGCCTTGCCTTGTGGTTGTATTATTTATGGCAGGTGGAAAAAGAACTTTGGCAAACACACCACAGGCGGACTGAGATGAGCTACTGTCAAATACGCTCAGTAGAAAAACAAGGTGGATAAGTAATGAACTGCATGCATGCTAATCTAACTACAGTTATGTCTATTATTGCAATTATGTGAGCACAATACACAGCATAGACAGGCTGCTTTATGCTGAGTCAGGCCCGAGAGCGATGTTGAAAAGTTTCTGAGAAAAATGACTCACAAACGCTTACTTAAATCTACAGGCTGCAGAGCACAACATAAGGAATTTTATCACTTCATCCAAAATGACATTCCACTGAGTAAACAAGGCTCACTGCGGACTGAAAGTCACATCAGCAGACATGTCCACTATTAAACCCGACCTGAGTTTTGAGCCCGAATAGACAACACTCACAAGCCCTGTTTACAGAGAAAGGTATCCAGTAAATGACACCATATCCATGTTAACACTTGACAGGAGACAGAAATGAAGTTTGGTTCCAGATTAGGATTCCAGATAACTAACAGTTTAGCTTTTAACCTATGATCTGTTTAGTGCAAATCTACTGGGATTAAAAAAGATCCCAGAAGTATTGGTCCAAGTAGTAAATCACACTACTGATTCACAGTTCATCACTTCAGAATGTTTCCACTTCATTCTGAGTTCTTGTTTGGGGAATTCTTCTAGAAAGATAAATAAAGATCTTAACCCAATACGTTTTTTTCTTTTTCTTTTTTTTAATAGCTGATGAATTTGTTTTGCTCAACACAGCAACACACAGTCAGTAAGGGTAAAGTCTTCAAAAATGTATGTTATATAAATTAACACTGGTCAATGCCAAAATAATCAACACTCTAAAATGCAGACTCAGAAATGTATTCACAATGAGTGGATTAGCACAACCATTGTCTTGCCTCCTGTTGTTGGATAATTATGCGTCTTTTCTACAGCTTGTATGAGCACTGCAATATTCACAGTTCATGACATATTTTTTTCCTTTTGTTTTCTTAACTTGGTTGATATGTACGCAATACTGGGTTACCATTACCACAGGTTGCTTTGACCCAGTGTTAGTGATATTTTGTATATTATTGCTGCTATTAGACAATCTCAAGTTTTAACATAAAACTATCATATTGTTAGTTGTGCAAAGAAATATGCATAAGAAATAAACAAAACGGCAAAGTAGTGTGTCTTAGTGTGTGGCTTCAGCATCATAAAATACTTGAAAGTACCTTTAGATGGATCATTGGAGTTACCATTTGAAAGTTTATGACTATGGGCGTTGCATTTGACAAATGGAAAAATAAGTACTGCAGTAATAAGACCCAGTGAAACCTGATCTACCTACATCTGCCTACTAAACACATTTAAGCTTTCATGGTTGTTGTGACTCTGCCAGTGACTGAAACCCCCATTGCAAAGGAAATGTTATAGATGTCTGCCAGAGCATTACCAGAAAGCTGTCAAGATTTTTAGTGACATGGTACAGAATGACCCAGCACAGCACATAACATCCTGTTCAGACACAACACTGTTACGTCATGAACACATGTAGAAGAAAAAGAACAAAAACACTGGTTGGGATTTTATTGATTGGTGTTTCCTCATGTTACACTGTCCCTACACAACATTAAGACAGACGTGGGACTGATAATAAGCATGCTTACCCTGGTTCCTGGGTGCAGGAGGACTGTCCATACAGCTGGGCAGGTAGGTTCCATTAGGAAACATCCTTGGTTGGCCTGCAGTTGGCTCTCCGAAGGCCCCAACTCGACAGGGGCTCGAGCCTGTAAACTGGCCCGAGAAGTGCACTGTGAAGGCCCCGAGTCCACAGTGAGGGTCCTCTATTGGATCAGTGGTCCCCCAGCATGGTTCCTGCTTGATGAGGGAGTGGTGGGAGGGCAGGGAGCTGTAGGGAGGGCCAGGGTGGAGGTCTAGCAGTTGGGTCCACTGGCCACCACCAACAGACATCCCACAGCTACCGCCTGCGCCTGGTAGGGATGGCACAGGAGGTGCCGGAGGTAAGAGGGTCAGATCTCGAACATCTGACCCCATTGACATGGCTCCATACGATTCAGTCAGCATTGGTGAAGGCAAGTAGAGACAATCCAAGGAAGGAGATATTCCAGTAGAATACGCGGCTGGGAGATTAAAAGGCACACAGTAAGAAATTGTAAAGTCACCTGAAAGTTCAACAAAAACGCCTAAAAACAACTACTTGAACAAGCAATAAACAAGGAAAAAACATCAGTGGTCACAACGCACTATAGGAACCATCTTTCCCGCCACAAGTCATAAACTGAAGAATAAAAATTCAGTCTAATCTGTGACGATGACCAAAACGTAGACACCAAATCTCCTCAAGCTCCCACTGGGTATCTGCGGTGGGTTTGGAGTGGGAGCCTCTTAGGGTAACAGTGCCTTGTCCCTCTGTCTCTATAATGTCTGACGTTCCTTACTCTCCTGAAGGCTCAAATACTGCATAACTCATTGGACCGGGGGGAGGAGCGAGGGAGGTTAAGAAGAGGATGACTCTCTTGCCTTACCCTCGTACAGCACAGACTGCACTTCTGAGTAGATTCTGACTAACATCACATTTGCATGAGCGGGTGTTGCACATTTTGTTCAAGTTCAAGTGTTGCTCATTCTGAATGTTTGAGTTAGTGTGTATGAATAAGTGTGTGCAAGAAGGAGCATTTTTGTTTTATTTTCTTGAAGGACAGTACTGATGGACTAAAAGCACGAGACAGCTTGTTAGTTAGTAAGTAAAAATAGGAGTTGTAAAAGTCCATTTCCATCCACTTGCACACATTAAACTGTAATTAATTGTTTTTATGGCTCAGAGATTTTTTTTAAATTGAAATATTCATTTTCGGTCCAAAAAATCATGTACATATGTAAAACAACTGAGTAAAAAATCATATTTAAAGCTTAACAAAAGATTTTTTTTTTTTTTTTAATTCTTGCATAATGAGCATGTTTTGTTATCTGTAACTATTGACCTGAGCAGTTCCCTCAGACATTCATCATCATTTCGGACTATTCTGACTCATCTGTTTTATGAAATATACAACACTTAACCCAAGTTACCAAATGGATGAGACGTCTTCTGTTTTGGTAAAGTTACATCTTTTACATATTTTAATTTCTGTGTTAATTCTGTGTTCAATCTAAAGTTAGGAGATTTTTTATTCAATATATCGGCAGCAATGACATGTTTTTTAAGACTGAATGGAATCATAATTAATGAAAATACAGATGAATTAATTATTACCGTATTTTCCGTACTATAAGGCGCACCTAAAAACCTTCAAATTTCTCAAAAGCCGACAGTGCGCCTTATATATGAAAATAGTTTCAAAATAAGCCATTCATTGAAGGTGCGCCTTATAATGTGGAAAATACAGTACTCAAAATGTTAAAAAACAAAACAAAAAAACTTGCTCTGAATTTTCCCATTTGGGTAATAGTACCGTTTTGCTAAAAGCGACTCGCATAAACTGCATGGCCTTGGAGCAAAGCCACATCACACAAAAGGATAATTATTTATTGGTCAAGGAGAGGGGGAGTGTGTGTGTGTGTGTGTGTGTGTGTGTGTGTGTGTGTGTGTGTGTGTGTGTGTGTGTGTGTGTGTCAGTGCTTAAGAGATAGAGGTTTTGACCTTAACTCAATGTGGAACTACACAGGAATGCAGTAAGTTAGGATATGCCTATAAATTCAAGACAGCTGCTGTGGATCTTTTTAACATTATAATATTTGTATAATATTTGTCAGCTCAGCGGCCGGGTTCCCCTTTCCTTTAGAGCTTGAAACAGGGACAGAGTTCCTTTTAAAAAAATACACTTCGCTACATTCAGTGTAGCATAACAGTTAGTTATAGTTGTTGACTTGTGATGAGACCACAGCACTCTTGAAACTAATTTCTCTGTTAGTATTACTTTAAAAATCATTATAATATTGATTACACATTTAATTACTACAGATTATGAAATGACAGTTGACTATGTTCATCATACTCAGCACATCATATTTATTTTTCTACATTTGCTGGACATAACTCAATTTGCAAGAAACGCCCTTTTATGACAGAAAAACGACAAAAGTGAACTTCAAGGTCTGTCAATTGAAATGGCATTATTTACTGCTGAACTAGTGGCCCACTGGACCATTTAGACTACAACACGGTGGATAATGATAAATTAGCCAACAGTTAATTAGTATTACAAAGTGTTAATTTGATATCATACACTCATTTTAAGATGGCATTAAAAATCCTGCAAATTTAAGATAGGAGACCAGGAACAATGCTGTGAGATAAATAGTGTCAGCCAGTTCCTGTCATCACCATCTGGAATATTATTCTAGGATTCCAGTGAACGTCGGTGACCCCTTATTCTACTTAAAAAGAAGTGGTGGGTGGGGGGAGGGACACAAAATGGGCAAAGAGAAGGAAAAATGTAACAAACAGCGAGATAAATATGTCTAACGTCACTGTAAGCGTGATAAAATCAGCTGTCAAACTGCTGAGGTGGAATTAATTAACGCACAATGTCTGATCCTTTAATGCCCTCTTAATTCCAGTTTTGGTCACTGTCCTGTTATAAGTTGAGTTGAAGGAATTCAGGATGTTGGTGCAAAACTAGTAGTTAACCAGCAGCTTGATACAGTAATAGGTCAATACAAACCCCTATTCCTTTGAAGCAACACATGGGCCTAAAAGAGGCATACTGGCAGTGTTTTCCTTCTACAACTACGATAAAACACAGTCTATTTTCACAATAGAAAAAAACAAGGGACTAATGACAATCTTACAGTCCGAGAATATTTGATGACATCCATTACTAAGGTCAGAACCTTACAAATGCGCCTACAAGCTAAACACAGATTCATGTGGGTGGTTTGTGGACATGGAGAAGATAAAGTGCTCTTTGACTTACTCTATTATGGGAAATAAATGAGTGCAAAGGCAGACCAATACCCCTGAGGAACACCCAGAAATTCAGAGGATGTCCACGTAGCTGACTTCAAAATAGCAGCAAAGAAAATTAATTTCTCCCAAAACAGTTTGTAAAAACCTCCTGTGGTCAACCCACTACAAACAAACACAAACTAAAGTAATGCGCTACATGTACAAAAGGTTGTGGCACAATTAAAAGTATCTGTAGAGAGTGAAAGAGAATGCAGTGCCTCTGAGCCAAGGCAAATGCTGGCTATGCCTTCCACAGCAGAGTCTTTAGCGGGGATTCATCAAAGGTGACGGCGCCGGGAGAAAACAACCCTTTCAGCCCCTATGACGGATGGCAGTTCCCAAATACACCCATTCTTGAGATCAATCTCTGGTTTACTCAGGGTTTAAAACAACATAACTGAGCACAGGAAGGGAAATGGTCAATACTGCCTCTGACCTTTAACAAGAAATAAAACAAGACTCAAACTTTCTACAACATGATGAGAGGGAATTGGAGAAGGGTTTTGTTTTCAGCCAGAGAGACGTATGATAAACTACACAGATATGTGACCTGGCAGAGCACATGAAAAAGAAATTACTTTTTCCATTTTAATAAACATCTGTATTCATGCTACTGCATCTGAAGAAAGACAGTTTATTAAGCTGCTTCTTTTAAAGGTCCCATGTTATGCTCATTTTCAGGTTCATATTTTGAGTTTCTACTAGAACATGTTTTGATGCTTTAATGTTCAAAAACACATTTATTTTCTCATACCGTCTGAATAGATCTGTATGAGAGTCTGAGTTTAACGTCTGTCTCTTTAAGCCCCACTTTCTGAAAAGCCCAGTCTGCTCTGATTAGTCAGCATTTCCGGGTCTTCTGCATGTGCGCTCTGAGAGTCTCTGCACCCTCATTGCAGCCAGGGAATGACTGTAACGGCACTGTAGCGGCACTTTCTACCTATATACGTATATAGTAAAGTTGTGACATCACAACCGTACAGAAGTCCTGAGAGCTCGTTTAAAGGCACAGTTTCTGAATATGAGCTGTGTGCATTTCTCTGTGGATTAACCTGCTTTATAATAAATACAAAACACGTGGAAATCTCACTTTTTACAATAAGAAACTATTATTAATTATATGTTTAAAATGACATGATTTATGTTTAAAATAGTATTAATCTGTATTGAAATGGCTGTGATATGATGCAGGAGAGAACTGCCAAAGAGCAACAGGTGTTATTTTGATGTGCTGATAATGGCATACAAAAGGTCCAGTCCTTCATTTCTATGTGTGGGCACGGAAACAAAGTGATAACAAACCTAACAGCAGTGTGTTGTAATGTTTCAGCATTTCCCTCATATCTGCCTGTGGCCTCAGGAAATGATTACTATTTAATACAAAAGTCAGGCAGAAGAATAATCCCTCTGTCTACCCTCGCTACATTGCTTATTTCTCTTGAAGAGAAACGTTGCTTAAAAAAGGATGCACATTGTTTCTCTTCACTATGACCCACATGAAAAAAAAACAATCGTCAGTTTTTAATTCTCTCCCATATCATCTCCGAGCAATCTTCAAAGTGTTGCATATCAGACCGCAGACAAGAAACAGAGAAGAAAGACCTGTGGGAGAGCAGGCATTTCCATGGTTCATGTGTCAGATACAACACTGGTCCAATGATCTTTCACACACACGCTCTCTTCTTGCTGATGATCACCTTTCCCCTCTATCACCAAATCCAAGATACCTCCCTCGCCCGTATTCATATACATTCAAGGCTGGATGCTCTTGGATCAAATGCAAGCAGGAATACTTTAAACCAAGGAATATAAGCACTGAGGTTAAACTAAAGAACTGCTGCATGGGGTGGCCGGTGGCGCAGTTGTTTTCACCCCATAGGCAGCGGCCACAGGTTCGACTCTGACCTGCGGCCCTTTGCTGCATGTCTCCCCCTCTCTCTCACTCCATTTCCTGTCTATCCTATACAATAAAGGCTTGAAAACTGCTAAAAAAAAACATCTTAAAAAAAAGAACTACTGCATAACCTTTGATATTGCACTCGGACACAGACTAATTGGTTCCATCTGAAGATGTCAACTTTTATATGATATACCATACCTGTCAGCATTGGGATTTGAAAATAAGGGACACTGTCCACCCCTTCCAGTTACAAAAAAAAGCATGACTTTGACCTATGCTCTCTTTATTAAGTACAGGTAAGCCTCATCTCCTTGGGTGAGACAGCTTTCACAGACCTTTAGCCTTTTTGGCAGGAACTCCTCCATCCCTTTCGGTTCATCCGTCCTTGAATCATCATGCTGCCCTTCTTCGTCTTTTTGTTTTATTGGTAGGTGCCTTTTGATTGATTGACTTCTCATCACTAGATATTGCAGCCAGTCAGGTAGTTATGCCAACCTTTTTTATATTCCTAATTCTACGGAGAGGTTAAAAAATACAGTAGTTTTATTTGGGGAGCGAAGGGTAAAGTGCAGGAGGTTTGACAGGTATGTTGTATAAAGTGTACTTTTATAGAACTTTTATATACTTTCATTGTATTAAAAGCTAAATAATTTGTTAAAACAGCACCACACCATAGTTTAAAGCAAGTTTGACTCAAAAAGAAGATAAAGTGTCAGAGATTTTCAGCTGCTGATTAAGACATATTTAGTGCGCTATAGTGAGTAATTACAGAAACAATATGGTGTATGTGGGACTGACTCAAAATAAACTACAATGTCCATGTTTATGTAATGAAGGAGCATGACATCCAACCCTACAGTGTGGCTCATTGATGTGTTTCTAGTAGTTTTAATAGGATAATACTTTTCAGACAAGAATGGAGCTCTATGGCACAGAGGAATAAACTGACGATACTTCTCGGTAGGATCAACTTAATGTTGGATTTTTTTATTATACAAGATTTGTCCGCTATCTCACTAATGTTTTTAGCTGTGAATTCAATAGTGTATGGTTTATATATCAATATCATTCTGTTAATGGACCACATTGCACATATCAGTGATGTTAAAAGTGTTTTGTTGTATGCTGCTGAACAACCTATGTGTCATCCCAACAGGTGTCTCTGTCAGGATCAAGGCCAGCCTTTATCAGTTCATTACAGTAAACCACAGCCTCTTCCATGCTGTCACACCCGAGCAGCTGTGGCCGGGGTGTAAGCAGTCATCAGAAAACATTTCAGATATCTCTAGCGGTTACTGTCTGTTGTCATACCCTTGAGCCTCATTCTGAGACTAGATGAGCAAAAGTTTACTGGATGACTCTGAGGTATGTGCACAATGATGGGAAAATATGAAAATGACCACAACCAGCACAGAATGTGAGTACAGGGAAATGCCACTTTACTGCAACTTTATCAATCCAAGGAAAACAATACATTTTGCTATTATATTGAAATGTTTTGCTGAAAATGATTTGCTTGATTGGTAAAGATTTTGTAAATGAAAATAAAAAATAATCCCTTACAAATGCATTTTTTTGTGAGAAAAAAAATAGCTTAACCTTGATTTTTTTTGTCTATGCAATTAAATTCATTGGTGAGAACGTTTTAATCCCTGTCTCCGGCTGATCTCTGTCTTCAGCATTGTATTTATCAGTACTAATGAAACAGTGTAAATGGTATTTCTAAAGCAAAAGGTCACACTGTTTAACATGCCTCTAATTAGTATTCGAGCTCTGGCGGGTATGGCTTTAAGCCAAAAATTGTGCAATGCATCCTACAATTGAAACAAATTTGATTCTTTGTTTGACTGTGCCTTTTAACGTCATATTGTTCCTCCTAGACTGTGAGTGTGTGTTATATAAACACACTCTGATGACAAGAGACCACTCCATCATTAACAGAACCCAAGTTCCACTGCAGTGACTCGATCTCTCCAGACAGGAACATCAGAATTCCTGGAAAACTCTAGCTTTTTTTGTTGCTGCCATTAGGTTGAAACAAAGCACACACATTCCACATAGAGGGGGGATGAACGACCTCAGATAGCTCAACACTACAAATGCAAACTCACTTTGACTGATTGCTGCGGTCTTTGGTGTGATATGAAGCTGGTCATTAAGTGATATGGCAAGATAACAACGGCAGTTGGCCTACCAACCTTTTTTCTGGTGATGCCTGAATTTTGGCAGCAGATGGCTCGTACAGTACAGACAAGTCAGTAACATCTAGGAGGCAGATAAAGGAACAATAAAGTTCTGACTGAATTTTCATTATTAATTTATTTGCCAATTATTTTCTTGATGCATTCATTAATCTTTTGGTCTTTATGATGTCAGAGAGTAGTGAAAAATGCCAATTTTGTCCACTCAGCAGATGTGCGGCAGGAATGAGTCCTAAAACCCAGAAATCAGCTAGCATTTTTGCACTTCGTCTCAAAGTCAATGTTTTTTTAATGGATTTTTGGTTATATGCCTGAAATAAGGTCTGTCAGGCTTTAAGCAGTTGTAAACGAGTGGTTTAATGAGGCTACAGAGGTTGTCAGGGACATTAAAGATTATCAATCCAAATACGCAAAACCATTTGGAAGCTAGAGATGGAGATTTTGTATGCAAAGATTTTTTGCTGAAGAAAATGTCTAAGTATTATAATCTTTTGTTCACCACAGTGCTTATATTTTTGCATGGCTCGAACCGTTGTGGACCCTGGAGTCACCTCAGTTTAATACCTTGGTTTTGTTTGTTTATTTGTTTCTGGTATTAGTGTGTACGTGTGTATGTGGGGAGGGTGGGTCATCTTAAAAGTAATTAACAAGCAATTTGCTCCACCTAGGGAAGCAGGGAAGTTACTCATGCGGTGCACCCTGACAAGGTCACTGGCTGATAGATGAGCCTGAGCACGGGGATTTTTCAAAGATTGTGAAGGCAGGCAGAACTGTGGGAACCGGACAATTAGTTGGTGGAAGGTAGGACGCCATGTTGGATGATGACCATGAGGCTTGCTTACATGGACACTCACCCAATGGCTAGCTAACGAGGAGAAAGCAGACACCTGGGCTCAGCTAACACAGTCATTTATCTTTGAGGAGCCTGAGCAGGCAATTTGCCAGCAGTTTAGGAAGAGCATGTGCTATTTACAATCAAACAGACGTGGATGAGGTCAATAGACTGAGTGGCAACATAAATATTTCAGACATAATTTTGTAGTATTTTGCAGTAGCCTTTTGTCTTATTATACTTACACATTTCCTAGATCTTATTTTATGTTGTAGGAAATATACGAGGCACACACAATATATCTGCCTTTAAACATAAATTTAAACTCCAGTGCATTTCACTATTTTCACTATTAACCAAAGAAAACAGTTAGTTTTTAGCTTGCCCCTTCCTCAATTTTGAGTTACAGCACTTACACATACAAACAAAGATTTCATATTCTGCAATCAGATAAGACTCTATGATCTTTGTCAATATCTGTATGATTTCACAACCTCGAGGGAACAATTCTACTGAATTCTGTACGCATACACCAACATACAACACCCTATCAGACGTCAGTGCAAGCCACTGAAAATGTGTGCGATGTCTACTGCTAGATTACTTTTACAGCTTTTGAGGACCACATTGCCAGGTTAGATTTAGAATGATATAAAACAGACTAGTTCCTAGTTCAGTTCATATACCAGGTACAGTCTCCTTGGAGTTAAAAGGTTTACTGTAGTTCAATATCCATGGTATTTTCAGGACATTCTGCCACAATTATTATAAAGGCTATAAAGCATCACACATCGTGGCATTTAAAGACCTTTTAAAGAAGACAAAAATAATGTCCCACATGCACCTGGAGCTTCAAAGCCTCCAAAAATCCAATTTCTGGACTTGAAATACACCAGGCATTTGACAACAGCTGTTAATCAGATAATGAAAGCCTCACAGTTACACAAGCACACTTGTGGAGAAGCAGCTATAAATTTTTTGCCATGACAGCATACGAGGGCAGGGAGAGAGTGAGGGTGGGATTTGGTACCAGGCACTTGCCTTCCCAACATAATGACGCATCATACTCTATGGTGAAACACACTTCTGCCATTTCCCCTCTGTATACTATTTAAAGCTATTTACCCTGCTGAACGCAACAATTCAGGTTCCTTACAGTAACTGCTAAGAGAAATATGTGGCAAGCAGACTTTCAAGGTATTATGACATGGCATGATGTGTCTTCTAGTCTATGAATCCCTTAAAATACACATATTTTTGTGAAAGATGACGTGAAAGCTGCAGTAAGGCCTCGAAATGGAAAACACTCCACAGTGTCTTCAGCTAGGGACCCAGCCTACTCAACACCTCGGATGTTAGTAACCTGACTACATTGTTTTAGGGTGAATTCCTGCTCCACTTACCCTCTTCACCTCACTCACCTCAATCACCAAGTGAACTGCCATGGTAACAATACACAGGGTCCTGTTTGGTACAGCAGCCCATCAAGCGCACCCATAGGTCAGCGGGTGTATGGTGGAAGAGTGTTGCCCTTTGACACGGACAATGTTTCCAGGTTGGAAAGTTCTGGGCCAGGGCCTGCCATGGTGGTCCAACACAGATGGACTGTGGCTCTATCAAGATAACCTCTCCTGGGGATCAGGTTCACCTCTGTAACTCTCATCCAAGACATCCAGGGTTAATCTCCCAGAGTGGAGATTGATATCTGGGTAAGAAAAAAGAAAAGAAAGATTGGGCTATAAAGTGATGGAAATGTGGGTGACTCACAAAATTTAGGAGGTTGTGTGTGACCTCTGAAAGAAAAGGTTGCACGAGCTGAATCTATGCAGCACTGACAGGGGTTTCCAATAATCAATGTGCATGATGGTACATATTTTAAGAATTACCAATAACTTTCAAAAGTAACAAAAATGCTACTACAGTAATGCTTGGACCATCTGTCATGAGCATCGTCATGAGCCACCCACCGGCAGTTTTTAGGTTACTGTGGCTTTAATAGCGTGAACCGGAAGAGCAAGAGTTTCACCGGCGCTGTTGCCTTTTCTTTTCCGCTCAGGGTTCAGCATTGGTGGGAGCGTGGATATCATCATCAAGGCTCACAAAATCACCAAACATGAGCGTCCCCGCATTTATCGATATTACGGAAGAAGACCAGGTACGACCCATGTCTTTAAAAACTCATTTTGTATCGTCTCTCCTGCGGATGAGTCGATTAACGGAAACTGTCCACCTTGATTACTTAGCATGCTAGCTAGCGCAAATGCTAACCGTTGCTGACAGGTAACAGTTAACTTACATGCTGATTATGTGACATATGTAGAAGCACGTTGTTAATACTTATATCATTGAACTCACCGTTTAAATTAACTTAAAATCGTTTTCACCCCGTATTTACAGCTAACGGGTTAAGATATAAAAAAAAGTTGTCAAGTTACAAATAGCTAAGAATGCTAGCTCCTTAACAATAACGTCACATCTGAATAAATAAAGACGTAAAACAAATAACAAGTCATTCAAGGCGGACTTTTTAGAACATTGGTGAACTTGATAACATTTAAAAAAGTTACTACCAAACGTTGGCTAACTGCAGCAAAGATATTTGATTAAAAAGGCACTGTGTAACAACAATGCTAGTTGTAACTATACAGCCTATGGTAAAAACACATTATGCTAATTTAAAGCATGGGTCTTTTACGTTCTAATGGCCAAGGACCCCTGAGCTGAAAGTGAGACGATGCAGGGATCCCCTACTAAAAACAATGTATTAAATTGAGTAACATATTAAACTAGGCCTAATAGTTAGGGTGGTCTAAAGCCTATACACATAATTTCCCGGGGCGCATACAATACTAAGACAGTACAATGATATTTTTAACATTTATATCGTATGTTAATGTTAAACATGCATTTGGAAGGCACATTGAATCCTTAAGCTCAGTTATATCTGTGAATGGCTACCTTAGTCGCTACCTTGCCTATAAGCCAGTAAGTCTATCATCAAGGTTGTGTAAATGTATTTGTTTCTTTTCACAAATGTATCTTTAATAATAATATGTTGCATTCATGTTAATGTATATTTTCAGACCTATTTTTGAAAGAAAAAAATATAAAAAAAATAATATTTGTATTTTTTTCATTATTGTGTATGTGTAGCTTTATAACTTTTGTGCATTCAAGTTTTATGTAACCACTAAAACTACTTTTTTATGTCTAATGTTACAGGCTTCAGAGCTGAGAGCCTATTTAAAGGCCAAAGGAGCTGATATATCAGAGGAGAACTCTGAAGGTGGGCTTCATGTAGATCTGGCGCAGATCATCGAGGCATGTGATGTATGCCTCAAGGACGATGATAAAGGTAGGTTATAATGAATAACACTCCTGCTTCCTAGCTTCTGTCAGTTATTTTTAAATTGGACAATAACAGGCATATGCATTTGTCGTAAGTAGACTGACTTATGTTACCAGAAAAGGCACAGGAGTAATAAATAAAATGTTTTATGCCATGCATGTATTGTAAGTGTCCCATTAAGCTATTTCGATGATCCATGCACAATACTAGGATCCTGATACTGGCATATCTACATGCAGTGCTGTATAAATTTATGTTTGATCTGACTAACTCTGAAATTACTCCCGGATGTATGACTATTTCTAATTACTTATGATCCTCTCTTTGTATCTCTCTGTAGATGTCGAGAGTGTGATGAACAGCATTGTGTCTCTGCTGTTGATCCTGGAGACAGAGAAGCAGGAGGCTCTTATTGAAAGTCTGTGTGAGAAACTGGTGAAGTTCCGTGAAGGAGAGAGACCCTCCCTCAGGATGCAGCTGTGAGTCCTTTTATCTTTTGCCCTTTAATCCATTCACAGTATTGCCTCTAATGGTTTTTGTTTCCAAATATCTATTGTTTCCAAGTTTACATTTAACATCAGACCTCAATTTTTGAGCCACGGTTTGGTTCAAACCATTGCTGGGTTTTACTAATTCAACTACAAGGACACTGATGTAGATTGTCTTTAGAAATGAACTTCACAGAAATTAACTAATAGACAGACAAAAAGACAGACACATTATTAATCCCTGTGGGAAATTTCATTTAAAAGCATTGGTGTGTTAAGTCTGTAGTTTAGAGATGGCCTAGTGGGTGGAGTCACTTTCCACATCCGCGTCAGCTGATGGTGGGATATAAACAACAACAAAGATATTGCATGTAAACTCCCTTGGCAGATAATTTACGGAGTAACGGTTATAGATCAGTTGGTCACAGACAGACAGACTTTAACAGTGATGTGCATGAGGCTACACTACCCCCCCCCCCCATTCCCCATGCTACGACACTAAGACTGCTTCTCTTGTGAACTTAACATAAGGATACAGCGATAGGCAGGAAAACAGCCCTTTTTAAAAACAAACTGCATGTGGTGAGAAAACATGGTTTGATTAAAAAAAATAGTTCACTGTTCCATCACTTCTCTTTGTGTTTTGATGTTACAGGCTGAGTAATCTGTTCCATGGCATGGATGAGAACACAACAGTGAGGTACACAGTCTTCTGTGGCCTCATCAAGGTGGCTGCTACATGTAATGCCATCGCCTTCATCCCCACTGACCTTGATCAGGTATTTCTGTTCACCATGATTAACTGGGATATTTGATCAGAAACACTGCCAGTCACATATTGTGTATTTATTTGCCTTGAGCTGCAGTGACAGCAAAAAGGGGGGAAAAAGAGTTGTCCTGTCACATTTTTCAACTGTCCACAGACTGCAGTTTTTTTCTTCTGCAGCTAATTTATGTTACCCGTTTGTGTTGCTGATCAGGTGCGCAAGTGGATTATCGACTGGAACTTGACCACAGAGAAGAAGCACACACTCTTAAGGCTGGTGTATGAAGCATTGGTTGACTGCAAAAAAGGGTAACTACGTATAGGGTCAGACATGTAATATTCATGTTTTGGTATGCACAGATGCAGAAATATAAATCCACAGAATGTAAGATTTCTAATCTCCTGCATGAAAAAAACGGTACATGGCCTAAGAAATTGTCTCGACATGAGTTTTCAACAATGTATCGACTCATTTCACAGCGAGGCTGCAGCAAAAGTGATGGTTGAGCTGCTGGGAAGTTACACAGAAGACAATGCGTCACAAGCCCGTGTTGATGCCCACAGGTAAACTTGAAGACCCTGTTTAACATTCGTCATTAAGCCTCTATATAGCATACATTCCTCATGCATGCATACTTACAGTGGTGTCCTTTTATCTTTTAGATGTATTGTCCGTGCTCTCAAAGACCCCAACACCTTCCTGATTGACCACCTGCTCACCCTGAAACCTGTTCGCTTCCTGGAGGGAGAACTCATCCATGACGTGAGTACTGAAGGATGTGCAATATAAAGTGATAAAAAGCCAGACTGTACAACTATGGTTCGTTTGTGGTATAATCGGTAACACCAGTGTTGTCACAAGTTTATTTACTAGCCAAAATGTCTTTACCGTGCCATCCCTAATGTTAATAACTCCCTCCATCGATTTTTATTAATTGTTAGTTAGTGCTTGAAAAATGCAATTTTCTCAGTGCCTTCAATAGCCCACAAAGCACATTGAAAACATTGTTTTTTCAAAACAAAATTTCCAGCAGTCGTTTGGACAAACCTGTTTATCTTGTAGAATTCTCACTAACAGTAGGCCATGTGTCATGTGTAACGAAAAAAGCCTCTTGATGGTGTTCAGGTATTGGCTGCATTTTTGATATATAGTCTCAATTAGGCACCAGGAATGTTTGTACGTTACCAGCTTAACAGGTTGAGACAATGAAAAAATATTTCTTAATAGGGTGTGTGTACAGAAGAGTTTGCATGGGTCAACAGAAAGTAATTAATAGTTTAGAAATTTGTCTTGAAACCAGTGATCTTTCTTATTACCTTAATCTTGACATGGGTATAATTACAATTTCAGCCTGTAAGAATACAAAGATGATGTGACTACGTTTCTAGAGTCTTATAACGGCGTCTCTCCCTCTTCTGACTCTGTTTTCAGCTATTAACCATCTTTGTGAGTGGAAAACTAGCAGCTTACGTAAAGTTTTACCAGAGTAACAAAGACTTCATTGACTCTCTCGGTAAGTAGCCATAACTTGAGATATGAGGTGCATCAGTTCTACACCAACACACACACCATTTAAAAAAATACAGCAAACGGGTTAATAAATGGGAAGAATGTGCATTTGCTGCAATAGTCTGATTACCCCAAAACCTCAGTGTATTGTACATGTAGTTGGTGAGGGATAAAATGTATCACTGCTACTTATCATATTTGTATCAGTCTTGACATATTCTAAATGTATTCTAAATGTTTTAACAACATTATAGATGTTTGATAAGAAACTAGTTTTGTGATATAATGCTGCTATTTTACGAGTATCAAGAGAGTGCTATGTTTGTATGAATGCATTTGTCTTTTGGAACTAATGTTTCAAACTTTTCCTACTTTCAAGACAGCTTTATCATGTATGCTGTAGTTGCTGTGATGTTAAAATAACTTAAGAAAGACCATAAAATGTTAAGTAAAAAAGTACATTTAAAGACCATTTTAACCATCGTTTCCTATAATACACTCTTATGAATAGTGAACCAATGTACTGCTCTCTGTTGACACAGTACAGGAATGTGTGTGTGTCAGCAGTGTGTCCCTTTCTCGCTACTAAAGACTTTGCTGTAATTACAAGCATGTGTAGGATGCACTCTCAAAACACACAATGTGGAGTGGTGTTTGTGTTAATGAGTGGATTCCCCGACTGCATGCTCCTGAATGTAAAAAAACAATTATCACAGGGAAACTCCCTGAGTCAAAAGTAATCGACTGTGACTGGTTTGTGCTTAATGATCCCTGCGTGTTGCTCTCTAGGCCTGTCTCACGAGCAAAACATGTCCAAGATGCGTCTGCTGACATTCATGGGCATGGCTGTGGAATTCAAGGAGATCTCCTTCGACACCATGCAGCAGGAGCTGCAAATTGGAGCTGATGACGTCGAGGCTTTTGTCATTGACGGTACAAGCACTTCACCTCAAATGAATCCTTCCTGTCTACCAGTGTTGTGCCTGAACGCGTACACTTAACGATAGTTCATGAACTCGTTCATATTTTGGGCGAAGGTTAACTGAACGTACTATATTGCTGCCTGATGAACGTTACTGTGAACGCGTTTATTCTGGTGTCTGAACGGCACACTCTCTGTCTAACTTCATTCAATAGGGTGCCAGATTTCTATAGAGCCCTCCAGGGGAAAACCAGGCTAAAACACACTGTAAACAGGCCTTAATATGTAGTGGAAAAAACAACCAATCTGGCAACACCAGCGTTGCACCGCCGCATACCTCATCAAAACAAAACACAGCATGGAGGCGTCATATGATTATTTAAACAAGTTTCATGACAATTTCGGTGATGATAGGAAAAACTTTACACTTGCCCGCCGAGTTTTAAAAAAAGAAAAATCTACACTTCAGTCACATCCACAGCAAACCCAAAGCGGCACATTGTACTGAAGCACCCGGAATTTCAAGGTGTGCAAAGAAAAAAATCAAACAACAGTCAAGACAGATCCTCGACCCAAATCTGATTAACTGCTTACAGTAGCGGCTCCATTGTCATCTCCCGGCCATAGTGGGACAAACTGTTGGTGCAGTATATTGTCAGAGACCTGCAGCCTTTGAGTAAAGTGGAAAGCCCAGCTTTCATAAACTTAATTAAGGTGTTGCAGCCATCCAAAAAGGGGCCATCAGTTAAAAGTTAAAACTGTTAATAAATTGCTGTCTGTGGTTCTACATGGGCTGTGGGAATAATTAAAAAAAATAGCTTGCAGCAACATATTGAAAAAAATTTTTTTTTAATTATGACCTGAACTACTTCATTTTAAAATTTGTCAACTGAAATTTGCACTAGTTCATGTAGAAAGTGAACTTTCTCAACACTGCTGTCTACCCTTGTTAAGTGTGCTGTTAGGTGAACCAATAATAGCACTCGTAGATTTTGTGTGATGCAGATTAGCTTCCGCTCCCAATTTCATGTTCAAAGTACATTCTATCTGTTTTTATTGATTTCCGTCTGAGCTTTTGCTTCCTCTTAATTCCCTTTCTTTTTTTTCTAGCTGTTCGGACCAAGATGGTGTACTGCAAAATTGACCAGACACAGCGAAAGGTTGTTGTGAGGTAAGCACTCTCATCAAACAACGTCTTACACAGGGGTGTCAAACTAATCCAGGAAAGGGCTGCTGTGGCTGCAGGTTTTCCATTCCAGCCAAGCAAGAACACAACTGATTCGACTTATTCAATCACCTGAATTGTCCTCACACAGTTGATTTGTTGGATCAATTGTCTTTCTTGCTTGATTGGAATGAAAACCTGGATCAGTTTGATTCCCTGGTCTTACAGATCTGTATAAGAGGGGAAGTTATAGCAAATGTAGGCTTAGTACCAATCTAGGCGTGATGTACTTTAGCTTTAAGGCTTTTATTCTTTGTCTTTTTCTTTTGTTTTTTCTATAATTGATTATGATGGGACACTAGGCTGCAAGAAATTACTAATTCACTCGTATGTGGATTAGATGGTATTCCTGAATCTGAAGCTGGTCTGGTCAAAGTTAAGGATACTAAACTTTTAATTCACATGACTCTGCATCTGTATGGTTTGGATTTGTGGCCTCAATACAGAATACAGGCAGTGTCATTTATTTTGTTATCGTGTATTTACTAGCTCTTTAATTAATTTCCTCCAAGTTGTGAGACGTGACCTTGGCTTGCATTTATTGTGTGTCAATTTAACACTCTTTCTCTTCTGTTTTCCACTCAATCAGCCACAGCACACATCGCACCTTTGGCAAGCAGCAGTGGCAGCAGCTGCACGACAGCCTCAGCTCCTGGAAGGCCAACCTAGCAACCGTCAAGACCAGTCTGCAAGCACTGTCACCTTCTGCTTAATCCCACCTTAACATAACCGTCTAGACTGCCTGGCCCTCTAATTCTTTTGTGCTTTCCAAGTCCCCAAACTGAATTGATCAGTTTTTATATTCACCCAATAAAAGAACAGTGAAGATCACCTGCAATCACTCCTTTCTTGTTAATTATCAAAGATTGCTTGAGTTATTTTCAAGTTAAGTAATGTCATAAACAAGTTTTACAACACACAAGGAACTTTGATTTTAAGGTCAATTTCAAAGTTTTTGAAACCAAAAGCTTTACTGTGTCATTAATGGATAATGTATATTAGTCTTTCAGACAGCTGCCCCACCAGTTGCGTTATGATCTCTTCAGAAAGCCATACAGTGACTTTAATAGGAGCTCGTCCTCTAGCGGCTCTCAACATCTGGCTTTAGTTAAAAGACGGTATGCCAGCATTAGATGAGCTGTGGCTTAGGCTGAGAAATAGCCTGCAACAAGAGGGTCACTTGTCTGGGAACACATGAGAGGTGACAATAGCAATGTGAACTTAAGATGACCCTGTCTGCTGGGGTCAGAGCTGCATGACTGTAGCATCAACACATAAAGCCTGTGGTGTACGTTGATTCATTGCCATTACAAATTTGAAACTGTCCACAACGTTAAAAGATACTGTTCAGCTGTAGTCAGCATGACTAACTGTCTTGTGATGCATCTGAAAAGTGGAAAAACAAGGACTTCTGAATTCCAGTTTTAAGTTTACCTTAGCTTTGCCCATTGATGTAAAGTTAAGTGCCATTCATCCCACACAAAGATCTTTTTTCAGGCACAGGTCCAAAACATTAGGATGTGAACTGATATATGGCCCAGGCATTAGGTGTAAAAGGGGTCTGTTGGAGTTCTCTCCCTCTAGGGCTGTGATGAAATCAGCACAAACTGACAAAGTGCAGACATGCACTGTTCAAATCCCCACCCCCACCTCAAATGTGCTGTTTTTTCTTTGACTAATAAAGCCACAGCTCAACCTTGTTTACTTTGTTTTTAGTGGTGTGCCACTCCTCATTCTGCACCGATTTTAAAGTCGTAATCTGATCATTTAAACCCTGACACTAAAATATTTTCACTCGGATGAAATGGGCATTAGAGGTACACATTTATTGCTGCAGTGTGTTCTTTTTCCTATCATAGCAGAGGTCTGCAGAGGCTCATGGCTCACTTCTGTCCAGTTGTCCACAGGGAGCAAGCATCTTTAACTCTTATCAGAGGGTATAAATCACAGAACACATTCTCTGGAGTATAACCTCATCACAGCCACCTGCAAGGTGGAGCATAGAGCAGATATAAACTAATGTGACCAAAGGCTTAACACAATGTTTGCAAAGCCAGGGTATCTTGGTTTCCATCACTCAGTATATTTCTCCTTTTCTTTGCGAGCAATCACTTCTTAGCTACTTTTCTCATTCTGTAAGGGATCTCCCTTGTCTCACTGGTGACTGTTTTGCGGTTATGCCATCATGTGAGATGTCCCAGTTTGGTTTATCTGGTGCAAGCCTCACGACCCCAACTTATTAAGGTCAGAGAATAGTAGTTCTGCATTGTTCAGTGATGAAAAGCAAATGAGTTGATATTCCATTTCAACTGGCCTCTTTTTGCTCGTGCTCGTACTTGAGTATTGAGTTTTTCTGCTCTTCTCCAAAGCATTTCATACAAGAGATATTGTATTTTTTATTATCACTACATTTTTAATTTTTTACAGATAATACGTAGTTACTTTTCAGATTAAGATTTAAAAACAAAATTAAATAAAGATTTTAGGGTACATGAGTGATGGATCGAAATACTTCATCACAAATCACAATTTACTGTGTTTGAGCACAAACCTCACTGTGTAAGCTAATGTGGAACAACATGGATTCCCCGGCGGTACACTATTAATCATTATCACATAGATATGGCTGTATGCTGTGTAAGGTGGCAATATCATCTGACATCACACACTAGATAAAGTCTGGAGTTTCTCATTTTTTTTGTATCAACATTCCCCTGGGTAAATCTAAGACTCTGATGGAATCCAGAGATGTAGCCATGTACAAGAGCGGGGCTCTCACTGCCCTTCAATTAGCACCATCCAGTAGTCAGCCAGATAATGTTCAATTGCATCCTATCTCTGCTTTACATAAACACTGTCCAAGAGGCTCAGAGACAGATATGTGTATTTACATGGAGAGTGTGAAACATAAACACTGTTATGGAGGATTGGCCCAGGCAGAATGAGAAACTTATCTTCACTGTGTTTCTTCATAAGTTGCTGTTTGAGGTGTCTCTAAAGTTGCTTTAGTCACTATTCTTTGTGGTGGAAAACCCCTAGACGAAGTGTATGTTAACACAGATGCTCCTTCTCTGCCAAAATCACTCTGGAGCCCATTGAAACATCCTTTTCCCATAAAAGGCATGTGCCTATAGCTACTGAGAGATCTTGAGAGAGAAGGTTTAGTGCTTTTAAAAGAGTCCTGATGCATAGATCGCAAAAGATAGCATTGTGTTACAACAGTAATTTGCGCCTAACCATTAGAAGTGAAGATACAACACAGAGACTGAATGACCCTTAAGCTTAAAATGTCATTAAAGTAAGACGGCCCTTTAAGTCCTAATAAATCTTAGTTAGGAAGATCAACCAGAGGTTACATGACAAAATATAAGTCATGAAACCATCATGTCACTGTCTAAAATGGAAAGATTTATGTCATCTAGACTGAATAAAATAAGGATATATTTTTTACAATATCTGTTGTAAGGCTATTCAATTATAGTGAAGGGGGGAACAATTAAAAAGTAGTAAAAGTAGGCTACAGAAGTATTGAAGACACCCTTTTCAAAGTGTTATGTTAGTATAGAATATTATTTTTATTCTGTTTTTATCACTTTGAATGTTGTAGTTCGTAATTTTGGGTAGATTTTCCTGGGTAGATTACTATTAGATTACTATTGCTATTACTACTATTATACTATTACTATTAGACCACCATAGTACTGCTCACATTATATATCAAATGTAGTGCAGTAAAAATACAATGTATCCCTTTGAGATGTAGTGGAGTAGAAGTAATCGGTAACATACAATGGAAATGTGAAATATTTCAAAATCGTACTTAGCCTAAGTACAGTTGCCAGCTTGGTTACTGCTCATAGTATAGGCCTACATACACCCAGGCCTATAATATCCTATAAATGCATATTTTGCGAGCTGGTGTATTAAAAAGCCTTCGGTGGTGGACTAACAAGTATTCATATTTATTTCTAAGACTGTTTTTGTTTGTCCTTTTTGGACAAAGTAATTTTCCGGGGGAAATCTCTTTAATTGAAGAGATTAAATATAATATATTAAATATAATAAGCTTAAAAATAGAATCTACCTTAACAGCAAGACAGTGCTGCTTTAAGAGTGAAGGCCTAAAATGATTAGTAGCTGGGAGGAGTAGCCCATCCTGTCTGTGGTATCTGACTCAGATGCCAAAGATAGGATAGGCTCAGTCAGACGATGCCTAATAAATAATACTATTTAATACTTCGGTGTGAAAAGACTTGCTGAAAGTACTTTCACTTTCGTGGGTCCAGCTGCCATCTAGCGTCCACTTTCACTAGTATCACTTACCATATTATCCAGGTAAACGGGATCGATTGGTTGAGTCTGCGCAGGTAGTTCAGGAGGAGCAGAAGCCACATCTGTTGGAGTAAACAAAACCTTTTTTCTTAACCTACCGGAACTGTTTTGAACTCCTCAGGGACCACCACAGCAGTACTTGTATATAGTGTTTTTACCTTGAAACGATGAGCCGCGCTCAACTTTTTCAAAGGAAGCTGTTCAGCTGTTTGTGACTCTCGCTGAATGTTTCCTGACTCATCTTATCAGCGTCGAAGCTGGGACTTGCCGCTCCCGGTTTCAATGTGTTGCTGTTGAACTCTGCCCATAATTATGTGCCACTTTTTTAACATAGGTAAAGTATAATAGACGTATTTGGTGCCGGTTGGTTAAGGAAAAGTGTACAAGTAGTTTGACGAAGCGGGGGTGCGTTGTCGCTGGCACTCTGCTCTCTGTACCGTCAATTAATGCCCCACCCGCTGTCCACGCGCAGGTGCATGCGTGACCATGTTGTGTCATCTGTTCGTACTCCTTCAACTCCTGTCATATGGAGATTTGGCCTGTACAAGGAGGTTACTGTCGAAACACGAAGACAGAGAAGGTGAGACATTGTTGTGAAGAATTACACATTATTCATTGTAAACATGGACGAATTATAAGACAATGGGGCCCTAGGCACAGACAATTAAGAGGCCCCAAATTCTGTCTATATAGGAACAAGACACCCAAATTCAAAGAGTCTACTTTTAGTCGTTTGGTAGGAATTTGGGGTATCTTTGTGGTCATTTTGCATCTTTGTAATTGTTTTACATCTCTGTGATTGCTATGCATCTATTTTTAGTCATTTTGCATGTTGTGGTGGTGGTTTTAGCATCATTTCATGACATTTTATGTGCTATGTGGGAGTTTTGTTTCTCTCTAATTAACTCTATTCTTAATAATTTTGTGTGCCTTTGTCATCATTTTTTGTCTCTCTCGTTTTGTGTATACTGATCATTTAGCATCTCTTTGGGATCATTTTGTGGGCGGTTTTCAGCAACATGACTTTATGGGCCCCTGACCTTATGGGGGCCCGTTAGGCCCGTTCAGTAATCCATCCATGATTGAAATCGACCTATCACCTCTCCTGTCAATCATTTCACCTTTTTTGGAATTGCATCCTAGTGTTTGTAGAGGAGGGGGATGCAAATTCATTCCTGGGTCGCCATCTGCTGTTCAACCGGTTTGACTTTGAGATTTTCGTTCCTGGAAATCTGGAGAGGGAGTGTTTTGAAGAAGCCTGCAATTATGAAGAAGCAAGGGAGGTCTTTGAGAATATCCCAGCTACAGTTAAGTGGGCTGCTCACTGAGGTCATGTCATGAAAGAGAAGTTTTACAGTAGAGTACACCATACTAATGGTTCTTTATTTTGCAGGATGACTTTTGGAAGAAATACACTGCAGGTAAGAGAAAAAGATACATACCGCCATATAGTTACCACTACTATCAAACTCATACACTCAGGGGTCGGGTCGCGGGGGCAGCAGCTAAAGCAGGGGACCACAAACTTCCCTTTCCCGGGCCACATTAACCAGCTCTAACTGGGGGATCGTGAGGCGTTCCCAGGCCAGTGTGGAGATATACTCTCTCCACTTAGTCCTGGGTCTTCCCAGAGGCCTCCTCCCAGCTGGACGTGCCTGGAACACCTCCCTAGGGAGGCGCCCAGGGGGCATCCTTACTAGATGCCCGAACAAGTTCAACCCGCTCCTTTCAACGCAAAGGAGCAGCGGCTCTACTCAGAGTTCCTCACGGATGGCTGAACTTCTCACCATATCTCTAAGGGAGACTCCAGCCACCCTCCTGAGAAAACCCATTTTGGCCGCTTTTACCCAAGCGGACTACTATCACTACTTCATATAATGACATAAGTGTTGTATGTGTAGCAACATTTGTGCCTCACAGTACCTGTAGCAAGTACAATCAAGTTGCTGGTGTCTTACTGGTGTGGTTTCACCACTTGTTCAACAGCGCACAGTAACTTTGAAATGTTTTGCTGGGTCTGCAACCCAATGTGCTGCTCAAATTCCAATTTTGGCTTGTAAATGATCTCTGCAACTCTATTTTGTTTTGTCTTAGTGATAACTATGAATTCTGAATAGATCTAATACTGTGTATCTGCTGCCAGAGAAAATGAAACTTTTCTACAATGCTGCTCTCTAATAATTAATATCACATAAAAAAGGGAAACCATCCTTTGATTTTCAGATGGGTGTGTACCAAACCAAATTGTGTTGCGTTTAACCTGCAATAACAATAAAGCATCTCATCCTTTCTATTACGTAGTGTAACTGATGCTGTCCAGCTACTCACTGTGGTCTGTGATGTTCCACAGATAAGGACAAGCGCCCCTCACGGGTTGATGTGACATCTCTTTTGGTGGGATTGATTGCTGGTGGAGTGGCCATTGTTATCATTGGCCTCCTAATCTGGTATTTTTGTCAAGGCAAATGCAAAGACAACTTCAGCCGTGCAAGGTAAGTAAGAGGGTCTTTCTCCTATTAATGGTAGCTACTTTATTCCTGCACACTTTGACCTTAGTATAGGACTTCTACCACCTTTTATGTCTCCCAAAACTATAGACACTAGTTAAGCTCTGTCGCACTCTAAACCCAGGTACATTTTCATATTCTGTTTGGATGTCTTTGTATGCTTAGAACAGCAGTTCAGATTTTTACAGTATAATTTGTTCTTGACCAGTTTCTGTTGTTCTTACCTGTTGAAGGTCACTATTTCCCAAAGTCTAGGTTGACCTAATGGGGTTGCTTTTTGTCTGACAAAATCCAAACGCATTCAGTTTACTATTATACATGAGAAAGAAAAGCATCAAACACTCACATTTGAGAAGCCAGTGAGTATTCAGAAATTTTGCTTGAAAGTTGACTGAAATGAGTAGTCAATTATTAAGACAGTTGCTGATTAATTCTTTAAAGGGCTCTACTTGAAATACTGAAGATAAAGCTGCCTCCCCTCTGCGTTACTATACTGACGCACAAGTCACTTACATGCACGCACAGCACACACGCAAAAGAAGAGTGACTTCATTCTCTGCTCAGGATGCCATCATTCCACTATATTCACTATATCTTTACATATGTATTTACATGAATGTTCTGAATGTCGAGTACAGCCCCTTTACTCGACACCTGTTCTAACAATATGTTACTGTTTCTTGTCACACCATGTACTGTAGGCTATGTGTAGCACTGGGAGAAAATGCAAAATGCGTTTTGTTTTGTGCAGTTGTGTAACAGCAATAAAGTTGACTTCAACTTTGACCCTAATCCTTGAAGGCCTGAAGTAGGTCACATATGAATGACGTGACATGTTTGTCTACACTCCTCCCATAGCTCCGTTCGGGTGCGACCGAGGAGGAGTAATGCTTCTCTAATAATGCGACGGCTAGAGGAGGTGTCTTTACAACCTGTACTACCACCTGCACCCCCACCCCCTATGGAGGAAATAGACCCACCGGGGCTGCCTTCCTACGAGCAGGCAATCGCAAAAAGTGGACCTCATGACGCCCCACCACCTCCCTATCCTGGGTATTTGCACATGCATTTGAAATTTGCAGTTATGTCATAACTCACTTCTCAAGTTTTCCTTTTCTTGGACACCATTCATAGTTCAGTCAGAGAACTACTTTCCAAACATATTTTTATAACATCTTTTGTTTTGGTTTCAGCTCACGACCTGGAAGTATTCGGCGTTAGTATCTTCAGAACAACACATCTGCATGTCTGTCAACAATAAGCAGACAATTTACAACTGACATTTACACTGAGATTCTCTTCCTAGCATTGCATACCATTTTTTTCAAGATTTAAAAAACTTTCTTGATTATCTTTTTCCACTCATACTTTTCTAATCTGTCTAGTCTGTTGGTGTACCTTTTTTCTTCGCAGTACAATCCCTCGTTTTTAAAATGCCTATGCCTAAATCTACTTGTAGTTTTACAGTAGCCTCGACTTACTATTTTCTCAGGTCTGATTATGCTTTGAAATATAACCCTCAACCTGTGCTGAATAAGATTTATAATACATTTTACTCAGTTTGCTGCTTTTTGTCTAAAGTCAAATGAAGAATTGCTGGATTACTAACGCCCTTAAGGAGCAGTATCTTTAGCCACAGCATGTATAGAAGGGCTGAGATTGAAGCAAGATTAGGATTATGTTTCATTACACGATAAGTATTAATTGCAATTGAAGAGAGACAGGCGCATTTGTGTATTCAGACAGTTTAAGGATAATACAAGTGTTTTTCATATACTGGTCGACCAGCTCACAATGTTCACTTTGTACTTTCAGCAGTACATAATATTTTACCCATTTTTTTTTTTTTAAAAGAATTATTTTTTAAATGTGCAGTGGTGGTTTATAAACTTCTAGTGTGTCAGAAAATGTATATTTGATTCACCAACTAATGGTGGTCTTGAATGCGCTTATATGTGAAGTCAAGTTTAATTATAATAAATTGTGTTTAATTATCAAATGTACTATAAACAGATGGAGGTGGAAGCTTTACAGAAGCAGTTTTTACAATATTTTACATTTACACGGAAGAATATTTTACAATACTGCAAAAAATTATAGCTGTGATGATAGACAGCAAAAACATATTTCAACAGTTATAAAGGACAGCACAACAGTGCATGTCCTTCACTTAACTGTAAATTGAATGTGCGTTTTACAAGCCTGTTGGATGCTGGTTTTTCATTATTATCACATGGTGCAGAAATACGAGGGTTAAAATGTTATCATGTCCTTGTAAATTACCAGTACTAACGATCCATCATGGCATGAGAATAAATGAAGGGGTAACTTTGTTGAAGTTGATCTGAAACATACTTACTTGAATGAAAATATTTTAAGATGTTTTAAATAAAATGTATATTTTGACTATTTTTTGCATCTCATCTTTCAACTACTGTATGTGAGGGAGTGTACAGTATAGTGTACATCCGAACTTATTCTCATTTTTTAAATTTAGTGTGAATAGGATCAGCTATGAGGGTTTTATCAGCCGTATCACATCCCACATCATCTACTGTTTAACTATATGGTCACAGGCTAGTAACACTTCTCTAAAACCAATAGAATCTCTGTATAAACGAACAGTTAAAATCCTTGGCAAGAAACCAGTAGATTTTCATCATTGCTCAATATTAAGAAAATATAACCTGCTGAGTTTGGACAATTTGATTAAATATGTAAATACTTGTCTTATGTACCTTTCCTCCGCTCAGACAGTTCGCCAAATAAGAACAACTGCATATGGGTTCACAAGAGGTGCAGCAAGAGGAGACTGTATTATTACACTTAGGAAAAGTTATTTTAGTCAGTCTGCATTCTCTGTTAGAGCTGCACTACAATGGAATTCCACCCCAGCAACTATTAGAGACCTGAATAGCTATAGTTTATTCAGAGCTCATTTGAAGAGATGGTTAATTGGTGCTCAGCTCTGTCAGCACTAACACTTGATTACACCTTCCTGTCCTCGGTCCGTCTGTGCTGAACCTGTAGCCATCTTCTCTTTTTACTGCGTGCTGTCTTACTGTGGTCTTGTTTTTATTGTGTACCATGCATTCTGTATTTGTGCTTCTGCTTTGCGTGCTGTGGTGTGATGTGTCTTGCGTCTTGATTGATGTTTTATAAGTTGATGTTATATATGCTACTTTGTCATGTTTGTTAACTGCTGTGCATATTTTGTAGTTTGCCCTGGCTAGTAACTTTGTTATTTTAATCTAATTGTTTCTATATTCTATATTCTGTTCTGTTTTTAGGGTGACTTTAACATCTGTCCAGGGACTATAGATGAAAAATAGCCTCTTGGCTAATTCTGGCGCATTTACAGTAATGTTATTAATTTGCACTGTCCCTGTTTTCAGATAAACTAAACATATCAGATAAAAATTGTATATTTAATTCATTTTCACAGCCTTTGGATTTATAGAAAACAAATCGGGTCAATGTACTGTTTGGCGTCCTTCGTAAATACCTAGAAATTGAGCTTTTTTTGTCCAATAAAATTAAACATTTGGGAATATATCACTGAAAACTTAAATATAGGCTATGTTATCTTGTAGGATTTCAAATGGTACTTTTCCAAAATAATATAAAATGGTTATTTATAAGGCTGCTGATTAAAAGTACAAAAGTTATTCCAAAAAAAGTCACACAAAGGGGAGTTGCAACAAAACTGAATAATTATTTTATAGTTCCCAAATTCCAAAGAATGGCCTCATTTATTTATGTATTGTCTCCATGTAGCCTATTTTTAAGCCACTCTTTAATTCATTTTGCAATACAATAGGTAAAAATAGTGTCTAGTTACTATTTTTAAACATGTACATGTCTTTTGTTTGCCTTGTCTTTACTGTTTGTTTTTGCTTTTTTTTTTAACCTTTGAGTTTACATCTGTCTATGCATTGGGTGTCTTGAAAGGCGCACTAAAATAACATGTATTATTATAATTATTATTAAAAAAAGGTTTTTCGGATCTCATATGATGTCAAAAAGCATGCAGGTGGGAGATATGTGGCTGAACATTTGGGTTTGAATGAAGGAAAACTACAAAAACTTCCAGCCAAAGTCTGCGGTGCATCCTGGGAAATCAACCAACATGGGTACGTGAAACCATGCAGGGCTTGCTCGGCTCTCCATAACGGGAGATCAATACGAAAATTACGAAATAACTCGGAAGGTAACACTTTTTATCCAGGATATAGAAACGACTTGACGGCGGCTTTTGTGCGGACTGTGCGGTAGCTCTCACGGGACTGTGCCTGCTCTGGGTCGGTCGGTGGGTTGGACCCAGGGGGCTGCTATGATGTGTGTCCGCTGCTCCACGAAGCTCCGTCGGGGAAGTGAATCTTTCACCGGATGATGGACAGGAACTACCCGACCTCCAGCTTTGCGGACGCGCTGGCTCCACCAGCACAGACCGTAGCTTCTTGGGCCTATGACCGCAGCACAGCTAGTGTCAAGCCAAGGTAAAAAAAAAAAGGGATGAAGGAGAAGGAAATGTCGGTGATGGAGGGCCTAGCTTAGCTGAGGGAGAAAAGTGCGGAGGTCCTTGTTGTTATTGGGGACACTTGAGGAGAAATATGTGAATTGTCTCGCAGTTGTGGAGGTTTTGACTTGTCAGTGGTTCATTAGCCGAGTGTTACTGTCTCCCACCTTTGCTAGTTTTTTCGCTAGCTCAACGTCTCCTCTGTATGGCTATTTACAGAGTTATAACCAACTATAGAGGGAAATTATTTTATCTGTGTAATAAGTTGACCAGTTAGACAGCTTAAAAAAGCATTTTATCGGCCTGTTTTCTTCCCCCACAGGTGTTTGCCGAACCCAAAACAAGATAGGTAACTTAGCTTCCAATGCTAGTAATGTCAGTTATCGCACCTCAAATTAGTTGGACATAGGGCAGTTGGTGTTGTGAGCTAAGAGGCGACGTGTCCAAGTTTTTACACATTTGTGCCATTTTAGTTAGAAGATGATTATTTCAACATGCTTTGTGTTTTATAATAAAATAAAAATCGCAAAGCGTGGCCAAAGTTGTAGAGCTCTTAACTTCGTCCCAACTCACTTGTGTTACGTTCTTCTACTCCATAATAAAGAAAAGGGAGCATGCTTAATAACACAATTGTAGAATCTTCTTAAAGTAAATTAGATCAAATGCTCACAAGCAGCACAACAAAAAACACTCAAGTTATTTGTGATGAAACCCTGAAGCATAGAGAGAAAGATCAGACCAGATTAATTAAGATGGTCCAAAAAATGACAGTACAGAAATTATTACTTAATCAATTTGTTGAATGAGAAATCAATTCTTATGCTCCACTCACCAGCGCAGATGGGTAATCAGAGGAAGCAATTGTGCTTGATCAAGACGATCTGGAAACTTACTGATCAACTGTTATACACTCTAGGAGCCGTCCTTGACTAACACTCAACTAATTGAGTAGTTGATTGAATCGACAGATCTGTAAAACTGAGTTTCTCCCCTTTAAATCTTGTGTTTACCAGAGATGCGCTCATATGTTTCTTGGAAATAAGTAATTCATCATGAATAAGCATAAAAGGTATTGGTCGACTAAAGACATCTTAGTCGATTTAAACAACAGTTTAGTCAACTAAGAAGGTGCCAATAAAATCAAATGCAATTTAATAAAACAGCTTAGCCATGAATTTCAAGAGACTGTGATGTAAATGAGGTTGTGGAATGCATTATCTTGAGGTGTTTCAGATGCTTTGCCCACCCCATTTACAAAAATGAGCGGGGAGAAATATTAGAAACACATTTTAATATAATGCAGTCCAGTGCAATAACAACACTATGACTTTGAGAAGAAACGTACTGTTTCAATTAACACCTCTGTCAGTGTCAACAAAAGCTGAACATAATAATCTTCAGAAATGAAGAACATGTGGCAGATATGTTGTATTGGGTTACATTAATTGGGCATTGCTATATGTTACTCTTTATAGAGAAATAGCAGAAAAGAGTTACATAACAGAAGATTGCTGGTGTGTGTGTGTTTCTGTTGAAGCAACCAGAAAAAGAGGGTGATGACTCCTGGGCTCTGTTCTTCCACAGATGTTTAGCTTATGGCAAGAAGGGATCACTTTGGATCAGTGTGGCTGCATCGGTTTACCTCTGATTTTATTCCTTCTTCCAATTAATTTTCTCCCAAGAGAATATAAAGTAATGTCTCAGATATTAAACTTTTTTTCCTAATTGGCTTAGGCAAATACTATCAGACATCTTCACACTCCAACAGTCATTTTTTATTTTTGGACATCAACAACAGTGACCACTTTTAAAGTTTGAACAGCCATTCAGGTTTTTATAATTAAGAACTATGAACTTAACTATAGTTGGTTATTTGCCAAAATGATTGACATAGTAGAAAACAAGCTATTTTTTCAAATTTTTTGCATTTTCTGCAAACAGGGTCTTTGTCACACAGTAGACATCAAAGACTTTACACAATGAATGCTTGAAAACAAGCATGCTGTTTGTCAGGTGAAGTCATTTATTTAGTTGTGCCATTCACTGCTGCTTGTGAAGATGAGAGCTTTCATGCGTGTGTTTGTGTGTTGATGCAGTTCTAGTTATGGTGCAGCACACCTTGATGCAGAGCTCCTCCAGCGGCAAAGCTACACTTCCACCCACCAGCTTCCCACCTACACTACATCACACCTTCCTGCGGCAGCAGGTAAGTGATGAATGCTATATGCATTGTTTTTAAAGGGTTAGTTCAGCCAAACTACAAGAAACATACTCTTGTCACTTACCAGTGGCATCTAGTCATGCACATATATATATATATATATATATATATATATATATATATATATGTGCCACCAATCAAGATTAATGGTTAAGGAAATTGAATTTGTTGAAAAACTAAATTTTAAAAGCACAGCACATGGGCCTTGTTGTGGACAGATTTAATTTTGTAGTAGAAATTACTTCTATTACAAACCTAATTGTATGCTGTTTGACAAAACATTTATTGGCCTGGCCAATATGTGTTTACTTTGTTGCGCATTTCTGTGGTTATCCTTTTTCTCTTGTGACCACCAGGAGCACTTGACTCAAGCGGTAATACATCTGAGACCTCAATCATGAGCTTCCTGTCAGCCATGGAATCTAGAAGCCTTCAGGCTGGTCCTGTTAGTGCCTCACTGCTTCCTCCTTTTAGACCCCCATCATGGCCTGCGGGTGAGAACACATCCACTGATTCTGTGTTATTTACATGCTACTTACACACCACCTATTGTGGCAAAGATGTTTTTACTGTGTATGTAGGCTTCTTATTTTATGTAACATAACCTAAATAATCTCAAAAGGTACTGATTTTATATGTGACACGGCGTTGTGAACACATTATCACATTTTGTAGAGAAAGCTAAGTTTAAATATGGTCTAAATGTGTGTTTGTGAGAAACATATTCACAAATAGATCTTATCCAATGATCCAATAATTTAAGCTATGATCCAAAACTCCGAATACTATTGTGTACAAGACCATGAAATTTTACATCTACCCCTAATAGAGGATGGACTAAAATTAAAATATCTTCCAAAATGACTTCTAGGGATCGCTGGCAAATAAAGGAAGTCTGCATCAAATAATCTGATGAAAGTTTGTTGTAACTATTTTAAGCCATTGAAGCCGCAAAAGCGATAGCTCTTAAAGGTACTTGGACTGAAGACTTTGACTGAACAAAATTTAGTTGATTGGTGATATCCGTATTTCCACATTGTTGGTTTATCCAGTTTTATCTATTGTGTACACACATTTAATTTATCATGCTTGGATTATATCCCTTCATGTATTTTACCATGTCCTTATTTTGTCTATTCTGTGCAATCCAGGTACTAACTCCTCCACCACAGAGCTGTATTTGACTGGTGCCCTGCCTTCTACTGCCACTTTCCCCTCTCCTGCGACTCTGTCATCCTATCAGCACACTGGTGCCTACCCTTCCAGGAGTTATGCCACAAACCCATCCTTGGCCCTCCAGGATCCTGCCTTCAGCACTTCCACCAATGGCCTGTTTTCTCACCATGACCCCCTCCTCCATCTCAAATCAAGCCAGACTGTGCTTCCCACTGCACTGGCCTTCAATCATCTCTCTTCCCCCGCTCTGGGCTCAACTCTGCCTGTCCAGTCCTCCACTTACCGATCAGCCCAGGAGTCAGCCCCCCACCTCCTGCAACCCCAATTCAGCCTGCTACCCTCTGCCCTGCCTGCCCCTCTTGGTTCCCCACAACCCTACGGGGCCACGGTTTTCTCAGGCTCTATTGAAAGAGCTCTTCAGCGTGAATGTAGTGTGATCAAACACCACCAGAGGCCTTCCAGCAGCCATTCCTTACAGGGATACTTTGGCTCTGGCAGTGAAACAGATGTGTCCTACCAGCAAGACCCGTCCCGTCAGACCCCTGTGTCCTGCAGCCCTTCAACAGGAGCAGATTCCACTCAAGGAGTCAATCGTGCTCCGCAACCCAAAACGGACTTAGTAACTCATGCTTATTCGACCACTTCTGTGCCGAAGGCTAAAGACTGCTCCTCCAAACTAGCTCTGCACCCTGCTGGGGAGGAAGAGAGTCACAAGCAGTCTCAGAACCTGACAGGAGGGTCTCCTGACCATTACTCCTCCCCAGGACAGAAGCAGAACTCTGTAATTTCTAATCAGCAGTCAGTCCAGCTATCCAGCCTAATGTCCACTAGTTTATCGCAAACTTATATCACCCCCCACACCCAGTCTCAGCCCTCCCATTCCACCTCAGACAAACACTCCCCCCTTTACAAGACTCACCCTTCCCTCTCCACGCCATCTGACAATGTGGCATCTGTTAGTCAGACTCTTGTTTACTCCTCCAGTTCCGGGCTGAGCCAGGAGCAGGAGGTCCAGTATGGAGCCCAGGTCCAGGGCTTGTGTCAGGGGAATCTCTCGGAGAGATACCCATCCCACTCTCAGGGTGCCCCAAATGTGACTTTTACGTCTCAGTCACAGGGGCAAGTTTCGGTGACTCAGAGCTACGCCACAGGACAATCCCTTAACCTTAACTCCTCTTACTCACCCACATGTGTGCGGAGTCTGCCCACATCAAATTCTTCACAGGACTACACCCTCATGCAAGCCTCAGTGGGAGGTAAAACCCATGACACACTGTCCCAGCAGCAGACACAGCCCCACAAATATGTTTTGTCTGCACCATTGCCTACCTATTCTTCAACTGCTCCAGCCTTACAAAATAACATCAGATCCTCAATACAGGACACAAAGCCAACATATGGCAAACAGAAACTTGGGGAGCTTCCTATCCAGGACATAGATGCCCTCCAGCAGGCATCAATGGAAGCCTCTGCTGCAGCTAGCAATATGTCTGCTCACAATAATGTCATCTATGTTGTTTCAAAAATGGATGATCATCACAAAACACAAAGCGTTATCCGAAGCAATTCTCGCTCTGATGACCAGCTCATTGGACTAGGCCATACAAACACTGCACAGGTAAAAGATGAAAGGATGGGTTCTCTGAGCCAACAACACATCCATCTAAGCAGTGCCAACGGTCAGGAAACTGCCAACCCAAAAACTACAAACTCTAGTATTATATCTTCACATGTACCCCTTACCTCAGAGCAGCTCAAGCAGCACCCTCTCCACCTCAAATCTCCTGAGTCACATCAACAAAACCACCACAATCATGCTCAGTCACAGAGCCAGACCCCGACAGCCCACACCCAATTCATCACAGTCCCCAGCACTCAGGTTCTCCTCGAGCCCAGCCAGATGATTCTGCTCCAGCAGTCCCTTATCCACCATAGTCAGAATACCTCAAAGGTGGTATCACTGCAAGGTATCCAACCGCCCCAAGATCTGGCCCCTGTTCATGTCCAGTATCTTCAGATGGGCCGAGAACTGCTGGGTCCCAGTGTGACTGAAACCCAGAGACAGCAGGGCACAGTAGTGTCTGAACAGAGCTCAGGATGCCCTGATTCCTCTAAACACCACTATAGCCAGTCGACCAATCCGCAACCAAATGATGCCAAGAACCACTTTGCTCTCAACTCTATTTGCTTCCCTGACTCAATGCTACTTGCAGATGAGAGAAACATCTTGTCAAATGTTGACGACATCCTGGCCGCCACGGTGGCTGCATGTGGCGTCACACCACAAGACTTTGTCAAAGCTACATCCTCTGCCGAGGCTGAAATGGCAGCAATGGCAAACCCCGTTGATTCTAAAGGTCACTTCCAGACTGTGGATATAAGGCACATGTCACCTAGTTTCTCCTCAGCACAACAGGCAATCATGACCAATACCAACTCCCATAACATGAACATGACACTAAATGGAGCTCAGATGGCCACAGACTGCCAGGGTCAGCCTGTTCACCACAACAACAGTTCTGAGCTTGACACAAACAGAGATGGAGGGAGCTCTGAGAATGACTATCACTTAGCCGGACAGGTGTATGACCCCCCAGGTCTCCAGAGCCGAGTCAAAGGGAATACAAAGTGTATTAAAACAGAGGATGGCTTCATCGAATGCCCAGGCGGTGAAGACTTTCCCAAAAAGAAGGCTCGCTCTAAGTCTTCGACCAAACCAGGTGGTCCTGAGGAGGATTGTGGACAGGCCAGACCAGCCAAGCGCACTGGGCAAGCAAAACGGCAAAACTCCAGGGGTAGTGACGCTAGCTCGCCATCTGCCTCGCACAGTGGGTACGATGGCTGCCCCCAGCAAGAGAGAATCAGACAGAAGATACGTGAAGTGGAAGAGAAACAGCCAGAGGTCAAAACTGGCTTTATTGGCTCCTTCCTCGACTTTATCAAATCTGGCCCCAAACAGCAATACTCTCCAAGTCCTACACGAACTGTTAGTCGCCCGAGAAAGCCCTGCACCTTGTCCAAACCACCGCCCTGTACTTTGCCTTCTTTGCCTCCCAAACTGCAGACTCTGTCGGGGCCCTTGATTCCCCATGAGAGCCAAGGAGTGAGCTCCCAACAGAAACGTCTGGATGAGGACTTGCAAAAGAACTTGGAGACTCTCCCATCATTCAGCTCAGATGAAGAGGAGAACACTGGGAAGAACCAGGCCCTGAGGAACAGCATCAGCTCAGCACTTTCTGCTCTGGACGAGTCTTCAGATCGGAAAACCAGGACAGGTAATTATACGCTTAAGCTTCTCAAGGGCTTCCAATATTATTAGCACATCGACCTACAATGTTTTCTACTATTGTTCATTTATTGATTGTGTTTTCGATTGTGTTTTATATCATTTTATATACCAATCCTCACAATTTACTTGAGTTCATACTAATGTCTTAGAATTGCTGCTTCCACCTCAAATGTGTATATAACACATTTAAATGCACCCCAGTAACCAGCCACCTTACCACCAGTAAGGTATTTTACTCGATAAACGGCTTAAAAATGATTGGTTATCAAAATTATGGCTGGCACTAACCTTTTAGTACATGGTTGTCTCTTCCCTGTAATGTCATAAATGTAAAATAGTATTATCTTCGCTGTGCCGTTTATATATTTCTTTCACATTTATCAAACGAGAAATCAATAATATCCTTACATGTTAGTTAATTTTGTTAATATCTTTTAAAAATCACTGCCTGTGTTTTTTTTACTCTTGATGAATGCTGTCTGAAATCTTCTTGTACATTTGAGCAGTCTAGTTGAGCCATTTTCATGGTTCTTTCTGAAAAGGATTTTTTTTCAACACATTTGTATATTTGCAACCCTTCTCCAGATAACCATATCCCAGGTTCAATGATGAAGCCAGACCAAGTTCCCACCATGCCCCACACTGTCACAGAGACCTGTTTGTCACGGATAATCACTCCTATACAGACAACAAACCCTGTGTCATTAGGGGCTGTTTTTGCGCCCAAAGAGGAGGCTAAAGAGACCCCGCCAGGCCAGTTGGCCGTGCAGTTGACGAGTGTGGCCATCGAGGGACTGACTGACGAGGAACTGTCAGACAGCGGAGGGGAGGGAATGTACAGGGAGAGAGACGAGTTTGTCGTCAGGAATGAGGATATCGAAAACTTGAAGGTACAGCCTTGAAAAAGATGGACGGCTAATGAACGCTTGTCAACATGCATTCTTGTGCTCCACAGAAATAAATACTAAAACCTGTTCTGTATGGTGTTTCATGCATGTGTCCAGGTGACAATGAGAGCAGGCTATGAGCCTCCAGCCATCTGGAAAGTTCAGAAGGCTCTGCTGCAAAAATTTGTGCCTGAGTTGAGAGATGGAAAGAGAGTCTTCTCAGCCACCAACAGTGTAAGTAAAAGTAGACACGCCAATACCCATGTATGTAGGACTTTTCAATCATTTAAATTATTTTTTATCTCTTTTGGGACAGGTAACATGTTTTTTTTTCTTGCGTGTTTAGTATCTTGGATACTTTGGTGATGCCAAGACCATGTACCAGAGAGTATATGTGAAGTTCTTGGATACAGTAAACAAAAGGGAGTATGTACGAGTTTGTAGTCGGAAGCCACGCTGCAAGCCTATGAACTCACTAAGGTACGCTAGGAGTGCTAACTAACGTAATTCCATTTTCTTTTCTTTTTTTCAAAAAAATATGGCTGGTGGTGTAACTTTCTATATTCTTCCACCCAGGGGTGTTCAGGTAAAAACTTTGCTGGGCTTGACAGCCACCCCTGCATCTGTTTCCCAAAACCAAAAGCCTCGACCCAAACAACTGAAGCCCAGGGCAGAGCCCCCACCTAAGAAGAGGAGGAAATGGAAGGAAGAGTTTTCACCTACTGCCTCGGGATCATCTGCAGAAGAGGGCGGGGAAGATGACGGTGAAGACACCTTTTGAATTATCTCATTAAATCTAGTTTGGATATAAGTTGATATGATTGTAGTCTAAATCTCTTCCCGCTCTCTCAATGCCTCTTCATGATCTTTGATCTCTTTCACGCACACACTCTTAGAGTTGAACCCTCCTGTGCTGTTTGCCTCACGTGTACTCAACACACGAACCATGAAAGAGACATTCAGGAGCTTTGTGGAACTGCTTGTCAGCATTGTCATAGACGAAGATATGATGATATCACTTGAGCGGGCTAATGGTGAGTGAATTGACTCTTTGGTTATTGAGCTACTGGCTTAATAGAAGGCCAAAAACCTGAACAAATAGAAGCACAAGCTTAAAGTCAGTCAGGTAGTAGACTGTGCTGACTTGTCAACGTGTCTTGTTTCAGATGAGCTGCTGTTGCCACATATGAAAAGAGTGGATGGGATGATCACTGACAATAGGAAACGCCTGCTTCACAAACTGCACATAGGGCAGGTCCTAAAGGTGGGTGGGATTTTGTGTGTTTGGGCATTATTTTTTATCCAAAAGGCTTAAAGGGTTTTTTTGGATGAAAATGAAAGAAACAATAAAAACAAAGGTAAAGGACTTTGACTCTAGTGTATGAACCCAAGTAACTCTCCTATTCTGTGACTTCAGTTGGCTTTAGACAGCTTCCCAGAGATCTCAGTGGTGACTGAACTGAAGAAGGATGGAGAAACCCCAGCATTTAAGGTGCGTCTCAGTGGAAAGGCCTACAACAAGAAAACCATGAAGCCCTACAAGATGCCTAATAAAGTGCCACAGGTAAGACGAGGTCATGATTTGGTCAAATTCACTGTGCTCCCAATATATGTCCAGCAGAGGGCACAGTGACACCATTTTGTGTTTCTTACTTGGTCATGTATTATGTTGAGCACTGACGCCAGGGTTCCCTTTCCTGTCATTATGTCTCTAAGTAGATGAATATCTGAAAATAAACTGAATTTTCAAACGTCCTTGAAAAGCATTTGCTATGGTTTATTCCCTTTCTAGGAGTATACAGTGGACCAACAGAAAACTCAGTGGTTCTCTCTGTACCACTCTTTGCAGCATTACAAGTACCACACATACCTTATGTGTAAGGACGAGGTGAGACATTGTTGTACACGTGTATGTTTACTGTTCTAGCTCATGTTGAATTTAATGAGCTGTTTTCTGTTTAGGTGCTTAGCAAATGTTTGTTATTCTAGTGAAATGTCACAGTAGTAAACTCTTTTCAGAAAAAAAAATCAGTTTGTGGTTCTGCCCTCCAGATCGCATCTATGCGGGTGCAGACAGGGGACCTGGGACAGGAGGAGACGGTACAGAAGTGTCTGCAGAATGGCGCTTGGGTCGAAGGGCTCTATGATCGCTTCGGAGAGCTAATCAATCAAGTGCAGCAGGCCTGTCGGTGATCCGGCCTTGACAGGCTTGGTACAAACAAAAGTACCAATACTTAAAAACATGAGGGTGCCTCCGGCTCACAATGGCAGCAGAGAAGGATGGAGTGAGTCTCTCCTTCCAGCCACAGAGATTTGAATCGGAGACCTGTCAGCTGACTTGCCTGAAAGACTTTCAGGGGACTGTGGCCTAAAAGGGGCAGCAGGTGGACAACAGGACAACAGTAAAGTAATTAGTCACTGCATCCCAGGAGAAAGCAATACCTTGATCAACAGGGGACGAGGACTTGGGTTTTTGCAAGCATTTTTGGTCCACCTAATGCTTCTCCACAGTCTTTCTAGTTGCAAGCCCACTTCCTTATTGGTCTTTTCATAGATTAATATGTTTTTATTATCTTTTTTTTTGTTTGTTTTAGTTAAATGCCAGCTTATAACCAGTTAGTATGCACTAGATAGAAAGTAATCGTCAAAGGAAGATAGAGCACAGCCATTAAAAATGCAGAAATCTGATTGCCTACAGTTATAACAAGCCTTGACCAATCATTTGATAACTAGGCTCACATACTGAGAAGTTGATTTATTGTATAAAAAAAAGGAAGAAAATTATATATATGTTATGTATAACCGTAGTTATATACTGTTTGTAAAACATCCATTTTTTTGTAATGGAGCGTCAACTTATATATAATGTACATTTTGTATAAAAGAAGAGGGAGGTGGGAACTGCAGCAATTCTCTTCAGGAGGAATTTAGTAACTATATACTGTATCTATATTGTGGTTTAACTTTAGTGCTTCAAACTACATTTTGCTTGTAAGATGCAAGCCAGTGCTGTTTCAGTACTGCTTTTAATGAATTTTGTTAATCAAATACTATGACCTTGGCTTACCTGAGGGTAAAGTGAAATACATAAAAGTTGTCTTTATACTCCTTTCCAGACATAGCCCACATTTTATGACAAATAGATATATATATATTTTTCACAGAAGTAAATATTATGTTCTCATTACAATTTCTAAGACACTTTTTGATTGTTTTTTTCACAATTTTCTAAAAATGGACTCTTTATAAGTCAGTTATCAATTTTATGCGATCAAAAAATAATCTTGTTCTTTACAGATGGAGTTTGTAAATAAAGTGCCGCATGTATTAGATGTTTGCTTTGGTATGTTTTGTCTGAGGTGGATAACCCCTTCCCATTTCCCAATTATCTGGAACAGATAGATTTTGAAAATGCTTTGTCAGAATAAAAGTCTTAGCTCTGACATCTCCTTCAGACATTAATGCTAAAAATCCTGCAATTCGCATCCTTACTACTGGATCCGACACTTTTTGAACAGGAGATTCTGAGTGCAATCTATTTCAAATTTCTCTGAACAACTTTCACCGGCAAGACTGGTTTGGAATTTAGCAGTTACAGAGTTGGACTGTGTGCCAAGGTTGTTAGGAACATCAAAATGTGCTCCATTACATAGTATATCATGTCCTTAGTCTTATTTCACAAGCTACATTGATTGCTATCTTTGATGTTAGAGGGAGGAAAAGCAGGTGAGAGTGATATTATAGTATCTTCTACCTCCTAAAGCCTCAACAGTGAGTCCTGGCATCCCAGGGAAGTCAAGTAAACAATAACAATCAGAACTTTGCACTCTCCAACTGGAAAATAATGTGTCCTCAGCTCAAAAGAGGTCTGTGTAAAACGTCACCTCCTTGTTGGAGTGTGCTGTTAATATTGGCTCATTCATGGGGGGGGGGGGCATTGTCGTGATGCTCGCCCACCATGCTCTCATGACCAAACCATTCGCTGTAAATGTGCAGCAGACTGTTGTCTGAAAGGGTCTTGAGCCTGTTGAATAAAATATGATTGTCCAGCCACAATGCAAAATTACTGGCAATCCCCAAACAAAAGTGTCTCTATGCTGCAGCGACGGCTTTGTGAGGAAGGCCACTGTCCTCTGTCCTTTGGAGTTGCGGAGGACGGCCAGTCAGGCAAGCATTTGAAATTCCAGTAAGGGCACAACTGTTAGAGACAGTTACTCAATGTGTGCTCTCCAGATGAAAAGCATATGCATTTTTATGCACTGCATTGTTCCATATGTGGGAAATGGAGTGTGAAGATCCTTGAGGCAGCGTGAGGATGTGAGAAGGGCACAGTAACTGGATGGCTGTGTGTTTGATGAGACTGCAAAACACTCTTGGTTCTATTGGTTTGGAAAATGCCCTGTGGTAAAACCTAAGACTGTGTGGTGATGGTGTAGTTTTAAAGATGTGTTAAGTCACATACACACTTGCTGAACATTTACATCTGTGCATTTGGCAGTGGTGGAAAGTACCTATGTGCATTTAGGCAAGGCAAGGCAGCTTTATTTGTATAGCACTTTTCACACATAAGGCAGATTTAAAGTGCTTCACAGCACAACATGTCATGAATTAAAATGCATTACAGAAAGAAAAAGAGAATAAAAACATAGACAATAATAAAAACAGTGCAGACGTTAAAAGTGCAAAGATTTAGCAGAAAGCTAGGGTGAACATAAAAGTTTTCAGTCTAGTTTTAAAAGTGGTCAGAGTGGGTGAAAGTCTCACATCTTCAGGAAGTGTATTCCAGTTGTTTGTTGCATAATGACTGAAAGATGCTTTCCCTTGATTTGAGTTTACTCTGCGAACCACTAACAGATTGGCCTCAGAGGATCTTAGTGATCTAGAAGGCTTATGTAGTGGGAGCATATCAGTGATATACTTCGACCCTAGACCATGTAGTGATTTATATGTGAGCAGGAGGATTTTGAAATCAATTATCTGACGTACAGCAAGCCATTGTAAGGATTTAAGAATTGGTGTAATGTGCTCACATTTTTTGGTCTTTGTTAGAACTCTAGCAGCAGCGTTCTGAACAAGCTGTAACTGCCTGACAGTTTTTTTGGGAAGACCTGCAAGGAGAACATTACAGTAGTCTAGCCTACTGGTAATAAAGGCATGGACAAGTTTTTGTCTTGAGCTGACATGAGCCCTCTAAGTCTTGTTACATTTTTAAGGTGATAGTAGGCCAATTTTGTTACTGATATGATGTGACTGTCGAAATGTAAATCAAATCCATAATAACCCCAAGATTTCTGGCTTTATTTGAGGTTTTCAGGGACAGCGATTGAAGGTGTTGGATGACTTTAAACCTTTCTTTCTTAGCACCAAAAACAATTATCTCAGTTTTATCCTCATTTAGTTGAGATAATTTTGGCACATCCAGTGTTTGACTTGCTCAATGCACTGGCACAGACGATCTATGGGGCGATAGTCATTTGGTGATAGCGCTACATAGATTTGGGTGTCATCGGCATAGCAACGGTGGTCAATGTTATTATTTTGCATGATTTGTCCTAGTGGGAGCATATAGATGTTAAATAAAGTCGGCCCCAAGATTGAACCTTTTGGGACTCCACAGGTTACGTTGGTTTGTTCTGATACAAAGTCGCCAATGGAAACAAAATAGTTCCTATCTTGTAGATATGACTTGAACCAGTTTAAGACTGTGCCTGAGAGCCCCACCCAGTTTTCCAACCTGTCCAAAGGTATTGAGTGGTCGACAGTGTCAAATGCAGCACTGAGGTCCAATAGCATTAATACTGAAGTTTTGCCAGAGTCTGTGTTAAGACGGATGTCATTTATAACTTTAATAAGGGCCGTCTCGGTGCTATGAAAGGGTCGAAATCCTGATTGGAGGTTGTTGTGGCAGCCAGTAGAAGCCAAGAAGTGATTTAGTTGTTGGTGTACAACTTTCTCAATTATTTTACTTATGAATGGTAGATTTGAAATTGGTCTGTAGTTGTTGATAATAGAGGCACCTAGGCTCCGCATTTTTAGAAGAGGTTTACTGACTGCAGTTTTGAAGGCATTTGGGAAATTGCCTGATTGAATAGAGTTATTAACTATTTGCAATACGTCTGTTGATAGGCAGTCGAAAACATTCTTAAAGAAGTTGGTAGGTAAAGCATCAAGACAGCAGGTGGATGGCTTTAGATCTGTCACTGTTTCCACTAGAGTTTTAGAGTCTATGGCATTAAAGCTTGCCATCATTGCTGTGTTATTTTGGCCTAAACGGGGTGGTGATCCAACTTTTTTGTTGGAAATATTGATGGCACGTTTGATGCCTTCAATTTTATTAGTATAAAAGAATGCAAACTCATTGCATTTCTGTGTGGAATGGAGTTTGGCTGGTATTTGTGTTGGGGGGTTGGTCAGTCTGTCGACAGTTGCAAATAGGGTTTTGGTCTTATTAGTGTTGCTGTTTATGATATTTATGATATGATATTACTCTAATACTGTACTTTTAAATAGAGTTTGAAGGTACTCTTCTTGATTTTTCCATTTTATGCTGTTATAACTCTTATTCCACTCCTAGTCAGGGGATGATATTGTGCCTTTTACTCTTTAACAGGTCTAGTTACTAGAAATATTTGAGAACAAAGCAAGGATTACAGAATATTAAAAAAAAGAATCCATATTTTTGCCTCTTACCTTTTTTTTCTCATGACCCTTAGCATTAGGTGTGTTTCCATCAGGCTCGAATACCCAAAATAAGACGGGTCTTTCGCCAAAACGGCCCTAATTTGCATGTGAGTTGCTCGAGCGGCCGTTTGTTGGCCCTGTGTGAGAGCAGTGCCAAAAAATGGCCGCTCAAACCCCTGAGAGAAGACCAGTTGCTGATTGGATGTAGCTCTCAGTGGGATGTGACGAGGTAGTGCAGACGCTACAACAACAAGGTGAAGTAGAGTGGACATTTTCATCCAGTGGTGTAGTAGAACCAAGCCCCGACCATAGCGACTTCCTGGTTGATCCAGAACGGAAGTGCCAAAGACTGCAGTTCTCTGAGTGGCCGCTAGGAGTAGTTTGCATAATAGAGCAATTTCTCATTGAGCTCCATGTTGAATAGGCCATTTTCACAGCATAATTAAACCTATTCAAGGCCTGGTACAAAAAAAATAGTCTGTATGTTCAGTCATATCTCCATGAAAACACTGAGGGGGGTGCATTTTATTGTACCATGCTAGTTTTTATTTTATTGTAGGTTAAAGTTTATAAATAATTAGGGGCGCAGGCTCAAGTGACAGTTAGCCCCTGGCCCTCACTTCTCCTCATAGGTATACGTCAGCCAGATGGACGTATCTTCCTCCCCCAACATCACATCAATGCCCTTTTTTAAGCAGAAATGAGGCGGAGTTGATTGGACCAAGTTGAGAGAATGGACCCCGATAGGTATGCTATGTCCATTTTTTATACAGTCTGAGTAGAACGCAGTACAGAAAATGGTCCTTTGCTGCATGCTCTCTCTCACATTTACACACAAACGCATACACACACACATCGTACTGCCTGTCTGTCAACAAACACTTTTACAGCAACCCGAATTTTTAAGATGGAGTTTTATTACCTTTCATGTTACTTGTACATGAGTTGACATTTTGAATCTTACGGGCCACCTTAAATGAAACTATGTAATATATATACTATAATGCCTGTATTTCTCTCTTTGAGAAAGAGTGGTGCGCCGTAACACTGACCAGATCATCACCGGCGATCGAAACCCATCCACAGCGATACATCACTTGTAATGGAAACACACCGAATGAACCATCATTTGAGAGGGCGGGCCCTTGAACTTTCCGAGCGGCCACATTTTACCCGATTGGAAAGAGACTATTGCGGTGTGAACCCTGGTTTGGGTACCTATGGATTAAAGCCTTGTTTTCGCAGAGCAGTCCAGCTCAGTTCAGTTTGTTAAACAGAACAGTTATATTTGCGTTTCCATTGTCAAAAGTTGTGGATGCTACCAATGGAACTGTTCCATTCCATCCCATTTTTCGTTACCCATCTGTTGAGGTAATTGTATATAAAGTAGTTAAAACAAGCTCCACCTTGTCCAGATGCAACAGTAAAACGTGACTTACGCATCACTATTAATAGTACCGTATTGTATCAGCCACAGTGACCAATTTTCTGGAGAACTTTTCATACTTTAAGTATATTTTATTGCAAACACTTCTGTATTTTAAGTATGGTTTAAAATGTAGGACTTTAACTTGTAATTGTTCATTATGGCATCACTGTTTATTTTAGGGATCTGAGTACACCCTCCAACACTGACATTACATATGTCCATGGCACATTTGAGCCCTAAACAGAAACTATGCTAGTACTTCTTCTATTTTTTTCAGTGTAACCTCCTGGAAAAAAATCCATTGTGATCATCATAGCTATAAACAAACTAGGACTTGACTAACATCCCATGACCGATAAGAATGAAGGGGAAAGAAAAGGAAGTATGCAGGGCTATCCAGGCACATGGAGAGAAGCAGGAGAGCAAATATCACTTTGCCCTTGTGGACTAGAATTAATGATTTTATTAACCAGAGTGTTCCCTCTTTCTCAGGCTCTGTTTTCTGTATTCACGGTAAACAGGTTTTACTCTACAGCACTGCAGTCAGCATTGTGGCAAGTTTACAAAATACGAGCAAAGCAATGTATTCATTTGAAGAGTTGTTAAACCAGTTTGGCCCTCAACCAAATGCTCCTTACTCTAGCTGAACACACTGAAGTTAACTTTCATTCCAGGTGTGTATTTTCTTCTATTGCCTTTGTTTGGACATGATAGCTGTATGAATATATAAATATCTTTACATCATCTAGCAAGTTAAAGCTACAACCAAGTGTCCTGAGCTTATGTGAATTCAGAGCTCAGAGAGAGTTTTATGCTAGAAACTGACATGACTATTGTCATGCGAGTCATACGTCATTGTGGTGACAATGTCAAGTGTTATTGTTGAACTTTTTCCCGCCACAGGAGTAAACAGTGGAGTTTACTTTTGTGACTGAATGCAAACAAGATAAAATTCAGATGTGGTATCATGCCATTTTTTATATGAGGCAAAGGGGTTTCACTTGAGCAGCTTTTAACTGACGTTAAAGCAATTAAAGTTTGATAGTTCTTTTTGGGTTGTTGGTTTTGAAATTAAATTTGATCATTCTTGTTCCTGCTCTTTGCCATCCAGATAAATGGTTCAGATTATTAATGATAGTTTGTTTTCAATTTTTAATTTAATTAAATTTATTCTATTAGACATCACAAAGAGAGAGATGCAACAAAGGTCACCAGCCAGTGTCAAACAATCTTTGTTGAGATTCATGATCAACGTGTTAACCCCTAACATTTGTGTTTTTAAAGGTCTTATATTATTAATATTATTTTTATTATAAAGCAGGGTTGAGGAGCGATATAAATACTGTGAAATTATCAAAACGTTCAATTCACAGAGAAAAGCACACAGTCTGTATTCAGAAACTGTGCCTTTCAACGAGCTGTCTAGACTTCCTTACAGTTGTGATGTCACAACTACTAATCTCAGGACAAGATTTGGGTGGTAGACAGGGACTGGTTTCTGTTTATAGCTCCAAGTAGTGTTTACCAATCACGTTTGAGCATGCTTTGGTTGCATGCAGGTAAACAGTCCATGTGGAGAGCATACGAGGTGGAACACAGTGACCGTCATGTAATCCAGAACTCATCGGCTTTTGTCTGGTAGCGATTTAGCTTTTCATTAGCTTTTTGTTCTTATTTTCTGCAGTCCTATGTGGGTATCTGTTTATAGAAATGCTGTCTCTCAACTCCAACTCCGTTCTCATGTCTCAAACAGTGTGTTTACATGCACATCAGTAAACCGAAAATGGCCTTACCCCGGTTAAGGTAAATATCAGGTTATTGAAGTTCCCCTCATATATATGAACGGGGGTGAACGGGAAAAATGACGGAGTAACTCGACCTCCGGTACAGTAGGTGGCGCTCCGCCAGCATATAGCTGGACTGAATACGGCTTTTTTTCCGTTTTACCTTTGTCAAAATCACAAACAGCTGACTTATGGACAGAATTGCAACCGAAACGGGTCGTCTTGGTAGTGATGTAACTTGTCGTTGCAAAGTCCTCCCTCGGTTTAAAGCTTTTTTTCATGTTGTTTTCGGCGCCGTTGCTTCCTGGTTTATTCTATTTCCGGGTTAAAACCACTCCCATGGAGTGGGAAGCATGCGCAGACGAGAAACCTGATAATAATCCGAGAACGCTGTTTACATGTGCGAATAATCAGGGAACTGAAAGAGTTCTCTAGGTCTGTTGATCAGGGTATGAGAACTCAATTTTACACGTGTTTACATTGTGTTTGGGAAAGTTGCGTATGCCCTTAACCTAATTATAATCAGGTTTTTAAATTGCATTTAAACGCACTGAAAATCGCTGATCGGACCTTAAACAATGAATGCTGCTCTGAATAGGAAGTCTTGGCCCGGATATCCACTGGATACACTTACAGCCATTCATCACTGACGGTGCATAGATGTGGAAGACCCAGCTACACTGACCAATCAGAGTTTTTTCAGGAGTGGGGTAAAAGAGACAGGCACTAAAACAGAACATTTCAGATGGAGGGTGAACAGAAGTATATTCAGAAAGACAGAATGAGAAAAAATGTTTTTGCGACATTAAATCATGTAAATATGTTCTAGTAGAAAACCAAAATACAATTTCCTTCTTGTGTATATGCTCTTTAGGGACTTTAGCGGCTGCAGATGAAAAACTAGCCTTCTGGCTAAATCTGGCATATTTACAGAAATGTTTATTAATATACACTGTTCCTGTCAAATACAATAAAGATAAAGTATGAACCTGATACCCATTAAAGGGGATACTCCAGCAATTTAACAGTGCTCTTCCATAAAATTAGGGGGATTCACACAGATTGATAGCCGATATATCCTGTAATGTATTTCCTAGTATGGCTCAAGCTCCAGAAACATCCTATATTTCCATAATGCAACTTGAGCATCTTTCAACTGCCTCCTAAATCCCCATTTCTTTCAAACCCCCCACACCTCCAGTTTGTAACACAAACAAGTCTGAAACCCCAGCCCTGTTTCAACCTTTCAAAAGCTTCATCCACAAACCACAGACGATATTATACAACTGGTTCCGTGGGCTATAATATTATGAGGAGTTAACACACCATGTGTAGAGTTACACACATGCAGTTGCTTTGTCTGGGAAAGCAAACGAGTGACTTGCTCACAACTCACCATCTCTTGTATGGAAAGGCTAAAAGGTAATTTTATGCTCACATAAAATACATAACATTCTCACACACTCATTTCACCTGGTGCAAAAGAGCAGTTTCCTCCATGGAAGAGGACTGTAAACAAACCGGTTTGCACGCCTCACCCTCATTGCACCATACAAGTGCCTTGTGATTATAGCAGCTGTCTTCCTTTCTGTCTCCCTTTCAGCGAGTGACCAAAATTGGGTTTAAAGTGTCATCTAACTTTTCCATCGTCAGATTACACCTCAAGAAAGAAGGCACCGGGTTAGAGCCTCATTTCATGAAATATGTCCCCACTGCAGCTCCTGTGTGTTTACTCTGGGGTGTGCACGTTTGTTCATGATGACAGCCTCGAGACATTAGAGTTCAGTGACCTTCTGCCATGGCATGGTGGAATAGCATCAGGGCCACTCAGAGTGCCAATCCATCTGTAGTCACATGTTTCAAGACGTCCCACAGTGGTATGAAAGACAGAAGAAAATGTTTTCCTAAATTATCCCCACTCTCATTTTTTTGTGGTGGTTTTATCTGTTGAATCCCAATCCCTCACACTTCTCTTTGTCTCACATAGTGGCTGCTCTCTGTACTGTACAGTAGGACTTTATCAGATCAGTTTTCACTTCCAGACTTCCAGTGTAGGCTTTAAGGGTGTGACTTTGTGAGTGAAAGGTTGTATGAAAACGTCGTGGGTTTTCAGCACTTTCTTTAAATTGGAAGCCTGCAATTTGAAAGTAAGAATGTTTAAGAAAATACTTTTTAGGAAATATTGGCAAATCTGCATACTACCTTAGACTACTCTTTTTTTACTTACTAAAGGTAAAACCTTTCACAGGGTGAGTTTTGGTGATCCACCCTGGTATTAACTGTGCCTCTTCATCCCTCTTCCTTTTTTTTCCAGTTTCAGCTCAGGAAGAAAAAATAGAATAAGTTAGTTAAAGCGCCTTTTGTCAAACTTCAGGGAAGCAGAGAGAGCCTCATTATCACGTTAATGCCCGGTCCGGGAGGGCGGTGATTGAAGACATGAATAATGTATTGCAGTGGGAGGAGATGGTTTCGGGGGGTTGACTGTAGTTACGTGCGTGCGTCACAATTGTGAATTGAAGACCAAGGACATGGTCTGAATGGCTGCCTTGACAGTCACTGACTGGAGGAAGTTTTCAGGCACCAATTACCAGGTAATACTCATTTAGTCACTCCGAGCTGATCAAGTAAAGGCTCAATTGTGTTGCTGTACTGTCGTGTTTACAGTAACAGTGTAACCTGACGAGTTTGGCTCGTTTAGTTCAGTAACCTGCTGTGTTGTTTGAATAAATTACATTTCCATATGTCGCATGCTGCTAATTTGGATTTGGCTGAAACTTCCTTAAGTAGAAATGTAATGTGCCACACGCTGCTCCAGGGACTTATTTACGCATACGATGTGTTTGGAAGCGTTTGTGTTACTATATCTAATGGGACATGTGGTCTAATGCTCATCTTAATCGTTATACTAAAGAGTGGATATTGTTCTAAAAAATATGTTTACAGTGTCCACCTGTTTGAAATGTACTCGGATTATATCGCTTAATATATTGTAAATATATATTCCCCTAATTTGGAATAATGGGTTGTGATGTGTAAGTAAGCTATTGGCTTTATTCAAGCTGAATCTATGATTTAATGCTAAAACATTAGTTCAACAGTGTGTTCTTTCACATTTGTGCTCAATACTGACTCAGCAGGCTGCAGTATTGTTGAAACACCATTAGAACAATCTGATTACGCGCGCGCGTGTAGGCGCAACATACTCTATATGGCCTCATCACAGGATATGCTGGTTCAAATTCATAGGGGCCAGTATCCTCTGTGGTTCGGTGTGTTCATATTATGCCCGGAGGCTTGTTCAGTTAATCCCGCTGGTCTCAGCATGTTGAGAGGAATGAAGGTACCTGCCACAGACTATTAACAACCTGCTGCTATTTGCCTGAAGGTGCCACGGCGCGTTTCCATCGTCTGAAATCATTAGTCCTGAGTTTGGTGCATGGTTTGAAAAGTACATCTTTTTTCCTGCTTTGCTGCTGCCGTCATAATGCAGCTCAGGTTTGGTGTTTGGGTTGCGTTAAACACTTAATTCCCATGTGTTGACCTCGCTGCTCCCTCCGCGATTATTTACCTCCACTGATGTGTACAAACACACGGTGCTCTGTTGTCCTCGGCTGTGTTACAGATCAAAACCCTCTTGCATCCTGTAGTCTCTCTACAGAGGTCTTGAATAAAGAGGACCACAGTCACACAGGGAAGAAATGTGGAGCCAGCTGTCCAACCTGGGCTCAAATTCAAGCCTGGTTCAAACAACAAGAGGTGACAGGGCACAGCCAGGTTCCCAGGATTGTTCTGACCCATACCTGACCTCTACTTTTTTCTCCTTTTTAGCAAGCATTAATTGATATTGATCAGATCCGGATTTATTGTGTGACTGATAATCCATGGCCCCCCGATGAGATCCCCCAGATGGTCCTGCCCTAACTCTTAAATCAAGGATTTTATTCTGATAATGCAATTTGTTTCCACTAGTTGTCCTGACCCAAAAGTACAGTATTCCTGTGGCTTTCTGAATTGTATAGCAAGTTTATATTGACTGATATTTGCACAACATGGACTTTAAATGAATCTTAAAGCAACAAAATAAATATTTAAATCAATTGGATTATCACTCTATTATATTTTTCTTTGTCCATATTATGCATATAAAGTAATGCAAGATGTTCTTCCTGCATCTGCAGCCCCAGTTGTTCTTCCCTGATATGCAAATACCCAGTTCAGCACAGTGTCTTCTCCCCACAGAGGGAGACACAGTTTGACATAGATATCTCTCATTAATCAGCAGATCACAGAGATATCTGACACACACACACCATCCTTGGCTCTCTGTGGGCTGTATTTTTGAAACAAGTGGGCGAACATCTGCTTGCTGCTGTACTGTTCCCGGGTGTTTTTGTTTTCCACTTTTACAGATGGGTCAGTAATAGTATTTGTCATGTTGTGTTATCATAACACGGAACCTGGTCTGCTGCCGACAGCGTCTGATTAATGGCCTCTGGCTTTAGTGAGCCTCTCAGATCCTCCCTTAACATTTGCTCAACAGGCCTTAAATATTTCCTGTTGTGAGATGAAAGCCACACTAACATCTCCCCAAAGGCGGGCTCTGCTTTCTTTCATTGGTCCGGCTTACAGTGGATGACACAAGTAATTTTCCCTCAACAAAGACCCATCACACACAGACGGGCAGATGCTGAGAAATTGGATGATGGAGTGTTTGTGTTTGATTACGTAAATCATCTACTGGTTTGTGTGCATGTGTTAATAGCAAGTGGAAAATACAACAGGAACATACCAGGATATCTCTTGTTAGAGAAGGCGAACAATGATCATTGTCTTTGTTTCCTTGTGCTTGTTGTGTGCGATTGAGTGTCAAAAGATTGCATCAGGTGTCTGCTATGGTAAAAAAAAATCAGGCACAGGTGATGCTCTTTGTTGTTGTCAATGTCTACCTAACCTACTGGCCGACTGCAGCATTTTATTATTAGGTGTTAAACATCTGTTAAATTAAATAGAATGAAGCTTTTGAGTAACATGTGCATAAGCATGGCTCAAAAAGAGGATTTGGGTTTGGTTACTACCCCCGTGAGATGCATTGATCCTGGACCTTGAGTTGTTACACCCACATACAGTAACTTGAATTCAGATTGTGGTTCTCTGACATTACACAGGGGAGAGGGAGTGTGTGTTTGTTAAAGACAGAAAGTCATTTCTTAGAAAGTGCTTGGACAATAGACAAAGCTGAGAGTTTCAACTCAGAAGACGTGTTTAGGAAAGTTGGGTAAGAAATGTAGTTTTCCTGCTGGTTTTCCTTTATTCGTCATACAGTTGATTGCTTATCTAATTAATTGATTAATGGTGTTAATGAAAAATGGACATCACAGTTCCCCAGAGCCAGAGGTGGGTGTTCCTCAAATGGCTTGTTTCATCGGACCAACCGATCAAAACCCAAAGATATTCAATTAGCAATAATGTAAATGGCAAAAAAGCAGCAAATCCTCACTTTCAAAAGCATTACTAGCAAATATTTTGACCTTTTTTCCTTAGAAAAATGACGATTTATGATTAATTGATTAAGAAATTGTTTGTTGATATATTTTCTGTTGATTGACTAATCATCTAATAATTTCAGCCAGGAGTAGATATTTGAGTGGTTCATAGAGCTGCAGCTAACGATTATTTCCATTATTGAATAATTTGCAAATTATTTTCTAGATTAATCATTTTGTCTATAAAATGAAAAAAAAAAAATATATATATATATGTCCATCCCGGTTTCTCAGAGTCCAAGGTTTTGATGGGCTGAAACCCAAAGATATATATATATAAAACAGAAAAGCAGGACCATTTTCTGCCATTTTTGCATGAAAATTTATTATTTAATCAATTATCAAAATAGGTGGCCACTATTTTTCTGTCGATCCCTTAGTCAATTGATTGCTGCAGCTAGTCGCCCCACGTGTGCATCTGTGTGTGAAACTGTTGCCATTGCCAGTTGGTTGACATTTGTGCAGCAATTAAAACATGAATGATGTGGACAGTCACCATTAAATGTCCAGAAAGCTCATTCTCTGCTTTTCCTGGCTGACATCAGAGTTTATCACCTTCAGCTCTCATTCCCACTCCCCTGTCTTTCCCACCCTCCGTCCTCTGACTCTCTGCTCTCCTCCTCCATCAGAACCAGGCATGGCTGGGAAGCCTTTCCGAGCCACCTACATCTGGAGCAGCATTATCTCCAGTCTTCACACTCATGTGGAGGTTAAGCGCCGGCGTCACAATCTCAAGTCTTACCAGGACTGCTTCCTGGGCTCAGAGGCAGTGGATGTGGTGCTGGCACACATCACTTTAAACCGTTTCTTTGGTGATGAGGCGGTGCCCCGCTACAAGGCCGTCCGTCTCTGTCAGGCCCTGATGGACTCGAAGGTGTTTGAGCCAGTGGGCGTTAAAGTATTTGGGAAGGAAAAGAAACGAGACTCATTTGAGGACAGTAGTTGCAGTTTGTACAGGTTCCTGAGCCCGACCACCAGCTCCTCATCATCGCTGACCAACACCAACTGTAATTCCACTGGCACCATTGAGAGCGGCTATGACTCACCGAGCATTAACAGAAACAGCTACAGTCCGTCACGTGAAAGGTACAGACTCGTGTCATAACATCTTCAAAACTCATTTTTGATTTGCTTTGTTCTCTTTTTTCCAGAGCTAATCCCAAATCCAGTATGGCTTTGGACTGGGAGCCTCTGAAAACTAGTGAGGCATGACCTGAGGCTCTTGAAGTCCATCATGCAGTCAATGTCTTGATTCAGTTCCATTAATCCCCTCATTACCTGTGTGGCAATGAGTTTAGAGGTTAACTGCAAACTTAAACATGACATATTATGCTAATTTTCAGGTTCATACTTGTATTTTCGGGTTTTACTACAATATGTTTCTTTATTGTTATTATATTACTCATATTGTCTGTCAGAATATACCTCCCATAAATGATCAGTTTGAGCACCTGTCTCTTTAGCACCAAAAGTGGACTGTGACAGTTGGTTTTGGTGTCGGTTAACTTTAGGCATGAAAACTACAGTTACGTGATCGGTTTTAGCCTTCCAAAAGGTGAGGAGGACACCAAATAAATACTTAGAAAACGCACAAATAACTGCATATTTCATGTCTTAACAAAAAATGCATGAGAACAGCCTGTCATGTGACATAGAAAGGGGAGTAGAATCTAAATGGCTCTGTAACGTCTATGTTATATGGTCAAGTCAGCCCACAAAAAACTGAATGGGAAGGTCTTATTTCACAGTTTGTGGGTTAGTAGGCACTCCAGATACCCAAATATATGCGCACAAGCCCTGAAAAGGGAGTTTTTCATGATATATCCCCTTCAATTTTCAAAATCAAGAAAGTGAACAAGTATTTACCCAAAGGTCAAGCTATTCCTTAAAAGGGATATTTCAGGTATGTTGAAGTGATTTTGTACCTTCAGAAGATGACAGTCAACACACAGGCAGGCAGGTGTCTCAGCAAAGGAGCTAAGCAGAAAAGTGACCAAAATCCATTTTTGCTGCTATCAATAACTACTTCATACAATCCCACTTTAAACAATACCTCAAATATCCCTTTATTTTGAGGCTGGAGGATTACATTTTAGGGAGGCTGTCAAGCATGTATCGAAGGCATACAGGGTGCCTTACCCGTGAGGTGCTAAAACATTGCCTCAGCCCTTTGTGTTGTGAGAGTGACAGCTCCAGACTGGACCAGAGGACAGGCCTGACTAATGGGAGAAAAAAGATTCAGAGGAGCAATGTGCTCTGACAGTTTAAATGAGGATTTGTTATTTGCAACGTGGACCAAACAACGTCTTCATCTGAATAATGTTTAAAAAAGAGAAGAGAAAAGGACTTCATGTCCTACTTAGTGTTAATCAAAAAGTGTTCAATGCTGGAAAATTGAGCATTTACTTTGTTTGACTGTGTGAAAAAAAAAACACAAAACTGTGACTGAATCACAGTTACTAGAAAACATGTGCAACCATTGTCGCATTTGTTCCTGTTTTTCTCTCTCTGTCATTTCCATTGATTGCTGTCATTATGTGACTCTTCAGACAAGGGCTGCTGAGCTACTCCACCCACTCCCCTGTAAAAACAGACAATTCACTGGAGGACCTGCTTGGAAACCTCAGCCTGAGCTCCACCGTCACCCCTCAGATGGTCAACCTCGGCCTCTCACAAGAGCGTAAGTCGTCTCGTGTCTGATGAGCATGACATGACATCGTTACACTGTGTTTCTGTTTGTGGACCTGTGACCCTTATGGCCTTTTAACTCTGTGTTTTCACAGTTGTGGATGAGGTGTGGCACCAGCAGGCGGTGTTCAGACTTCTGCAGCTGATAGAGCTCCCCCTGCTGGAGAAGCTTTTAGAGGGTAAAGACACATCGCGGCCTCCCCTACATGGTATGGACAGTGACCCGGACCTGTCGTATACATCAAGCTACCTGGACCGAGAAGTTCTAAAGGCATTCAGTGAAGCCACGTAAGTCCTCTAAAGCCTTTACACTTTTATAGTCTTCTATAAGACCTGGCTTGGTAACCGAAGAGACGCCGGCTCAAGTCCCTATACGGAACAAGAGAGGAGGGTGGACTGGTGGCTGGAGAGATGCCATTTCACCCCCTGCGCACTGCAGAGGTGCCCTTGAGCAAGACACAGAGCGCCCCTTAAAATGGGGCAGCCTTCTGGCTCTGACATCTATTCAATGATGCTTGTATGTAGGAGCTGTTTGTGCATGTGTACATACTTGAGGCCTGTGTGTGTGTTTAAAACAACAAAAGAGTGAAAAGTGAATTTTCTCTTGCAGGACTAATAAAGACACTGATTTGCTGAATTGAAGCTAAAAGTATTTTAGGTGACCATTTGAATGATGGGCAAGTCATTGAAATGGTGTTGAAACAAAAGTTATATACAGTTGTGGTACTCAAGTCCAGTACTCATATTTTTGGCAGTTTTCCAAGCCGTTTTATTAGATAGGACAGACAGGATATGGGATGGGAGAGAGGGGGAGACATGCAGCAAAGGGCTGCAGGTCGGAGTCGAACCAACGGCTGCTGCCCCAAGAACCTCCAGTCTCTTTACATGAGGCGACCGCTCTAACTACTCAGCCACCGGCCACCCCATATGTGTAGTTTTATATGAAAATATCGATTTACAGCTATTTACCTGACATCTCCACTGCAATTCAAAGGGGCTTATTGTACCTTTTCAAGCCAATACATTTGTTTAAAAACTTTAGTTATAACTTAAAGTGAAGACATAGATTATACATTAAAAAAAAACACAATCAGTTTATAAAATATGATGTATTTAGTTACAGTATAGATTAAACTACCCAGCAGTGTATCAGTCAGTTAAAGTACTACTTAGGCTTACATTATGCATCAGTAACTAGAACCTCCCTTGATGCATGCCCTATGTATGTCACAATGTATATGCTGCGTAAATCCTTTTTGTGATTATTCCAACAACATGAATGCAGCACAAATGTTCTATCTCACAATGTTAACGGAATTGTGGAATCATTTGTGTATCAGCCCTGTACCGTCCAGTGATTAATGAGTTTTTCCTCAGCCAATGCTACACTCTTCCACCAAGTTTCATGAAAAACAGTATTTTTTTTCCCCTTTTGATACATTTTATTGCCAATATTTAAAACCTATACTATTACTGTTGTGACATTTTGGATTCTTGTAATTGAGTGTTCTTTTATAGTGTGTTGTTGAAATAATCATGATGAAATAATTATTTTACTTCTAGTTTTTTTGTTTTATTCCTGATTTTAACCTACATGTGATTTCACCTGCAAATGACCAAATCCATGCAGCAGTCGACTTCAAATCAATGAAGATCAAAAGCTTCTCCGACTTTCTTAGTGTCTATGTCTCCCTGATTCTTCACTTTGACCAATCTGTCTACTGTGTCTAAAATCATTCCCCTTCCCTCTCCCCTCAGGGCTGATGAGTGGATGTCAGGGGCAGTGGACTGTCTGGAGTTTCTGCCTGATGAACTGGTGGTGGAGGTCAGTCGTGGCTTGTCCGGTTGTGCTGACGACATGCTCCGGTGTAAGAGACTGCTTTATGAGGTCCTGGCTCAGCATTACGGGAACACACAACAGTCGCCTCTGCTCAGCAACCATGTTTTCGACATCCACTCGGGCATTTCAGAGCTACTCGGTAAGAGCAGATATCTGTGGTGCCGTTTTCAGGAGGATTGAGTGCTTTTACGGTGATGCAAAAGGGCAGGATACATAATGGTTGGATCATGAGACAATGGGCCCCTGGGCACAGACATGCAATAGGTCCCGCTGCCTACTTTGCATAGGAGCAAGACACAATTTATTGTTGTTTAGCCTCTTTTTTGTTGTTTTGTGTCTCTTCGAAATTGTTTTGCATCTCTTTGTGGTCATTTTGTGTCTCTATAGCCCTATTCGGACGGAATTAATTATGTGGGGACATGGGGTAAGGTCATATTTACCAGACGTTTTAGTCCCGTACAAATGCGCCATGTCAGTGAAAATTACGACGAAAAAAATATCTCAGGTAATTCTAATCCCATCCGAATAGGGCTTTTGTAGTTGTTTTGTGTCTCTTTGTAGTTGTTTTGTGTCTCTTTGTAGTTGTTTTGTGTCTATTTTTAGTTGTTTGTGTCTTGTTGTAGTTTTTTTGTCTCTTTGTAGTTGTTTTGTGTCTCTTTGTGGTTGTTTTGTGTCTCTGTGGTTGTTTTGTCTTTGTTTGTAGTTGTTTTGTGTCTCTTTGTGGTTGTTTTGTGTCTCTTTGTAGTTGTTTGGGTCTCTGTAGTTGTTTTGAGTCTCTTTGTAGTTTTTTGGTGTCTATCTGTAGTAATTTTGTTTATTTTTTAGTTGTTTTGGGCCTTTTTGTGGAGGATTTGTGTCTCTTTGAAGTTGTCTTGAGTCTCTTTGTTGTTGTTCTGTGTCTATTTGTGGTTGTTTTGCCACTTTTCATAGTCATAGTGAGTCGGTTTGTAGTCTCCCTGTGTCTGTCTGGAGCTGTTTTGCATCCATTTGTAGTTGTTTTGGTCACTTCGTAGTCTTTTTGTGTATCTTTACAGTCCTTTTGTTTCATTGTGGTCATTTTGCATCTCTTCCTGGTTGGCGCATGTCTCTTCAAGTGACATGTTGCAGGCCCCACGGGGGGGGGGGGGGGGGGGGGGTATGACACTCTTAGCCATTCAGTAATCCATTCATGGGTTTTATTTATGCTGCTGCTCGTGCCAGTTTGATCACAAGGGCTGCTTTCCTCAAGCTCAGCATTTTCATTCTGGTATTTTTTGTGATCTGTTGTCAGTGAACGGCAAGCAAGAGCAAGCTCTAGAGTCTCTGCAACTGAGCCTGAAGCTGCAGGACTTGCGCAGCAGGGAGGAGCTCCGCCGGCTCCTGAGATTCATGGCTGTCGCAGCCAAACCACAGGAGGTTAAACTGCACAAAGAGGTGAGCACTCGTGTGCCTCTCGAGTCAGTACATGTGTATATTTGATCATTGTTAACTCTAAATAATTGTCTGTCAGATTGAGAACAGAATGGCGGTGAAAAGGTCTTTCTCAAGTTCCATTGTCTACAGCAGACGACTCTCTAAAGGAAAGGTGGACTTGATGGTTCTGTTCATGATGGATAACCACTGTGATCTCTTCAAAGTGAGTGTTCCCAATTCATCTCTTTGTGCATGTGTCTAGCGTAGTGGGAGGGATGTAACAACCAACATCTCCGCAAAGGAACTTAATCATTGGGCTGATATAAAGTTGCTCCAGATTCAAGATTTGGAACCTCACATCAGATATTATATGAAACAGAAATCATAAATCAAACATGTCTCACTGTGTAAGATCAGAGACGGCCACAAACTAATGTAATAATTCTTCTTCTCAACGCCACGTCTTATTTGCTTTGTTTTCCACCAGATTCCTGTTTCACTGCACAAGATGGTCAGTGACAGAATCATGAATATTGTGAAAGGGAAGGATCCAGATGTGATAACAGGTTTGCAGATTTTTCTTGTATAGATTCCTCTTATACATTTTGTCGTTTAACAACTGTTTGTGTGACTCAAGAACCCCCCTCCCTTGATATGAATGAAGACAAACCTTTCCTCCACTTAATTCCTGTTTCTCCAATCTCTCCTTACCGCAGGATCAACATACTGCACAAGAGTGAGTTCTCAGGCATACTCAGAAAATGCACAAAAAACCACTAAAGAGGAACTTTGGTCATTACTCCGGACAGTCCACGAGAACCCTAAACTCTCTGCTAAAGAAAAGAAACGGCTGCTGGGACAGTTTTATAGAGGCCACCCGGAGATTTTTGTTCAGTACTTTGGAAATAGATTGTCCAGTGTCAACGTGGTACTACAGTGATATTTATTAGTTTAGCAATTAATGTATTCATTTGTTATAATGTAAAAAAAAAGGGTAGATGTAAGAACAATAAGCTAATGTGGTGTAAATGATATGAAGATGTCCAGTGTATAACGTGGGTTTGTATTTGCTTGTATGTAAATACTTTTAGTACTACTACTGAAAAAGAATGTGAATTTTAATTGTGACATGTAATAAGCTGCGATATTTAAGGGCATATTTCATATCTTAGATATTTTCTTTGGTGCCGGACACTAACATGAAATGTCCTCGTTTGTTATATATGAGACTGTAACTCTCCAAGAGTGAAAAAATGAACCAAGCATTCTCAAGATTTTTTTTTTTTTTTTTCAATGTTTTCAAACTGCAACGCGTCTTGATGGAATTCAGACAAGTCTGCATGTATCGCTTTTCAATGGATGTATTCTTTGTGCTTGTGCAATAGGAACAGTGTTAGCAATAAAAATGTATCGGTTCATGTGGTTTCTCATCTCATGTACAATGCGATGCACAGTGAAGCTATGTCTTGAGGAGCCCTCAAACGGAAATTTGAACCCGGAAATTTGAAAGTCTGATGTGCTGTAGTAAACAGTCCGATGCATTCATGAGAATGAATCAGCCCTCTGGGGTTTTTGTTGAAACATATAATCAAAACAGATGTTTTACGTTGTTTTTTTTTCATTTTTAACTTAAAACCTTAGCTGCATTTTAGTGGTATCTTCAGGGTTCTGTTTTGAATAAGGTTTATGTATTCCTTCTAATCAGCTGAGGAAATCCCATCCACATTTCCAGGTGACAAAATCATTCCCAGACGTGAGTTGAAACCACTCACATCTTGTTTTTATTTTGGCAAATCTAAATAAAATTCAACTGGAATTGTTGAACATTCATAAATTGTACATTGCCCCTTTTCATTGCAGTATCAAAACGTATGTATTGTTATGAAAAGAGAACAAATGACATCTGATATGTCAAGTAATTTATCCACATAACACAAATAATATTCTTACGTGACCCCACACAGGCATTACACATGATTTTTTTCTGTTAAAAACAGACAATTCCCTCCATCTTTTAATTGAATGGAAAAAGTGTGAAAACACACTGATTTATGCTATTGAGGTTCCAAGTCAACTAAAACTTGTGAAATGATGTGCCAGACTGTATTTTGTAAAATAAAAAGTAGTATGGAACTGTAATGTTGAGTTCCCTTTCTATAAAATACTATTGTTGTTTACATCCATAACACATAAGCTTTCATCTCAACATCTCTAGAGTCCAGTTTAAAAAAACAAACAGTAGGGGCCTCTAGCTCACTGGGTAATGTGTGCATCCCAATGAGCTATATGACCTACAGCCTTTTACGTCATCCTCTCTCTCCCCCCTTTCCTGCTCTAATAAAGAAAGGAAATAAAAGCCCTGGGTGACAGCAGCTCAGCCCATAGGGACTTTGCTTGGGAACTGAAGGATTGACGGATCACGTATGGTGCGTGGATTGCACCTATAGGTGGCAGCTCATCCCCTGGGCACTGTGTCTGTTCCCTTGAGCAAGGCAAGTGCAGCCTTCCTCTCATCTCATCTCCATTTTATAATTGCATATAGGTCCTGTTAGTACATGTGTGTATTTCGGGCCTATGTGTGTGTTATATGATAGCAAAGGGAAACATTTAATTTTCCCTCAATGCTTTCTTTCTTTTTTCTCCTCTTGTTTAAAATACAAACAGTGGCTTATCAATTCAAAAAAGAAAATGAGTGGTGCTTTCCTTTTCAAATACCGTTTGCTAAGTTTTGTTTTTAGTTAATAACATTAGATATGCCTGTGATGCTAGAAGGGAAAATCACCGAACCATAATGTTTTGAGTGTTCTCTAGTTGTAATCAGTGACTTGAAATCCACAGTTATCCTGACAATGAGAAAGAACCAATAGGCAGTTACTTTGCTTGATAGGTAATCTTGGTCTCTATGACTCATTCTCTAATGTTTATCATTCAGAAGCTTTTAAATAAAAAACCACCACAGAGTAATAAACATTTACTTTAGACATTTTCTTTTGTATTCAAGTAGGTCATGTTTTCCAAATGGCACAAATTTCAACTTTAGACTTTATTTTATGGCAGAAGAGTGTAGTTTCCAGAATCTGTTTCATGCCACAGTGTTAACTGTGAATAGGCTCCGAGCTGAGATAGGCTGCCACATATTCAGAACAAAGGTTGTACAGGGCAGACAAACGATTACGTAATTAGGCCAACGTGAAAATAAGCAGCTGGCTGGCATTGAAAAATGTTCACGCTGCATGTTCATTTTATTTCTCCAATCATGGAGTTTTTTTCACAACTAAAGAACTATCTGAAAAGTTTTTAGTTTTTATGTTCACTTTAGGTATACATAGGTAAAATGCAAAAAGAGCCCCCCCGCCTAATAAAAACTAAAGCTGTTTCAAAGCTATCTTGCCCTTACATGAATAGGATAATGTACACAACGTACTAAAGCTGGGAAATCCTGCTGTCAGAGGTAATCTTGATTATTTGAAGGGAGTGTCATAAATTGCCCCCTAGTTGTAATGATAAGGCCTGGCATGACCGTACTAAAAGAGAAGTCTGGATTAAATGTCCAGTTATAGAGAGAAAACACAGCGATGACTCAAAGCATCAGTAAGGTGAAATAAAACAAATGGTTGAAGTCTTTCATTTTTATTGAAAGGAATGGTTTTTCCTCCAGTTATCTAAAAAAAAAGAAAAAAGTTTCACTCCACTTTGCCATCACTGGAACATCACAAAGCCAAAACTGAGCTGTGTGCCAAAATCAATGGTAGAATTAAAAATTTTGTACAGTATAATGGTCAGTCTTTAAAAAATAAAAACTGTCGACAAAAAAACTACAAGAACACTCAGGTGTACATACAGTATGTATGTCTGAGTATGTATGCTTGTCTTCTGTACAGAGATAAACGGATGTATGTATAATCTGTCAGCCGCACTCAGAAATATGAACATGTACGTTTACCCCATGTGACCACCTGTTAAGATTACATTCTTGTAGGGTTTAGTGTGTGTTTTAGTCGATTTATCGTATCCTCTTCTGCTGGCGTGCACGGTAGATGTCGTGTATGGGCGGAGCTACAGCTCCTTTGTCATCCTCCTCGTCGGAGTCTGCATTAGGCCTCTTGAGTGACTTGGCAACAGCATGGTTCTCCATGGATCCATTGCCCTCCCCTCCTGCATCAGGCTGTCTACCAGTGATCAGCTCTACAGCAGCATCAACAGCTATGGAGACAGAAAATGCATCAGTAACAAGACAAGTAGAGGGCAGAACCATTGCAAGACATTTATGCCGATTCTTTTCATGGTTGTCGAGATATTTAACTTTGAATCTAAGTGTTGGTCTTGTGACCGTGATGACCATGTTGCTAGCGTGGCTAAAAATAGAAATGGTCTGGATTTATCCCAAATGCTGACAAAAGCAACTTACTCTCAGGAAGTGTGCATCTCCTGAATGTTTCCATGATCTCATCCACTTGAACAAAGGGTCCCTGCAGTGAGAAACAATCACAAACTTACTGCATTCTAGTAGAAACACCCCCTTTTAGCTTTTATTCAGTTCAAGAAAATATGAGCTTGATAGTATTAAGCTACTGTTACTCACAGTGAAGCATGTAGGCGGAGGGAGCAGTTTCATTAGGACAACAGCAGCTGGGGGCACTGGGAAAACTCCACCAGGGACAGGGTGTAAACCTGGAGCTGTAGGGACGCACACAAGAGGCTACATCAAAAGATGGATCCTTTAATGTGTTATGTAAATGTGGAGGAGAGACAGTGAGGACACATAGCAACAGCATCATTCGTCAACACAGTGTTTCACTGATTTGTTCAAATATCCAGTAGAGTTGAGAGAAGACCTTGGTCAGCTATTGACTACATACGAGCAAGGTGACGTGGCTGGAAGGGGATCATCTGATGTGTGTCAGGTTTGGGGTACTCGGGTTTACGGTCAGCTTCATCCTTTTGTGTCGGTGCAGAGGGCATCACCACAGTCTCTGGGAGCATTGATGCCAGTTTGGCACGAGACACATCCTAAAAACACATAGTGGAAAGCAGTTAAAATATCAGTTGAGAGAAAATCCTGATCTGTATAAGTGCTTTGGCAGCAAGAGATGTCATGTTGTGTCATCTATGAAGAAACACACCTTGTACCCAAGGGCTTTGAGTTCACTAGTAGAACAGGGATACAGGTCCATGAACTTGTATCGATCTACAAGCAAGGCTGTTTCTTTGCCCTCATACTCGTCCTTGAAGGCAGTGAATCGTCTGCGCTCCACTTTCAGGATACTGGCCAGGTCTCCTATGTTGCTCTCAAAAGCCAGGAACCGAGCCCAGATTTCGCTGAAATGGATGAAAAAAAAAAAACATTGTCAGAGATATTGCCTATTACACCTATTAGATATGCAAATGCGACTTAATCAGTGCTTGACATTACCCTGACTTGTCTGGTGACAAGCTTCCTGAGGTGAGGACACGTTCAAACAGAACCCTGGTGTTGTTATCCTCTGGAGTGAGAAAACAGGAAAAAAATCTTCCATTACTATGACAATAATAGGAGGAAATTATTAATTTCATCAACAGCTGATACCAGGACATCACTGCTACCTCAGTATCAAGTCGTTCATCTCAGCTAATGGATTAGTAGTAAAGAACACATTTCCTACACTCTGTGTATTAGCTCTGCAGTTTAATACACATAACCTACCATTAAGATGTGAGAGGTAATCAATATATGCCAGTATGTACTCTGGGATATCACCGTATTTCTTCAAACCAAGCTCAAAAATCTTAAAGGCCACCGATTTATCCTGTAAGGAGAACAGAAAAAAATATAAAACATTTTTTAAAAGATCGATTTTAGTCACCCTGTACATATTCCAAACATGTGATCATGTGTACTCACCTTGCTGCAGTAGTACTCCATCAGCGCTGCAGTCACATACACATGGTGACGTGTGCGTAGATCCTCCCGGGCCTTTTTGAAGATGGTGCGACCTGACTTGATCCCCTCTGCCCTCCTGGCAAACTTCATGTACTGAATGTAGACCAGCGTGGGGTCGATGTCCTCAATAGACAGCAGTTTGTTATAGATGCTGTGCACCTTCTCGTACTTCATGCGACTCTATGAGGAAAGCGAAAAAGACGTATGCTGATGAATCCCAGTTATGTTGATTACAGCTGGTGCTGAGTGAGCAACTGGACACTCACTTCTTCGTAGTCTGCGAACGAAAAGTACAGCAGCATGTTCTTCTTCAGAAGAGTCCCAATGGCACGTTCATAGATGTTAGCTGCCTCGTCGCTAAACAGCTTGGAATTATTCATATCCTGAGAGGGGAAAACATTTAGAGAATTATAGGACTGTTTTGAGCTGACTTCTCTTGAAAAATACTTAACAAGCTTTGGACATTTTCACATTAAAAAAAAAAGAAAGTCTGAAAGTTTTATTTTTTTTTTTTCTCTTACCCCTTTCTCTGCCAGCAGTTTGCTGGACTGCTCCAGGTACTGTGCTGCCTCATACCATATGTCAGGATGGTGGCCCAGCACTAACAGGCACTGCTCATAGGCAAACATCACTGAAACACAGAACACGGCAGCAATTCACCACAATTCATCAAATAGAGAACTGATGCATTTATGGGTGAGGTGAGAAGCGTCAACCTACTCCCTCCAGTGGCTACATGAGATAATGCTTCATACATTATGTATCTCCATTGACTGATACTTAGAACGTGATTAAAATTGCATTCCAGCGTAATTACTGGAATCCCAGGTCGTTTGGGACATATATAGAAAAGACTTGCAAACAAAACACAATATAGACACAAATAGTCACCTCTCTTTGTGATGAGGGTCTGGTCTTCTGTGCGCAGTGGGTTGCTTTTTTCCCACTGGATGTACTTCTTCCACATTTCCACTTGCTGGGCTTCCTGAGGGGAGTTTTGGGGCGGTACTGAGGGTGCATTCCTGTCTAGCCCCTTCATCACAGTCTCGTACTCCTGAATTACACATACCATGTGACGATTTTGTATTAGTTTACAAAGACGTGTGATGATTCAAAAAATGACACATATTTATAGTGCTTTGTCTCACCTTTGCCACTCTCCTGGCGTTCATGTAGTCTCTACTTCGGTCCTCAATCATCTTTTTGGCCAAGTGCACATTGATGCCCTGTTGATGGAAAAAAACAAGTCAGTCTAGCACACATAGCTAAAACTTCATACTTGCAAACATATATAAGTAGACAGAGACCTGGGAGGATGGATCGATCACTCACTCACTCACTCACTCACTCACCTCCTCATATTTGCTATAATCTCTCCAGAGCTGCTCGATGTTGATCATAGGGTTCACGCAGCCTCTCTGGTACACTCTCCTTACAGCAGTGATTCGTTGGTTCTCTGCATATGAGCCTACAGCCTCACTGATGAAACACAAAACAAAAATGTCAACATTTAAGAGTTAGCCAACGCAAATGATGAAGTCTCACAATACTGGAGTAAAAACACTTACACTCCTTTGAGGAAGTTGATGTAGTCCACCCAAATCTGCAGGGGAGGTAAATAATAGCTTTCTTAGGCGACAGTAGTTAACAGAAATGTAGATACATACAGGTACGAATAAATAGCTCAGATCTGTGTACCTGATATGACATAATTTCCATGCCAATTTTATCCAGGGCAAAGTCATAAGCCTGGGCCATCTTCTCTCTGAAGGTAAGAAAATGAAATAATGTATGTGTATTTTACCGTATGTCAACATACTTAACCCAATTGTGCAGCATGTTCTCTTACTTGTAGCTGGGCAGCTTCCCTTTGGTCTCGCGAACATATGAGAGGTAACATTTCCACAGGTCGATGTGCAAGACTTTCATTAGGCATCTCTGAAACAACTACAGGGGCAAGAATACAATTTAAAAACACTAGAATAGAGACACAAAAATAGTAAATAGACTGCATACAACTACCAATCTTCAGTGTTTTATTCATTTGGCTTTATAAACCCCCACCTTGATCAAAACTAGCATGGTGATCATTAGTGGAATATCCCATGTAGGAGGATTACCAGAAAGCTGTCTTTACTTCAGCCCATATGCCAGATTTGGGAAGAGGCTCCGGGTTTTACTCAGCGCAGTTGTGCAGCACACTTTAGTTATTTTTGCTTCATTAGACAGGCCACAGATGTGCCCAACATTTCGGTGAGATCCACCAAACCCGAATAAATACATGTTTGTTTGAGGGAGGGAGTGTTGTCTTGTGTTGAATTCACATTCAAGCTAAAAATGAACATAATACTCATAATGTATTAAAAATTAGAAAGCCAGTGAGAAACAACAAATCAGTTCCAAACCAATGCAGAGGTTAATAGTGACATTGGTTGAATGATTGATATATATTGATATATATATATATATATAGCCATGATTTTTGTGTTACCAACAAAGATATGAAACAATACTTTTTTTTACCTGATAATAATACAACATAGCTATGGTTACAAGCCAGAATGCATTGAAATCAACTTGTACTTACACTTTCAAAAAAACATTTAGTCCCATCTGCACTTTCTGAGAAGTTACATGCCTTTTATATGTATGTTTTAGGAATACAACGATTTTAATGGACACTTTAACAGTGTGAATGCATATTCTAGTGGAAATAACAGAACACATTACAGTATTACAGATTGCATAAGACCAATTTTGAAACAGTCATACAACCCTTCCAGATCGAAACACACTAATCAGCTTCCAGGACTGTCATGGAGACTTACCTTTTCTACCTTGTCATAGTTTTTAGCCTTGATCTGCAAATAAGAGTGTAAATGTGATATTAATTAAAATGTCTCCACTTTCATTGCTAGCAGGAAACATGCATTCATGCAAATGTGCCCTCTCTCTCACACACACACAAATTTAAGATCAACAAAGTGAAATTCACACAAGAATGAAACTTAAACTTACTTTTAAAAAGGGGTTTATTTTCTTTGCAATAACGCCACATGACCCAGAAAAACACCAGTGCCCTCATTGTACAGAAAAAAATCTGACAAAATGCAAACTTTAAATATGATTTTGAATTTACTAAAGTGGTATTTGTTTTTGATGTAAAAAAAAATCTCTTCCTTTCACAGCCTGAGATGAGGGTGCTCCCTTGGTAAACACTGCTGCAGGAAGGAATTTGGCCAACTGCCGATGAGTGGGAGCAACAGTCTCACAGCACCCATCCAGTACAGACAGGAGGCGCTGTTGTTTCTTTAGTATCAGCACACCATGTGATAGACCTATCCTATCCCACTGTGTTTACATTATTGTGCTTTACAAACTAAAAATTCAATTAAGATAGCCTGGAAGTGACATGTATTAATAGTTAAAAAAAACAAATTAATCTGTACCTTCAGTGGTATGTGAATGTGTATCAATTCAAGAGGGAAACACATTTTTGTAGTTATTTAACTAATAAACAAAGCAATGCAATTCAGAATTCTGAGTTGTTGCTTGATTTTAACAGACGGCAAAATCAAACATTCGTACAACTAAGGGACATTTATTTTACATATTGTGCGACTTAGCTTTTTTCTACAAAAAACAGATGGATTTTTGTACAACTATGCAGTACACGACAACTGCAGTGTAGAGTGCCTTTAGAGTATCCTCACAAAAAAGATTGACCTACATTACTCATTTCAGGCACTGCAACAGAACATCTGACACATTTAGCTTCCACCTTCATTAAAAAAAAAGTAATAATACACAGACAGGGCAAATGTGAATCTCTAATAGTAATAGAGAGACAAGAGGTTTTGTTTTTTACACAATGCATCTATTGTGTTTATTTATTCTAAGCCAAGAAATCACCCACGAGATATAATGTAATTCCTCAGATACACAATCTGGAACACAAAATTCTATTAAAATGGGATCACCAAAAGTCAAGGTGTGAAACAGTCGGCTACAAGGAAGGCGTAAACTTTATGTAATGGAATCAATGTCGTCTTCCAGAATCACTAAAATCTGAGCCTTTACAATTGATGCAAATCCTAGATGTGTCTCCGTGTGCTACCCTGAAATAGATCAGCTGCCAGGGTGGTCTATGATGCTGGTGAGATGGTCACAGATCTTTCTAAATGCTCCTCCTCTGGAGGGAAACATCACTACGCCTCTAGGGGCTGCTTTAAGGGTAAGTCTCTAGTACCTGGCTACATAACAGTCTCATTAAGCACAAACTTTACTACTGATCACTTCCAGAAAAAAATCTACAACCATAGAAATATAATTAGAGTAGAACTGACATCCAACTGTTTGCTGTGGAAAACTGGCTTGTTCAAAAGATGTGCATTGACCATAGAAATAGAATGGGTTAGCCTCTACAGCAGTCACAGTTCATTGTAATGGCAACAGAACACAAAAATGGCTGCCGCCCTGAACATCCTGCTATGTTGATTTGGAAGGGAACATCCGTCCTACTCATAATATTCCTATATCGACAACACACCTATATGATCCTTTGAGTACACTATCAGCTTACTTTAATGTGAGAAAAAAAAATTCACCTAATAGATACATAATAAAAATATAAACTCAACTATACTGCTGTGATCAAATTCTCTCAGGGCCAACACTCAGTAAATGACAGGACTGCCCGATATATCATTCTACACCGCAATTCAACTTTGTACTAGCTCACACAATCAAGCTGCGCATACATATGAAAATCGACTGCATTTGGTTACTGCTTTTGGATACCATTGTGACATAACCATTCTGAGAAAATAAATTAGACTCTAAACTAATGAGTTGTGAAAGTTTTTTTAATGTTAATGCTGGGTTTTCTCACAAGATAAATACATATTATCCATCAGAGCATAGTGCCCATGCTGTAACTAAAAAAAAATAATGAAAATAATCGTTTTTTATAAGAGCATGACAAAAAGTATCCTGAAAAAGTCTCAAAGAATAGCAAACTGGGGAAATTTGCCTCACAGTGCTCTTTTCTCGCACTGCACGTGACATGTTATGTTTTTAAACATCATGTTGCACAACACGTACAGGCACATTCTCTCAACTGGGAGTTTGAGTGAAAGCACTGTGAGAAATACATGGGTGCAATGAAAAATACTCAACTCTGATTTGCCTAGTGTGCAACTTGAGGTCTATGAAAATTCTCTAGAACCAGTCTCACACAAACACAAGGATATGCTGTGCTCTTGAGGGAAAATGCTTTGTACTCTGGCATTAAAAGTGCTGAGTATGGAGAATTTAACCAAATGAGTTTTGTGAGGCTATGGAGGTTTCCAATAGCCAATGTAGTTCTAATGAAGGGAATGTCTTTATACCAAGACTTGCAAATGAGTAACAAGCTAATAAAATGCACTGCCAAAAGCTTAGAATGACAGTCTGCTTCTAAATCTCCAGTCAGAATCAAATAAATAAAATCATGCTGATTCAAATGTCTCTTATTCCAGCAAACAGAAACTTCTATGCAAATATGCCAAACTAGTATCTTGGGTGGGGTGTTGGGCTGAGTTGTGGTTGGAGTTAAGTGGACAAGTAGGTGAAAAGAAGATCTAACTTAAAGATAAACCTACAAAAACATTTCTTTACTTTAAAAGGGACTGACGATATTCAGTGCAACTGGATCCTGTTTTCTCCCTCCCGTGTTCCCCTTTACGTTCTATTAAAAGATTATTCTCAGTATTTCTGTTTGGTACTAGGGACCTACAAATAAATAAAAAAAACCTAAAGCCTACATACACAGGCATAAATTCTCAATTACAGTTACTTCACTAACCGGATCACTTGAAATAAAATATTAAAAAGGTCCAGTCATTACATTTTCCTTATTTCTGTTGCAAATGGCTACATTGACGTGAAATAATAAGTCAGCTGGGTGCTAATAACGGTCTACAATAAATGTACTTGTCAGTTAAACGGTCTTTAGAGAATTACCCACCCTCCAACAATCACAGTACAAAGCTGCACCTGTATGAGATTTTTAGCATTTCATTTTAAAATGAATTTCTCTATCTGGCCATATTACATATTTTACTAAGAATATCAGTGATAGTGTGCGGAACGAACAAGTCCATATTAAATATATTACCTATTGTAAAAATGTACCTGCTAGACAAAAAATTAAGGCTTCAGTGGTGTTAGAACATTTAAATCTACTTTAATTTATTCTCTCTGGCCCTCTGCATGTTCTCAAAGAACCACAACTGAGACATTCCTACTAGCTATAGTTACTGCTGTTTTGTTATGTTGTTGCTGCGATAATATGTTAGAAGTGTGCAGAATGACACTGATGCTACTGGCACAAGTACAGTTGGTGTCATCTGTAGGCTCAAATTGAATGTGTTATCCATGGGCCAAAAAAAAAAAAAAAAAAAAACACTCAAAGATTACCATAATTTTTGGTCCAGAGAGTGAAACAAATATGGCTGGTGCTAATTTTGTGCCCTGTGTAGGCTATAATGAATTATTGGACTGTTCCCGAGAAGCCTAGTCCACTTGGAAAAGGCAGCAAAGTGTTCTTTTTCCATTTCCTGCCATATACATGTCCACTTCATTAACTATATCACACCAGGCATTTTCTTACATTGAGTAATCCATGGGCGTGAAGACTGGGGGAAAAGGTATCAGAGAGAAGGGGGCAGGGGTAGCTTCTCCCAGGGGAGCAACCACACAACGACAAACCACAACCACTACAACCTCAACATACAGCAGCATTCAACTTGCAGCATAGAGGTAATCATTATCCAGAACTACACAGTGGACTTTAAACTAGAAGCTTAATTCTGATGCTTGATAATGCTGTGAAACTTTGTGCATATGATGTGTTTAACACCAATTGCAGTAGCCATCTGCGGAGGTTAGAGCCATCAGAAAATGCACTTCACCAAGATAGCAAATATTATGTAAAAGGGAAAATGAATCATACTATCAGTAGCTTCTTGCATAAAAGCAAAGCCTGTTAATGGAATCACGGAAACGTATATTCAGAAGGAGTGGGGATAAATGTAAGGAATGAAAGGGCCACACAATCAAAATATGTTTATAAAATTACTCGAAAGAAATGACACAGGAGGCAATAAATTGACACGACAAGTGAATAAAAGGCTAATGCACTCCAATACCATTAAAATAGTTTTAATACTGTTGCAGACCAAACATGCAACAAATGCACTTTACCCCATTTAAATATGACGCAGAGAATATGTTTGTTTGTTTTTTTAATCCTGGGAACATAAGAAGATTTTTCTGAAAAAGAAATTATTAGAGTTGATTCCCCCCTTGTTCATGTTTAAAGCAAAATTCTTAATGAGTCTAGCTGGAGCCTGACAAAATACGTGTTTTACATCATCCAACATCTGTGTTCATCATAGTGTAGGATATTCTTAGGCGGGTAGATGCTTTCATGTGTTACTCTTAACCAGCAATAATAAACTTGAGCTGATAACTGCAGCCAAAAAAAAGTAGTCAGGCCTAGTGACTCAAAACAAGAATTGTCACTTTAAACTTCATTGAGAAATGAGACATTTTGTGTGAAAATCACATTGTTGATCATGTTAGAAAAATCCCCAGCCATGCACACTAAAGAAAAGAAAAAGTATTAACCTCAGCTTCAATGAATAGTTTCCAGAATCTGCCGGAACTTGGGAACTGCGTGACAAGTCGCTCATATGTCTTCCTTGCTTTATCTATAGGTTGATTCTAAAGAGGGAGAATGCATTTACCTTCCACACCATTTAACATATGAAAAGAAATCATACAGGGAGAAAAAAATTATTTGCATTTTAACAATCTATTTACCCCAAGACACCCTTTCCACCCCCACCCGTATTCCCTGTTTGTTTAACCCCAGGAATACAACTCTGTGTCACTAAACCTGTGCTTCTCGAATCAGAATGCTCCATGCGTCAAGGTCATATGGGTTTTCTTCCAACTTCTTCTCTGCCTTCTTCACCTTCTCTGGAATATACTCTGCTGCTGCCTGCAAACACAAAGAAAGGCACAGGGGGAAAACGGGGTTATGCCGCTGAATAGACCTGCAATTTTTTCATCAAAAATTCACAATCATAGTCAGAGATACAAATATACGGTACAATTTTAGAGAGCAGAATAAATCACAATGTGCACAAGCCATAGGCTACATACAACACAACATATATTTCTCCATCTCTTTTAGTTATTCGCTTCATGTTAGCGTTGCTACTGGCTGCACTACAAATCCCCCCGGTACAATAAAGATCTCTTGACTTGACAACTGACAAATTGTAATAGGATAAATCAGTAAATCACACAACAAAAGGGGTACATTTATTATGCAATAAGAATGAATCGAACATTAAGTAAATTAACTGATATGACTTCAAGTAAGTTCATTAAATATGTTCTTGTAACAGTTTGTAAACCTGGTGGTTTTTCATTATCTATCGGGGAATGGGGTTTGAGAAATGACTTAAATCCCACTAAAAAAAGAGGAGCTTAGGGGTGGGAATCTAAGAATATTTGCTTATGTATGAAAATGTTCCCCAGTAAAATAAAAAAAGTAAACCACATGAATTGGAGCCATATCCATACTATTGTTATAGTATCCTAGGTGATAATTGTGGCGTGGTGACGCCTTTCGAGGTTCTTGGCTGCATAGGGTCAACATAACACTTATTAAAGGCTTATAATATAAGAGTGGGGTTACATATTGATCAATTTTGTCCACACCTCTGCAGCGTGGCAGAACTGCCAACATTTTGACAATTTGAATATATTTGACAAATCAATGTGCAATTGAAATACACACACACATAAATATATATATATGAGTGTGTTCATGTACATATATAGACAGGCATATTTAAAAACCTTCAAAAGAAGAAAAAAAAAAAAACACCGAAAAAACAACGTTACACATTGTGGCTTTTTAGCGTTACATCAGAAAAACTGTTTCCTCCACTAGCTAACGTTGGTTTCCCCATAGCTGGCATCAATGAGTAGCATCCATCACCGTGAATCCGTTACAATGGATATCTGGAAGTAGCTGAAAGTGTATATTAAATTAAGACACATGCGGTGTTAATGTTAGCTCAACACGTTAACGTTGAACAACTAGCCGTTAAGGAGCAACAATGCTACAGTTAGCCAGCCAATATGGCGACAGATAGCAGTTACAGATTTACGACAAAAACCCAGACAAGCGTATATTAGCTAATTCTGGCGTCTAAATAGAACATGATGCATATATTGTAACATCATTTACATTATATATAAATACAACACACAAGCTAAATGACACTGGTGAGGGTTAGCTGGCTCCTCAGCGGAACTGCATGTTACGTTAGCTACCTGGTCGGTTGCTCCCTCGGTTGCCATGGCTGGAAGAATAATCTAGTTAGGTTACAAATTTCACATCAATTCGGATGAACGTTAAAAAAATAACGTGATGGCGATATTTTAAAAACGACTAAGTAATCGGCATTGCTTCTAAAGGAGTCGCTCACATTGCCCTCGAGCAAACAAACTGCTCAATGGCTGGCCGATATCTTAAAATGGCGTAAAACGAACTTGTGTTCCGGTCCGCCAGCAGCAACAACAATAGCACTTCCGCTACAAATTCCTTCAAAGTAAAATATTACTCGCCACAAAACAAATCTTTTTTTAATTTTATTTAGCATTTTATTGAAAATATTCAATATAATTGTATATTTATTATATAATGCAATAACAAATACCAAAAATGTAATTCTAGATGTGCAGTTTTTGCCAATTTATTATTTTTGAGTTTTAAGTTTTCCAAAGTGGTCATATGACTTAAAACCTGAATCTTTAAAAATATAAAGGGTAGTTTGTTAAACCAAATCATTTAACGTAAATAGTATTTTGCTAAGATAATGATAAAACTTCTTCTGTAAATTTCATCTGCCGAATTTTTGCGATTGTTAAGAATTACTAATAAATCCATCTTTGTTAGTATTACTGTACGTTTTTTTCAAAACATTTTGAAAGGTACTTCTGTAAATCAAACCAAAAATAACTAATGTGAAAACAAGCTACAAAAAATTGTCTACCCCTTACAATCACAAGTATATCTCTTATTTACAATTAAAAAGTAACGAAAGATAGTAGATTTAGCAGGATAATACCCGTGTACGAAACAAATCTAAAGTGTGTTATCATGTGACTTCATGGGAGTAACAAGGAAATGGAAATAGATGGTATGTGTTTAGGCCTACTGTAACATTTCCCTGCCATAGAAGTGGGGATTTTTTTTTTTTTTTTTTTGTCAATTGGGAGTCCTCTATACTGCCTATTGTAGTTGTAGCACTCTGTCTTGTGTTCATCTCATTCATTACATACTCTGAACTCTGAAGATGTAAAGAAGGCCTCGTGCATGACAACCACGTGTATTCAGGTGACTCATGAAAGTGGAAACCAAGTGGATAATTATGGCCGATCTGCGGCTTCTTGCAATGGCCATTAGACAAATACAGACCTTTATATTTTTACTACCCTATAACTCCATGAAGTTTTGGCTTGTACTAGGAACCTCAAGCCGCCTTTATGTAAGACTATACACAATTTTGTTAGGGTGACAAAAATCGCAAAAATATCTATCAGTTATATGGTAATAACACCACAAAAGCTTGTTTTGTACTGCAACATGCTGGTTACCGTGCTTGACAGTAGGGGGAGACAAATGATAGTGACCGAGAGTGCGCGCTTGTGTGTGTGTGTGTGTGTGTGTGTGTGTGTGTGTGTGTGTGTGTGTGTGTGTGTGTGTATCACGCCAACCCGAAACAGACCAGAGCAAAAGACCACAGAGCAGTTACCTCGCAGTGGACAAGTGGACAAGTGTCTTTTGACTCACTTTTTGTGTTTGTTTGTATTTCGCTTTATTTATTGTTTTTCTCTATGCCTTTGTATCTTATTAAATATGTAAGTACTCTTACTTATGTCATGTCATTATAATTTAATGCTTATTGAAAGGAGAGCTGACTGTCTTTACATACATTCCTATCTTTGTCAAGTATGATTCCATACTGTTCTATGTTTGTACTATATTTATTAAAAATTTGCAAATAAAGGGAAAAAAAGACTCACTTATTGTGTTAAATTTGGAAAATTCATGCCCTGACCCGATAGTTAGTTGGACGATGTGATATTGTGTATTTGTTAGGGCATTTTACTAGGTTTTCTTTGTCATAGACAGTATTAAAGATTGTGCTAATGAGGCTGGGAAAGACAACACAGAATATCATTGAAGTACAGCCTTGTCTTCCGTTAGAACCTCAAAGGATTTAAAAGAGACTCCTATTAGGTTACACGTGGGCTACTTTGCTTCCACAACTACCACTCCAGCTGTGTTTACTCATGATGCATCAGGTTAAACAAGAGATGTTCACACCTGCTTTCCAGCTGACTAGGCCCAAAGGTTTGTTGTCTGTAATTGGGGTGGGGACTGGTGAGGACTAGAAAAACAATTGCACTTTGGTGGATTAGATTACAGCCGGTCTTCTCAGACACTGGGGGCTTATGAGCAGCTTTGTTTGTCAGTTGGGTGCCTCCTGACTGCTTGAGCAGTAGACTTCAGCTTTTGCTCCCCCACTAATTTCCTAAGAACACCCTGCTGTTGAAATCTTCTTAATGAAGAAAGAAAAGGAATTAGTTGTAGTTATTATTACCAGGTTCTCCCATTGCATTTTCATATAAATCTATATAAACATATATATAAATATTAAACACATTTCAGAAACTGAAAAAGGGATTCACCCTATACTGATATAGTAGCTATGGCCTACTAGTATTTTTATTATATTTTCAATATATCTTTAAGCAATCAGTTTTCCACCACTTTGTCGCAAGACAAATGTACACTTTAACCCCTCCGATCGCAGCAATCTACACATTTACTCCTCCCATCCTTTTATATACATAGAACTTAACATTTCAGAAAGTCTTTACAAACAAAAATCATTTTCTCACCAAATGTTTACAAAATGGACCACATATCTGGAACAAACTCTCAGAAAACTGCAGGTCTGCTGCAACTCTCAGCTCTTTTAAATCAGGGCTGAGGACTTTTCTGCTTGCTGCTGCTTTTCAGTAAACAAACAAAACAATTTATCAATTGCTTATACTGCACTGTAACTTATATTCCTTTGATATTGTTGGTTTTATTTATAATTTTTATTGTATTTCAAAAAAAATATTTTATCTGAATGTCATTTATTTATCTAAATGTCATTTGATATGTGTTTCTTTTCAATGCGGTTAATCGTTTATGTAAAGCAATTTGAATTACCTTGTTGTTGAAAGGTGCTATACAAATAAACTTGCCTTACCTTAAATATTGGGCTTTTCTTATGAAGATAATCTCCTATTTGTTCTCTATTGGTTTGTGTTGTGCTGCATTGAATTGCATTATATTGTACTGTATATTTAATATAGTCTTTATCTGAATGCTGAATCTATTTTCTTGAATGTATCTGTCTGCTGATCGATTACTCTGGTCTGGACAATGCCGTCAGTTCACAAACATTTGCTTGCAGCGAGAGAAAAGGGACATGTTAGAGGCTGGCAGTGGCTGGGCCGCGGAACAGCACATCCAGACGGGGTAACGGACACCCTTTCAGAGATGGGCTACTTCGCCCTAAGAGGAAGGAGACGAATTTGAACTGTGTAGCTACATCCTGGGCTCGGTGTGAGGTTTCTGGACGCCTATATGCAAGAGTTATTTAATGTTTAGAAATGTGGGAGATGGTGGCTTTACCGAGAGCGAGCTTTCCCTTCCTGTCGTCTGGGACAAGATGGCAGCAATGCAGGCGAACTGTGCATGGTGTGGATTTATAAGTCCATAACATGTTCAGAGAAGCCCTGGATTATATATAGTGACTCTATGTGAAGGTGAGTGGCGGAGAGAATGCTGTCTATGGTGATATTTGTTTAGCTTAACCTTTGAAACGATAGTTTAATTGTGACGCAATACAAAGTCATAACTTAGCTACAAACTTAGCTAGCGAGCTTTTTTGGCTGTACGAGGTGTCAATCCTTTCAACATAAGCTTCCTGCGTAGCTAATGGCCCTGTCACCACGTTGGGTGATGAATTTACTAGGGGTGATTTTTATTTATTTATTATCCTGCCAAAACAGTGCTAGCGATGCCGTTAGTGGTAATTATTAATGCGAGTGCATTTGACACTCTCTTGTGTTTGTTATTTCAGTGTTGTCAGGGCGACCCCGTTAGATTTGTTGAATCATCAACGTTAGCTATGTTTAACCAATCATACATTGACAATATGGATCGCATGACTTCACTTGTGAGTGTTGTATTTTACTTCCTATCCATTAGCTTAACATGGCATGATACATCTGGCTTCGTACACAGAGGCGATTCTAGAGTCTGTTGGGGCCCGAGGCAAAAATTCACAGGGGGGGCTCGAACCTGCATTTAATAACATTATAGGTTTATTTAAACCAAATCATGCATGTCACCTGCAATGGGAGTTAAAATAAGAGACTTGCTACCGGAGCGGGTGGATGGACGGGCCTACTGTCATTGTAAACCTGGCGCATTGTCACTGGTGTAGTTTAAAGTTTGTCAGACCATGGGGGGTTGGGGGATGGTACTGCTGGCAAGCAGTGCCTCTGTACATACGTGACTCAGTTGACCCAAAATATAGCAAGATCATGTTATCGCTTGACCATAACGTTGGCTAACAAAAACTCAATAGACTTTATGAATTTTCACAATCACACATTCTGGATTCTACTTGGTCTAAATGTGTACAAGATGTCTAGTATAATTTCACCTGTTAACTTATTCAACTCGTCTGTAAAGCTGTTGTTTAACATGTGTTTAGCGAGAGAAACGTCAACATACAGTATAACATTATGTCAAAACTGCATACTGAATCTAGTTAGCTACGTTAACTAGTTGTCTTGGAAATCTCCTTCAGGGTGTGTGCCGAGGCGATTCTAGAGTCTGTTGGGAGCGAAATTCACAGGGTGCCCCTCAAACCAGCGATCATCACCATGATGTTATAAATAATCTGACACCAACAAAAAAAAAAATGCGAAATGTAAACATTTTTATTAATTTTCTTAAGTGGACAATTTTGTTATTTTCAAAGTTAGGCCTAGTTATTTTCAAAATATGAATGGCCTTGGGCCGCAAGTAGTGCCTCTGGGTGTGTGCCCGTTGATATTGTCAGGTTTTTCGCTCACTCGTTTCCCGTTCATAGACGTAAGTTGTTACAGTGCATCACAACTTGCATTTTTTTGATGAGCACAGCACACAATAGTACATTTCCATCACCTGTCATTTCATCCATCAGCTATAGATATAAGATATACAGTAATTACACAGTGAAAGACAAGACGAGTTTGCATTAATGTCAAGAAAATCATACAAAACATGGCTGTAATACTCTATGTGGTCTTTTACCACAATGAAGGTGATGGTTTTGTGTTAAAGAGGAGGTATAGGGTTTATAGTAGAGCTCCTATATGAGGCTGCGGACATCACAACCAACAAAACAATGGTATCACATTTAATTAGTAGGCAATATTGTTTGAGCTACCAGTCATTATGTGGCAGGGAACCATCACTTTGAGTTCTTGGTCCCACTGAAACACTTTGTGTTTTTTCTTTTTTTTTGTGAAATGGTGAAACTAGAAAGAGAAAATTGAGACTTCTACTGTGGCCTGTAGAGCTAAAAGTCAATGTACTTCTCCCTCCCTCATGTGTGTCATGTATGATAGTAGTGGTTCTTATCTCTGAACCTAATGAGTTGCATATTGTGGATATTTGTTTTACTTTACTATGTTAAGCTGAATTATCTTAAAAAGTGGTCCGACAAATACTGAATACAAGTTTTGACTGGTTTAGCTAATCTAGCAGACATGGCTACCCCTTTTCTCAAAAAGTATAATGCATTGTAGCTGCCCTTTTTGTAGTTTAATTTCTTTTTTACTGGATCAAGGACAACTGTTGTTTTTACTTGTATTTTTCTTTGATTATGTGGAACACTGCTCTAAATACCCTTTGCATAGACGCTTCGTCTGCTCTATGTGTCACATTCCTTAACTTATCAGTAGCAAGGCCAAAAAAGCAAGGTTGTGGGTGGTAATGACATGCAATGCCAGAAGACAGTCAACACAGCGTGGCCAGTGTTTAGTGTTTTCCCCCACAATAATTGCTATTAGTGGATAATGTTTGTTGTTTGTTAACAGGGATTGGGAGGCACTTGAAAACATGTTGTCATGTGATGTCATGTTGCATTGATGTGCTGTACTAGGGGCAGCTTATCTGTACTGCTTTGTGGCCAACTTAAAGACTGGTTTCTGAGTGATGTCCTCTTCATATGTGTGCAGTAAACAAAACAGAATGATTGAGATTTTATGAGGAGGCACCATGGCAAGATGATGATGTGCAATGAATCACAAATGTGATGGGCGGAAAATGTCCAATATCCTAAGAAGTAATCTATTCCAGCACAGAGTTTATAATCACCTATATGCATCCAGCAAACTGGTCTGAGCCCTGGATTTTAATAACACAGTAAATGTTTCTGTCTGGGAAATGGTGAGGAAAAAATATCAGGTTTAAGGTAAACCTTAACTCACTCTTCTACTGTGTTCATGGCTCATGGCTAATGAGAAGTTTAGCAGTATGTGCCACTCTGTGATCAATGCTTTGCTGGTCAATAGCAAATAAGTGCAAAATGCATTACCTGCTTTGTACACATTTGCCTTCGAGTGACACTTCACCTACATTGGTTTTAGCATCTGAAATTTAGTTTTTCCACTGGACATCTGGCATAGGCTACATGTAGTGTCGTTAATATTTCCCTGACAAAAAGCAAGACTAGACCAGTATGAGGTCTCTGTCTTCTTAGTCTGTGCCCATTTGTGCTTGGTATCAAAATTTTCTTCGACCAAAAGGTGATGCCTCAGTGCTTTTCATTTATTGAATATCGCACCACGATGGCGAGATATCAGCATGTTTAGTAGAGGTAAAAAATGGTACTCTTGTGGTGCTAATAAACAGCATTCCCTATCGCTTCAGTATAATAGTCAAATTGAATATGTTGCCTGTATACAGGCACTAATCCAACAAGGAGAATACTTCTACATGACAGTCATAAGTTCACAGTGGAAATACCATGTGGTCACATGCTTTAGAAAATAGAGGGCCTTTTTATCTAATGAGTATAGAAGATCATGTTCACGAGACACAGGCAAAGCACCACAGTGTGCAGTGAGGCAACCCCTGCTATACAATCCTCTGAACTGAACAGTAGCCAATTAAACCGCATTTCATTATTTCATAAATAAACAAACGTGTTAGGGGTCACACTTGATGGATAACATTAAAATCACGAGTAGCCTAAGCAAGTTTGTTCTTTATTTGGTAGTGCATCTAACCAGACCCAAACCCTACAGTTCGTTGTATGACCTAGTTCGGTTGAAGCATACTGAGACCTAAATTAAAAAACTTTTAAAGCATTCATATAGTTACATTATCACATAGTTCATTCATGTGCTAAAAGTTATATAATTGAATGTGGTGATAAAATGTATTAGCTAATATGTTTGTAGCTTCACTGATCTCAGCAACACTGACAAGTTTCACTGATCACAGCAATACTGTATCACTTTCAGCTGTGAAGTCAAGCCACATGGCTATGAATAGTTTCTACAGCTCCTAACTTACTTGCAGCAAGGGTGTGTGTATTAGTCCGGTTTTGGGCTCTCTTTTCCCTTACTAGTATTGATATAAAAAGTGTTTTAAGCAGTGAAGTTGAGGTGCCATATTCCACTCCGATTGCAAACACATCATTTGTGTCTTCGCATCACTTACCATTTTTAACACCTTTGCTTCACCCGACTGAGCAATAACCGTAAAGAATAGATTTTGGTATTCGGGTGAATATTTGCATGACAGCAGTTCATAAAAACATACTGATTCATATTCTATGTATATTTTTGACTTTTTATGTCTTTTAAATTTACATGGTATTTAAATTTAAACATAACCTCTAACTGTAGGCATAGGAATTACATTGGGTAGAAAGGGCATTGAGCCGTTCACCATGGTAATTTGACTAGTACAAAGCAAAATGTCAATTGTTGTCATGGTGACAACACACATTAGTGGGGCCATAAAGTGTGTCGCAGCTCACTGGGAGGAGAGCGGACCGATGTAGCTCAGGAGACATTATCCAGAAAGTTAGGGAGTGAGGAGGAAGGACTGTTGGACCCAGCAGCATCGGCTTTGCTAACAGACTCAGGCCATGGTTCAACTCATTTTCTGTAACCAATGCAGCATGAAAACACAGCAGAAAGAGCAAGGCAGCAGCCAGCCAGTGGACTGTTGGCTAGTTAGCTAGCTTGCTAACTTCGCTATTCCTCCATACCACACCATTCACAGAAAATGAGCCAACAAAGTTGTCACTTATCTGGTTTTAGTAAAGTCCACACAGGAGTTTGTGGATGAAGCATAAATTATTAAATGTGACTCATTTAGTGGCTAGGTCTCCTAACGGCACTACCCCATTGCTTCTTTGGCCAATCGTTTGAGGCAAAAGCCTTACTTAAGAAACTTTCCGCAAACTGCTATGTTGATTTTGAATGGAAATGTCCTATGTTCTATCCAATTTAATTTCTAACATTGCAGGTCAGATAAGTGTATTTGTTTTTTCCCTAATGGGGGAGAAAACGGGGTAGCAAGATTACTTTGTTTTGTGTTTGGTTTTACCCCACAACATCGTGTGACTATCATCACCTGTTCATCCTTTCACCTATTGCTATAATTTCGGTTTCTTAAGGCACTTTTGTTTTGTCAGTCAGTACTAGGGTTGTCTCTATAGTAAAATTTCAAAGTTTGTACCAACACCCAGAAAAATACTTGATAATTGATACCACAGGGAGAAAATTACAAAAATGAGGGCAGAATTTTTAAAATAAAGATTAGAACAATACAAACAACATCAATAACAACACTTTAAAACGTTGTCTGACGTAGTGAAAATAAGAAACAAATCACATAGCTGTAGAGTGTATAAAAATATGACAAAAAGTTGAAACTCTCTTTTTTAATAGATTAGTTTTAATGTGTTGTATAGCTCAGGGATTTCTGTGTACATCAAATGATTCCATGAAGGAGATCAAACCTTGGATTCAGTTGGTGAATACGTTGTTAGAAGTCAGGTTTCTCCAGAGTGTAAGCAGGGATCTGGTCAATGCTAATGTATTCAGCTACAGTCTTGTTTATCTTCTGTGTTTCTGATGACTTGGAACTATATTATCCTTGATGTTGCGAGTCATCTGGAAGAGGCGGAGACGGCACTTTTGACGGCAAAAGTATTGATACTTTTGCAAGTAAGTGTCTAATCATATACTAATTTTTAGTATTGATTATCTTCCGAGTATAATTTTTTTGACAACCCTAGTCAGTACCATTTGTTCTCTGTGGACAGGTGTCTAGTGTTGATGTTCTTCTCAATTTAATTTGGAGTAGACCAGGGTCAAGAGTTCAGCTGTAAGCAATTACTTACTCAGTTAAGGTTGCTGATAAGATTCTACAGCTTTGAAGGCAATGCAATGCCACAGGAGGATCCTTACGGCTGACCAAGGGAGTATCTGACTTCAGATGGTAATAATAGCAGCAGCTGCCATACTTTGGAAACAGCACAGGCTGTCTACTTCACATCCTTTTGTCAGACCTTTCTGACCATTTAGTGATTATATTTTTGTGGTCAGGGAAATTAACAAATGCCAAAATAAAGTTTTGTTTTAAATTGAGTTTGATTTTTTTTGTTCTAAGCTAAGCTGGACACCTTAATTCAGTTGGTGAATGGTCCAAGTGCAGGCTAACTCCATCTAGACACCAGACATCATGCTCTCTATCTTCAGACTAGCCAATTAACATTCCTGCGGCACTGAGAGGAAACTCAAAGTATAAATATAAGGGCTGTAGCGATACACTTATCGCACAATACGATACACGATTTTCAGCTCACGGTACGATACATATCACAATATTCAGCCCGCAGTACGATTCGATTTGATTCGATTTGATACGATACTTGCAACATTTTCTGAAAGATTTTAAAGGGACAGTGTGATTTTGGTGACATCTTGTGAGTGTCCATTGACTGGGATTGAATTAACAAAAACTGAAAGAATCAATTACACAATATATGGCTCTGACTGGACAGCAGAGATAGATAGACAGCGAATCAAGTCTCTTATCGTTTTAATGAATAATAAAATAGAGTTGAAGTGCAACCATGTTGTATAATCACACAAAGTCCCAACTAATGACAGTTAATAATCTAGTGCAAATAAAGAAAGTCTGCTGCTCCCTTTACCTGGAACTAATTACAGACCCACATGAAACTCCAGGTCCTGCTCTCATTGGAGGATTTGAAGACATTTGATGATAACAGACATATCTGGCTGTAGATATTCTGCATTATATATTCATGATTATGCTCGATTTTGATGTATATTTGCCTTTTTTTACTTGTTATTTGATATATTTTTTATTGTATTTTAGTCATGTATTTTATACTGGCTGCTCATTATGTTTGTCAGAAACGTTGTGAGCCGTGCTGCTGTCGGTCTCAGGGCACTCCGAAGAAAGAGATCTTTAATGTCAGCGAGCTCTTTCTGTGAAATAAATAAAAAATCCTTCAGCCTCTCACACGCAGTGTAATGGTTAAAGCTAATAATGCAGTAACATTAATGTTACATGGTCAACAATAAACCTTAAACGTAAACTTGCCTTTAGCAGACATTAATAATTAACCTGTATTTCTCCTGGTTTAACTGCGTTAGCCAGCAGATGGTGGCAGCACCGGCAAGACGTTGCTGTGTTTTTTTTTCTTTCGGCTGTGCCTGAAATTATTAAAGCCAAACATATTACGTGTGTATTGCTATCAACTTTACTATCTTTAAAAAAAATGTCATTTAGGAAACTCTCAAATTGCACCTACAGTGGCTTTAATGAATAATGGAGGCAGGGTTCCTAAATTATAGGCAACACACGTAAGCGAATGCCCAAACAAAAATTAAGTAAATCCCGGCACACACTGGGTGTGAGGTGGGCTACTGTCTATTATAGGCCTAACAAATAAAGGAAGACTTGCAAGAAATTCACTTACACACACACCTATGTGGAATTTAATCTCCAATCCATCCAAACTACTGGACTGTGGAAACTCATGCTTGCACAGAGAGAACATGCAAACTCCACACTGAAAAGCCCCAGCCAGCTGCCATAACATGATAATTAAGAGTGTTTACATACAGTCTCGTGAACCCCAAGTCCTTTCAGCTGTGTGTGGTATAGAATGAAACCATTTGTGTAAATGTAGTGGGCTTCTAGACTGGATAGCCTGGACAATTGTTTATAGGTGTGCCAGTGTGGCCAATTTTAATTTCCCCTTGGAGCACAGCCAATTTTGTTTCATTCACTATCAAAATGGTTGCCCTTTTGAGCCCTGCTTGGGATAATTTGAGAAATTGTTTAGAAGAGAGTGTCACCAAACAGTAGGCTAACACAGGGTGTTATTTTGCAAAGAGCTGTCAGGGGAATAGGTTGACCTTATATTGCTGCTCAGAATAGAGTCAAAGGGGTGGCCCACAGCGTTGGTGTTATAACAACACACACAGGGGTATTTATTTCAGGAGACTCCACAGGGGCACCAACAGCCCAAACCTGACTCTCTTGTGATGAGCTTTTTAGAAACTGATCTTTTTGAATAAGCTGTGAAAATAAGGCATTAAACAGGGCTCAACACTAACTTCTAGAAGTGGTTAAAAGGCTTGCAACCAGGTATCGTCTTGTGGTTGCCAAAACTGAAAATATGGTTGCCAATTGTATTCCCCTTATATTTGAAGTAATTCTGACTGTAACAGCAATTTATAAATATATGCAACAAATATTAAAAAAATATATTAATTTTGGGCTGCACATTTTGCTGTTTGCTGTCCCTGTTTTTCTATGTTAAAAATGCTGATGCCAAGAATTAGCTGTCAATGGCAAACTGTTGCTGTTGAGCCCTGTTAAAAAAGATGGCGGTTCTAGTAAATGTAGCTTGTTTATACACAGCCTCAGAACATTGATTCTTTTTTTGTCTAGTTTGTTTTTTATGTAAGTAAACATGATTCTGTAAATATACTGTTGATTAAAGAATGGAAAGCCCCGAGGACAAGCTGCTTGTGAGTGAATTTGCCCTGGAATGAAAGTAGGTCATAGGCAGTGGCGAATTTAGCCATTTGGGGGCTCCAGGCAAACAGTCATTTTCGGGGCCCCTGCATCTGCCGGTCTAATGCACCTTATATCGCATAATGAGATACTCCATACAAGGAATGAACAAAAGTCACAGTCCTTCTTTCATGCAACTGTTGATTATTTCATACAGGGCCGTGTGTGATATGCACTACATAAAGATAATACCATTATTATATACATATATTTTTTAAATAAACATGAAATGAAAAATTGAATTTGAAATTGACATTGAATTCTGTGATAACAGGTGTTCAAGTAAAGAGTTCAGAGAAGATATTAGATATTGCGATGTCTTTCTTATTTGTTACAAATTGAAGAGAGTCAAAGTACATTTTGATACAAAAAATAGCAATAGTACTCAAGTTCCTATCTTTACGTTCAAAGTAGGTGATGACATTCTTCTCTGTGGTTCTATGAGTTGTGCCAAAAAGTATGTAGTTCTCAAAGTCCTTCCAGAGTGCAACACAGAATGAACAACCATAGAAAAGATGAATTAAAGATTCTTGCTCTGTCTTACAGAAAGTTTGTCATCAACAGGCATGAATTTTGAGATAAGTATGTCTGTAGGATATATTTTATGCAATATTTTCAAGTGCAATTCTCTAACTTTGTTTGTGATAAAAAAAAAATTAAAAGTAACAAGCCCTCTGCCAATAATGTAATGCAGTAAAAAAAACTGCCACAAGGTGTTATTTTCTTTAAATTGAGAAAGCATTTTCTAATGTGTTTATTTGTGCATTTGCTGCTCATAACATTAATCATTTCTATAAAGAGAACATATAAATCCAGGGGCCTCATTTCGTTTTTTAAAACTTTTCATTAAGTCCAATATACCAAGCGAATAGCACAATAACACAATACGATTGGTTATGGTGACACATATTACACTGATACCTAATATGTCATCATTTACCTCTTCAGTCTCACTGTTTCTTTGCCTGTCTCATCACTGGTTTTCTTTCTCACTAGTTTTTGAATGCTTTTGTGTTCCTCTGTCCTGTCTCTGAGCTTGTTTTTCTCCTCTCTCTGTTTGTCTTCATCTCTGAGCTGTTATCGGTGAGAGCCTCAGCTGTATCGTTACCCGTAGAGCACAAATGGTGTAGACGGCTGCTCTTGTTCCGCAGACAGTCCCGCTTCCACCGTGGTTCCTGTAAAAAAGCGTGATAGCTTTGGCAGCTTTGATATAAACTCCTGCCTTTGGTTCCTCTTCTTCTTTTTCTGTGTCCCGCTTTCGTATATTCACTTTATATCTGTCACGTTTTCTCTCCCCTCTCTATTACCGCTGTTTATTGTTTTGAATTTTACGCAGTGATCATTTCCCCAGACTTGCAGCGCAATGCGTAACATGGAATAGTCTAGTCAATCTAGTGCAGACTGAAGGGGGGTGCATGGTTAGCAGAAAGACCGCCAACATATTAGTTAGATATTAGAGATTTTTATAAAAACAATTAATATGGGAACAAAAAATATAAAGTCGGCATTTTGGGGCCCGCGGCTCCAGGCAAATGCCTGGTTTGCCTAATAGTATGTCCCACCTCTGGTCATATGCTCCGGTATGGCACACAGAAAGTGTCTGATAAGGTCACTGTGCCAGTTTTGAATATGGATTTTAAAGATGATCATGAAACTAGTTATGGTCGTAGTGGTCTCTTTATTTTTCACATAATTGAGTTTCAGATTATGTCAGCCTGGTCTGCATGAGCATGAAGTGCTTTTTTTCTCCCTCACACACACACACACACGATGGGGGAAGAGGGAAAAATTTAAAAATGTCTTGGGTAATTGGACATGTGGGCCTGATGCTTTGTGACTTTATTTTTCTCTCTTTTTCTGTCTCAATCCTTTCTCCTCAATATTGGTTGCCTAGAGACCTGCAGTAGGATGCATGGAAATGGCAGGAAAAGGTCAGGCAAACCTTTGAGAAGTTAGTCATTCACTGTGTGGAGGTGGTAGTGGGATTGCAGTGGATGGGGCAGAATAGTTAAGGTGTTCTGAAGCACTTATCTAAAACATGTTATCTTGCACAGGTCCATTTGACATATGTGGTTGGGGTGACATTAGTTAGTGGGGGCACTCCAAAGCGTGATGTTATTAATTAAAAAACAGTACAAATAGGATTGGGGGTGCCTGTCAGATGTTTTGGACTCATTGTAACTTAAAGACACCCCCCCGACAATTAGTGAATAAGACAGGAAAACACTCTGGACTGTTCTTTGGTTTTTCAACTGATGATGTAACAGCTATATATGATTTTGTACTGTACAATATGTTGTTAAATATTTAAGTATAGGTGGGCTAAATAACACTTTTCAAAGTTCTTCAGTATGGTTTATTAATTTTATTGTATCATGCTAAAATGATTGATTGTTGAGGATTCAAACTAATGACCTTTTGCTTTACTCTCTATCTCTGCAGGTATGGCCTCACAAGTCTTGGTCTACCCACCACACATTTATCAAAACCAGACAAGTGCCTTTAGCAGTGTGAAGAAACTCAAAGTTGAGCCCAGCAGTTGTGTGTACCATGAGAGGGCACACCCGCAGACTTATCTGAACAGCAGAACCTTTGGCATTGTGCACCCAACAAAACAAGCCCACTCATTTGTGAACCGAGACTTGGCAGTGGGTGTGAAAGTGCGTGGAGGACAAGAGTACCCGGTGCAAACAGTTGTGGTGCGTGGTGTACAGAGACAACAGCCTGTTAAAAGAGGAGGTGGACAAGGCCCAGCTGCGGCCCAGCAGCGACAGGACGCAGGGGCTGTCCACTCGCAGGGCAAGGAGCAGCAGCAGCAGACAGACACAGCAAGTGGAGGCAGCAGTGGAGCAACAGGGGCAGAAGGAGGGGGAAGGGGAGAGGGCTGCAGTGGAGGAGGTGAGGGAGATCGAGAGGAGGAGGGGGACAGAGAAGAGAACTGTAGAGGTTTGAACTCAGCCGACAGCTCTCAGCGATGTGGGCTGAAACGTAAAAGTGAGGAGCTGGACAACCGAGGGAGCACCATGCAGATTGTGGAGGAACTGTCAATGTTGCCTGCCATGATGCAAACGACGAATGTGGGGAATGCAACCATGACTGCGCCAGCGGCCGTGGGGGCTGGAGGGGGGGCTTCCAAACAGGGTGTAGGTGCAGCAGGAGGGACGGGAGGAGGTGATGGGGACTATCAGGTAGTACAGCATGAAGTTCTGTGTTCCATGAAAAATACTTATGAAGTTCTGGATTTCTTGGGACGTGGCACATTTGGCCAGGTTGTAAAGTGCTGGAAGAGGGGCACGGGTGAGGTAGTGGCTGTGAAGATCCTGAAGAACCACCCTTCATATGCACGGCAGGGTCAAATAGAAGTTGGCATCCTTGCTCGTCTGAGTGGGGAGAATGCAGATGAGCACAACCTGGTGCGAGCCTTTGAATGCTTCCAGCACCGCAGCCACACCTGCCTGGTGTTTGAGATGCTTGAGCAGAACCTGTACGATTTCCTGAAGCAGAATAAGTTCAGCCCACTGCCCCTGAAGGTGATAAGACCTGTGCTACAGCAGGTAGCTACAGCTCTGAAAAAGCTGAAGAGCATGGGTCTGATTCATGCAGACCTCAAGCCGGAGAACATAATGCTGGTGGATCCAGTGAGGCAACCCTACAGGGTGAAGGTGATAGACTTTGGCTCCGCCAGTCATGTGTCCAAAGCAGTTTGCTCAACGTACCTCCAGTCTCGGTACTATAGGTGAGTACAAAATAACCCAAAAGATACTTTAGTATTTTCACCAAAGTTTGAGTTCAATGCAGTAGAGTTGTTAAAAAATACAAGATACTTGGAAAATATTCCATACTAAACAGTGTTTTCTGTCTTATTTTCACTACATCAGACAACGTTTTAAAAGTGATGTTTTTGTAATTTTCTCCCTGTGGTATCGAAAATGGTATGGAGTTAACGGTAACGACTTTAAAATTCTAGTATCATGACAACCCTACAATGCAGTTCAAACTAATATCAGTTTCTGTTGATGTCCAGACCACCATAGTCAGGTTAAAACATGTCCTTCCTCTAGCAAAACAAGGAAATGTGTGCCATACTGCACAACATCCTGCCTGTTTAGGAGCCACATACCACAGACTCTGAAAAAATGTGACCCCGCAGTGTTTACAGAAGAGACCAAAGACTCACTTTTCATGTCCCTACTGCCTGGGAAATAAAACCGCAAGACTGTAAAACAATATGAAAAGAAAATAGGTTTTATTGGCATTGTTGACATTGAATTATTTTTTGCATTCAGGGCAAAGCTGCTTAGTCTTAATCTTAGTTGACAAGAAATGACAGATTATGTTATGATAGATAAAGAATGGTTAGGCAATTATTTGAAGACTGACATTAATGTGTGTAGTGTGAACTAATGCTTATGTTAGAAGGATGCCTGTGTTTCTGGTCTTGGATGTGCACTTGGAAAACCGGCAGGACAAATTACCTTTGGCATTATGTCGTAAGAAAAATTGGTCTGAGATTGTTTAAACTTTTAGGAAAGGGGCAGGGAAGTAAAAAGATTGGGTAATGCGCTGTTTGACATTTTTCGGTGCCAAACCGCTTTCATCTGGACACAGTGCCAACATTGCATGACACAGACATAAATTAAAATGGGTAAAGTATCTCTTTAATTCTACCAACTACAAGTGGCATGACTAATGGTTGTTAAATTATTTGAGTCCAAACTTGGGCAGCTGGTGTACACTCTCTTCATTCAGTTAGTTGTAGTGATTCAAGTCATATCCCAACACACTAATCACAGCATCACTATACCTTCCTTGGACCTTTTCTAAGGCACAAGGAATTAACTGTGACATTCAATAATTTTCCTTGTGTCCATACGGATAGGTTACCTACATTGTGCTCTGGCCCTAAGCTATTACTATTATAACACCATGTCTACACTGGCTGCATTTCAGTTTTTCATCTTACATAATGGATATGCTTTCTTTTTAACCAATGCACCTGTTTACACCGGCTCTGTAATGTCTCGTGCTTCACTTGCAAAAGTCTATAGATACATGTCTGTTTGCATCTATTTAGACACGTAAATAGATTATTGTGAAGCTGTGATCTCAGGTTTCTCTGGAAATGGAATGTACAGACATTATATATAAATATTTGCATTGCTGTGGAGAGTATACTGCATTATACAGTACATGTTTGTTTGCTTGAGGCAACCATGTTTGTTGCTAAATGTGTTGCTAAAAAAGGGATTAAGAAGAGAGAAGGAGAACAAAATACCTCACACTATACGGTATCTAATTTCTACGAGTTGTGGTGTGGTCATCTTGATATTACAAGTCAAGAGAAAGACTACTGAACATGACCCACCTGAATCACCAGAAGCTTGAAAAAAATTTAGATCAAGATTTAGATTAAAACAATTTAGATCTAGACCTGGGCATTTAATGAACCTGTGTAATGGACGATTCGACATATTGCTCTGACAGAGCATGTCAGCATTAAGCAGATCAGAAAACCATGAGGCACTTATGCAGTACATTTGATGAATAGATAGAAACAGGATGTAGTAGAATAGATGTGCTGTCTCAAAAGCCAAAACTATTAGGAATGTCCGCATTTTAAGTTTTCTGGTCACGGTTTCTTACAGTTTGGCATGATATTGCAAGAATATCTCAGATCTGCTCAGATGGTAAGATTAAGTCAAAGGATTTTGTGGTACAGTTTGCTCATGCCTTTTTGTCTTAAGTCTTAGTTTCTGAGGCTGGGAAGAAGTGAGAGGGGTTTATGAGCCACATTCACGTCAGTGCTATCTGTGAAAGGCATTTACATTGCATTTGAATAATTTTCACTAACTGCACACTGAGCCAGTGAAGCACTATGCTCTGCAGGGAATAAAAATACCGTCGATGAAAATAGATGTTAATGGATGGTTCGATGTCTGTCTCTATTTGCATTTATCATAGCTTTTCTCACTGACTAAAGTGAGAATACAATTTTTGCTTTGACCCATTCCTTTGCCACAGTTTTATGGAAACAGTGGAAAAACACTAGTCAGTGAAACCTAATTATTGCATTCTCCTTTCATCCCACACAACCGGTTTATAATTTTTGTGAACATTATTGTATTGTATGAACTTTGTTTCAGGAAGTTGCTCAAAATAGAACTGTTGTGCTTTGCTGTACTTTTGTGGGGAAGGAAGTGAAAAGTACAGCTGCTTCAACTCTGTTTCAAATTATACCTACCATATTATACCTACCTTATTATACCACCATTATATCACCTTCATTTGGTAGAGGCATGCATTTTTCTAATGCACGTAAAAGAGGGTTTTGTCAGCTATATTGTACAGTAATACTTGTTATAGGCTATGAGCAGAGGGCCAGTATCATTATAGGCCTATTCCTTTATGGACTTCAGTAGATACTTCAGTATGTAATGTTAATGCTTAATATTTTGATATTTCTGTTTTGATTACAAAGTACTAATAGATGAAAAATACTTTGCCAAAACGTGTTTTCTCTGTAGTTTGTACTCCCTTCGCATACAGGAGTATGCAAAGCATACTGTGAGGGAACAGTGTTGCTGAGGGTGAAGGGTTGCTTAAAAATAGCTCCTAGGATGCCGGCCAGTGGGCTTTGACTTCTATAGATGGTGAAGCACATAGGCAGCCAGAACGAAATAGACAGCTGGAAATACTAGAGAGCTCTCACTTACTCGCTCAAGGTCAACCAGCTCTAACGTCAGCTGTTTCGATTTTCTGATGCCCATTTGTGTTTGTGTGTGTTGGTTATATTTGCAGATTTAAACCTTTGTTGTCCAGTAATCTAAAGTGGCTGGACGCCCCAAAACTATCAGCCACTCAATCCACTAAGTTTGACAGATACACCAGCTGCTTCCACAATTTACAAGCATAGTCAGCATTGTTGGCCATTTTAATACAGTTTTTAGATACAACTAAAATATTTGAGTCAACAGGCAAATAATTCAGGCTGATTTAGATTAAATGAAAATTAACCAAGGTAGTAAATGATTTGTATGTGGAGGTGCAAATGCAGTGTCCTTTCACTTAATCCCTTTAATTTTACCACGTATTACGAATGTATTGCATTAGACATGCAGTAGCATTATTACATTACATTTATTTTTACATTTTTCATTATGGACAGGTACCTCTATGTAAACCACAAGCTATAGTTCATTATCCTATACATATGTGGATTAAGACTGCTCTATTAACTTTTCCATGAAAAGTAGGTTTTGGCATTTTTACACAAAGAGCAAGTGATTTGTAACTCGTGGGCACAAAGCGTCTCCCGCTTTATGGACTGTGTACTTATTTGGGTTAGTGGGTAATGATCTTCTCCAGGTATTTATATGGCCTAAGTAGCATATCAAAGTAGCTTGCAATCTGTCAGTTAGCAAGAACCTAAATTATGCACCAAGGTTAGTTCTCATGATGTAGAATTTGCAAAATCTTGTATTTAATTAACAAGATGGGATCATTTGGTTTTCAATCAACTTTGATGCTGTGTCAAGTCAGAACCATTTCCCTTAAGGTTCACAAGAATATCACAAACTGATGCTCATTTCTGAACACTTCAATACAACTGCGTGTCCCATGCTGACATACACTGCCACAAGCAACAAATTACTTTCCTGGTGTTGTTCCATCGGTCACATTGTTTTAATATAATATGTTGTTACTGGTTTGAATAATAAAAGATGTTGCAGTTACTAGAGCAGCTAAGAAGTCTTTCTTTGAAAGATCATTTTGGCTATTCTCCTGCAAAGTTTTTGTTTAATTATATTAAATGTCTGCAAACTGCACGCATTGAGCACTTGATTGTGGGCTTTTGCTAGTATGTACAAATATTATTTGAGCAATCATGCAGAATTAATGATGAAACTACAGTGGGCAGACTCAGTTCACAATCAATCACGCTAAAGCACAGCTCGGATCGAAGTGTGAGTGCGCCCTAACAAACCGTTCAAATGATGACAGAAGAAATGAAAAACCGAAAGTGCATTAAATTCCAAGATCAGCTTTGTATTCCAGAAATCCTGTATGTCCTTATTGGTGTTTTCACAAATTAATGGCTTTGATGTGTAATGTCCATGGTGTACTTGTGACTTTACCTTGAAAATGGCATCCTTCATAACCAAGACCATGCAGTTGGCAACAACAATCATGGGTAATAAGCCGTGGGTTGCCTGTCAGCTTTTATTTAAATTTTTCATTTTATATCATATAAAATTAATTGCTCTTTAGTTTGAACCTTCTACCTTTAAATCATTTGTATAACATTGTCACATCATTTCCATATTGGTGTGCAAGAAAACAACTGTTTTTATCTAGCTGTTTTTCTTCTGAAATGGCCTCATATTTTTTTATTACCCACAGGCAAAGGATGTTGTTGTTGTTTTTGTTATTGGTGTTGTCTTGTCCAGTGCCAGCTGAATTTATAATACATAGATTCACACAGGCAAAACTGTAGAGAAGGAGCTCAATCCACCTGCCTCTGTGTCAGCGCATGGAATGGTTAACATCTGTAAAACGTGTCTAAGGCCATGTGTCCTTAATCTAGTCTGGGCAGATCAGAGTGCAAGTGCTACCTCCACCTTTGCTGCACTAGCTCTGTGTTCCACTGAATAATGCAGAATTCCTGAGAGTGTGTGGAATTACAGTTCTTGGAAGAGATGTGCAGTGAAGCTCCATTCTTCCATCATGAGGTCACCATGAGTCAGTTTGTCTTGGTTGATGCTAGAAAGGATGGTCCGGAGGGACAGGCCAAGGCCTGACCCATCCTTCTCTCTTTGGCTTACCCCGCTATTCTTACCCTATAATACCCATAATCAGTCTCACTCCTCATGCCCAAACCTAACCAACCTGATCAACCTCTGACTGGTTGATCAGGTTGGTTCACCTGTCACTCAGCACCATCCATTCTAGCATCGACCGTTTGTCTTTGTGGCTAAACTCATGCCAAATTCACCGTAGCCCAAATTAGTTTATTTTTCAGAACAAGCTTATTGACAGGCCTGTGTAATGCAATGACAATGACCCCTCCCTATTTGAATCTACCCTTATTTGACATTCCCTGTGTGAGCTGGTAGGGTGCAACGTTAAACTTGGTTCCTCCCTGTGAGGAAGGAGCAGAGGATCAGAGAACTATTTTTAGACTGTAAGGTAATGAATAGGAAATAAAGATGAAGATAATTTCTCTGCTCTGCCATGGCCCTTATTGAAAAGAATAAAACTTGCATCTGTATTGTTTTTGAGTGGGATGAAAATAAGATGACTGAAGAAAAAACTCTTACCACATGCAGATCAAAGGAACACTGATATTTTGGGACATATGCTTGTTTGATATCTTAGTCAGAGAAGAATATTAATATCAATTTTGTATCTGTGCAGCTCAGTATGGAGATATGTCTGGGGTATATTTAGCCTAGCATGACACAAATTCTAGTAGCAAAGGGTACAATTAGCCAGTCAAAAGTTCAAAATAAACTTTTCAAAATTGCTGTATTAAATGTCAGCCAACAACCCAGGCATTAATTCAGTCCTCAAATTTGTCTAGAGTTAGGACAGTGCGCAAAGCTGGTATCCTCCTAACTCTGAGGAGAGGACTATTGACATACTGGCATAATGACATAATGGTTGTGTTTTTTTTTAATTTTTTATTATTCAATTCTTACGAAAGCCTAGACCTCAGCTGAATTGTATGAATTCAAAATGAGTAAATGTTCAATTGAATTTCTAAATGGCAAAGGCATAAAAATGCAGCTTTGGTTAAAATAACGTGTTTGAATGTTTATCCATGTCCTGATAAGATATAAGGAAATAAGACTGGACTTACTTCCAGTGTTTAAAGAGTTCTTCTGAACCTCTGGGTCAACAGTTTAGTGCACATATATACGGTGTGTTTTGGAATCTCGCCATGCATCATGTTGATGTTGGTTCTACTAATATAACATTGCCTTGTCCCTCAGTCTCTTGTGGATGAGAGACAGGCAAACAAAGAGGGAGGAAAAGGAGAGCTGGACAGAAGAAGGGACGCAGCTATTTGAGGTGAAGGAACAAACGGTTGAACTTGTTGACCAGGGAAAGACTTGTTTTCATTGGTCAGACCATATTCACAAAGGAGCAGTAAAATATAGTGAAAGCTTCAGACTGTGTGGAGAAAAAATGGCAACCAAATCATACCGTTGCTCCTGGCTGCTTGGGGTTTATTTTATGATTGTTGCGGAATATCATACCTGCAGTGTGGGTGGGTTATACTTGACACAGTGGTGTGCCTGTGCTGGGCCTGCTGTTACTGCTGCGCTCAGCATTCTGCATTAGGGTTTGTTAGGGCGCACTCACACTGTCCTTCCGCACCGCGCCAAAACTGTTTTTTCGGGTCAAGCCTAGTGTGTTTGACCAGTGTGAGTGCACCCGCTCCGCGCATAACTGCGGCCAGCTGGCCGTTCACGGCCCGTCTGAGAGAGGTGGGCTTTTGTAGAGCGCGTTTGCACATGTAGGAGCACCAGGCCTACGACAGTTCTGACGTAATTTATGTGCGCCTGTTCGGACATAGAAAATAGAAGGACGGACCATGCGCGGACATTTAACAACAACAACAACAACAACAAAGGCGGCGAAAGGTTCACGTTGGTGTGATGCGGAGGTGGAGTGTTTACTGCAGATTTGGTCGGATGAAAATATTCAAAAACAGTCGACAAGACGCACAAAAACTCTGAGGTCTATAGAAAGAGTTGTAAACAAAGAGACGCATCGCGATGACGTCAATCACGCCGTAACGCGCGTGACGTGTTACGGCTTGATTACGTATGGACAGCAAGAAGCATTTGCGCGAGGTCCATGCAGTGTGAGTACAAACAGGCCTGGGGCGCGGGGGGAGAGAGAGGGGGGACAAGTACCCTAAAGCCGGGGGCGCGGTGCGGAAGGACAGTGCGAGTGTGCCCTTAGTGATGGTTTCCATTAAAGACAAGCCAGCAGCCAATGCAGAGTGTTACACATTGCACCATTTCAGCTGGAATCTATTGTATGAAATCACTGAAAGCACAAGTTGTTGAAAAACATATTCATAAGATTATTGTAGTTGAGCATTTCTAAAATGTCATGGTATACACTACAGTGGTAGTAAGGTTGAAATTCTTAAAGTGAGCTGTGAACTAGGGATTGTTTTGAAAACAGCGTCTGAATTCGCTGCTTGCAGGCATAGAAAGCTCTTTGAAGATGTCTTTCCCCCCCTGCTACCACTGACGTGTTTTTCACCGATAACACATGAGACTCTATGGAAGCCTTTGAACGCTGATATTGGAGACAAGTCTTGTCTCACTCATTGTCATTCATTTCCAACCTTTGAACAGCGCAGTAGTATCAGTCAGCAGAGTTGATGTGCACCCCTTTTTCATAGCTGAAGAAAAACATGCTCAGCTCTCATACAAAGATAACTTTGCAGCACATTAAAGCATTGGGTTCACTAAATTAAATGGGTAGTAAAAGTATATCGCTGTTGTGTTGATGTCCATAATAACAAGCTAGACACAAGCAATTTTATTCTTTTAAGATCCAACAATCATTTACTGTTCTACTTGCCATTACTTTGCTACATATTGTGTTCTGTGTATGTATACATGTATGTTTTGCGTGTTTAGAAAAATACAATACAATATAATATAGTTTTGCCCGTGTTAAACTTGACCTTCATTGTGTTGTTCTGTCATTTGTCTGTGAGTTTGTGCTTGTTCAGGAGCATCCATTCATTTATTGTATATACACACTTATTCTTATTACATTAAGTGGCAGTCTATCCATGCACAGCAGGATAGTAGTCCATCACCTTCCATGTTATTGTTGTATCTGTTCGTTTCCAGAGATCTTGACAAACAAAGTCACAAAGCAGTAGCATTCAGTGGCCCCTCAGCATGTACTACATATCCTCAGGATGGAAAATAGATTTGGTTTCACAGGAGAAGGATGAGGCTTGAGTTGCGTTGATAGAACATGCAACCATGACAACATGGACTCACCCTTCCCCCATACCAAAGAGAGGGAGACCTGCTGTTTTGTGTTTGGATCTCTTTATTTCAGTGTGATTTTACATGTTGCACTGCTATTGTCATTCAGCGGGGAAAGGTAAGGGAAACAACAATAGCATATGAAGATGGATCACAATGCATCTATCTTTAGTGGTTTGGCAAAGAAATAAACAAATGAAGAGCAAACCATAAGGTGACACCTGAATGTCCTTTTTCCTTCCTTTTGTTGGTCTCTGTCTAGATTATTTTCCTGAATGGGGAGCCTTTTCAGGTTTTTGTTTCTGTGAATACTGAAGCCTATACTAGCATCATTATTTTGATTGATGTATTTCCTTCAGGTTATTATATTTTGAAAACAGCCAATGGCAGTCTTAAAAATGTTTGTTTTCAATATGGATATGATTACTAGGAATGGCCTTAAGGCTGAATTGTTTTGTCATGGTAACTATTGTTTTCATAGGACCCAATTAGCAGGCTTATTTTGAGCTTGGCAAGGATTGTTAAAAAGCTGATTATTTGGGCCTGTAATAAAGCTCTTATCCAGTGAATCCTGGATTTACGGGGACAGTACAAAGTTAGGAGTTGAATATGAGATGCTGGTGATGGATTTATGCATTGGCAGGGGAAAAAGACTGCCAGGTTTTGGTTACAGAATAGACTCATAACTACAAGACCACACCAATGATGCCTTGTTGTGCTGGATGGTGTGATATGTAGCTTCTCTCTCCTCACTCCTCCAGGGACAACCTGTCCCTTTAAATAGGACATGCCTGTGAGGCTAAAATGGTTGGCATAACTGCCTGGTTGGTTTTCTGCTTCTATGTTGCGTACTGCACCAGCTGTTGCATGCATTTGTTCGGACCATGTGATAAATAAGTCTAAAACTTATTTTAGAAAGTCTTAAATTTGCTGTTGCTATCCATATGTCCCACACCATTCAGTCCCATATGGCTTCAAAGACGTCATACAGTAGTTGTCAGCTGGATCATTAAATATAGTGCCTTATAAAAGCTCAGGGTCGCATTAGTTGGTATGTCCTGCTTCCTGAAATAGCTATCTTAACCACTTGAGCTGATTGTCTTAAAATCTCATCCTTGTAGTTCTTTAGATAGTTTTAGTCCTCTGGATTCTTTCATGTAAGTTTAGGGTATGCTGAACGGAAGTGAAACGATATGTCAGTCACTCATGTGTCTCTCTAATGTAATCTTAGGGCTCAGTTATTTTGAGCAATGCTCTCATTTATGTATGCTACAAGGTCATAATTACTTTTGAAATAATTATCACAGCATGATCTTAGTATATGCATTGATACAGTTATTAGTATTACAAACAATAATGTTGGATTATCCCCCAGTCTTGTTGTTGCATAAAATAAGGGATGGAAGGAAAATGTCACTGTCTCAACATAATCCCTCATCATTTTAGAAAAGAAAAGAAATGTGTCCTCATGCATTTGGCTTTTTTTCCAGCTTCACCGAACTCGCACCTCACCTCCTTAACCGGGGTATGAACCGAACCGTGTGACGTTAAACCCCTACTGGATATGTGTCTGATTTGAATGAACTTGGAGGTCACTCATGCACAGAAAGACTTGTATCTCAAACTCAAGCTACATCATGCTGTCAGTGCACAGTTACAGTTTATAGGCTTTGTGGTGTGTCAGCATGTCTTACCTGTATTGGTGCTGACAGACCCGCGTCACCACTAGCCATCCCTGTGACTTGGCATTACAGTGCTTTTATGGAGTAACTCGAATTAACATTGAGCTAGCATGTAGGCTAAGAGGTAGTGACCGTGTTTCTTATTTCGTATCAGCCTCCAGCAGACACAACAGCATGTCAAAGTTCTGATCCTGGTCTGGCTGACCTGCTAACCCACTGACAGCTTGCTGATGCTTGGCTAGGTGACTCTCATGTAAAGCACTGACTTACAATGCGCTTGGCACTGATACACATGTACCACAAATTCCCATCTAACTGGCTATCAACATGAATTCCACAACATTACTTATAATGGATATTTATTTGCACAAGACATTATCACCAGCCTACAAAGCCAAAAGGGCAATCAAGCATCAGAAGTGAAATTACTGGTATATCACTGTTTAATATTTACATGTTAAATTATTACATGTTATTATTGTATGACCTTAGATTTACCGTTGTGTGCTTTGTTTGCTCCACAGGGCTCCAGAGATTATTTTGGGGTTGCCGTTTTGTGAAGCCATAGACATGTGGTCCCTAGGCTGTGTGATAGCTGAACTTTTTCTGGGCTGGCCCCTTTACCCTGGGGCCCTGGAGTACGACCAGGTAAACAACCATTTTGTCATTGGGAAATTTCTGCTTCTAATCCTCTTGCTATTCTCTCATTTCTGTTTTATATGCAACTTATCCAACATCTCCTACTTCTAGTTCCGACTTCTATCAGACTCAGTCTCTCTTCTCTGTACGATCTCCATCTGGAAACTGCCTTGTGCTGTCACATTGGAATTCATAGGTTTTACCATTTCCACAGCCTTTCCCCATACTTCCATTGCCCATGTGGCTGTCGAAGTAGTGTTACACCCTCAGTTTCCATCCAACCGGTTATTTTCCTTGGTCTTTCCTTATTTTCTTCTCTTTTTCCATTATCCCCTAAACTTTCCAATCAAGGCAACCCACAGAGGAGTGGGTTCAGTGTGTTTGTTTCTGAGTTTGCATTCTGTCCAGCCCTCTATTACAGACTTGCCTTCAGGTTACTGACTCAGACATGGCTCCTATTATTTAAGTTTGCGGGATATGTGATCCATGGCCACTGCAGTCTAACTCTCCCAAAAGATGTGTTCCAAAGCTTCAGTAGGGAAGAGAAGCTGACAACGCCTTAAAAAGGCAGACCGGAACATTCGGTGGCAGAGTATAGGACAGATGGCTTGAAGCGAGGACAAGAATGCAACATTGTCACAGTGTGTACAGTAGGGAAAATCTGTTATTTTAATCTTTGTGAGATCAGGCCTAATGGCGTTATGAGGGTATTGAAGGAATGTTCTGTACGGGAACAACATGGATAGGAAGCAGAGGGCAATTTTGAGGTTTGGGGAAATAAACACTTTTAAGCATAATTACAAATGGAAAGAAAGATGGTGATGGATTGTTTGAATAAAGAAAGAGACTGAGGGCTCAGGTGATGTACAGTTACAAATTAGTGCAATATTTACTGCTTCCTTGATGATGTATATACCCTGAGGGTTATATCATCTGGTGTCTGTGACAATGAGCAGAAAGGCGTATTGTTGTGATTGATTGTATGTCTATTAAGAGATGTTGGACATCTGCCCCTCTTGATCTGGGCTTATGTTGAGCTGCTTTCCCATACCCTGGAGCCCTATCTACCCAAAGCCTGCCAACAGGGCCTCCGTCAGATCCTGCTGTGTCCCATGCAGCACCCTACATTGCAGCACTCAGCCCACTGCACTCATACCAAAGTATTTTTATGGCCAGGCATCATTTTTCACTCTCCCCGTGACTCAGACAGAAGAGATAACTCAACACCTCCGAAAGAGATTTGACTTGAGCGCAACACCACCAGTCTAAATATGATGAATCTGTTTTTGCAGTAGCCAGTCAGTGTATCGCATAGCTGCGTTACAGACGTCTTGAGGGGAGCCTCCTCGGTTTAGTAAGGGACTGCTTGGAGCCGATGGGGTTGACGTGGGCAAGAGGGATACATTTGGCATAGATAGCGAGTGTGAGAGACAATGATATAAAAAGCAAGATAAAAGGTGAGAAAGAACCTGTGGAATGACGTATGTATCAGATTAAGAACAAAACCTACTGTATGTAAATGGGTGAGGTGACTGAATTTAAACCCAAATGCATTGTAAACATGAGCTCTGGGTTGTGGTAGAGGGTGTAGAGAGAAAGTTTGTCACATTAGATTTCAGCTTGTTGGATCTTGCTCATCTCATGTTACCATCAATTGTTGTCTGCTGATTAAAATACCTGCAGTGAATTTTAAGCTCTGGAAGTTCTCTGCGATGACTGAACTTACCACCCCGGCCCGTTTTTAGCAGAATTGTTCTTTAAGAGAGTCAGAAAGACATCCTGGAGGATCCCTGTTATTGCCCCTGTGCCTTTGAGAAACAGACTGAATCCCTGTTCTGTGACTGAGCCATGCGTTGACACCCAACCCGTAGGAAGCGCTGTCTCTCTTTGCCATGCGGTATGTGCAGGTGAATATTCTCAATTGATCATAGCGGACTAATGAAATATACGCTTTTATTTTGATCTCTGGGGTTTAAGTTACTTCAAATAAATCATTGTCAGTTATTATGGTTGTTTAAGCATTTCAGAGAAATGTAATAGCACACAATCTTATACCTGTCTATCCATCCTCTCTCACAGTCATCCACAGCTCAAGTCAATCCCCACATGGAGAAATGAATCAGTGTTAAAAGGTGTTACAAGTCACCAGACAGAAGGATCACAATTATACAAGCAATAATTAGAGCCACAATGCAAACTCAGTTTAAATCAGTGTATTGCATAATGAGCTACACTCGGCATCAGAAAATTTCTTTTAAATAATTGTCAAAATAATGTTCTCCAACAGAAATGGTCCAAAGTTAAATCAAAAATCATTTTATGGTTTCAAGCACAACACACCAAAGAAAGAGTTTCAGTTTGTTTAATTCTGTTTTAGTTGGATTTTTTTTAGGAGTGAATCATCTTCTCAAAACAAATAATAAACAAAATAATACAGGATCTCTGAAAAGTTTCAGTTTCGTTTTTATCGTAAGGAGTGGAGCATCTTCCCAAACAATTTAACAAACTATCTTTGAATAATTGAATCTCCAACGCTGTAGGAGTATAGAGCTGCTCTTATGTTCCATAGGAAAACGATCCTTAAATGACTCCTGTTTGGATCTGACGCTATTCAGAAAATAAGCATTCACATAGAGACAGACAACCATTCACACCTACGGGCAATTTAGAGTCATCAATTAATCAAACACCAGCATGTCTTTGGACTGTGGGAGGAAGCTGGAGAACCCGGAAGAAACCCTGAGAGAACCCGCGCAGACACGGAGAACAGAGAGGCCCAGCCTCAATTCAAACAATAAACTCTCTTGCTGTGAGGAGACAGTGCTAACCACCACACCACTGTGCCACCCCCTCTAATGTTTTATATCTTGAGAAAAAGCATGACCTCACAAATCCTCCTGCCAAAGGATGGAAGAGTTTGAAAGGTTGAAGATATCAAAATTAGCAGGTGAATTGAGTTACCACTGGGGTACGTCAAGTTTCAAATACCACTTGCTAGCCACGCATACAGCTGATGCAGAGCCCTCCTCCCCCTCACGACAAACTTTCAACAGCGATAGCTGCTAACATTGTGGAGGACGAGATTTTGTTAATTTGCATCGTAATGACTGCAAGTATGAATTGCATTGAATCGGCATTGAATCATAATTTTTTTGAGCTTGCAGTACCTTTGAGGTTATTCTGGAGAATATTCTGGACAGTATTTGTCATTGTTTTGGAATGTTGGAATAATAAAGAACATACATTTGGAACTTTCAGAACTCTAAAACTTTACCAGAACTTTAAAATAGAAAGCGTGTAAATTTTTGTCGCCTAAACTAAATATACAACTGCCTGTATGACAGTAAAGTGCATGGCAGCTGACTCTAGTGTGAGGTGTCATCCAGGGGCCACAGGGTGATCTGGCATCCCCTTCTTCCCCCTTTTCTTCTTATCTTTCTGCCAGGGGTCTTTTTCCATGCCACACAGCATATTGTATTTATAACTCTGACTTCTCCTCCTCCCTTGCTCTCCCTTCTTCTTACCTCATCCCATCATCCCCCCATCACACCATCCTTTACTTCCCCAGTACAACATGAGACTGCTCACCTCTTTGATGTGACAAACCTGACGTTTGAGCCAGTGTCTAATTATGAGTGTCTATGAGTGGCTATCATTAACCCTGGCGCTGTAGTCTTAGGTATGACTCCGTTCCCCATATCAGTATGTATGTCCTCTTTGTGTCGGTTTCTCAGGCACCGTACAAGTAATAAAATGAGAGTAGAACATACATTGAATACATTTTGCCTTGGTCATTTCACTAGCTCAAAAGAAAATGGCACCCAGCACTGTCCACTGATCATACAAATAAAATGAGTCATTTTGCCAAAACTGTAACAGTTATTTGCAACGACAATGGTACACATAAAAATGGCCACCTCCCTGACCATCCCGCTATGTTGTTTTGAATGGGATTGTCCGTTCTACTCTTATTCTATTTGTATAGCTGCAACCATGGGAACCAATGCACGCTCTTGCAGAAACCAAAGTTGTGTGTGGTTGCTTTTTTCTTTTTTTACTTCAGGGCTACCCTAGCTGGCAACCTGGAGGATCTGTAAGAATAAGAGCATGTAGGCAGGGTCAGTGGAAGAAAAACAGATTTGGGTCAGTGGGTGTTAGAAGCTTCAGTGCGCCAGAAGGAATTGTCCTGTTTGTAAGATTGTACAAACTACTATACGCCAATGTGAAAAATATGGAAGATTAGTTTTACACCAGGAAGGTAGGAGGTTGTAGATACATTATTCTCATCTGAGATGTACTTTTATTTATTCCAGTGAGGGATTTCATTGAAATGCATCTTTTATGGTGCATATTGTTGTCTGGACCACCATAAAATAAATGCTGCCTGTGCTTCCTGTCTGCTCTGCAGCAGGCCCAGGCTCGCTAGATAGTTGTTTCGTGGAGCAGTAGCTTTGCACCAGTGATCTCACTGGTTTGTGAGATCTCTGCAGAGGCACGCCTTCCAGGAAAAATAAGGGTTTTCCTGTCACAAGAATCTTCCCACCCACACACATTGGCTGTGTTGTTTTTCTGTGTCTGTTCATATGATGTGACTAAACTACACAGCTATATTATGAACATGAAAGCAGGGGGATTTCCTTTCATGGTAAGTTTGTTGGCATTGACACTGTCGGTATTCCTTGACTACATTATGATTAGTGAAAGTGAAAGTGAAAGACAGAAAATAAGAGAAACGGAGGGAGATTTTGGTTGATGTAAATCGGCATACACTGGGAAAATGACTAAAGGAAAGGACAAATCCAAATTGAGAAATGGACAGTGACCAGTGACACCATGTGTTTTATGATACATTTTAATTAGTTAGTGGGCCATAAGTGACAGGATCTTCTAAATCTCTTAGTAGATGAGATTACATTCATTGAACATGCTGTCAGAATCCTAACGAATACATTACTTGATCATGAACTCATCTATAGCCAACTAACATAGACATAGGTCCCACACAAACACAGACACATTGCAGTATTTGCAACTCGGCAACAGACTGATATAAGCTTACTGTTCAAGCACCACATTGGCCAAAAGGAACAGCTTGAAGATCAACACATGAGTAGCTTCCAAGAAAAACATTTTCAGTCTGTAGTTTTCACTTTTTAGATGTGAGGTGCCTCATGGAACTCACTCACAAACTCACTCATTGACATTTAGCACGCTGCACGCTGGAGACATCATATATATAAAGGGCGGCCGTCCATCTAGATCTGTGTATTTTAAAGAGAAAGGGAGAGATAGATCTTATGATAAACTATTATCTGCCTAATTTGAATGGGTTCACTGACTTCTTTCCTTGATCCCCACAGTTCACACAGTGTGTGGCTCTTTGCTTTCTCTTTGCTCCTTAGCAGCTTTGAATCTCTAATGGTTGTTGTCCTTCACACTTGGGTGTGATTGACATCGCTGAGGCTTCTCACTGGTCTCCTCTCATAAACCTGCATGTGACTGACATGCATCGTTACCCAGCAAAGCATTTGGCATTGAGACTGTAGGAACCTTGTTATCAAAGTTAACATGAAAAGACCCTGACACCTTTCAGAGATCATAAACACAATCTACACTCAGTAAAGAGGTCTCATTTGGGTCCAGCCATTTGTCAGGAATCTTCAAGGTCTCTGCAGCTGTCCCTGCTATGTACTGTACACGTCCACACAGTAACGTTGACTCTGGGTGACTTCATAGTGTAATGTCACTGTGAATTACCTTGTAAATTATCAGTACATAAAAGAGCATGTCAGTAGAAAGTGCTCCGGTAATGTCTTGGCTTTGGAGAGTCTATGACGGAGAAATTAACAATAACAGTGAAAAAAAACATTCATTGTTGAAGTGACATGTTTATAGTTTAATATGAAATTGTATTACAGAATATATTATTATTATTATCATTATCATCATTATTATTATTATTATTATTATTATTATTATTATTATTATTATTATTATCAAAACTATTCCACTTTTAAACCAATGAAATTCTTTTTTGCTCTAGCTACAGGATTAATCTGTTATGTTCATATTCATTCACATTTCTTTCTTTCTCACTTAACTCCTTATCTCAAACAGATTCGCTACATTTCTCAGACGCAAGGTTTGCCAGGGGAACATTTACTGCATACGGGGACAAAGACAGCACGGTTCTTTTGCAGAGGGTCTGACTCACCTTATGCAGCGTGGAGAATAAAGGTGAGTATTTACACACCTGCAGAATGTGACTAATTGGCTTATTGCCTCTAATTCAAAACAACTAACCTCTACCCTCTTTTATTTTCACTGAAAGCTAATGGTAAAAGTCTATGTCAGCTCTAAATCAGTCAACAGATATTTTCTTCCTCCCTGTGGGCAAACAAAGACTGCAGCTGATAGATTTCTGGAAACAAACTTACACATGCACAGAAGGACTAACCTTTCAAATAAAGTCTTAGCAAAGGTTAAGCCAAAGAAAATATACTCAGTCAGTTGTCAGTGTACTGTGAATCAGTTTAGGGTTCTACAATGACATTTTTCTGGCAGCATGAGTCATGAATACCGACCCTGGAATTTGAAGTTGTGAATAATCAGGTTTTTCAATTTGCTACATAGCTTGAATGATCCAGTTTATAGCAACATAAACTATTAAAATCATAACATAACCGACCATGGCAACTGCTTAACTGATTTCAGTTTTTGCAGCTCCACTGAACATTTTCTTTTTCTGTAGTCAACAGATGAGCATGAGACGGAGACAGGAATGAAATCAAAGGAAGCCAGGAAGTACATCTTCAGCTGCTTGGATGACATAGCGCATGTATGTTCAGCTGCATGGACCACAATGTACCTAACGGGACTTCAGAGGAAGTTCAACATCAAATGTTGAGAGGATGTAGGCTACTGGGTCTTCACCAGAGGAAGTACACCCCACAGCTGTATGAAAAGAATGCACAACTTATTACTGGGGGAAAAATAGAACATCACTAAGGTTGATTTCCCTTCAGTTAAATACCAAACCTAAATCAAAGAAATTAAGGTTCAGGTTTCACTTACTATTCTCTGTATAAAGACACCATGGGTGGAAATTCCCCAGGCAACCACCAATGCGTCAGGTCTGTTATTTCATAAGTAGGAGATTCTTGAGAATTCATGTTCATGAATATTTTTTATTTGATTCATCATACACAGAGCGTACTATAATGTTACGTTTTTCATTTTACTTTACCTTTTTCTTTTAAAGGTTACATATAGTAAAAAGTGAGATTTCCAAGTCGTTTTTGTTTATTAACAAAATGCTATATAAATACCATGGGAAGAAACAATGAATCCACAGAGAAATGCACACAGTCCATATTCAGAAACTTTGTCTTTAAACGAGCCATCAGGACTTCTGTCCGGTTGTGATGTCATAATTATACTATAAATAAGTAGAAAGCGCCACTACAGTGCTGTAACAGTCATTCTCTGGCTGCACTGACAGTGCAGAGACGCCAAGAGCGTAGATGTAAAAGACCCAGAAACACTGACCAGTAAGAGTATTTTCGGGAGGCAGGCTTAAGGAGACAGGCGCCAAAATGGAGTCTTTCAGACAGAGTGTGAATACAGGTGACTACAGTTAAACTGGAGATCAGAATTAGAAAACAAAGTATTAATACTTGATTTATTCTTAAATATTGTTATTTTTATTTTTCAGCATTTGATAGAATATCCGCTGTGGCTATACCACTGCTTTATTAGCAAGTTTTTAAATAACCAAGGCACTTTAACAAAAACCTTTTAATTTGTGAAACTCCATAGAGAATCTCTGGAAAATCCTCGGCAACAAAGTAATGGCTAAGAAACCCACTACAGTTACTGCACTGTGGAAGCGACTGCAAGAATAATGGACCAAAATCAAATCAGAGCAGTGTGAGAAACTAGTGATGTCCTGTGGGCATGTGATGTGATGAAGTAATTTAAAGCAATGGCCTCTACGCTTCCTATTCAATTTTTAATCCTATAGCCCTAAGAAAACATTGTTTAAATCTTCTCTTCTGACACAATTGTTAAAGTTCTCCAATTTTTTTCACAAAATAAAGGTTTTTGTTAAAGTGCCTTGGTTATTAAAAAATAAATTGCTAGTAAGCAGTGGTATAGACACAGCGGATATTCTATCAAATTCTGAATAAAAAAAATAGCAATATTTCAGAATAGTTTTGATAATTTGTTCTCTAATATTTAGCTCCAGTGTATATTCAGTCTATAATAAGTGTTCTAAAAGATTAAAGCATGTAAACTTGTTCTTGTAGAAACTCAAAATATAAGTACAAACTTATAAAATAACATAATATGGGACCTTTTAATATGTTATTCTGCTGAACAGTTATTTTGTCCAGTAGTTTCTGACAGTAAAATGTTTGTACTCCAGGTGAACTTGGTAATGAATCTGGAAGGTAGTGACTTGTTGGCGGAGAAGGCAGACCGTCGGGAGTTTGTGGGTCTGTTGAAGAAGATGTTGTTGATTGATGCAGAAGAGAGGATCGCCCCTACCGAAGCTCTCAGCCACCCTTTTGTGACAATGCAACACCTGCTCGACTTTCCCCATAGCAACCAGTGAGTCCACTTTGCATCTGATTTTTAAGACATGTAATATTGACCTTACTACATAACTTGAACTCTCTGTATCACTGCCTGTAGTGTGAAGTCATGTTTCCACATCATGGATGTTTGCTGGACTCGTCCCAGTGCATATGAGGTGGCCAACAGAAATAAAGGTCCTTTCATCAGGCCTGTGACCACAACCGCTGCTGCCTCTGTCAACCACCCATTCAGCAAGATTACTGGTGTCCACAGTCAAGTAAGTCATTCAGGATGTATTTGCATCATGATCTGCAATTTCTATGGACGTGTGTTGGGGGTGTTATTACACTTAAACACAGTAATCTTTAGACCAGGGAATTAAAACCTTGTCGAAACAAAGGACCCAACCAATAAGTTGCTATATATATCAATGCATTATAATATATATTTTCTTGTTTCCTCAACTAGGAATTGAAAAAAATATCACAATGTCTGAGTAAAGGAATAATCACAGATGGTCTGAGTCATTGACATGCAAGGTGTTTTTTTGTTCATCTGCTCTTGTGAAGGCTGATCATGTAGACAATATCCTTGTCTTTATTGCTTTCAAGTATGCCGACTTGCCCACCTTATTGCGTCCTAGCACTGCTGTCATGGCAACAAAATCACGTCATGGTTCTGAGGTCATGGCAACGGTGCAAATCACTGTTGTTGCTGAGGAAAAATAAGGAGCTGACCATTTTTTTTGTCATTGGATCTTTCTAACTCAAACCATCTCAAAGTTTATTCAAAAAACACCATTCTGAGGATAAAACGTTAAAGATGCCCAATATGTGACAGTAATGGTAACTACATATGTGTTTCATCATTACACACAAGGATAATATCAGAAGGCTCTCTCATTCCTGTTCAGAATTGAATCATGATGATTGGTCACATTCTTTGCACAAAAAACGGCTTCTTTCCATGGAGCAGCATAGTAAATGGTAACTCTTTCTTCTTCAGGAGAATGATACGTGAAATACTGGTGGCTTTTTTTTAGTATTATTCTCTGAAAGGCTGCTTTGTGTTTACTGTCATGTGCATGGGGGTTGGGCCACATGCAGGAGCTGTAGCAGAACAATATAGGCCTAGTTCTCGTTATTCAATAGATGTGATTATAGCCAGGCACGAGAGCAGCTAGAGTAGTGATGGCACATGCTTAACTGTTCTGTGGTTTGACCTCAAAGGCCTGTCTCAAAAAGTTTCTGTCTGATGACCTTTTAGTCATACAACTTTTAAAAAAGTCTTACCTCTGTAAACCTGGATACATTTTGTCAAACAGATCAATAGCAGCATTTCGATGAGAGGAAAGTATTGGTCCAGACATTTCATTATTTCCTTTGACGCTTGAGGACTCCAGTTTTCCAGGGAGTTGATGAGTGACTATAGGGCATTGAATACTCTGATTCAGATCGGTAGACCAGCTGTGTTTGAGGTTATGATAGTGATCTACCACATGTGAGCCAAGTCATCCACTGCCTTTTGATTAAGACAAACAGGGTTAAGCTTAAAGGTAACTGACTACCCTACTTATTTCTCTGTACAAGACAGGTACCTGGGCTCTGCCTGGCTGAAATACAGACTACTCTTGACAGAGATGTCGCCATCTTCTGGCTATTTAATACCATTGTTGATCATTGTGATACCATGTCCAGTGATATCCCCTTTTGCTTTTTTAGGGATTACCCCAATCAGTGATGCATCCTGGGATACCACTGCAGACAGGAAGTGGTCAGTTTGGATGCAACGATTCATTTCAGCAGGCACTCATTCTATGTCCCCCAACCATTCAAGGTAGGATTTTTAAATATTTATTTCACTTGTTTATTAATCCTCATGGTGGTTGGACTAAATATCTTGAAGTCAAATATTTCCTGTCCATTGTCCAGGAATCCCCACAAACACAGCTAAACCAGCAGGCTACTCTGTTCGAATGGAGGCTTCTGTGCCTCTGGTCACTCAAGCACCCCCCATCCAGCCCATACAAATCAGACCTGGAGTGATCACACAGGTAAGGGGCTAGCAAGGATAGGGATGATGGCGATATAACATAGGCTGAGATGAAGGGACAGCTTGTTTTTTTTGACTAGATGTAACTGCTTTGCTTCTCTGAACTTCAACAGGCCTGGTCCAATCGTGCACAGCAGATCTTGGTTCCCACTTGGCAGCAGGTGACATCAGTGCCCCCACCATCAACCACTCTGGCATCTGACACTGTGGCCGGCTCACAAAGATTGGGTGACTGGGGGTAAGCCGTTTGTCTGTTTCAAGAGGTTACAGCATCTTTCAAAATCTTTTTAATGATAATAATAATAACTGTGATTTATGTAAAGCCTTTCAAGGAATCCAAGGGTGCTTTACATAGTGACACGTGGGACATACATCCAAACAGTCATACACACAAAGAACACAAAAATATCTAGGGGCCAAAGGCCTTGGTGAACAGGAAAGTTTTGAGAGCAGATTTGAATGTGATCAAGGTTGGGGCGTTGCAGATATGTGTGAGGAGAGATTTCCACGCTGAAGGCTCTGTCCCCAAAGGTTCGTAGGCTAGTGCGGAGAATGGAGGGCAGAACTGAGTCTGATGAATGCAGGTTCTGGGACCGGGTATGTTGGTGGAGGAGGTCAGATAAGTACTGGGGCAGGCAAGGGCATGGAGGCATTTGTAGGTCAGGAGGAGGGTTCTGTATGTGATGCGGGACTTGGCTGGGAGCCAGTGGAGGTGGATGAGTATGAGGGTGATGTGCTTTCAGGGTTTGGTGTGGGTGAGAACCCTGGCAGAGTTCTGAGTTCTGCACATATTGGAGACTGTCCAGGACTCCATTGCAATAATCCAGTTAGGAGAAAACAAGAGCGTGAATGAGGATCTCTGCAACAGAGTATGAGAGGGAAGGTTGGAGTCTGGAGATATTTTTGACGTGGAAAAAGGTGGATTTTGTGATTGATGTGTGACTGGAAAGAAAGGGTGGAGTCAAGGATGACCTCTAGGTTTCGGACAATACTGTGTCCTTTCTTGATAGGTTCCTTATACTGTAGTTCCAATATGTAAAGTAGTATTATCCAAAGCAATGTATACATATTAGTGCTGTTTAGGGGTGTCATTATTTCAATTCTGTATTTAAAATCGATCAAAATGAGCTTTCAATAAGCGAAATCAAACTAGGATCGGTGATTCCCATTTTAAATACATTGTTTAAATTGGACCATATGGCTGTAGTGTTGTGCAGTACAGTACAAAATGACAAATGGTGGTTATATCAAACTTCATACCATGTTGTAGAACTCCAAAGATTTATTGATTAATTGATTAGTTGTCAACTACTAAATGAATCGCCTTGTATTTTTAATTTTCAAAACAAGCCCCCAGCCAGTGTCAAAGACTGCTCCGAACGCCGATCAAACTGTGAAACTAGGCAGCGCTGATTAGATATCAATCAATATTCTGTTACTGTATTGTCTATTTTTCTCGCATAAAGTGTTTTCAGAAACATATTTTAGTGTACCATTTAGCTATAATGTGAGAGTTTGTGACCAAGTCGAAACAATACCAAGCCCAGTTGACTATAGCTTTAAATCAAAAGTCTGATTGAATCAGGGATTTGGAGAATCTTTATTACCTTTAGTTGCTATGGACACCCTTGGAAATGGCTGTATTGCTCTCGTACTTGCTCCCCTGAATATTAATGATCGATGAGTCATACGTGTCCCTTTGGGACCAGTGACTGAGACCATTTTGTCAGTAATGGTGCTGAAGGCTTATGGCTCAATTTGCAATGTTCTCTTTGCTTAATGCAGGAAAGTGCGTCCCCATGGTAACCATTACAGCTCCATGATTGCACATCCTCAGCCATTCTTAACCAACCAAATGACCATGTCCACCCACCAGCCGATCAACATAGGCATTGCACATGTGGTGTGGCCACAGCCAGCTGCCAGCAAGAGAGCCAAGCCTTGTGTGAACAGGTATGGCTCCTGAGTTTTGCCCCTATTGCAACTAAAACAAATATACATAGGGTATTTCCTTTCTGAAAGTGACTTTTCTCGTTTTCTCCTATAGAAGCAGCAACTTTTCCCAAAACACAAACGTCCAAAATTTAGCATGCCAGTCCCCAAAGATGGCCGATACAGCAAAGAATGTGCAGCAGGTAGAAGCCAGGTGTCCAGAGGAAGGACGTACTGCTGCAGAGGGCCGAGGAACAGAGCATGTGGAGGAGGATGATGAGAACTGCTGTAAAGTGGAGCCAGACTGTGAGGAGCTTTCAGTTTCACAGGAGCAGCGGCAGGCCATGGTGATCTCTGACCTAGGAAGTCCGACTATTAGTGTCATCAGTATCAGCAGTGATGAAGAGGAGAGCGCACACAGACACTCAATGGGAGAGTGAGTATTGACCATCAGGTTCCTCCGAACGATATTTCTAAATTGGTTTGAAAAAAATGTTGCATCTTATTTCATTTGTCTCTCTGCGCACACAGGTGTAAGGGTAGTGCAGATTGTGAGGCGTGTCAGAGCACCGTCAGCATGGAGAGAGTCTGTTCCCTCAGCAGTCCTGACAGCACGCTTAGCACCAGCTCTTCAGCCTCAGCCCAGTCCAGCACCTCACCCTGCAAACACCCCAACAGGTACAGTCGATGCAACTGACTCAAACAAAACATGTTTTTCACGATTGATCCATTGGTTGCTTCACCAAAACAGACAAGATATCCGTAACTTCCTTCCTTATCGGTCGCCCTCTTGCAGTATGTCAGACGATGAACAAGAGAGCGGTTGTGACACGGTGGACAGCTCGCCTGCCTCAGACGCCTCTGGCCATAGCAACAGTCCCTTCACACAGCAACGCTTCATCGGCGACAGCAACCAGAACTGCGAGCCTCGTGTTGCGTGCGTTGCCCCGGAGACCGAGCCCAGCAAGCCAACAGTTCGTACTGTTGTGGTGCCTCCGATGAGGGTGCAGAACAACAACTACCACCCTGCTGTCAGTGAAACGTATGGGAACACAGGTAAAATTGGACATAAGATGCATTGTAAAAACAAGTACATTCAGTCCATTCCTTATTTAAGTCTGATTTTGAGTTGACCTAATAATGTATATTATAGTTATCACAGGCTGTAATGAATGCCATGTTTTACTTAAAAACAGCTGGAAATGACTGGCCTTTGTATTAGACCCAGGCTATCTCTCAACCTAAATTATCATATGGATAAAACAGGTAACAGGACACCCTTTTCTTCTGCACACGCTGCTTTGTGTCTGAAGTACACTTATCCACTCAGAAGACTAGCAAGTGCATGAGTAGGTCATGCTCGCTCAAAGAGCCAGTCACCACAGCTGCTGTCTGTTCCACAGGTCACATGGCCTGGGATTATGCTGTCTTTGTAGACCACAGAGGTTCTCACAGGTGATTATGGGTGACCTGCCCTGTAGTTGCTCTGGAGTGGATATTTGTTTGCTGTCATCACTCCTTACTCTTGCTCCAGACTGACTCTGAGTGCCCCTTTATCTGTGTGGATGTGCACTTTTTAAAGCTACATAAGACATGCGTAATCGCTCTATAATGTTTTAATGAGTGAAATATTCAAATAATGGATGTCAAACAGAGAACGTGAACACATTTTCTGGCTGTTAAAAACAAATGAATGTAGAGCTGCAACGACAGATAAATAAACACTGATAACCAATTAATTGTTGTAAACTATTTTTCCGTGCAAAAAATGGCAGAGAAGGCTGTTTTTCAGCCTCAATTTTTGGACTGGTTTTGGACGGACAAAACAAGACATTTAAGGACATTACGTTGGACCCTCGGATGGACATTTTTTTTATTTTATTTTTTACTATTTTCTGAAAAAAATAAATAATTGATTAATATAGAAAGTAGTCTGCAGATGAATTGGTATGAAAATAATTGGTAGTTGCAGCCCTAGATAAATGTTTCTGTCTGGTGTTACAGTGGAGTTACGCATGCTATATGTAGGCTTTATTAACAGGTGTGGTCAGTGGGACATTGCTGTCTTTCTCAGCAACCTAGAACATTTACACCTTTCATGTCAAAGGCACCCCCGCCCCGCCCCAACCCTCAATTTATTGCAACGAGAGCCCCACATAAAAGGGCACAGCTTGCTATTCTCGTTCTACCAGGTATATTTATAGTTGATGTTCTGACCCTACTATGAGCTCTATGATCAAGCTTGGTAACCAACTCCTCCAGATCCCCCCCAAACATATTTATTTATAATGACCTAGATCATATTCAGAGGACAGATGCCACTACGTTTAAAAGTTTGGACCTGATCAAACACAGCTGAAATCACTGATAGGCCTACAAAGCCTCCTACCACAAACGTTTCAATTTCTGTTGTTATAGCTGGATCCAATCCCCAGTTGCATCTTCTTCATTTTTTTTTTTTTGCCTTTTGCCTGCCCTCATTCACAATGTGATAATTGATAGAGGGACATGACATTTTCTGCATTGACACGTCATCTCAATCTATCTGTGTTTGTCTGTCCAACCTCAGTCTTGGAGTCGTCATGCCAGTCCAGAGGGCGAGGAATTCCTGGTCGACAACATCACCACTCCACTCCCCTCCTCAACAGGCAGCAGAAGATCAACCCTGCATTCCAGCCCCAGCAACAGCAGCCTATAGGCTTTGGGCAGGTGAGCTCACATACATGTATTACACAATCACAAACACATACACAAAAGTATGTTAGCATGTATAAACTTTTTATATTTTATTTGTTAAGGTTGTTGCAGAGAGACATTGGGAACATTTTGCCTCATTTATTGCAGGGATAAAAGCACTAACTCACCACCTCGGTTTAATCACCGACAGAGGAAATGCTTTCCGCAGGGTGTCCCACTGAACATAACTGGCAGAGTTGCTAGTGGGAAGCCTCATTGTATACAATTGCTTTTTTTTTTAAATAATACTTTAATGAGATTATAAAAAGGGAGAAGTTCCATACATGATCAAGTGAGTAAAGTGAGACACACTGTATTACTTCATAAAATTGCCATGTCAAGTCATTGTATCCTATTTCTGCCCCTTGTCTGGAATTGCATCAAATGAATGCTTAAGCAAATTGTACCAGACACTGCAATTACTAAAGTGTTCTAGGTAATAAACCGCACAATTGGAATTCAGAAATTTCAATAGAAGCAACCAAGAGCCCACTTCATACTAAAAATTAAACTTAATTCATCCGCCACAATAGCTTTTGTTGCTTACAAATCTACCAGCTCCGCTCAGAATTACTCACAGTTGGTGGATGAACATTTCCAACTGTGTTTAAGACTCACGCATTTTGCTGTAGTTCTGCTCACTTAATGGATTGCCAGTAAAACAAAGATAATGAATAGAAGAGTGTCATGGTATACACTCAAATGAAGTTGAGGTGAATGTAAGATTGTTAATGACTGATTAGAGACACAACACTGATGTGTAAAAATGTGGACACAGCAGCATCTAGTGGCTCATAAAGACAAAGTCGGTGTGAATCTGATCAGCCAGATATTCTCTCCCTCAGGTGCAGCATTTCGGTTCCTGCCATCAGGAATGGAACGGCAACTTTGCCCACCGGAGACCACAGGCCTATATCCCTCCCACCATGCATGGGCACACATTCACCCTGTCCCACAGCAGCCCAAACCACACTACGGGCCCCCACCCCCACCTTGGGGGCCATCCGCACACGCAGCCCACCTTACTTTCCTACCCCCCGTCTGGTCCTCTGGTCACGGCTGCACCCGTGGCCCACCTCCTGGCTTCCCCTGTAGCCTCCCGCCCCGTCCTCCAGCCCACCTACAGCATCTCCCACCCGGCAGGCATCGTGCATCAGGTCACAGTGGGCATCAACCCCCGGCTGCTGCCCTCCCCCACCTTGCACCCCCAGGGCCAATTCAAGCCACTCTTTCCCCCGCACTCCTACATTGCCTCTCCCGCCTACGCCAGTTTCCCTCTCAGCCCCACCAAAATAAACCAGTACCCTTACATCTGAGCATGGCTGCCCAGGTACCCTTTATACCACCTGAGGGCTAAGTGAGCAGGGTGAATCTATCTAAAACCACAAACAACATGGTTTTCATTTCCAAAACCATGGCACAACCATAGAGAAAGAAAGCTATTTTTTGAATCATGTAGACTTGGGTGTAATTGAACTTCAAGCTTTAAAAAGAAAAAAAAGAGTTCCAATGGTGGAGATGATTTGGGCAAAAAAATAAGAAGGAAATAATGTATGAATGATTGAATGAAAGAATGAATGAGTAGTTAAACTCACACTTAATGTGTTTTGCACATTTGATATATAACTTTGCATTGGATCTTCTACGAATACTCCTCAAAACAGGTAAAATAATTGGGGTGGTGTTGAATAGTTAGACTTTGCACCCCTGAACCCAGCTATTTTTCTATATTGCCTTCTTACGTGTGCAAGACACATCCATATTTGTAAAGCCATCCCAGTCTCTAGCTCTAGATTGACAGATGCACACGTTGTCCACAGTATATGTTGTACTGCGTTTGAAGTATTTGTACCTTTTCGGTGTCTTTTGGTGTTAGCAATGTCAAGTCAATTAACCGATTTATATAGGGTTGTTCCTCACGCTGCATGTGGTCTTGCATGAGCAAAAATGTAAACGGAAAGATGCATAGACGTTGCTCTTATTGTTTGTGTCACAAGACTCGCTGCATTGTATAACTGTCCCCAGCCATAGTGCCTTACATAATTGAGGTTGTTAATGTTACTTACTTATATATGACTATATACATGAATATTAATGTACTGGACTGCAGCACTTGAAATTCCAATCAGTCGATGCATCCTATGTGTGAGTATATATGCACACGTGTATATGTCCATGCATAGCCTGCATGGATGTGATGTATCGCGGATAGCGGTGCTTATCTTTTGGAGTCAGTGTATATTTCAGTGTGTAGTGAGTTACTTTTCTGTTCTCTCAAGAAGAACAGCATGCTTTGCTGTTGCGAATGCTTACTGTTTCATTTAAAAAAAAACGTTTTGTTTTTTTCCGTTCTCCCTTTTCCCGAATGAACTAGTGTACAAAGTGCAAGTACTGAGTATTGCTTAATATTTGATAATCACTTTCTATTTAGTGAAACTATTATTACAAACAGTATTTGTACTGTTTGATGAAACTGCAATACAATCTAAATAGTCGTTGGTTCGTTTTCTTTTTCGTCTTCGTAAATTAATTTTGAGTGTTTTCACTTTGTTTCTTAGATGTTTAGAAGTGTGGTGGGCATGGCTTTGATTGGGTAAAGAAAAAATGCAAATTAATTCACGGTATGGAATTTTCTAAGCCTGAGCAAACCATGCAGTATTTGATATACACACATATATGGACATATATTATAGAGCTAGACTATTTAGTACAGATGCTTGATAAGGTGTGAGTTAATTGTGTGCAATTCTCTCATTTATGCATGTGTGACAAAGTTAACTTTCTCCCTTTACATTATACCATTTGTTAAAGGCTTAAGGCTTATCGGTGTCAACTGCTTATTTTATACATTCCGTCAGGGAGGATATACACACACACACACAACACACACACACACACACACACACACACACACACACACACACACACACACACACACATATATATATATATGCTGCGTGTGCATTTTATCTGTTCATTTTACTAGTTGTGTGTGTGTTTTCTTTTGTCTTTTATTTTCAAATGAAGTTGCTTGTGCAGCACCAAAGACTGTAATTCATTTCCTGAGCAAGGTAGCTATTCTGTTTGCATAGACCTCAGTTATAATGTAGTTGTAGAATGGGGTTAAATTAAAACAAACTAACAAAAATGTATTTAAAAAAAACGGCAGAGGTTTTGTCTAGCTTATTGGGCAGTTAATAAGTCGTATCATTTCTTTCTTGAATGTATCATAGATAAGCTGCTATATGATGATTGCCACTTCGATAGCTGTGAAATTAGGTGATTTCTCTGAGTTTAAACGTTGCGTTGCTATTGTTGTATAAGTCCCTAATTATCTGAAATAGAAGTGGTTTTGATTTTTGTGTTTTGCGTTCATATTTGGAGTGTCATTGTAACTACTGTATTGCTGATGATGAACATTAGTTGCATTCGTTGTTTCTCGGGGTGTTTGTTTTTGCATCAGTATTTTATCCTTATTAATCTTTTGGGCTCATCACTGCATATAAATAATGTATCGATGTAACTTAATTTTTGTATGTTTTCATATTGACGTTTTGTACACATCTAAAGCTGTAGCTTGCAGGATTGATTTAACTTTTTCATTGTACATATATATATAGATATATATCTATATCTATATCTATATAGTATACTACCAGTACTCATGTGCGTGTTACAGGAGCACTGTGAGATGCCAGGAAAAAAAAAATCCATTATGTTCATTGACAAGCTTCTTTAATGTTTCCACCAAATACACACGAACACACGCCACTAAGCACTCATGCAGGTAGTTAGGCTTGTAAGGGTTTGGGGTGATTAGACTGTGTGATCTAAAGATTAAAATAAACCCCAATGTTTCTGTTCCAAAATAATGTTTTACAACTTTACTGTTGAATTGATTTGAACAAATATTTATTGCAACCTTTTTAACTGTTCAGTGTTATATCTGGCTAGAATATCAGTTTCAGTTTGTTATTCTTAACTGCCTTGTGTTCGGATCGCTCCCCCTTTATGAGTGTCTCATATCAAAATGATGTTTTGTCAACGCAAAACTGTGGCCATTGTTATGTGTTCCTTACCGAAATTGAGACAGTGTGAGCAGCACTGCTTATGTGCCTTGAGCTTCAGAAAGTGAGAATTCAAGATGGTGATTCCTCACCTCTTATTTGAAGAGGAAGGCATAGAATCCACTAATAGTCCTTTACCATGTAGACAGTCTTTTAACAGCCACACGACCAGGAATTAAAACGCACACACACACACACCCACACACACACACACACACACACACGAAAAAACAAAATAGGACTTCACAGTGTGATTCCAGGGACTTGTACTCCTCTGTTCAGTTTGTAGATACAACAGAGGACATGTGTGCGTGGTTGCCGTGCTCCTCTTGTTATAGATAGTCGCCACCAAAGCCCATCTATGATGACGCACACAATAAAACACACACACACACACACTTTGAATGATATGACAGTCTATGATCTTTGGATAGTCACTCTGGCTGAACAGCAGATGCAATACTTTACATTGTGCGGTCATTGCACCACCAAGTGTTCTTAGATGATCTCCATGCTTTGCTTTACCTTGCATGTACACCTAAGTTGCTTCACTTTGTCTGCCTAGAAGCTGTCCGCTCAGAGCACCTTTTTCTTTCATCGTGCAAGTTGAGGCTGAGCGGGAGTAAGCAGAGCACAGTTGACACTGGCTATTAAAAATATCAGAGGCGCTATGTTTTATATCCAGTCGTATCTGGATGTTTATTCTGTGTTCTGAATGGAAACTGCGCTCTTAAAGAGATTATTGTGGTTTCTCTGCACAGTCAGTCATGAGTGCAATACTCCACATTAAAACACTGACACTGATATGGTTACATGATTTTTTTCCCTTGCCTCTATGTTTCACTGATCGTATTAGAGTATCATTTTGGGAAAGAAAGGTTATGACGACAAGGCATGAACTTGGCAGATTAGTGCTTGAGATAGTTCCCCAATAATAAGCATGTGAAATGTAATCTGTGTTTTGATTCCTCCAAAGGTATTCACCAGCAATGCGCCTGCATAAACTCTCCCATACTTGTTAGGAAAAGAATGGATGCAAGAGGAGAGAAATCTTGAAACTGTTTTTAATTTTCCACACGATTGAAACCTTGGGTTTATGGCTAACTTTTTTTTGAGGACTCATGTAACATGTAACAGATAAAAAAAACATTGTTAAATTACTACTATTAAAGTTATGACTTTGATATCAGAAAACAAATCCTATTATCCTCTAGAGTTGTTAATTCAGGGTCTATATTAGTCTAAATGTACTACTGTGTTACTCTTTGATTTTATTTGATACGGTTTGTTTTACTCAAGCTCTTATTTTTCTGGTCATCTATCAATTTCAGAGTTAATTCACACTGCAAGTTATGGAATCATCTGTTTAGATTGCTCATCAAATAGACTTGATTACGAAATCTGAACTGTTACTGTTTTAATACCTGTAGACTTTTTGTGGCTTTTTATTTTGTTTCATTTTGCTTTTTTATTTTGTGCTACACTAGTTTGCCATGTAGCAATTGCACTGTGCAATATTTACAGTATGAGGACTGGGAAAACTAACTCTATGGATGTGATGTCTCTTTACAGTTTGCGATAGTGTTTCCTCTCTAGTTCTCAGTGATTTAGGTGACCAAGCCTTCTCTACTTTGTCACATTAAGCGGGTTTTCCAGGTGACTCTTTTGGTGAGTGTCAAAATAAGACTTTATGGTGTATTATTGTTAAGATTCACTTTGAATTAAAAAAAAAATCTATTGATGCAGTTCTCTTTTTGACTTTCTCTGTTTTTTCCCCCCTATCATTTAATGTATTTGGGTGCTTCTCTTGTATTGAACACAACAAATGTAACTGATCATATTGGAAACTTGTACACCGCATTCTCAAACAATGCTGGTTAGTAACTCTGACCGGCAAGCACTTGAGTATGACGTGCCAAACTCTTAGTAACACGAGAGGGCCTCCAACTTATCCTTTACTTTTTTTTCTACCATTGTTTTGATTGAATTTTATTCTGTACAACACATTTTTGGATTAATTGATCAATCCCGTTGTCTATAAATGATCAGAAAATGATAAAAATAGATGACAGCTACGAATGATAAACCGAAAAGCAAATCTTCACATTTGAGTTATTTGAATCAGGTAATCTTTGGCGTCAAAGTAAGTGTGGAGTAGCCCAATTCTCTGTCATACAATCAATAATGGATTGATTGACTAAGCATTTCTGCTGCACAGAAAAAGAAATTGAAGTTTTGGATTCATTCCACAACGAGTACGGAGCACTTCAGTGTTCATCCTGGAATCTTTGTAAAACAAACAAACAATATGTCATTACTAAATAAATCATGCCATTTTGTTTCAAATTTTAAAATACACTAGCAAACACACCAGAGGTCAGAATTATTTTCAAAATCATATTTCCAGAACAAGAATTTGTGGTTTATTCGTGTCAAATGGGGTTTACCTGATTCCCCACACTACTGGGGGCACATTATTAAAATGCACAAACCGGAGGCCTGAATCTCGTCTCGTCACCTGCAGTGTTCATTCGTCTTTTCTGGGTCTTTGCTGACATCTTGTGGCGGTAAGGAGGTACAACAGCCGTATCAATCACTGTAGCATTCAGGACACTACATGGGCCTAACCGCTAGTGGAGGTATAGAAGAACTATAAAGTCACCCGTTTGAATATTCATCCACCAATATGCGCTAAGAGCAAGTGTCAAATGTAAACCGTTTGATATGGAGTTCTGTATGGCTTCATTCACCCAGCAGAGGTCGCCCTTTACGCTGCTCGCTTTGACTTTCTTCCGGCAATTAACAGAAGATGCTAATTTCATTCGCTCGGTTTGACCAGAGGGGTGTTGGACTTTAAATCAGTGACCCAGCATCTTCAATACCCTTACATTTGCGGCTCAACGTCCCCCGAAGCACGCCCAAATGTCTGTCCTCCGTGTGGAGCAGGTCTGCACGAGGCAGCTCACGGCCAACAGCTAAATGTCAAACCTTTGGAAAAGTGTGCGCGCCTCCCTGCGCCACTCTGTGATGATGGGTGGACCGAGCGGAGCGGAGCGATAGGGCGCATTTCATTTCCCTCCTCCAGCCCTGGACACTACGACGGGACCGCGGGGCCGCTGTGTTTCCCGTTCACGCACGAGGATTGATCCGATGTATTATTTACGACCGAAACTTCAGCAACTTATCCACTGGATATGGCTCCCGGTTTGAGGAGTGGACGGACAGGTCACCCCAAAGTGGTGGTGGTGGGAGCCGGCGGAGCGGACCCCGGTGGGCGCTCGCCGCTAAGGACCGATGGCGGAGGAGAAGTGAGGCGTTTGAGGACCAGGTGGCGAGCCGGAGCTGCGGGGATGCTTGCGAACTGTCTGCTGTCTGTGGGCATGCTTTTAATTCTTGTCCGGTGCGCTTTGGCCGCAGAGGGTAAGCACACACCGCCGAGCTATCTGCTCTAAGAACACACACGCACGCACGCACGCACGCACGCACGCTGATAACACATCAGCATTAACCTCTGTCACATCTATGCCAGTGGCATTTATTGTGAAGAGTTGGAACATATTGGATGGAATAAGGGTCTTTCGTTTCACAAAGGCAGCGTTTTGTAATCCGCACCGTTTTTTGCTGCTGATCACATACGTACAAGCTGAAGGGACGGCTCTATAGCTTGCTTTATCATTTATTTATTTTTTAATGAAAAAAAAAATCAAGTAGCCTCTCTGTGGTCCATGCACCTATAAGCTCTTTGCATGTGCTGTGGCATGCAGGAGGTTATTGTTGCACTGAAATTTGCGCAGTCAGGGGGCGATGTTGAAACGGCTGTATTATTCAGGATTCTCCCTACACTGACCGCACTGCCGTGCGTTGTGTGAGAGATGGTGTTGATGCCGGGCAGGGTTTGCTTGTATGTGATGTAACTCTCTGTCACCTACTAATCTTTACCGCCTGAGCCTGATGCCAGTCAACTCCTTTGTCTCTGATCAGATTGCACTGCACATACCTTGAACCTCTGCTTCTCCTCAGCTGGACTAAACTTTGTCTCATTTAAACTTCACTTAGTACCCTTTGTTCTGCAATAGGCATTTCATTTTGGTTTTGGTTTTTCCAGGAAGAGGTTATTAAACGTTATGATTGTGTGTAATGAGCTTTAAGGGAGTTTAATTCTGGGAATGCAGTGCAGTCACAGGACCGTCAGTGTTTCAGAGCATCTGGGTCAGCACTAATGACACACATACTGTAGCCCACTGGAGGTCTGTGTCTCTGGCGGCATGAGAGGCAGCTGGGGTAAGGTTGGCCGACATAGCTGCCTTTCAACCATTATGGCTTGAGGAATAGGCTTGACTGAAAAAGACAATTAGTCTCTGTTGCATGCGCACTAATTTGGCTGCATCATCCCCCTCGTGATTATTTACACTACCTCAGTGAAATAATTCAAAGGTGTTCTGTGCAAGTGTTCAGTGTGTGCACCTATCAGTAGCTCCATCATCACCACCCCTCCAGTCTACAAACTGGGATGTATAGAAGCTGTAGTCTCACCTATGCTGATGCACTGCTACAGTAGCAGTCTCCTCCTCCCACCTCCTCCTCACAGTCTGCACATCCATTCTTAAACACATGAGCCCAGCAGTAGTAGCAGCAGCAGCAGCAGCAGCAGAAGCACCATAGCTATAGTACTTATTTGAAAGGGGCATACTAGTACCTACGTTTATTATTTACCTATGTCAGATTGTAGGGACAAGAAACTGTGCACCCTTGTCTTTTATGTTGATATAAAATGTGGTTTACTGGTTTTCATGGCTTTTACACTGGTTGACTGAATTTTTTTTTTTTTTTACAATATGTATGCGACCATTTATACATTGTTTGCACCAAGCATTCCGGTTCAATTCAGTTCAGTTCGTTATCAGAATCAGGATCAGAATCAGAAAACCTTTAATGTTTGTCACAGCAGCAACGGAATATTACAAAGCAGAAACATATTACAAAATAAGATAAAAAAAATAGCAAAAATAAGCAATAAAATTAAATTTAAAAAGGGAAGAAATAGAAATAGACATATATACATTTTCACATGATAAAGTGCAGTTGTTCTTGTTTTGTTTTTTTGTAATAATATAGTATGGAATAAATAAATATGAGTAAAGATGACCAAATAGTGCAAACACAGAAGTGACCTTAGTACAGAACACACATCAGAACAGTTGGAGCTAGAAATGCTGCCATCTGCAATTGGTGCATAGATTAACCTGCTTCGGCTTAGCTAAGCAGAGCTAGATGGAGGAATGAGTTGTTTTCAGCTTGTTTATCAGCCCATGGCTATCCATGGCGGAGGCCTACATTTAGGAGTACTGTCTGCGCTGGAAACGCAAAACAGAACCAGTGTTAAGGTACATGTCCATACAGGTTTCGTACAGTTTCAAAATGTACCATATTAAAAGAATGGAAACACAGCTTTCATAGTGTTACTGGTTTGAAACCTGGAGTATGTACTCAAAGCTCAAAATAAAAGAAACTGGATATCCAGTCACAATGTGTATGTTTTAGTGAATGTGATAAGGTACCAGTTCTTAACTGAGCACACAGGGACCTCTGCCCTCTATTTGAGTTGCATTCTACATTTGTTCAGTAATGATTTGAATGTAATTTATATAAGCTTTGGCTTATTTCAAATCTCCTCCCATGGTTTCTTATGGATCTTTAATGGGATAAATTATTCATTTAATTAGTAGTCTCTCAGAGCCAGACTGAACTCCCCACCACTGTTTCAGTACTGGAGTATGGAGCTGGCTACACCTGGTTATCATTCTGGGATAAGGGAAAATACTGATATCATTATTGAGATATGACATGACCTATATCTGTTCAAGATGGAAGATTTCCGGGGACAGCAGTGCAGTGGATTTATAATAAATAAATATAATGTTGAGCAGAAGGCCTTCTTCTAATATTGACCATACATCACAATATGCCTTTGGGTGGGCATAATCACATTTCAGGTAATCTAGTTGATGTCCATCATAATGGACTCGTGGGTGGCTTCAGACTCAACAAAATCACACACTATAATTACCACAACAGACAATAAATCATAAATGATAAATAAAACATTTCAAAGCTGGAGTTTACTCTCCTCCTTTATGTATTTTTACAATGTCATTAAAAATAAAGTCTAGTTTTGACTTTCAATGCTCCTGCACAGTGGCTGAACGGAGCACTAGTGCATTTATCAGCCTCAGAAATCCAGTGTCGTTCATGCTAATACTGCTGTGTGTGCGTGTGTGTGTGTGTAAGGTTCACTGACTGAAAAATATCCTCATTTGCTTTGAGTTGGTATAATATCAGCTTCCAATGATGAAGCCTTCTCAGGCAGTCAGGTTGATCTTTAATGCGCTTGCATACTTTTTTGTCTGGTTTATGGCTTTCTTTTTTACACAGCTGGTGAAATGATGCTTACAAAGACACGCATAAGATGCGAGCTATGCAAAGGCACGACTTTCTTCTGACGACAGCTCTGTTTACTCCAACTACCACAACCAACCCATTGCTTATGAATGCTGACAGCTCGATCTTGACAGGGGTTAACCTCACAGACCTCTTGCTTTATGGAATGCTATCCCTGAGCTGTTGTCAGTCATCGCTTTCTGCTTAGGAATTCATTGAAAAGAGATATGACAGTAAGATTCAAAGCCGTTTCTTATTTGCGATGCAGTCTGGGGCTTTTAGCCATAAAATGACTGTTAACATGCATCAATTGAGCAGGAAGCTGCATGTCACATCATTCTTGGTGGTTTGCCTCTGTTTCTTGTTTTATGTGGTTCAGCATCTTCTTTCCTTTGTCTGGATTGGCCTTTTTAAAGCTTTTTCACAACGGTTAATGGTAAAATGATTTCCATGAATTGTTTTTAAAAAGACACGACCATGACTCACCTTTCTTCTAACGACCTGTCTCTGTGATCTCTGGGTTTCCAGGAGCACATAGAGGACAGGACACGGTTCCCCTTTTTATTTCCCTCGTTTCCCTCTCATTGCAATGAGTTAATGTAAGCAGTTAATTATGTTGTGAGCAAAGCACGTCAGGAGGGCTTAAGATGTATGTGCATGTGTGCAGTGTGTGCAGTATGCGTGCTCAGGATAGATGGTGTCTATCAGCCGGGCTGTTCATTTGCTCAGTCGTGACGTAAACATTTGTCTTTGTGAACAGACATATCAAATCGAAAAGTGAATTTAGAAAACCAGTGATAAAAGAAATAGCATTGTTTGTGTTCTACTCACAATCCTCGATCTGTTTCCTTTTGCGGGTTATACCAATGTTTTGACAGGAAGACTGTCGGCGTTCTGTTCAACATTATGCAAGAACTTGAGTGCCACAAATGAAAAGAGCAGAAACAGAGTGTTGTCAAGTCATTCAAAATATATATCATTAGTACTTTATATATTAGTACTTGTAATCCTTCTGAGAGGGAAAGAACATTCATTGTTATCCGTCTCCGCAATAATTTACACAAAGGGCTGTTTTAAGTCTTAAAGAAAGTCAAAAGGCTTGCAGTCTTGTCTCCTTCACCGCTGTAAACAAAGCAGGAAGCACTTCTACAACACATAGGTGTAATGATAAGACAGGCAAACAGGCTTCTAATTAGTATCTTGGACCATCTGCTTCGCATTATCCCTTGTATAGTTCAGTGCAATCTGGGAATATCGTGTGTGTGTGTGTGTGTGTGTGTGTGTGTGTGTGTGTGTGTGTGTGTGTGTGTGTGTGTGTGTGTGTGTGTGTGTGTGTGTGTGTGTGTGTGTGTGTGTGTGTGTGTGTGTGTGTGTGTGTGTGTGTGTGTGTGTGTGTGTGTGTGTGTGTGTGTGTGTGTGTGTGTGTGTGTGTGTGTGTGTGTGTGTGTGTGTGTGTGTGTGTGTGTGTGTGTGTGTGTGTGTGTGTGTGTGTGTGTGTGTGTGTGTGTGTGTGTGTGTGTGTGTGTGTGTGTGTGTGTGTGTGTGTGTGTGTGTGTGTGTGTGTGTGTGTGTGTGTGTGTGTGTGTGTGTGTGTGTGTGTGTGTGTGTGTGTGTGTGTGTGTGTGTGTGTGTGTGTGTGTGTGTGTGTGTGTGTGTGTGTGTGTGTGTGTGTGTGTGTGTGTGTGTGTGTGTGTGTGTGTGTGTGTGTGTGTGTGTGTTTCCCTTCAGTATCTCTGTTCCTTTGCTCTGTTCTTTCGTCTGTCTCTGTTTTCGGCTGTTTGGCGTAGGTTGATGGTAGACAAAGGCTCGGCTCTGCTGCTGCTTGAGAACGGACAGCAGGCTACCTGATCTATCGGGACACACTAAAATACACCACACTGCTCCTCGCAGAAGGCAGCATGAGAGGTCTGAATTTCTGGGAAATTTAGGATTGTCCGATTCTCCCCATTTTAGTTCTTAAGATTGACCCAATGTGATAGAATTAATAACAACTTGTTTTGTGTCTGATTTATCTCTCAGATTAGGCTGACAGAAGTAAGTAGTGTGACCCTTATGAATTAAAAAAATTAAATGCAAACCTGATAGCCAGCCTCAGAATACAGGATTTACACTGGCCTTGGGGGACTCTCCCCCCTAGAAAATGAATTAGGACAGTTAGGGGGATGGCTTTATTAATGGGTTACTTAACCAATCTTACATATAAGGGATAAAACAATTTTAAGTCTATCCTAATTTTAAGCATCGTATAAAGAACAAATTTGTGAACTGTGCTTTCAAGAAAGTTTAAAATACAATTTGGTGAATATCACTTTAGCTATAAGTAACTAAGACCAAGTGAACCAAACGAAGATGTTTATCTAGTGTTTACTCTGACAGGTGCTCTTTAGTGAGACAGGTGAAAGTCAAAACACAGGATCCTTCTGTTCAGGTAAAAGTTGGGCATAGCTACACTGTATATCACCGGACTTCATGTAACAATAAGGATGATAAAGGTGTTACGTGTCTCACCCATTAGGTCGGATTATGCCCCGACAGCTGGCCTTTAAAGTTCTTCAACATTATATATAAAGTGTGTTAAGTGAAGTGATTCTCTGTGAGTTCACGGGAAAGTGAAAGATATAGATTTTCAGAATTTAAGAGGATTTTTATGAGAAGTGAATGAGGCTGGGTCAGATTTAGATCTATGGTGTGCATAAATAAGAGAGACAGAAGGACAGAGAAAGAGAGAGAGAGGGAGATTTGCCTTCACAGAAGGGGTCGTCAGTAACATTTTAATGGTGTCAGTGTCATTGTATCATATTTAGTTTTTGTCTACTATTGTTACAAACGGAAATGCTAAATGTAGCTTTAGGCTTTGCATTTTCACACAGATGCCTCCGTGGACTGTGGCATTTCAGCTAATCCCTTTGAACCGCTGGAGGAGGGAATGTGAGATCACTGACAAACACATTTATTACGCTGAGCCTTCAAAATGTTAGTAAGTGTGCACGTACACACTCACAAAATACAAGCAACACACACAAGCAACCAGGGCTGGACAATAATGCAATAATGGATATGTATCATCATTAAATCATATATATTGAGATATTGTGATACACAATTATGTGGTATAGTCCACATTGATAGAAAAACATGCAGAGGACAAGGGTGCGAAATAAATCTTCATGAGAATATGCAAGAGGTAAACTCACTCCCAAAAGCCTATACTGGAATTTGGAGTGACGATACATAACTATTGTTATATATAATTAATAATAATATAATTAATATATAATTAAGACCATGGCAGCTTTGAGTAACAGGTGGGTGGCGTCACAGATGGCTAGCATGGACTGCAGGCATTATTCAGCACGTCTCCAAGCTCTATCTATGATCCACCTCTTTGCCCATTTTTGGTTTAAGCAGTGTCAGGCACTACCAAGATGGTGACGGCAACACACATTGAGCTTCACAATGGCTCTTCAGAAACCTGTGTGTGACATCACGAAGACTACCTCCAATATTTATATAGTCCGTTGTTAATCTATGTTTAATTTTGTCTGTTATAACCTTTAATTAAATGGTATTTGATGGTTCATGGCCACTCCTGGACAGATTCCTTATCAAAGGTGCTTGAACAAATGTAGCCTAATCCATTAGGTTCACAAGTAAAAATGAAAAAAAAAAATTTAGCTAAAAAAAGTGTCCAGCTTCAGAGTCGATCATTCTTTGCGGGCTTTTCAGTACAAGTAACCTCCTTCATATTACATGTAGTCATCTGAGTCAATGTGAATGTAGAAAATTACCAATGAATAGTACATTGTTAGTCTGTGACCCCTTTTTACAGTGTGAGAATTCTCATGACCACAACTATCAGAGCATTTTCCTATTGTCATGTAAATGTGATGGCCTTCTTTTGTGCGCTCCAATTGGATTCTATAGAAATTGGAACTAGGCTGCATTAATAACTTACAATAGAATTGCACCCTGATGATACGTTGAGTTTTTGTGTAACATGTACATTTTTTTTGTGATTTAACACATAACAGTTAATTGCTCAATTTTATCATCACAGTATATACTGTATGTGACATTAAATGCAATTTCCTGCCATATAGTGAATCACACGTATCATTATCAGAGAAATATTGAACATTGTAATATGGGTTTCAGAAATAATTTATTCACAACAAACAGCAGTAGTGCATCAGTCTGAGAAAATGCTCACAACTTATTCAGCACATCAAATGACCCCATGTAGTGTCCCCAGCCCCAGGCAGAAAGAGAGAGAGAGAGAGAGAGAGGTTGTTTATAGTATATTATGTCACTGAAACAGCCGCGTCCCCCTCACAGTCTATAGACAAACCTTTGATTTTAAACCCCAGTGACATCACAGATTCAGGGACTCGCTCTGTGATTTCCAGCTTTAGTGAAGCAGGTTTAGAGTGGAGGGAGAGATGACAGCGTCAGTGAAGCATCACGAGTACTGTGGAGGGCTAAGCTGAACTCTGAGAGCATTAAAGGAAATGATCAACGGTTTTAGAAGCCCATCTTATTAATCAGTAATCAAGCAGACCGAATATGAACTGACAGAATATAGATGTGGTTTTAGTACTTATACTTACTTACATCACATTTTCACTAAATTAGGGTGTGTTATCAGACACACTGTGGTGAAATTTGAATGTAATGATGAAAACTTAAAATGTGTCATATACTTTCAATTACAGAGACTCAGAGGAAGAAGAGAAGAGGAAAATGTGCACGCACGCACACACACACACACACACACACACACACACACACACACACACACACACACACACACACACACACACACACACACACACACACACACACACACACACACACAGCACTCACTTTTCTTCACTATCATAAATCTATACCATGTAGCATTTGTTTGATTTATGCCCTTACTTTAGTACTCTTAAGTCGCCCCATAAGTCTTGAAATGAGACGGGCTGTTCCCTACAGGCTAATTCATTACTGGGATAATCCGAGTGTGTCGCTCCACAGCTGCTGGATAGCTAACCCTTTGCATACACACAAATGAGGCCTTCACACATGTTCCAGCTCATACCTATCTAGCAAATGCCTTTGCAAGCTTCAGAGCTTGGAGACCTTATTAAAGCCCACTCCAACCCTACAGTAAATAGGATACAAACCCTTTTGTCCCGTCCCGGAGGTTGTTTCGTCCGTCAGAGGGTCTGTCGCCAGAGAGCTTACGAATTCGGAGTGCCCTGGATGAAATGGAGCAATGCCACTGGAAACTGAGGCAGCAGTATAGAGTCAGAAGTCCAACCAATCGTGAAGATCGACAAAGAAGAGAGTAGTAACTGGCTCTGTTTTTGATCTAACAAGCAAATCAATTTAACCATTTTAATATTAGTGAAATTCACCTTAGAGTGTGACCGTGTGTGTTTCTGATTCACTGTCACTGTGTTGCCTGTGAAGGTCAAGAACATGTCCATAGGATTAGATCATGGTACCTGATGGTGTAAATGGATCTCAGTTATGACATCATTACCTAGGAGACAGGCCTCTCCTTGACATTGGATATCAAGACGAGTCATGGATAGGACCCATTAAGTTATGCGTACTAACCGTTGTCATAGCAGAGATAGGGAGGTGCACAAGTTCAAATTAGAAGAATGACAGAATATCCAATTCAAGAAGTAGGCCTGTAAGGAACTTAGGGTTGATATGAACGGGCGCACAATCTTTGGTAGTGGGAGGAAGATTCAAACTAATGGAAGAAATATTTGTATCCTTTACTCACTGGTAAAAACCTGAGAAGAGTTTTAATATTTAAAACTTTATATCCAAAAAACTAGGCTTTGTCTTGTTTGTCTTTTTCCTGTCATATGTGGACAAGACATAAATTGCAGACAAAAAAGACAAAATTAGAGCAAGAGCACAGGGAAAAGATCAAGTGATTTCTATTTCTGATGTCCTTAAAGAAACAGTGGAAAAAACATTGTACCTTTTATGTGTACATAAGACATATGACACCATAGATGCACATCAGAAAAATGTCTCCATTTTGATAGGCACTGATCTGACCTATATCTCCATTTGAGAAAAACCCCTGCTCAAAGGAGGCTACCTTGCCATAAAAGATTGCTCCTGAAAAGATTGCTCCTGTGGGGGCGTCCAGCCTCTTAATAGAATCTGTCTGCTTGCCATCAAACTCTTCTGGACCAAATCTGCAGCACTACAGCGGGCTACTGTGAGTGGATAAATAATCAATCAAAAATATAAATGAGGAAAGGTAAGCATTGAATTCAATTGTGAAATGTATGCCAAAAAAAGGTCTGTATTAGAAGACATACTCATAGCAGATAGCGTCTGCATTTCCATCTGTTTGCATTCTTTTTTTTGCCCACCACATAAATGGTGTCCATGAGAATCATTTCAAAACCTTGAAGTAGACACGTCTTTAGTATTTAGAAAACAGCCCTCTACTCTCTGCATTAGGCCATTACAAAACCATTAAAATGATATAGTGTGGTCCTTACCTACTCTGTAAAGTGTCCTGAGATAAGTTTTGTTATGATTCGGCACTATAAATAAAATAAAATTGAATCGAATTGAATTATACTGACTCCATTATACTTGTGAACTTTGAGTCAGTCCAAGCGTAACCTCATGCAACCCAAGGATCACAGAGGGGGTGTCATAGCTGTAGGGAAGTTATCGCTTAAAAGATTTACCTTTTCCACTCACACTAAATGTTTGCAGCCCATATAAATCACATACAGGAATTTAGACTCCCTTTTTCTATCCCATACTTCAAAGGAAGTGGAGCTTTGACTGATATTTAGTGATTCTTTTGATACATACTGACCTTCATCAAGATATGTACTCATTCATTAAAAAGCCTTTGAGACCATGCTGCTCTTTTTGGTGGCAGAACCATCTTTGTGCGTGGGAACTAATTAAAAACATTTTTTTTCCTGTTAACTCTGAAATGCGAAAACCCAAACCCCTAAATGCTTGCTAAAAATGCTTAAAACGCTATAAAGACAACATATGTTACATCTCCTTATGGTAAATGTAGGGACCCATTGTGATTCTCATGGCTCACATAGCGACTTGGCTCTATTTTGTATGTCAAAAAGCAATATCCCAGTTCAAGACCGACTTAGTTTTTTTGTGCACCTTCTGCCAAAACCATTTTGAATACATGTATTATCCATTGAGTTTGCAATTTCCATTACAGAAAAGTATTCTGTCTGGATGTCAGAATAGCAGAAGCTAAATATGTTTTCACCTTCCACTGAGCTTTGGGTTCATATCCATTGGTGGGTCTCACCTTTCTAGCAAAAAAACCCCAACCCTCCTCTCTCTTCTCTAAATTCTTAATTCCCTTATATAAGCCTGCCTTTGCAAAGCAGATTTTGTGGTTTTGAATTTTACTTTGAATATGCCCTCTAAGCATTCTTTGTTTTTTCAACTGTCATAATTATTTTGCTTAATTAGATGTTGAAAGAGTGTTACATACAGTAATTGCTTCTAAATCATTTAATTGCATGCTTTTCAAAAATGAATGGTTTTTACATCAGTCTGAAATTACAATTACATTATAATGCAACAATAGAGTAACAGTAAAGAGCAGACATATGTTGATTTTCAGAAAGTAATAGAACCAATAACCTATGGGAAAATAAAACAACTAAAAACTATATTCTCAATGGTTTGAAACGGCTACTCATGCATATGTATATTTGTAAGTAAAAATACTGACACTTCATGTCAGGTGAGAGGTCACAGTGTGTATCTCTATCTATTCATGACGATGCTGGCATATCACTGCCCTGCTGTAAATACCTCTAAATGAGCACATGATAGTAGGATCTTATGAGGAAAACAAATGTAGCTGCAGTGTGACACAGCCTGTGTCTCTTAGCCTTAATGTGCCCCAAACAGGAGGTGTTATGTAACATGTGTTATTTGCCATTTCTCTTCTGGGCACAAGAAAAGCACTTTTTTGAAGTCCAGAAAATATTTCAGTGATATGAGTTTCAGTTATTTCCATTTCAATATTTCTCTCTGACTCACCAAGACAAAACACAAGCAGTGGTCATATTATTGGATAGTGACTCTCAGTTTTGGCTCCATGCACCTCTAGAGATGCATGAGCTGCAACTTATGATTCATTTTCACTTGTTTTCTCGTTTCATTCATTTGTCATTTAACCTATAACATATCATAAAATTGTGAGAAATGCCCATCACAAGTCACATATTTTATATATTTAGTTTTATTCCAACCAGCAGTTGGACTTAAATATAAGATTAAGTAAAGATGTTCAGTTTACAACAGCAGAAGACAAAGAAAAGCAGCAAATATTCACATTTAAGGGTCTGAAACCACTGAATTTCTAGCATTTTTGTTTAAAAGATTAATAAAACAATTAATATATTAATCAGTATTAAACAGTATTCTAATATTCTGTCAATTAGCCCTATGCTATAGCATTAACATTAACTTAACATAAACTTATCACATGCTTGTATAGCCCCAGATTATAAAGCGTTCATTGTATAACCTATATTTTGACATTCTTGTGCTTGACTCCAGTGTGGATATCAGAGGGGATCCTGGAAGCTTAACAGGCTTATCCCACCTTGTTATCCCTCATTGTTGTCCTCTTCCCTCCATCCCCCTCATGCCTCTGCTAACCTCTGCTGCACTGTAGCCAATGTTCATGGTCAGAGCTGGCACTTTGTAACATACCATTAGTAGTTTGTTGGTGGTTAGTGGTTTTGTTCGTTTCTGTTCGATTCAGCTACTCACCACTCTGCATGTATGATCAAGGTCAAGTATATGAAGGTACAGCAAATAAGTGGCCAACTGCTGCACTATGTCTTTGTTATGTCACTTAAGAGCCTTCTTTTGCATCATGTTTATGTAAATATACTCAAGAGGCAATTTAGTTTGACATGGAAAGCATGAATAATGCATCGCTGTGACTGAATAAGAGTCACTTTATTCACCAAGTAAATGCAGAGATTTATTTATTTTTTAGCTTAAATGTCATTGATGTCAAAAGCTAAAGGTGCAATAAATTAAACATGGATTACTTAAAAATAAAATAACTTTGGCTAATTCGTATTATTTCCATAAACAAATGAGACCATTAGGAGTTTTTTTGTGGCTGCCTGCCTGTTTAAAGTTTTTGAGCTTTGGGGTCGAAAACTCCTGAACAAAACTATATTATGCTTCCAGCACATACAGTAAAAGCTCATACGCTGTTAAGGTTCATTAATTACTTTTTATGCCTCAACGCCAGAACAACTGTGGCCGGAGGCATTATGTTTTTGGGTTGTCCATCTGTCCGTTCGTATAATTCTTGTGAACGGGACATCTCAGGAACACCTTGAAAGATTTTCTGTAAATGTGCCACACATGTCCTCTTGGACTCAAGTATGAATTGATGGTTCGAAGTCAAAGTTACTGTGACATCACATAACACATGGCTCACCTAATAGTATGAAATGATGAAGCGATGACATTTTATATCCATTATTCAACACCATAACTTAGGAACTGATTTGATGACACTAATCCTGAAACTGTGGTGTTTGTCTGACAGTTTACAGTCTTCACTACATATAATGTATTGTATATGTAAGTCTGGACAGTTTGGATGTAAACTGCAATGCTGATTGTTATTGAACTTCAAACTGCAAATGTGTAGAAAATATGGTTTGAAGTTTCATAACTAGTAGTTGAAGGTAATTATATTAAACACTGCAATCATTTTGATGATACTATAGAAATTGAAAATGCTAGGAGGTTAGCACAGGACATATAAAGGCAAAGCAGGCACATTTGACAATCTGTCACTTAGATGAGCTTTGACATCCTCTGAAGTCTCTCTGAGGGCCCAATTAGAAAGTCAGAGGCAAAGCCATGTGATTTCCTCAACAGTGAAACAAGAGTGCTCTTGCGGAGTGCATTTTTTCTAGTTCTGACTGTCATAGGTGACCAAGCTGTTACTCCCCCTACCCTCCCTGGGATGCACAGCACAGTATTGATCATTTGAATAGCAGACTGCAGGCCTCAGCCCTTCAGCAAGGTCACTCTGCAGGGACAAACTAGTTTTTATTTTATTTTAGAGATGTTTGTAAGTTTGAATTATGCAAGGCTTGCATGAAGTTAAATCTGGAGACATCTTAACAGGGTTGCTTAATTTTAACTTTTGTTATTGCTAATCCCATCCTGTTGTTTTTTCCCACCACCATTCAATTATTTCCCAAACTAACTTTTCTTCTTAAAGAGAAAGAGTAGATACAATGCTCGTAAATGCAGTACATGTATGAGTGAATCTATCTTAGTTGGCTACTGATCTGGCTCCAATTTGTGAAAAGGGGCCCTCGACTTTCTATTCCTATACTTTTTTAATTTAGGTTGATCATATACATTACCCAATACTGAAACAGCTGCTGCATATAAAATTACTTTTAGTATCAGTATCAAACAATAGCAGCGCCTTGCATGGCTGCTCTGACGCTTTCAGTGTATGAATGTGTGAGTGAATGAGAGGAATATTGTAATGCAGAGAAGATTTGTTATCTGTAGATGTTCTCATGATTCTTTTTAAGTCAATTTAAAGGTGCCCATGTTGAGATTTCCTGTAATCAAATTAAAACCAAAATGCATAGTGTGTATCTCTAAGATCTAAGAAATTTTCAATCTCATAAAACATTTGCAAGACTGATTTTTAAGTATTTTAAATCCCTTAATGTTTACATCCATATTTACTAGCTTGCAGCCCTTCCTTGCTGGTGCATTGCAGCATATCTTGGAGTATTACCGTCGCCTCTATGTCAGTGGAATAGTGCAACACCATTGGCAGGACTGTGTACGATGTGTGCATGACAAATGTGTGCGTGCATGTGCGCGAAAAAGATACAAAACAGGGATCCACTCATGGTCCATGGTGCTACTAGAGGTCAAAAACTCCACAGGGAATGTGCCCTCCTCATTTGATCTATTTACGTGGTTAAAATGAAGCAGAGCAAATACATGTACATAACTCAGGGTGAGACCTTCATGTTGGCTCAGTACACAGCCCTGTCAGCTGCCACGTCACTATCTGATGCCCTCCCTTGACCCCTACCTGTCATTTTACACCCGCAGCCTGCCATGTTAAATGGCTTTTGTAATCCCAAACCCATCACAGCCCCAGCATGCAGCCAAAAATCCTACACTCGTCCCCTGCCTACTCTGATATGCATGGCCCCAGGAGACGGAGCTTGAGCTTCAGTTTGATGCAGTCCCTTCTCTCTACATATGTATGTATATGAGGTCATACCAGGACAAGAGGTCCTTGTTTGAAGAGGCAGTGATGTTGGATTTTTTGGAGATTTATCAGATTTGTCTCCAGATTACCAACCTGGTTTGGAGCTTTGTTAATGCATGGTGTAAACATGATATACACAAACCTAATCGCTCAAATATGGGTTGCCTAAGAGGACTGGAGCATCATGCTTTTCACACTGTACTTTCTTTGTACAACCTGAATATAAACGTTCATTTTGTAACGAAAGGTAAATGTAATTGTTATATTTAATTTGTATGATGCTTCCATGGCAAAACAATACATGTACGTACCTTTGCTTTTATCTGTGTTCTTTCTGCTCCCAACCTTGACAGTTCACAGGATAGTGTTGCCTCTGGGCACAGTGCTGAATTGAAAGATGACTTACTTTTTGGTAGTTTTAATGGGACTGCGATTGCCTGCAGAGCCCTGACTGAGCTCTCTGACTTCCAGTCACCTTGTCTGCCCCACATAAGGTCTTATCTGATTGCTCGATGCATCAAAGGAATATTTCACTCTGAAAATATTCTTACATTTTTACGTACCATTAATCTGTAATGTTCAGTGCATTTAGAGAGTTATTTTGTGATGAAATGGACCCAGTTTCCCTCAGTTTAACCATGCAGTCTACTTCTAATCCAACAATTAATTCTTCACAGGATTTAGAGTAACTCTATCTTAAGTTAGACCTTTTTAAGTCATTGCAGGAAACACACGGGTGTAATTAATAACATACATAATGAGTGCTGCTATTGTTTTATGCTAGCTACTGGATATCATTTTAAAGATTTAATCCAAGAGATTTTTATGACCCACAAATGAAAGAACTTGTACTTGCCCCTTTGCCAAGTATTCCAATCTGGGTGTCTGTGGAGACATTCCCTTCCTACAGTAAATGCAAATATGCTGCCTTAGTCAGCAGCCGTTGGTCCGTCCAGCTAGAGCTTGTCACTGTCGGTTATGCTACGTTCACTTGTACTTGCAAATTCGGGAACTTCCAACTTCTGACAAGTTAAAGTGCAATGAAAGGCAACGTTCAACTCTGAATTTGAGTCAAGCCCACTCTTATGCGTCTTGGACGTGAGGTCCCAGAGGCTCGCCTGTAGTTACATCTCACCAGTTCACTTCTAATCTATGCAAACGAAAGTTCAACTTCGGTAAACTTTGAGCAGCACAAAATTATGCCTCATTACGCGATGATCTGTCATGTGTGGCCGCGCCTTTACACTGTGTTTACGCCTGCACGCGCATGCCCAGTGTATGTAAATTGTCATGTAATATGCTTTTTCAGGTGTGTTAGTTTGGGCGTACTAGTTATGAGACGATGCCAACATGCACGTGAGGACGGAGGTCGTCTGCATTTTTAAAATTGAAAAACCTAGTAGGGTGGATGTAGCCTTAATGGAGCTGAGCCATCATTAATGTTATTACTATATTTTGGTATGAGAAGTCAAAATATCAGAAAAAAGTCTATTATGCACTTCCACTTAAATACAAACAAGCCACTTTGACTTGTATATTTGCCATTACTGAAAGAGGGAAATCACTTAACTGCCAGTCAATTACATATTTGAGAAAATGTTTGTCTTATGTGATGCTCTGTCATTATTTTGAATCTATAAATGAAGTTTGGGTAGAGCCATAGTTAGGGTAAAGGAGAGGCTTGGCTTGCCTTTAGTTATAGTGTGCAAATAAAATTGAAATGAACTGCTGGAGCTGTAGATTAGGCAGATTTATGTAAATATGCTGTTTATCTGAAACTGCTCAAGTTGGAATCACCTCCCTTGATCTCTTTATCCGTAATAATTACAGACTGAGCTATACACTTTTTTTATAAAACATAATAAGAAACCAACATTACTGAGAAAACTCAGTCTGGCTTTTGAACTGAATGTTGTGCAGTGTTGAATGTTTCATGTAAAGTTAGATATGTAGAAGTTTTCACAGGTGTGATAATTTTAGCCCAGCGGGCTCTTCCGCACCACAATACATTGCAATGCAAAAAAAAAAAAGTGTTTCGACCTTCTCAGCCATCAGCACAGTAACCCCAGATAATTCATCCTTCTCTTCTGGAAGTGTAAAAACAGTAGCATCTTTTTTTTCACTGCTGATGATGGTTCCATCTATCTAATATTAATATTGAATAAGCCACCCTGCCATTACACTCCCAAAAAGTCTCAGCTTCTTCAGAAGATCCTTCATCAAAGCTGAATGCTGAATTTATTCAGTGTGTTCAGGTCAAGAAATGGTATTTGAAACTACCTAAAGAGTTTTGCTTTTACAGCATTATTTTTAGGAATCTTGAGGGCTTTCATTGGTCTTTTTAGTATCAAGTCTATAGAGGAGGAGTGCCGCCTTGTTTCTGTAAGATTAATTATATAAATAAATGCATTTGACTGACTCTAAAGGTCATTCATGATTTAACATAATCTAGATTCATAAACACCTTACAGCTGATATAGTGGTTGTTGATTTGATGGTTCATTTAGGAACCTCTCTGTCAGACAAGAGATACTGCTTCTGAATCATCTCAGTGTTTGTGCTATCTTTAAAAAAATACAATACCAATTAATGTTTATAAGTTGTTATTCAGTATTAGTTTCATTGTGAAACCACAATAGATAACAACTCATTAAGAGAGCATTTGAGTGCATTTGCTAATTACTTGGAGCATACAGCTTACACATAGTTAGCACTTTAAAAGTAAACGTGTAAAGAATCTGTTGGGGGCAGTTAGAGGACAGTGATTAACAAATTTTTGTCTGTAATTGTGGAACTGTGCTGCTGCCTGTCTTGGCCAGGTTTCTCTTGCAAAATACATTTTTAATCTCAATGAGACTTCTCCTGGTTAAAAAAAGGTTAAATTAATGATGAGCATCTTTTTGAATGATGTTTGAGACATCTGGTTGTCCATTTTGTAGCCTAATTGTTTTTCTTTTCTTATGTTGACAGTGAGGGCTGAGAGCTATAACTCCGCATATCTGATTTTGTGCCGACCATAAACATAATGTTGTAAAAAGTGGTGAATATTTTCACATCATATCAAAAGATGTGTTTTTCTTCAATAGTTCAGGGTTTTTTCCCCGAGCAATGTGTGTATATCATTTATTCACTGAATTGTTGCTGTACCTTCGTTTCTGAATTTACATTATGAGGCAAAAAAATCAATTAAGTTTGGTGGCAGTTTGTCCATATTTGCCAAAAGGTTTTAAGCCAGCAGATATACAATCCCTCATGATAAAGTGGAAGGAATGTGTCCCCTCTCACCTCCCAAAAAGCTTGCTAAAAGCCCTGAATAATAGCTCTCTGGTGTGTTTAACTGAGCCAGTGCCTGCAGTGGAAAACACAGAGATGCTCAATAGGAACATTATTCTAATGTATCACTATCTATAGGGAGATATATATGTAATGTCTGGTGTTGGGCTATTTAGAAAGAACAAAATACAGTCACTGTGATGATTTAGGGTGCACTCACACTGTCCTTCCGCACCGGGCCAAAACCGGTTTTTCAGCTAAAGCCTAGTGTGTTTGGGCAGTGTGAGTGCACCCGCTCCGCGCATAACTGCAGACAGCAGGCCGTCCACGGCCCGCCTGAGAGAGGCGGGCTTTTGTAGAGCCGGTTTTCACATGTACGAGCACGCGCAAGCGCACGTGTACGAGCACGATGCCTACGGCGGTTCTGAATTCATTTATGTGCACCTGTTCGGACATAGAAATTAGAAGGACGGACCATGCGCGGGCATTTAACAACAACAACAATGGCGGCGAAAGGTTCACGTTGGTGTGATGCGGAGGTGGAGTGTTTACTGCCGATTTGGTCGGATGAAAATATTCCAAAACAGTCGGACAAGACCCACAAAAACTCGGAGGTCTATGGAAAGATTTGTAAACAAAGAGACGCATCGCAATGACGTCAATCAATGCGTGTGACGTGTTACGGCGTGATGATGTATGGACAGCGAGAAGCATTTGCGCGAGGCCCAGGCAGTGTGAGTACAAACAGGCCTGGGGCGCGGGGGGAGAGGGAGGGGGGACAAGTACCTTAAAGCCCGGGGCGCGGTGCGGAAGGACAGTGTGAGTGCGCCCTTAGTTACCAGATCGATAGTACTTCATGTGAATATGAATGCTTGTTAAATTACTTTTCTCTAAGAAATTGCTATCACCTCACAGCATAGTATATCATGATAACCCAATCTGGAATGAGGCTAGCTCAAACACAGAGACAAGTACAGTGGAAAATAGCCTTGTTGAGCAGTAATAGGAGTGGACAGAGTGCAACAACATACGCCATGACTACGGCGTCCTGAGCTGTATCAGGACACAAGTCAGTTTGTCGACATGTCGGGATGCAAAAGAAGTAGGACTTACCGTCAGTGGATAGACAATTTTATCTGGAGCAAGAGAGAGACAGAGAGAAAGGAAAAGAGAGGAGGACAAATAAAAATAGGTGGCAAGTGAGAGCTATGCCTGCCTTGAGTCAATGGATTGTCCAGAGCTGTTTCTTCCTTCAAGTATTTGTTTCCCATCAGTTTATGATAAGGGAGAGACCACTGGTGTCAATCTGAGGGTTGCTGCTTTCTTGATTGATAGAATGTTTAAGAAAAAACGAAAGATTTGATGTGGTAGATGTGCACTTTGGATGATAGTGCTCAACAACCAGATTTGCATTCATTCATCTAACAAGGCTACAAAATTAGGTAATAAAAACTGGGTAACACCTAAAAAATAAGGTAGAAAAATTTTGAATAGTTACTGTTGTGACGAATGAATAAGGGACTGCTGTGAACAGTAGTTAATGAGGAACTGCTAATCAAATTTTATAGCGCAGTTAATGATAAGGTATTGCTTAGTTGATTGAGATCAAATCATGAATACCTGGAGTCCCCCTCCACTCAAAAAAGTGTTTTTCTTCTGTTTCTGTCCTATGTCTGACATTTACTATAGTGATTTGTCGCTAGAAAATTGTGTCACTAGAGAGGTGTCTACACTTTCCTCTCCTGAAGGAGGAAATGTCTGTGCACTTCTCTGGAATTTGAAATTCAAAGGTATTTCAGGCAAACTTTAGTTTGTACATCACTAATCCATAAACCAATCCATGGGGGAACAACTACGACACAGCACCGGCAAAGAAATCCGAAACCTCCAGCTCAGAGAAGACTGTCAGTACCACAGTCTATGATCAGTACAGAGAAAAAACACACTGCCATCATAGCTGTCAGCTGCAGTTACAAGCTAACAAACAACACAAACTAATACAAGATGCTAACTACACTTACCATTCTGATATGTCTGCTAGTCGCCGATTTTAATGCACAATCTATTCCTCATCTGAGTCCGGGTCTGACTGAAACTGGGTTCAGGATGCACAAACTATAACTTAGTTGCAGATCGCTAACATTAGCTCCATGGGCAGGCAGCTTTTCCCAAGCAATCTTCCCAAGGGGCTCCGCTGCCCTGCAGCCTCCTGTCTAAAGCCGGCTCAAACCTGCAGGCCTATGGCTGATTCTCTCAGATGTGTTTAGTTATCTTAATATGCCCTTAGCAAACAGTCTCAAGCTATCACATGTACACACAGGAATGTGAGCATGAGCAGGGGAGGGCGGAGCGAGTCCGGATGCAAAAATTTCTCAATCAGGGAGAAACAGTAGATGTGCTTCCAGCCCAATCTCTTTTTTTTTAACTTTCTATGTGGGATATCAATGTTAAACAAAATATGAATCATAGCAGAGTAGTTTTTAAATACTTTAACACTTGTCTTGTGTGGGAATTTAAGAAATACTTCCCTAATAATTACTAATGAACTTTATAGTAGATAATGATTTGTTCCTCACTCTTTTCGCATTTAACTAATCATTAACTACTCTTTAAATTTTGATTAGGATGGATAACTAGCAGTTAATTTCAGATTTTTTTCTCTGGTAACTACTCAAATCGTGTGTACCGTATTGTAAAGTGTTTAAATCTTCTAATACAGATAGTAAAAGGCACTCATCCCAATTTGGTATGTGTATCGAATAAGTGCCCCATTCATGTTACTTAAATTGTTGACAATGAATGTCCTATATTGAAATATTACATTAAATGCAAGTCTATGTAACATTTCCTGAAATGCACCCTGTGCAAACAAGTGACAGTAACAGGATAATAGCAGTTGCTGAAATGTAGTGTAGCAAAGTCATAGACAGCAGACTGCCTCGGAATGTTGATAAAAGTACAATATCTCTCTAAAGTTAGATTTGCCACCATGAGCTACTGGTCATACCAGACCAAGTTGGACTGTAGCAGCAAAACCCCTGAGTGTGTTGAATCAAGCAAACGTTTGTTATTTTGCTAATATATATTTAAATATATATGCTTTCATTTGTAAGAAAATAAGTTTGTTGTTCCTTCTTTCAAAAGTTATAGATTGGCTTTAAAAAAAATCCTGGAACCACACCACAAACTAATTTTATGGTCTTCTTGGCCACAGACAAACAGTCAAGCTGGAACAAAAACATACTGTATCCTCCTTGTCAGGAGTAATGAATTAGTGCATGAATGAATGAACATCCCCTTTAATACCATGTACACTTTCCTGTGTGGTTGCAGGGTTAAGTGTCCACTGGGCTGTATTCCAGACAGCTGATGCATGTCTCAGCCTGCTGTGCTGTTTACACCCTCTGAAAAAAAAGCATGGTTGTGTGTGTGTGTGTGTGTGTGTGTGTGTGTGTGTGTGTGTGTGTGTGTGTGTGTGTGTGTGTGTGTGTGTGTGTGTGTGTGTGTGTGTGTGTGTGTGTGTGTGTGTGTGTGTGTGTGTGTGTGTGTGTGTGTGTGTGTGTGTGTGTGTGTGTGTGTGTGTGTGTGTGTGTGTGTGTGTGTGTGTGTCCTCTACCCACCCATCCATACTGTCACCTCAGCAGTGCTTGGCATCACTGCCACCATCCCCCTCCAGCCCTGCACAGATACGATGCCTCCATGCACAGACAAAAACACACAGAGGGTATGTGCAATACACATGTTGAGATACTGTTTCCCAATTAAAATTCTCTCCTCCCAGTCTTCCCTCCACCTCACAACTGAAGCTCTAAATTTTAATTTTGAAAGAATAGCACTTCAAAGCAGTTGTATATGCTGCCCCCTTCCATAAACAGCTAAAACATAGGAGGGACTTCTGAGGCAGTTGACACGGCTTCTTAAATTTGTTTGTCTGCTCCCAGGGTTCCATCCACCTTACTACTGAATTATACTCTCTTGTTTACCATTTCCCTCACACAAGAGAACAAAAACAGCTCAAAGCAAAAGAAGAAACAGTGTATAATAAGAGTGGAGCAGCGGGAGACCCGACAGTGTCATGTCTGTGTCCTGGTAGCTCAGAGATTGGGCTGGGGGGGGGATTTGGAAATGAGGTCTGTGGTTTGTGTGTGTTGGTTGAAATAGGTTTTAAGATCACGTATATTCTATATTTTTATTCATCATATAGGTGCTTGGAGTATCAATTTCTTATAGTAATTAAGTTTTCACCTTTTATTTCTCATGAAGAGGCTTTAACGTTGGAAAAAAGTCATCTTATTCCACACTGCCTGACAATATCATATACAGCTTTCCTGTATCCGCAAATTCCAACTCTTTATCCGAAGTGAAATATTAAATGTTTATTATGGCTGCAATTAGAGGTGTAAGAAAATATTGATACACCCAAGCATTGATATATTTTGTTTTTCGATACTTTATCGATTCTCAAAAACACTGAATCATTTTTTTTTAAATAAATAGCTTACATCCAAAGATATTGCCAGACAGTTGTTCATTTTGTGTTGTTTAACTCCCGACCGCTGTATAGCAATGTTGTAACGTATCTAGCCATTTGACTCGTCCACTCCAATGTAACAGAATATGCATATGATGGCGTTTTCTTTATAGTATTATCATTTTCAGAAAATTAGATTAAAAGATCACAATATATCGCCTTACAGTGTTTATATAGAATTTTATACTGTATACATATATCAAATCGTAATCATGATAGGTATCGTACGATTAGCGAAATTCAGCCTGACATATTTCACATCTTTGGAAACATTGAGATCCATATAAAAATTCTTACAAAAATAAAAGTTTTGAGGGTGTGAACAATCAATGTTTGCCTGCACAACACTAGTTTGTAATAAAAACTGACCCACCAGCCAGTCAGAGGGGTTTAAGAGGCTGAAGAAAATATTGTTTTGTCAAGCTTTTATGGCTTGCATGGCAGTAACTACTAATCATTTTCATGATCCATTAGTCTCTTTAAAATGTCAAAAGACACAATTTACCATAAAACAAGATGACAACTTAAACTTACTTTTTTTGTCCAACATGCCAAAAATACATATAAGAAAGCTCATTCGGACACTTGAGAAGAGGAACCAGTGTATGTCTGGTGTGTTTGCTTAATAAACAATTAATTGATAGATTAATTAAAGTAGTTTTCAATTATCGACTATTCATTGCTACTCCTTCTAAAAAGTCAGCCCTGCACTTTTACGATCGAGTTGACTTAAAACCACAAAGTAATACAAAAATCCAGTAACGTGACATCATATATTGCTTTGCTTTCCAGACAGAATGAGGAATCACAAAGATAAATGGCTTGTGGAAAGGACCAGCGGACAGGCAGACACTTTGCTGCAAATTCAATCATTTTCTCATTCTTATACCATTCTTTTACACAACTGCTGCGCTTATGTCTCTGGTCTTGGTAGGACTTTCCGTGTCTAATTCTTACAGCCCACCCTTTTCTCATCACTCTCTACCTCTATCACTATCTCCTTTTATCTGCACAACTTTCCCTCTTGTCCATTGTTAAATTCCCCCATATACTCAGCTCTTTTAGAGCAGGTGGCAAACCACAGTTGGACCCCACACCTCCACTGGCCTCCGTCCCACGTACCCAAATCCATGTTTCCACTGGGCACACTAAGCAGGAGAAGGCAGGGAGCCAGGAAGTTCTCGTTCAGTTTGATGACCAGGTGGTTTGACTTTTTAGTGGCCTCGAAGAAGGACACATATCATTTTTTTATGCTAGAGCTAGAGTCCTTTTGTGAATACTGAAATACATTTCCCCTCATCCCACTCTTTGTTTGTTTTTAATCACCTTTTTTTAAGAATGAATGAAAAACTGCAGTATAGCCATTTCACTAATCACATTTGAGTCCATTAGTGATTTGTTGAAGAAAAATAATTAAGTAGGATCATAAATACAGCAGGAAAGAGCTGTCTTTAAGAAATTAATGGTGACAGTTAATGAAATTCAGGGATGTATTCCTCTTAAAACAAATTAAAAAAAGAATTATGCTTGTTCTCTTGGATATTGGTGACATTTAAGAACACATTCAGAGTTAGTGACCTGGAACATTCCCTGAATTTGTAACTAGTAGATCCTATTATATTACATCTTATGGTTAGGGAATATCTTAAGACAGGAAAAAATGTTTTCAGATACAGTGCATCCGGAAAGTATTCACAAAATTGTCTCGAGGTACAAATCTGGGGAAGGATACAGAAAAATATCTGCTGCTTTGAATGTCCCAATGAGCACAGTGGCCTCCATCATTCGTAAATGGAAGAACTTTGGAACCACCAGGACTCTTCCTAGAGCTGGCCGGCCGTCTAAATTGAGCAATCGGGGGAGAAGGGCGTTGGTCAGGGAAGTGACCAAGAACCCGACAGTCACTCTGTCAGAGCTCCAGCGTTCCTCCGTGAAGAGAGGAGAACCCTGCAGAAGGACAACCATCTCTGCAGCAATCCACCAATCAGGCCTGTATGGCAGAGTGGCCAGGCGAAAGCCACTCCTTAGTTAAAGGCACAAGGCAGCCCGTCTGGAATTTGCCAAAAGGCACCTGAAGGACTCTCAGACCATGAGAAACAAAATTATCTGGTCTGATGAGACAAAGATTAAACTCTTTGGTGTGAATGCCAGGCGTCATGTTTGGAGGAAACCAGGCACTGCTCATCACGAGGCCAATACCATCCCTACAGTCAAGCATGGTGGTGGCAGCATCATGCTATGGGGATGTTTTTCAGCAGCAGGAACTGGCAGACTAGTAAAGATAGAGGGAAAGATGAATGCAGCAATGTACAGAGACATCCTGGATGAAAACCTGCTCCAGAGTGCTCTTGACCTCAGACTAGGGCGACAGTTCATTTTTCAGTAGGACAACGACCCCAAGCACACAGCCAAGATCTCAAAGGAGTGGCTTCAGGGCCACTCTGAATGTCCTGGAGTGGCCCAGCCAGAGCCCAGACTTGAATCCGATTGAATATCTCTGGAGAGATCTGAAAATGGCTGTGCACAGACGTCTCCCATCCAACCTGATAGAGCTTGAGAGAAACTGCAAAGAAGAATGGGCAAAACTGCCTAAAGAGAGGTGTGCCAAGCTTGTGGCATCATATTCAAAAAGACTTGAGGCTGTAGAGGCTGCCAAAGGTGGTTCTACAAAGTATTAAGCAAAGGCTGTGAATACTTATGTAAATATGATTTCTTTGTTTTTTAATTTTAATACATTTTCAAAACTCAAAACTTTTTTCACATGGTCATAATGGGGCATTATGTGTAGAATTTTGAGGACAGAGATTAATTTAATACAATTTGGAATAAGGCTGTAATGTAATAAAATGTGGAAAAAGTGAAATGCTGTGAATACTTTCCGGATGCATTGTAGCTTTACAGTGCCAGCAGTGTGAGTAGGCTACACACTGCCTAAGGCTAATCATCATGTTCAGTAAACATGGACTTAACAGCCTCAGAAATTGTGTGTGCACGGTATGTGCTGGACACTTGTAAAAAGTCTCAAATACATTTTATGTCCAGGTACATGTTTGTCATCAAAAGGTTCCTCCAACACATGCACTCCATCAGGAGAAACATGCTGAGGGGCTGGAAGGTGTGACAGGACTGCAAAGCTTTACAAATGGATAAAAGAACACCTCTGAGGATGTGCTGAGAATACAAGGACAGATGAGACAACTCCATGATAGTAACTATAATGTAAACCTCACTATTCTTTATTGAGGCATAGTTTCTGCAAAGTCCTTTGTGTGTTATCTTAGCTTTACTTGAGCACATGTCTTGATTAATTCTATTTGTTCCACTTTGAAGATGGTCTCTTTTTCTCTCCCTTGGGAATACAGACATGTATGCCCTTGGTGAACAGTACTGTCTGGGACTATTACAATGATGTGTTAGCGCCAAACCTGGCGTGTTAGTAGTTTATGATATGTATTCACTTTGGAACATTCGATTACCACTAAACTATCAATCAATTAAAAGATTTTACTCAGGTCAATTAATCATTTTTTTGTGAATAACTTTGACAGCTTATCTAACACTGTCAGAACTGATCCTTACAACTCAAGCTAGAAGCCGTGTACTGTTTGAATCAGGTTCCTTGATTCAGGAGGTGTAACATACCTGGCTCTCTGTAATTGCACTGTCTGTCATGTTTAGAGAATGTAATTATGTGCTGAATACGCACACTGCTTAGGCAGACCAATTTTTCACGCTGCCAGTTAATACGACAGAAAATCACTGTCGTTTTTTTTACAGTTTTTTTACTTGCAGACTGTAGGAATTTGCTACCTCTTTCTAATAAAGCACCATCTATAATGGATTTATAAGTTGTAAATAATGGCTTTCATAAATCATTTGCCAATTCTTAATAGATCATTTCTGCCTTATAAGAGTAGTAGTATTTATTCCATCCTGCCAGCACAATAGATCTGTAGTCCTGGTTGTTTGCTATTACCAACATCCCACAATTTGACTTCATACCTGATTTTCCACTTGCCGACAGCTTTTGGAGCTCCCTGACAAAAGCCCCAGATCAGAGGTGAATAGGAGTAGGCTTGGCGCTCACCATGTGGTGTTCGATTGGGATGTGTACATTTTTTAAAAACACAATATTAATGTGTCGTTTCATTTTCTTTTCTATTAACAGAGAAATCCTATGATGCCTCTGGCTCCTTGTCTTTACCAAGCGACCCTGCAGTCACAGCTGCTCCTGCTCATCCATTGGCTGACCAGTCGGTGGCGGAGGAGGTGCCTTTTTCAGTCATCCATTCAGATGTTGACTCGAAGTCAGAGGGGGAAGGTTTATCAGGGCAGCCTGTTTTTTCTTCTGTCTTAACCGTCATGGCAGGAACTGTCAAACATTCAGCGAGCCTGGATCAAAGTAGAACCTCACCAACCATCACCAGGGACGAGACCCACACCACCCAATGGCCTTCACGTAGTTCCAGCCAGGGCTCAGAGATGTCCTCCTCATCGTTGTCTGTGGGAGACAGGATCTCCTTCACCAGCTCAGGTCTGACTTCCAGCTTGTCTCACCACCAACAAACCACACCACCTCAGGATGTCACAATGGCATCGACCATCTCTAGGCCATCCCATATAACCTTTATGGATGGAAACGGGAATGTCTCATCATCGACAGTATCACCTTCTTCATTGTCATCATCAATGTCTTCATCAGCTCCATCCACCTCTTCTGTGTTATCATCCATAGTGTCTTTATTTTCTCTATCATCTTCTGCTGGGTGGATAAACAAAGCCGCTTCGTCTCAAGATCAAAGGATTGTTTCAAGACCTACCCTTCGAATATTATCACCAGCAAGCTCTCTGGGTTGGACAGTCAGTCTAGAACACTCCACTACTCATTCACTTGTTGACCTACCAACTGTTACACAGGGACTGCAAAGCACAATATCACACTTTCCAAGTGAAACCAGCATTGAAGAGAGCAATGACATGACAAAACACTCATTATACTCATCAGCAGGTAAAGTCCATGGAGATAGTGGAAGCACTAAAGTAATCAAGTCACCAGCAAACAGCATATCCAAATCATATTCTACACCTAAACATGGAGAAAGTCTTTTAAAGATTTTATACAAAACCACTCAAAGCCAAAACCCAGGTATGAACTCTGCATCAGCCAATAATCTTGAAATTAGTACCTTGTTTCCCTCCAATCAAGAGAGACAAGCTGTTCAAAGGCCGCAGGGAGCTTTGCAAAATCCCACATCAGCACTGCTCTCTGCTCTTCCTAAAGGCTGTTCAATTTCTAGTCATGCCACACAGCAGATTTTAAATCAAACAGATGTGGAAAAGGGAAACAAGACAGTGATAGATATTCAGACTTTTGTTTACAAAAGCGCTGGAGATACATTCGTGTCCAGTCTCAGTTCACATGTTATAAATCCAACTGTATCACCAGCAATGACGCTCAAACCCTCTGAAACTCCAGCAGGTAAAACGTCTCTCTCTGAAAATGCAATCACCAAGCTAACACCTATTCACTCAGGCACGGTGATGTCAGAGCATGCATCTAATCCTTGGGATTTACTGATGGCAGCAGGTCACGGCAGCCCCAGAGTTCCTACAATCAATATAAATTACAACCAGGGAGATATGGAAGGAGCAGAGCTCATATCCATTTCCGCTCCAGCTCACCCGAATAACTCACTTTCACTCGCAGGCACAAGCCCGGAGTTCACCACAGGTTCCATCCTCAGTTCAATCACCAGAACAGGAACAACCTCCTCCACATCAGAGTCAGATTCGCTTCATTTGCCAAGTAATGGAGCCATAAACGTTCAGGAATTTGTTACACAAACTGGGTCTCCCCACGTCACTCAGGAGCCTCGAGGATGGACAGCACAAAAAATTATTTCTTCCAACAGTAGGACAACGTCTCTTTATGGTTCAGTGTTTCCAGTCAGTTTAGCAAATGATGTGACCTTTAAAACTATGTATAAAAGTCTTTCACACACCACTCAGCCTACACACTTAGTGCCCTTGTTTCTAAGCCACAGCCAAAACAACACTGGTCTGTCTGCCAAAGACTTAATATCACCCCAAATTACCCCCTCGAAAAGACCTTTTCAAACAAGATCTTTACTTACTTCTCCCCGCAAGTTTTATACAACATCTGATCTAACGCCACCTCCCAATAAATCTCACCAGACAGTGTCCATGGCTGAAATCTCAGCTCATATCATAAAGTCTGAGAGAGCCGGTCACAGTATACCGTCTTCTGAGGCAGAAACAACTGCAGGGAGCAGTAAAACGTCACCAGCCTCCGATGTCCACACGAAGCCTACTGAGAGCTTCTGCATGAATTCTGCAAAGAGTTCTCATTTATTTAATGGAAACGAAGAGTCCGCTGTAATCAGAAACACTGCGTTTTATAAGAAAAGTGTTCCATCAGAGCAGTTCACAACAAAGTTTCCATCTTTCACAACTACAAAAGATATCGCCATGTTGAATAAAGGCTCTGAAGGTTATGGAAAAGGATCTTCCATTGAAATTCCCTTTTCTCCAGTAACTTCTCCCGCTGCATTAGAACCTCTTAAAAGTCTTTTTGGTAAAGATGATGTGACACACACGAGCCGTTTTGAGCAGTCTTCTCCTTCCTCCTGGTCTAAAATCATTCTGACTCTGAGGGCAAACGCCGCTTCTCACACTCAGGGAACAACCGCCAGTGTGAGAAGTAATATATCATCTTTTTATATAGGCAGACAAAGAACCATTCTCTCCACTGCTTCCTCTGCTGCAACTACTTTCCCCAGTGATGGACAAAATGGCAATAAATCTTTTAGTGCTATTTTCAGCTTTGGCACAAAACTAATGGCACCGTATACAAAGTGGAAAGCCACGGAGCCTGTGTCTTTTCAAAGCACTGCCTTTGAATTAGAAAATACATCTATTGGCTTTGATAGGGCAAATTCTGATTTACAAGCAGATGGCCCTTCATATGAACACCCAGAGCTGGAAGCTGGACAAGAGGGTAATCTGCATATATTGAATTCTACTGATCCAACTGTAGTCGCCAGTGATCCCAATTTATTTTTTCCAACTGTTGGAGAACATCCATCTTTTACACATGGCAAAAGCACATCAGAATATAAAAAACAAAAACTGAATTTGTCTCCAGCTGATCACAAATCTGCAGTGACTGTCAGTGTACAGCAAGGAGCCACTATAAACACTGCATTGGGTTCAGATGGATTTCTGCCCCTCTCTCACACAACTACTGACTCTGTACCATCTGCAATAGCTTATTCTCTTGCATTGGTGTATAAGAACAAGCACAGCCCCCCTCCGCCAGATGTTAACTCTCTTGAATATGCATTTGATGCTGCTATTACACTTCGAAACAACCCTGAAGTAAATTTCTTCGACACTGACGATATCAATAACACAATTGATCAATCAAAACTGATGGGGTTAACCCTTCCAAAGAAGCTGGACGCATCATCTTCATCATTTCATTCATCATCATCATCATCATCATCTTCAGAGACTGCACCAGCATCATACAGTGGCGTCAAAGCTTCTCAGTCGTTCTCCTTACATATGAACCCCCCCACCCTAGTGTCTTCTAAAGTTTCATCAGCTTTGTCATCAGCAACATTACATTCATCTGGTAAGATATTGTTAGTCAAACCAACCATGCACCCAGGTACTGCATCATCATCCTCATCCGTGTCTGTAAAAGCCATATTTCCATCCTCATCATCGAGCCTGACCTTATCAATAGATCCTGATCACTCAGAGAAAGTGACTGAGATGTTTGTTGTCCTTACAGAGATGGGGACAGACGAGTTAACCGCCGGAACATCCAGAGAAGTTGCGCTCACTTTCCCCAAAGAAAAAGCAGCCAGTCTAGCCCCCTCTCAATCAGTCAGAATTACCCTTTCTGCTGGGCCCACTGAGAGGACATCTCAGGTATCACCTATGCCCTCTCGACAGGACACCTTGACGGACTCTGCCCAGCTAACCACCACAACTGTAGCTTCAACCACCAAAACGAAACACCCCATCACAACCATGTCTTCCACAAGAGTCACCAACGGAGCCACAAAGACTGCCACCTCTACCACACCCCAGCCTGAACCTGCGACCAGGAGAACGACCACCACCACAACTGTCAGTTCTCAAACCAGCAGGAGAACGCTCACACTACCCGTCCCCAGAACGAGCCCTCCCAGGGCGGCTACCACTGTCTTTATTTCCCCTTTTACCACCACCACAGAGGCTCCACCACAGCAGTGCAACATCACAGAGAGATTGTGGGTGAAAACAAGTAAGCAGTACTTTTGCCACTTAAAAAATAACGTAATTGTAAAATCGTATTATTTCTCTAACAAGTTTTGTCTGGCATCTGTCTTGGTTTCTCGCCTTTTTGTCTCTGTCTCTGTCCCACTCTTAGTGGTTTCCATCTATGTGAGAAGAAACAGGCTGGATAGCATTCAAAGGCAGAACCTGCGAAGGGGACTGAGTCAGGGCCTCCGAAAAGCTCTGAATGATACCTCTGCCCAAGCACAGGTTAGACTGATATCCGTTACTGTTAATCACTCAAAATACGGACTTCTCTGATCCTGATAATGTCACTAAAGCCACTTTAAGCTGAAGAGTTATCCTAACCCGAGGGCAGATTTTGAGTAGCATGCTTGGGTTACATAGAGATAGTATAATATTTTCTCACAGGTCAGTAAGTTTTTGTTTTTGTTGTTGTTGTTGTTTTCTTTTTGTATCTCTACTGCATCAACCAGCATCAATACATAAACACAGACTGAAAAGTTTTGACCAGTTGCCTAAAATCTAACGATCACTGCCATATAATGTGGAGTCAGAATTCAGAATTAAGAAAGGGCAACATTTTCTTTCATGCTTGTTTTGGGTGTTAAATTGATAAAAGTTCTGCCAGATACATCGAATTGGTGCTTTGACACTGAGATTTTTAATTCATTGTGCAGTAAGAAAAGTTGTCCATGCCATGGAGTGAAGCAAAAGGTACTTAAATGTACTGCTATCTGAACTTGATGAACATATTTAAAGCTTGTATCTCAGATTCTATATATTATATTTGATCACTGATTATTTTTTTCCCTTTGAAGCAGTTTATGTTGATTGACTACAACTACTACTTTTTTACAAGCCAAAAATGTTGTTTGCTTATAACACTGGTGACCAGTGAATGGTTTCTAATTGTGAGTGAATAAGACATTTATACCAAGGGCCCTCATGTAGGCTAAGGGAAAAGAGATGAGGACTAATATAGAAATTAGGTTGACTGACTGTGTCCCTGAAGGCAGCGGGTGATGTCACATATTTGAGTAACCGTACCAACACTAAAACAAAATGTAGATTATAACTGTGCTATACAGTGCTGTAGAACTGTAGCTCCCATTCCCTCAGATGTATTAGTTTGCAACCAGAGAGTCTACAGAATCAAGTCACACTTCACCAAGAGGCAATGTTACCCCAGCACCAGATTATGGTTTAACAAAAACTCAGGAGGAAACCAACCTCTGCATTTCCCCTGCAATAATAGCACAAACAGATCCAGTGTGCCCACAATGATCTTCATGTCTGCGGATTAGCCATTTGTGGAACCAATCATAGTTCCCACTGTGTCAAAACCATTCTCTCTTTTGAATAAGCCTCTAATACCTTCGCTTAGTCTGACTTTGTATTAGGGGCACCTTTTGGCTATGAGAAGCTATGCTAAAATGCATTCATTGAGAAGTAGAAATGTGTATATTTGAATCTTTACGGAGAGACAAAGACATATGGGAATGATTTTAGCTAGTTAGTAGTATACTTTCTGTGCATACATTTAAATCAACGGATAGCATTAAGTTAGGTTGACAAAAACAAAATTTGCAGGGAAAAGAGATAGCAATGGGATTCTGTCCCAAAATAATAATAATATTTCTCAAAGTGGAAGTATCAAATAGTAGAGAGCAAGGCCTGTGTGTATTTGTCCTGCCCATGTGAAGGTCAATGCTCTCACATGTTCTCTCTCTCTCTCTCTCTCTCTCTCTCTCTCTCTCTCTCTCTCTCTCTCTCTCTCTCTCTCTCTCTCTCTCTCTCTCTCTCTCTCTCTCTCTCTCTCTCTCTCTCTCTCTCTCTCTCTCTCTCTCTAGTCTAGGGAAAGTGTCCTGCTTCAGTGCACTCCTGCCACCCATTTCGACATTGCTTTGGTTCCTCTTAGTACCACCGCTCTCTCATCCAATGGGAAGCAAGCTGTTGGCAAGGGAAATTGCCTCTGTTTTTAATTATAGGTTACAAATGGTCGGGAGGAGAGCAATGTGCCGTGCTGATTCTAAAAAGATGATGAGTAATGTATTAAAAGAATTTAAGGCTAACACAATTTTTAACCTTTAAACATAATATAAAAGTAAACTATTTTTCTTTCTTGTACTTACGGCTATCCAGGGACGTGAAACTTTGAGAATACTGACTAGATATGTCGGGTTAATCTGTTGGCAGTCTCTCACACTCTTTGAGATAGAACGAGTAGCTATGTTACCAGTCTCTGGCTTGCTGGAAATGCAATCTCTTAATAACACCTTCACATGGGTGAAGCCTGAGAGGATGAAGTGATAATAAAGGGCTCTTTTCATAGTGCTCGCAACAAGGCAATGAATTGTGAAGAGGCAGAACAGTGAGTCTCAGCTACAGAGAGGATAGGCTCATGGTGTTTTGGCCAGTGGACTTTTTACAGCAAAGGCTTTCAGATGAGTTTAGATAACAGGCCTAAATGGTTTCACCTCTCCTACACACACGCGCGCACACACGCACACACACACACACACACACACACACACACACACACACACACACACACACAAAGACAGAGTTTAGCTACATCTGTCATCATTCCCTTTCCCGTTTCTGTGCATGTAGAGTTACAAAAAGTCAAACTCTCACTGACAAACACGTGTCTCTATACGTATCATTACACGCAGTAACAAAACACACACATTTCACATGTGTTTCTCTGGGAATGAGAACGTGATGATACCTGGCCTCTTGGGCTAGAAGTGAAAGAACATAAGCCTCTTTGTGCCAAACTCGCTATTTAACAGTCTCTTCCATGTCTCGCTCATCTTTACTCTCTTCTCTCTCTGCCCAGCAGTTCCTCCTGGTTCTCTCTCCTCCTATCTGTATTCCATAATCACTCTCTTTTCTGTTGCTTTCAATAGCGAGTGGTTGGAATATACTCTTTAATAGCTCCATCAATCCAATACAGTTCAATATCCTGTCTTTCAGCTCATTTTCTAATATGGCTGATTCACGCTATCTCTGATCCCGCCTTAAAAAACCATACCGACTATACAAATATTTCACATTACAGTTAATCATTCTGCCAATGAACGCGTGGAATTTTGGATTGACTTGCTAGCTTCTATGCAGTGGATGGTTTCTATTCATTCATTTCATCAGTGTGGTATGATGAAATAAATTTTAAATTTCCTTCGGATAGGTCTTATATCACCATAGACACTTTGACTCGTCACACTAGAAAAGTGTTGCTAATAACATTAACGATGGCCCTGTTTTATTCAAGTGTCCTAGTAAGCCCTGACTGTGGTCCAGCATGCACAATGCACTGAAACTGAAGCTAAATGGAATCCCGCCGTCATTCATTGTATTATTTACACCTGAGTATTTGGTACTGTGACATGTTATAATGTCTTCTTTGAAAAGGTTCTATTCATGAATTATTTTAGTCAGTCAGTGCTTTTGACCACATTTTACCACACAATAGTGGCTTTGACCAGGGAAGTAAAGTAATGAAGGTAATAGTTTCCCCCTGTTTACTGTCATGAATCACCTGTTGCAGATCGGCAAAAGTCTGCAAGTTGCTTAGTTATTTTCATACTTTATTAAAGTTGATCTAAAAGGTAGAGTATGACTCTCAAACCTTGTGGTATTTGGAAAATGGTTGGCAGTACGGTAGATACCACAAGACAAAATGTGTCAACCAACAGACTTCATTATGTCGTTTATCACTTTAATACCTGTGGTTGTATTTCTGGGTAAGCTGCAATGCTGCAAATAACAGCTTTATGGTAACATCATTCAATATGAAGTTCCTTTTTATTCCACACACACATTTTTCTCAGGAGGATGTAACCATAAATGTATTTTAATCTTAGTGTGCTTTTTTCTTGTTTGGATGTTTTAAACGGTTTTATTAAGGCTTATACTGTAGTCTTATGTTCTTTATATCTCTCTATCAGCTTTGGTTGATTAGAATAGCACTGTAATTTATTAATTTATTTATTTGATTTTCAAGTGTAGTGTAATTCACAGGATTAGACTTTCCTGCCTGGTTATTCCACCTTCAAATAGTTGTGTCAGCTGAATTTTCAAAACATTTACTCTATGTCAATATATATTAATAACGTGTCTGGATTTATATGTAGATATCTGTTCATATAGATTAGCTGACATGTTGTCTAGACCTAAAACATCTACATAAAGTATCAAATTGGACTGTAAACAATGACCGGTGCACAGAAGAGGACATTTTGGCAGAACCCCAGAAATATTGTCTATTGCCTCCAGAGGCTAAATTGTTGTCAGACTGTTATTCAATGGGTTCCAATATTGTACCATACCCTGTAGTGATGCTGGATGTGATCGGAGTTGAAACCGTTTAGAAACTTTTATCCATAGGGGGATGGAAACGGGTGTTAAGCTGCTCTCTTTTTTTTTCAGGTATTAGCATTGTGCAATTAATGGTATATTACTCTAATGGTATAAAACTATAGACTCTACCATAATTCTGTACTTTCCCTCAGGTGGAGACAGTTTTTGGTTCTCCAAACATGACAGTGGCTTATCACGTGACCGGAGGGGACCTGGTTTACTCTCCCTCTGTAGTGCTGGAAGGCTTGGACTCCTATGGCCGCGATAAGCTGATTTCAGACCTACGACAATACCTCCCCATGGTAACAGCCCTACCCCTCCCAGTTGCATTATGGAGATCCATCCCAGCCACTGGCTTCCAGCTGAAAACAGGTCAGGATAAAAGATTAAAAAAAGTCAGAGATCAGATTGAGACTTGCTGTTATTTGTTCTTGCTGTGATTGTGCACAGGAGATATTTCAGTGGAAACTAGGTTTGAGATAAGACTTAAAATAATTGATTTCATATTCTCAGTACTCCCAATATACATACTGCCAAGTCTAGAAAAAACACATTGCTGTCGCAACCTGGAGAATTCTTAAAAGATTCCATTAAAAGTTTTTGAGAGCTCATTGTGTTTTTATGTTGCAGTGCTGCAGTTTGTAGGAGCAGGCGATGATCCTCGGTCCTGTCGGTTCTCTCAAATGATGGAGCAGAGGCTTGAGAAGGTGTTTACTGAAGCACAGGCCAAAGTGCTTAACACCAACAACAGACTCTCTGTTCAGGTACTGTGGTGTTGTTATCATTGTGCAGCACTGTGTATGTGTTTGCCTACTGTTACAGTGGCAATGCTGGGATTTGTAACATAATGCCAGTGTTGAAACATGCACCAATGTTCTGGTGTTCGTTGTACTTTAATGGATCAAAATAATCTGAGGTCTGACTTTAGACAATGTCATACTGTATATAACCATCCGGAAACCCAAACAGAAGTTAAGCTATATATACATACTAGAGTTTTCTAAACATCGTTTGCATTATATTAGAATATATAACTTCAACAGTTTTGTCCCCTGTGACACATCAATATTACCTTTTGGTTTGAACTTAAGGTGATTTAACAGCTACAAACACATGCAAACTGTGTGCAGTTTGTGCAAAATTATCCCCTTCAGGCTATGTCTTTTAAACATAAGGAGCTTCTGAGTTTCAAATTAATTATGTTTAGAGAGGCAATGTTTGTATTCAATTTAATGAGTTGCCACATTAAAGCGCACCCTATATTAAAGCTAATTTGCCGCTTGTGCGTGGATGAAAAAATGAATACTCTAATATTGTTGCTCTCTTTCATGCCTTGCCAATTTTCCCAGCCGTTGTGCTTTTTGATGATTTTCATATTTGTTGATCCAAGACAACAACTGCCTTTTAATGTCTGTCATTCCTACTGTCATTTTGTTTTACAAGATTGGTACTAATCTTTTAGATTTGCACATCACAATAATGTAATTTCAAGCATTTTATGTGTTTTTCTGTGTCCTCTTCTGACTCTGAGCCTGTATTCTTCCTGTTTTTTTCCTCTCCTAGATGCTGCGTGTCTCCCAGGCAGCAGGCTCTCCTGCTGTGTCATTGGTCTACACTGTGAAGAATGGGACCGTCTTCCTTAATGGCACCACTGCCTCTAACCTCCTCGGTCAGCTGTCAGCTGAGCTGGTGGGCTACTTCCTCTTCTATCCACCACTTATGATTGCTGAGCGTAAGTTACAATTTGCATTTAAAAATAATGCATCTGTTCGTCAGGAGTAATCCAACAGCCTAACACGAAGAGACACAAGTAGTTTTTCTGTTTCCTTGGGAATTTGTCCACCAAATACAAATTAGATTCAACAAAGAAAAAAAGTGCTGTGCTTTTCCTTTTTTTTAAATATAATTTTTGAAGCCTACAAAAGGTTCTAGATTTTAGGCTGTGTCTCATAAAGTATGTTGTTTTCATATCTTTGGTTTTAGACCTCTGGACAAAGGCACTGATATACTGACTGATTATTATTTGTGGAAATAAATCAAACCTTGTCCAACCTTGGAAACGGCAGTTGATTTAATGTGGTGAAAGTGGTTGTTTTCTGAGCATTGTATTACATTCACATGGACCGGGCTATCTCAGAAGGCCTACCGGGGCAATGGTAGAACTTAGGAATTCAATTGCTACTGTAAGCCTGGATGATGGCGAATTTCTCAGTAATTGGATGTTTGGGAATGTTCTTCTGCTTTTACGATCACAGTTGGTTTTTAATGATTGAGTCACTTGAAGATAGTTGATATAAAGACACAATTAAGCCCATCTCAGCGTCCTTTAAGGACATACCCAGCCAAGCGCTCTGTCTTTGTTCAAGGTGTGCTCAGGGAAAAGCACATGACAAGTGACAGGATGTCTAAACGGCAATCTTGGTAGAGTCCCAATGTGTAGCCTCTTCCCAGTGTGATATATAAACTTCTTAATATAGAGAGATATGTCAGATGCAGACTTGGGAGATATAAATGACACATCGCTTTTATGGTATTTTATTGATCCCTGAAGGACAGATTCACTGTTTTGCTTGACCTTGTATACAGTAACAGAAATGGGCACCTGCAGCTGATATAGGGATTTACTGTAAGGTCATTTTACTCACACAGTTTCACTTGTGTGTGTATACTGTAGCCCAAAGCGTATGTTTGAGCTCCAAGTCTATTTTCTTCCGTTTAACTACAGTGATTATTTATTGGGTTCTGAGCGCTGCCAAAACGCAGGTGACCTACACTCAGTACTGTGCCTGAACGAATCCTGTTTAGACAATGACGGTGTACTGAACTGCTGCTCTGCTATCATACTGCTCACACTACACCTCTTGTGTACTCACAGGTTATACGTAGGGTCTCAGGGTCTTGTCAAGCTCAAGGAGGTTTGGTGAAAATTTATATAAAGACACATTGGTTCAAGTAATCTTTGGAAATCTAGTGGCAGCCACTCGATTGGCCGACCCCTGAAAATAGCACCTATGGTTAGGTTTTTGTTCAAGAAGAAATTAATCTTGCTAGCTTAATTTGAATGTTTCTAACAAGCTGCAGTGCTTGGAATTTCTACAGACTTTGGTCAGTTTGGCAGGACAGAGCTTAGGCTATGCGAGATCATGCTCCAGATCACAGCAGAGCCAGGCTTTAAGCTGGGGGCTTCCTTGTATTGCCGTCTAGCAGAGCTTCCCAATTCAGGGGCTGGTGTGTCCTTTTGCAGGAGATAAAAGCAAGGCTGAAACTGGGCCTCTTTCCTCAATTAGACATCTAGCCACACAGAGACCAACATGAATGGTGTGTTAGTGCACTCTAACACCCAGTGACCTAGAGATTAATGGATGTCCAGGCTACTTTACAGAAAGAAACTGTTGTGTTTTTTTCCCTGGACTCTGTATTTACCTCCTGTAGTGACTTTTTCAAGATGTGATGTATTTACAGTTGACCAAAGATCTGTTAAATATGACACAGCCATGTAGTATTTCCCCACATCACAAGCTGATGTGGTCTGCCTCATTGCTTCAGTACACAGCTGACCAGCCTGCAATGGATTATGGGATACTGAGGGCTATAGTCATACTGTGGTCTTTGAAGGATGCAGTACCTGCATTGGGATACGGCATCAGTGCCACTGAGGATAGATGGCAGTTTTGGTTTACACACTCTTTAAATCAAGATGAATAGGATTTTTACTAGCGAGCGTTAAATTAAAACCCACTTTGTGTTGTGATTGAATAACGTTAGAAAGTGAAGTGAACCCACTGGCAGTGGCGGGATAATTCAGGGACCAGAATGAGAGAGGGAGGCAACGAGGGAGACAACTCAATACCAAGAAGGGACCCTAAGAGACTTTAAAACTGACAAAGAGAAAGAAAAATTCAGGAAGACAGGAGAGTAAAAGAAAAACGTGTGTGACAGTGATTTTGCTCTGTTTGTTTTGTACCCTCGCCATTAGTGATATTACACTGTTCGCAGGAGGTGCGAGCATATGCTGGCAGCGGCTGCCTCCTCACTTCGAATGCAATTATCGCAGTAAATAATTAACAGTAGGGGATTCTCATACCACCCTGGGCTCTACTCTGACAGAAATGGCCAGGGATCTCACACCACTCCGCAGTGCCTGTTTTGTAACACTGAGTACTCCCTTGTTCCAGTGGCGCTTGTGTAGGCTGGACGGCTGTCCTCGGCTGTTTTACTCCCCCCTCTGCTCTAAAACAATTTTTCCAGGTGGAATATGAGTGGAGCTGCTTGGAAAAATTAAATATTCTTTTAAAAATAGCCTTCTGCCTATGATATGGATTGTTGTACAAATGTATCCCCCAGGTTCTCATCACACAACAGCCGATGCTCATGTGAAACCTCCTCGTCGACTAATATTCCATATGATTCAAACTTATGGCCAAGTTGGACAGATTTTGCTGAAGGCCCCATAGCCCTATCCATTTACAATTCTAAAGCCCTCCCTCATCCCGCTCCCCCTCCTCCGCCCCTCTTTCCTTTCTCGTGTCATGGCTGAGTGTACATCTCTGTACCGAGCCTGCTTTCACAGGCCAGTGATACAGCATTCTTCCAAACACTGCACCAGCCTCCAGCACAAGAGCTCAACCAGGCAGGAAATAGATGTAAAAGAACACAGAGATTATAAGAGATCAGGCATCTGGAAGCCATCTCTGTCTCTGTATTTGTCTGACATGCAGTGATAATGAGGATAAACTGAGCTTTCAAAAATACAAAACTGTTGCCCTTTCTCTACAAGATGTTTCAGAGGTTTTTGTACATTTGGCAATGATAACAGTTGTAGCAGTGGAAAATAAAATTATTATTTAGTTAAGATATAACTGATGGAAAGGCTGCGGCTCTTTGTTGACACATCTTTAACTTCGAAAAGGCATGCGTAAACAAAACGGCAGTACCAGGTGATTCTTTGGATTTGACTTTATTCAGTTTGTATTTTGAAGGGAATTAAGTCACTCTCCCTCTTATGTTATAGCTGGTCTGGCCATGTGCATGTGGCCATGAACAGTCTGTGAGAGCCATGAAGCCCAGGCCACCTTTTTTTCAGTATTTTGAGAACAGCTCCTTATTTCTGCTTATTTGTTCAATTTCAGTTTGTTACAATCTGTTTTTATATGATATTTGCTACGGTAAAAATTAAACAATTGCATTTGAATACTGAAAACTTCTCCAGAGAATATAATTCAAGGAAGTAATATTTGAAATCATGACTATGAATGATTGATTTACAGTGATTCTGATGGGGGAAATGAATATGTTTTTATTTCCTTCCAGCACTGGAGTATCACAATCTGAACACCTCCATTGCTACCAGAGACTTCTGGGTTATTACAGGTAGGAAAATCATTGTTAAAATAAATATTTTTAACTAAATATTAATAAACAACTTCTGGGGGAACTTATTTTCTTTCTTTTCAAATTAACAATTGTGAACTTTGAGTAGAGGGTGCTATGAAAATTTAAACACATCTATAAATCTGCTGAGGTTTATAATATAATAATATAATCTCTTTTCACTGGAGCAGTGAGTTGCACATGACTCCTGACTTTTGTTGTAGTATTTTCTCTTTATGCACCCAGCACATGTCAGTGTCCAAGGGAACACACTGATAACCTGTATAATGGATGGGCCTTCCAGATCAGGCTGTGTGGCTATTAACCCTGCACTTACTGCAATGAGAGGCAGAGTCAATTCAAGGCCATCCCCTACAGTATATAATAGGATTTACTCACATTGAACAAGCTGTATATCTAGGATTATTGCTTTTCAACTGTTGATAAAAATGGAACAGAATAAAGCTGGGTTTGACCACTAGGGTAGAGGAAGACACCAAAACAAGCTTCCAGGAAATACAGGCCAGATCTGTTGTTATCTCCTCAAGTTATGTCTAATAACTTGCCAGCTTAAAGTGTAAGTCCGGGGAGAAAATGGACCTGATGATCTTTCTGGCATGAAAATACATAGAACAAGCCATCAAGTACGTTTTGTTCATTGATCAACCATGTATAAAGTATGCCCGGAAAGAAGCTTACAAGTAGGTCCATGTTGACAGGTAGTCCAGACAAGTAGATTACCGAATGAACTGCAGTTCAGTTCAAGGAGGAAATTTTTAAATATACTCCGGGTTCGCTAACTACGTTGTTGGTGCTTCTTTTTATGTGTAGAGACCCTAATCATGCCACTGCGGAGGTTTGGTGGTATTTTGAGCAATATTAGTGGTTAAAAATGCCATTTCTGATGTGTTCACTTCACTGCCCTGAGCTACTAGCCTTTCAGGGCTGTTAATGGATCTCCAGGCATTCTCTATACATGGTTGATCAATTAAAAAATTGCCTCGATGGCTTATTTTCATGCCAAAAAGGCCATGGCATCCATTTTCGCCGGACTTACACTTTACCTATCCATCAGTCACAGAGCAACATGAGCTTCCCATAATGCCCTAATAGCCCGTTGCCGTGCTACTGCTACTGGGTTGGATGGCGTAGTTATTGTAGACAGTGTCATTGTTCTTTTACAGTAAATGGGGAACACATACAGCACTGGAATATGAAAATTGTGAGGACACTTAAGTGTGTTTTTGTCTCACACGCAAATTTCTAATTTAGCCACCATCTCCTCTTTCCTTGTGCGATTCTCTTTCCTCCCCAACAATTTATTTTCTCTTACCAACCATCTGGCCATCCTCTTTCTGTCGTCTACATTTGCAGTGATCCAGGATGTGGATAACGCCAGTCTGGAGGGACAGTACCAAAGCTTTGCCAGTCTAATGGAGCAACGGCTGGCAGAGCTGTTTGTGTTGGCAGGGCAGCAGGGCACTCGTTTCAAACGAGCCACTGCTGTAGGCAGCTACACTGTCCAGGTAAGAAACTGGCACGACTGACCATGGGAAACGCCAAGTCTGATTTACTCTGGAAAAACAAACAATCTGAGATGCTCGGGGTTAATGAGCGAGGACTGTACATCATTCAAATTCTGATGTTTTTCCTGAACCCCCTAGCTTGTTAGTCAGAAGTCTAATAAACACATTAATCCAATAGTTTGTTGGCTTGTTTCTTACAGTATGAATATTTCATGAGATGTACACTTTGATGCACACACTTGGATGATTATTTGTGGTCAGCCCTTGATAATTAGGGAGCTTTTCAGATCATCATTTGCTAATTGCTCATTAAGATGAGCCAGAAGTTGAATGTTTTACTAAACAAGTGCTCTCTTCTATCCATCCAAACTAATGCAAGGTTTTTCTTTTCTTTTCTGAAACGTAAGCTGCATCTTAACAATGACAACAGCCCTTCAATAACAGCTGATATTGACTTATTTTCCAATCAGATGGTGAGTATCCGTAGGGTGCCAGTGTTGAAGAATCCAGCAGAGATGACCTACTACGTCCAGCACAATGGCATTCCTTTATCAGGCACATCAGCTGCCAAGGTCCTGAACACAGTGGATTCTCAGACCATGGCACTCACGCTGGGCTACTTTGTCCAGCTGCAAGCAGAACGTAAGCACAGCATCCATCTAGCGTTTGACAAGTAGACAAATTGACAGAAATAATGATAAGACAGACATGCAAACCAAAAAAAACACATGACTCATGCTGAGTTTAGAAAGAAGCGCTGGTGCTGGGGTGAGGGGAGTGGAAGAAAAGGTTGAGAAAGCTCTTTGCTCTCTAATCTCTCTGAAATGCTCCCAGCAGGACCACGTTTGTTTGGGCTGCAGTGCTGCTCACTGCTAAGAGAAAGGGGATACAGGGAGAGACAGAGCCGGTCAGGAGAGTGGGAGAGAAAGAGAGAGGGCATGCTGCATTCTCTTATAGATTGTTGCTTGCAATAGCTGAATCAGGCACACTGTATATCAGGTTGAGCTGCCCGCAGTGACACTTAAGCGTGGGTGTGACGGATGCTTCTGCATGTTTTAGCAGTAAAAGTGTGTTGTGTATTTCACTACCAATGGACTAACTGTTATAATGTAGTGTTTAGAATCACTTAGTGATGATGGTTAAAAATTGTTATGTTTTTTTCAGCTGTGGTCAAGAAACCTCCTAATAACCTTTGGATAATTGCTGCAGTGTTGGCCCCGATCGCAGTGGTAACACTCATTATCATCATCATCACAGCTGTGCTGTGCAGGAAGAATAAAAATGACTTTAAAGCTGATGCCATCGGCAACCTCAATCCCAGAGCGAAGGTATCTATCTTTCTCTCTATCTATACGTCTGTGTCAAAGTAAGCTGTAGCTGAAATAATTGTATTGTTTTACTCATTTTTTAAGCTTTGAAGTTGTGATAATTAAAGCTATTAACAGAATGTGTTTGCATTTTGGACTGCAATATATTAAGACATGGTTTGAGCTCTTGGAAGTTAGGAGCATTTTTCTATTTTATAAACAAAATGATTGATTGAGAAACGAATCAGCAGATTAATCAATGAAACTGATCATTAGTTATCAGCCCTAGAGTCGGTGTTTGTGATCTTATAGCTACAGTGTGCAGACTGAATGCATTGGTGACTTATTTTGTGTTGTATTCTGTATTATCTGCACAAGGCCATCTATGACCTGTGTTAATGCACTGGTACAATCCTTGTCAATCTTAAAACTTGAACATCACACACACACACACACACACACACACACACACACACACACACACACACACACACACACACACACACACACACACACACACACACACACACACACACACACACACACACACACACACACACACACACACACACACACACAGTGTTTAAAACATTGTTTCTTGTTTTCAGATGGCGTATCGGAGAGATGTGGGCTATTATCACCAGGTATCTCACTGTCTGTTTATCTTCTCATTACCAATCTTTGTTTTCATCTTCAGTCTTAACTGTGCCAAGTGTGGGATTTGAACAGGATTCTGGGCACACATCAACTATGATATTTTAGCAATAAATCCTGCTGTGCTGCTAAACTCTAAGGATACAATTGTATTTTGGAGTAGGAAACCTTTCACAGGGAGATTTTCAGGCATGAAAAGCTGGTAATGCCTATTCTTCCTATAGCATTCTCCAGATAGCAAAAGAAGAGAAGAGAATAGTTATTATGGATATCATTGTTATGGAGATGGTCGTACTGTGCCTGTTTTGTGTGGAGAAGATTGAAAACTGTTCTCACTGTCGTTGCATCAAGCGTGTCATCACAAAGTCATAATCAAAGTTATCTCTCCGCTTGGCTCTATGTCTGTTGTTTTTTCTGCCCAGTGGTTTCTCCAGTCTTATCAATCTTCATATTAAACTGCATTTCAGGGCTGCTTTCATAACCGTTATGACAACACAACATCCAAAGTCCTGCAAAGTTTCATCATGTAAAAACCACAGTCAGTCGGAAAATGAAATACGACTGGGTTGCTTCTGACAAAACATCACATTCTAGGCAAAGAATATCTTCTATGTTAAAAACAAGGAAATATTCTTAAACTGCTCAAAGATAGAGGGAATCCTACACATTGAAATGAGACTATTCTGCCTCTTCTGTACTACTTTTCTGTCTGTAGGCCAAACACTTTCATTACACACCAGTTTCTACCAGCTACAGGAACAGCTTTATTAGTGAGAAAACTGAATCCAAAGAAAATCCTTACTTTCTGTGTGTGCGCGCTATAGGATGTTCACGTTGGATTTTTTGCAGTTCGACTTACCTGCTTTGAGGCAATTATGTGTCTGACGATTTATGACACTGCAATGAGAGTAGTCCTAAATATTTCAGTGTATGTGTGTTAGCGTGTGGGTTTCAACTCTTTTGGCGCTCACCTTCACTAAAAACATGTTGACATTCAGTGTTAGGTTTAACACTCCATGACTCCTCTTCCTCCTCCCTCTTATCCTCTAATGTTTTACTTCACTACTATTTTCCTGTGAAAGTCTTGGGATCTCATCACGCACCGCCTGCTGTGAACCATTTATTTGACAGGAATTTGGAAGAAGATGTGAAAGGGCCTCAGTTGAATCAGCTTATCTATTTCAGCACAGTTCTGTCCCTTAAGTCCTCTGGACATCTCGAAAAAAGATTTACTTTTTGAGCTATTTTTAGATGCCTGTCTACATGACACTTCTGGTTGGCGAATGTGTATCTCTTTGTTTCTCCTATCAAAGATTACTTTATTTTACTACAGGTGCGTAAATAGAAAAAATCAGTCTCACTAGTATCTATCTGAAGTCGTCTCTTTTGTCTTTCTCCATTTTTACTTGACACTTGTTCATCAGCCAGTCCAAGGTTTTGACTATGCCAAGCAGCACCTGGGCCAACAGGGAGGAGATGAGGAGACACTGCCTGCCAGTCAGGATACCCTTGTGATGTCGCTACAAATTCGGGACACGCCACTTTCACTAGAAAAAGGCCTGCAGCAAGACGGAACTGCGAACAAGAAAAGCCTCACCTCTGACAAACACAAGAGGTATCATCATATCTACATATATTCACCTCCCTATGCTGTCATCTGTATCACCAAAACTTTGAAAATTGTGAACAAAAGATTAAAAAATTTTGGACTTAAGCAAACCCAACTTTTAGACAATTTGCATATTTAAGGGACACAATACAAATGCAATATTGTTATTATTTTTTAAATAAAATCATGACATCTAGATGACTCAGAATAAAGTTTTACTCCGAATAACTGGATAAAACAATACCTTATTGATAACAGAGGATGTAATTTATGCATGAATACAATGTAATATGATAATAATAACAATAATAATAATAATAATAATAATTTCAGATTCATTTAAAGTCTATTTACAAAGCTATCATAGACACAAATAACATTAAAAGACGAGGATGCCATTTAAATAGATATGTGCAATAGCAGGGTCACCATCTCTCACGCACTGACTGTGAGGTTCATGCAAAAAAAGGGTCTTAACATCCCAACCGGTTGACTTGACATCATCATTGAAAATACAAAGCTAGGGCTGATTGAAAACAGTTTGGGGCTTGTTGAGCCATTTTCAACCCATGAAATGCTGATTTTTTTCAATTAATTCAGCACTGATGTGTTTTATTACAGTATAATTTAGTTTAAAGCTTAAAAAACATGTTTAAGTGTGCAGTACCTCTTTAATGATGCAGATGTCCATCCTGTTTGTCCTCTGAATTGGCTTATATTACCACTACTGATGTTGGTTACCCAAAATTTCTGATTCTGCTGATCCAGCCGTGCATAATTGTGGCTTTGCAGCGTGTAATATCACTCCAGTTAGAGACTGCAGATGGAACAGATACATGCTGCATTCATATGGCTGTACTCATAAAATGCACCAACTTCACCTTGTACCGAATCTCTTTTGTCTACATAATTCTGTGTCTGTATGTACTTGTGCTAATGAGCATAACAATAGTTATGAAATAGCCTGAGAAACACCCACAAGTGTGTTTAAAACATAATTTGAGTTTATCAGAACTTGTGTTTTAATTGCATACTTCACTTTGAAGAAGTGCAATTTAAGGAGTTTAAAGGAAGCATACTGAAGTGTATCCTTTTCAAGGGTCAACATTAAATTTGAATTCTCCTGACTATTTGCATACGAAAAAATATATACAACAATAAAACTACAGTTCCAACATAATTAGGATAAAACTGTTTTGGGGCATATGTGTGGGAGAGCTGCTCAGCTTACGTGCTGCGCTAACTGTATGTAAAACTGTCATCCAAACTATCAACTGTCATTGTCATCAACACTGTCACAAGAATTTTTTTTAATGTCTTTAATTGGCTCACGTAGCATTAGCTATCATCTATTAGCTGTCATATTTGTATTCTGCTCGAAAATGGACATTAGCTAGCATGTCTTGTTAACATGTGCAATGATGAAGAGCTGCACAAAGCATCTAACCAGAATGCTGTGGAAATCTGAATGTAAATCCTTCCAATAATAGTTCTCTGACATGGTATCATCATTCTATCTCTCATTACGTTATTTTCTGCAGTGCTTTATATTCTAATTGATTCATGAGTGAAAAATTAGAAAAATCCTTATATTTAACATGAGGAAAAGCTTTATCTAAAACAAAATAATTTATCATCTGTAGCAGCAATTAGGGTATCTCAAACTCAGCTTACCTGTCTCAGCTATGCTGTGAGCATGTTAAAAGGAAGCATGCTCCTTCCTCAAACAGAGGATGATCAGCTAAATCATCTCAATTTATTCAGAAATATTTTAAGATTTCTCCTGCAGCTGAGCCGGAAGGCGAGCATCCTCCCAGAGGGTACATGTGCTTACAGTATATGTGCGTAATCTCAACAATTGCACCACTACTCTGCCAGAAAGCTCCTGGGGGGCATTGAAAGAGACAGACAATAAAACACTGAGATCCCCCTAGCCCTTTAGTCTGTCCTCACTCTACTCTGCTGCTGAGTGATGGGTGGTCATTAACAGAGTTCTCTGTGTGGGCAGGTGAAATTGAAAATTTTCCTAAGCTGACAGTCAGTAGCGCTGTTTTGGAAATTAATTGCCGTGTTAAATCATGCTAAATTATTTAATCAAGGAACGCAAAAGGGCGTCCTTTTTCAAAGCTGCGCAGGATAATGAGATCAAATCAAATGTATATGACAGAATAGGGAATCTTTAGACTGGAGGTCCTGCAGTAATGATTTCGGAGACTCCTTGGGCAGCAAAAGTTTTTCATTTGTTATTTATCAAACTGTTGGTTTTATAGGTTCCTATTCGGTTTTCAACAAGCCCTATGTTGTAGAGAATTGTAGAATGTAGAATATATATTTAATGAATTAGCTTGAGCCTGGTTGATTTAACTAGCCACACAAAGGTAGACTACATCTTAAAAGCTCAGTTTTCATAATGAGATGATTAAATCCAGAACATATGCTATAGCTGTAGTAGAAAAAACAGCTTTCCTGCAAGTACAGTATGATTTTAGACAGATGAGTTTATCATTTAATTATGTGTCATTCACCTGTTGTACAGCCAGTTTGACATGCCATCTGTCCAAAAATGCCTGTTGAGTTCTGCCAGACAAAGAGAAACATGTGGGATGATGCAGTGATGTAATTAGTTATTATTTAACTTCCAAAAGATTTAAATAGGATACCTTATGCATTAATTAATTCATAGCCAGGATGTTGGTATGACTATTGGATACAAACACATAAAAAAAAAAAAATGCTTGCAGGCATGCCGTACACAATCACATCTAATTTGCTTCTTCCTCTGTGAAATCCCTTAATTTGTACCAAGGTCACACATTGATTCGCCTCGGAACACGAACACTGGATCAAACATACAATCCTCTCCAAATGCCAATGTAAGCGTATTCTGTACATCTCAATTAATTATTACACATTACAGGTCTTTGACTGGAGCACAGAGCTAGCTCTCTGCAGCACTGCCTCAACGAGAACAGCGAGGGCAGCCGCTGTTTCTCTGTCTCTCTTTGCTGTTATCATTTTTACCAGACAATGTGGGGATAGACCATGGTGCTTTGATGTCACTGTCAGCCTCGTGGTCCTCTGAGCTGCCGCTTGATCAGCTCTAATTCCAACTACAGCACAGCGTTTGAAGCTAGTGAAACAAGAATTGGATAAAGCAATTGTTTGTCTAATTAATTGCTTCACATTGGAAATGAACGCACACACTGGTTTTGAAACATACATGACACAAACCTAAGACTACAGAATTAGGGTAAATATACAAAACACACACATACAGGGAGCGAGAGGGTAAGGTGAGGTTGTTTAAGGAAGAGAGATGACATAACCTGGCTGTAAGCCCAGCTTCCGGAGAGCTCACCGCCTTTTCCTGTTGCTATGGTTACTTGCAGCAAGTTGCCGAGTGAGGACGGTTCCGTCATCAGCAACGAATCAGAGAAGCTGAATTCCAGCAGGGGCTTGACGATGCTGAAAGTCACAGCACAGCAGAAACTGACAAAGGAAGAGACGCGCAAGAGGGACGGTGAGAGTCACACAGTGATGCAAATACAAATAATTTATTCTACAGCTCCTTTGCATGCAGACAAGGTCAGGTGTGTCACAAATGGCAAAAAATATTTTCCCATTTCCTGCGTGAAACACTTTCCCAGTCTGTTTCTCATGCACACAGGTACTCTTAGAGAAATCCACTGCCACTGCAGCTCTTTTTTTTTTTTTTACAGCTAGAAAGGTAGCTACTCAGCAGTAAGCAGAGATGGACCTGATGAATATGCATGAGACAGACACTCTGCTGACATGATACAGTATGTCAGACTAGTGGATGCCGTGATGACACACTGGCAGAAACACATACACACTTTCACTAATGCAAAAATGCAGAAAGATTGCATGAAGTCACACATCTCCTGCTCTTCTAAGATGTAGAGCAGTTTAAAGTAAAAGCCATTCAGACGTTGAACTATTCGCTGTTCTATTCTTGTCCACATCTGCTAAATGTTCCACATGTGGTGGTCGTGAGTCGTATTAATCAAATTCATATTTCCAGTTTGTAGATTGGATCGAGCTCGCTAGATTATAATTTTCTTAATGGCTGGATTTGAATAATTCATCATCTGAGTTAAGGGGAAACTAGAATTTAATCCAGTTTATCTGATGTTGGATAAGGAGAGAAAGTGCAAAGTCAGTTCCTTTCATCCATCACAGAGATGCACTGCCACAACCTTTTGAAGCCAACGCTATCTTTGCGATCTATCGTCTCCGTCCACCACTTCATTTGCTGACACGGACGACGGGTGTTTGACATAATCTCACAGTGTCAGCCACAGAGAGACAAGGGGATGATTGAGGGAGGGGGGTGCAGACAGAGAGACAAAGAGGGAGTGTGACAGTTTGTTCCCCTTTTGACTGACAATGTAGTGATTAGAGGTATTTGTAGTCTCTTTGTGATTGAACTCCCTCTCTGTTCTTCAGATCCATATGACACCTCCTCTGGCTCCCTGCAGCTCATTTCCATAAAGCCCATGGCGTCTCAGCCCCACTACACGCACCCTGCATCTTCTGACCGCAGCCAGGACTCAGCCATCGTCAATGGAGAGGTGATGTGCATGCACACATCCATTTAGAGACATACACGGACTGACTAGAACGAGTTGAACAAGGTGGCACAAATGCATTGAAGGCTCTGAAAACCTGTTTTCGCTCCCAGCTTCTTTTTATGAGCCATAAAGACGAGATCAAAGTTAGAGAAGTCTTGGTTATTTAATTTTATAATGCAATTCTTTTTATTTGTGGGTTTTTGTTTTTTTTCACTGATTTAAAGTGGACAGCATTCAGCTGGAAAAAGTTCACATGTCTGTGCACACCAATGACGGTTAACTAACATTTGAATCAAAATGTTATGACAGATGTGGAGCTGATTGCCTACAGTATGTTCCCAGAACTATATCGATTTATTAAACCACAACTGCACAGTCCTAGCATATTAGCTGACATTTCAATAGTTAAAATATTAATACGTATTAACTCTATGGGGCTTTAGGTCCTGTCTACACACGTATTTTATATCCATCTACATTTTCGCCTTTTATCCACACGCAAACATAGTTTACAGTCATGTAGACTTTTGAAAACTCTTTTTTAGGTGCAGACTTTTCAAAAACTGGTTACTGTATATGCATGTGAACATGCAATTTCGAACGTTGAGGGAAACAATACATCATCTCCACAGTTTGTGCAAGCCCATTGTTGTTTTGTGTAATAAGCATGTGCTAGAAACAGCACCTTGGGCTGAGTATCAGAAAGATGGTAAATAAATAGGTATCAACGATGTATGAATAAAACAAACAAAAAAAGTCATGTGGACAGACTTGTTTTTTATGTATTAAAAAAAAATCTATTTTCAAAAGTGTTCATATGCATGTTAACAAGGCTAATTATGCAGCATAAGGTAGAATTTATGTGCAAGAAAATGTACAGAGGGTCAGAGAGCCTTTTAAATTGGTTTCAATGATTTGTGACATTGTATGATTTAATCTGCTGAAGCTCTGACCTCCAGTGACCACAATTTAAAATATTGTGTTTTAAGCTTGAAATGGGCATTGTCTTATGGTACTGTAATCCTAAGCATATTCTTGCAGTTTCTCTCTCCATACTTATATATATATATATATATAACACTTGGATATACATATCTATATTGGTTCAAGGTTTAAGGTATCATTATTATCCCAGAGGGGCAATTTGGTGTACAGCCAGCAGTAAAAGAGGCACAGCAAACAACAAGTATCAAACATAAAACACGATAAAAACAACAACACAATACAACAATAAGATAAAAACAAATCACAATTTAATATGGTCGATGACCCGACTGATTGCAGCGGGCATAAAGGATTTTTTCTGTTCTGTTTGTTTTGCAGAATATATTTTATATATTTATATCAAAGTGTTCTTCCCAGAAAATCGTATAAAACAACATTTAAAGTGAATTGACTGTTATCAGTAGCTCAAGGTACAACAAGAAACATTTTTTTCATTAATTTCTAATTTCACCTGTCATATTTTAACAATATAATAAACATGAAAATTAATAGATATGTTCAAAATCTCTCCAACTCTAATTATTTCAGTCTTACCTTTAGAGCTTCTTATTATCATGAACCCTCTGATTTTTCATCGAACACATGCCTTCAAGCCAAAACAGAATCATACCATATGCAGCAAAAAGAACCTTGTGTTTGTTTCTCTATCCTCTCCGCAGGTGAACTTGGCTCTAAAGCAGAAGTCAGACATTGAGCACTACAGGAATAAGCTGAGACTCAAGGCTAAAAGGAAAGGCTATTATGACTTCCCATCCGCAGACGGCAGCAGTAGCAGTCGAGCCGTGGTGCAGAGACACCAGCACGGCCATGAGAGGGCAGCCGGTGAGCATGGCAGACCACTGGAGCCAGATGATGAGCGAGGTTCCACTTATGTCAAGTCTCACAGGAGGTGAGGGGAGAGTGAAAAAGCAAGTGGAACCTGGGTTTGGCTGGGTGTAAACACAAGGGTGTGAGGACACAATCAGAGCAGTCGTGAAGTGCTGTAGGTGACATGGCAGTTCATACTGGTAGATTGGGTTTCTAACCATGGCCAGCTACCGATGCATGCTGACCCCTGCCTAATCAGATTATAGATAAGGAAAACTGTCTCCTCTAATGTTGTCACTATCCTGTCTTAGTCAGGAAGGGACACATCAGGCCTGTCTGATTAATTTGATCCAAGTCCTGAACTTCCATAATGGAGATGAGAGGATCGGCGGGGTGTCGGATGGTCCACTCTGCGGGTTCTCTCTTGCTTCTTCTTTACAGATGCATATAAAGATGGACAGAGTCTGTGGTTATTACAGACTCACATCAGCATATCCACATGGGATTGAAGAACATGAAGCCACACTAGCTGCATTCAGAGCAGAGAGTTGAATGGCAATTATTTATTTATTATTTTACGATTAAATTATGAATATAGACAAACATGAAACAAGGACAATAAAGGACAAATTATATATATATGTCCCATAAGTCAAATAAGGATTTTAGAAGCTATTTAAAATTAGTGTGTGGCTGACCACTTACACCAACAACATGCTTAGCTGTTTTACTAAATACTTTATCAGTAATGTTTTGGTGTGCAACACCTCAGGGATATCCTCATATCTGACATGTGGCACAACCTTATGTTGATTCAGCTCTTTAACTTGATGTCCATATGAGATATCATTACATACTGTATCTATTTGGTCTGCATCACAATTTTATGAAACCTTTTTTGAAAGGGAATCAGATACTTTACCTCAGTGTATTATCCACCCCTCCATTTCCCACCCACCCTTCACTGGCATTCTGAAACCTTGGCTGAAAAGAAAGAAAGCTGAATTGATAGGATTTCTATTAATAATAACTATAACCCTGATTTGCTGAGTCCTCCCTTTACTCTAATTGACAGGCACTCTCAGGTGGGGCAGACGGCTTATCGCAGCAGACAGAGTCTGAGCAGTCCTAGTCCTGGAGGAACAGAGATGGACCTTCTTGTTATGAGGGAGAGACCAAGGAGAGGTATCCGCAACAGCGGCTATGATGTGAGTCACATGCCATCACTATGACTAAGGATGAACTGATCCAATCTGACTCAAATAGCTGGAACAGGTATCAGTGACAATAGGGCCAAACTATTAATTTCAGCTCCTTTATTATTTATTATTACTATTTTAATAATAAACAACAGTGCAGTAAATGTTAAAATTGATATCTGGACTTAAAGTTAAAGGATCAGTGCATCTCTAACTCTCAACTGACCCTCGCAAAAAGATGAAATTTAACTTTTATGTGAACTATTTTGAAAACATAGCCCCTACTCCAACACAGTGATTATATTTGAAATAATATTACCGGTAGGTAATATCGGTTAGACATTTAACTTATTATTGGTTATTAATTATGTGCTAGGGATATACTTTTCAAATACAAATACAAATTCATTCATTCGTTCATTTATATGCTTATGGCCAAAGTCAGATGATTATTTAAAAAAAGTGGCACTAGTAAGATGGAATGCAAAAATAAAAAAGGTCATTATCAATCAGAGCTTGTGTCCTATTGCCCCATTTAAAGCACTTTGCAGCCTCTGCGCTAGACATCAGACATATTCTACCGTGGGGCGGTTTCAAGTATTCCACAGCAAGCCGATGGAAGGGAAGTGGTTCATTCATAATTAAGAATAAAGATTTATAAGGCCCTGTCATTTTGATATGTAATGCGTCTCAGGATGCCTGGTGTATGCCGCCACTCTTTTATTGTTCCATTATGGCTCTGTGTATAGCTTTTTTTTTTGTCATGAAGTCAAAATACTAGTGTGTGAGCTCCTGCGAGTAATCGAGCAGGTCTTTCCGAAAAAGTGTTTTCATTCTGAGCTGTCCTTTTATGAAAAATATGAGCGGCAGTAGAAATATTTCACTGAACTGCTTCTGACCTGCCAGCCAAACACACTGGTGTAACTGGCTCTGGTATTGTTGTGCTTGTGCTGGCTGACTAGCAAAGCTTACTGAGACACCCCGAGACAGAATATAGATAAGTTATTATATGGGCTTGTGCTTTTGGTACTATTTAAAGTCAATGTCTGCCATGAAAATATCCTTTTGTGTATTTAATTTAGATTACAGGATGGTTTACAACATTATGAAATTAATATAAATTTATTACAAAAGACTATATTACAAAAGACTCTTGACCTGCTCTAAAAAAAATTGATTTTCCAGACAAAAAGCAGTTCCTTGATTTTGAACTCCCATTGTCATGACTCTTGGTCAGTTTGTATTTTCTATGATTAAACTCTGTGTAGTCAACTGTTTAGCTCTGTTAGATATACAGTATAAAGTACATTAGCCGATACAAGCTACACTGTCCTTTTTCAGAACTCATGGCCCTGTTGATTACATTGGGACTAGTGTGGCTGCAGGCCCCGTCGCTGCAGATGCACAAGCCTCTGCCGTTCCGTGTTGCAGGGCGGGCTGATTTATGAGGTGCACTACGCTAGGTCTCCTGCGGCTACCCTCCATTCACACAGGAAGTAGGGCAGTCTCGTATTAATTTATCACGGAACTTAAGGACTGGATAGATGGAAACAAGATCTGGGAGATGGAGAGAGAGAGAAAGAGATAGAGAGAGAGAGAGAGAGAGAGAGAGAGAGAGAGGGAGAGAGAGAGAGTGAGTACAGGGTATGAAACGATTGAGGGGCTTTCAGAAATGTGAGAAAGAGGATGGAGAAGATGGAGTGAGGTAGCAGTTAAATAATTAAAATGGAGATACAATGAATATATATGGGAGATAGGATGGTGGTTATACTTTGTACTGTAGTGTAGACAAGAAGAGAGGAACCAAGAGGGAAGATACAGAATACAATAGACCTCCAGCAAGAGACGACAGAAAAGTGATAAAGTGATTGGTTAGCACTCATTGACACAAACTGCGTGGTTCTGCTGGCCGAGTCTCCTGTGACCAGGCAGATACACAGCTTGACGAACTCTTCCAGCTGACTTGTCTCAGAAACTCTGCAAAAACATTAAATAGATGCTTCTAGCTGACTCAGCACCCTGTCAAAAACCAACTCAGAGATTGCCAGGAGACATAATAGAACGTGTAACTTTCCAGCTTTCTCAAGGTGCATCTGTTGATATCCCACTAATTCCATAGAGAGATGTTTACTTTCTAATATTTGATCCAGGTGTAAACCAGAACATGCTTCCCTATGTGGCTGCTGCTGCTACAGATTCCCCCGAACACGCCGTCACACTAAAGCCTTAAGGAAATTTGGGCACCTAGTCTGCTAGTGGCCTAGTCTGCTCTGAATGTTTAGTGTTTCCAGGTCTTCCATATCTGAGCTCTCAGCATCTCTGCACTATCATTGCAGACAGGGAATGACTGTAATGACACTGTAGCAGCACTTTCTACCTAAATATAGTATAGTTGCATATAGATGTATATTAACTCCAGATGGCTTGTTTAAAGATAAAGTTTTTGAACACAGGCTGTTTTTCTGCGGGTTGAGTGATTTGATATTTTCAGCACCTCAACCTGCTTTATAATCATAAAAGACATAGAATATGGGACCTTAAAATTGTCCCAGTTTCATATCCTCTTATTCTTTAATGAATGACAGATTCCATTCCGTATACTGTTTCTATGTAATGCATGTGTTGAGTCCCAATTCATATTCTCTTGTGAATGTGTTTGTATATGTTTTAGACTGAGCCTGAGTTGATTGAGGAGACAAATATTGACCGTCTAATGGGGCCACGGGGATACATGTACGGCCGGGGCTTGAAAGGCCACTCAGAGACATCCACTCTGAGCTCACAGCCGTCCATTGATGAAGTGCGACAGCAGATGCACCTGCTGCTGGAGGAGGCATTCAGCCTGGCTTCAGGAGGGCAGTCTACATCTGGAAGGCACTCCCATCACCACCACCCACCTCCTGAACACTACAGCCCCGCGCCACCTCCCCTCCCCTACACAGACGTGGTGACCAGCGCCCCAGGTACAATGAGCTGTGGACGGGGAGGCCTGCAGTGGGTACCCTCCTATGGCTCAGAAATGTATCAATGCAGCCTGCCCAAACCAGTAAGTGGTATGAGATTATTTCCCCTCTCTCATGAAACGTGTTAGAGCTTATGTAACCTTAAATGCCTTTCACTCTTTAAGGCCTTTCGCTTCACCCAGCTTCCTGAGATGGCCATGGGTTCTCCTCCCCCTTTACCGCCTCGCACTGGACCTCCTCCTGGGACCTCCTTAAGACGGTAAGACTGAATAATTCTCTCTCTCACACACACAAACAAACAAACACAAATGCAGACGGACACAGACATACACACACTGCCTGTAGCATCCCAGAGCCTCTAAGATAGTCCACATTTATTCACATTCAAATTCATGTTTTGGGACTAGATATTCACCAGGTAGTGTGTGCTGCAGCAAGGGTGATTTAAGGCCTTGTTTAAATTTGAATATTGAAATAGTGCATTGAGAGATGGCAAGAATGTTAATAAGGTACTCGCTCTTCCACATGGAGTGTGTCTGCCATCTAGTGGTACTGACCAAGTATTTCAGTAACTCTAAGTTTATGTCTGTTCAATTTAGTTCCACTTCTGACCTGGGGCCTAAGGGAAGAAGCTCAGAGACATCTGTCACTGAAATGCAGAGTCAACATGACAACAACCCGTATGGGTCAACAACTAGAGCAGCACTTCCATCTATCACTGCAGAGCCTGTGTCCAACTACTCAGGTAAGCATATGAGAAGATGAGTTTTCATTTTAAAATCAACCCATAATGTGCTTTGCCTCAATGTCAACACACATTTTTCAATAATAGTAATACATCTCCTGAAATATATTCACCACATCTGTTCTCTTCTCTGTAGGAAACCCAATTACAGCCGTCTATGCCATCCCAGCCACCAGGCCCGGTTACTCAGAATACTTTGTCTCCACACCAACCACCTCCTACCACAGTCCCTCCTGGATGTCCTATCCACCTGAACCGGAGGATGTTCCGCCACAGTGGGCAGACTCTGTAAGTAAGCCTATTTTGCTTGCTTAGGAAGCACCTAATCCTACTAAGAGATACTTTTTTCTGATTAACTGAAAGATGAGAGCTTTAGAGAGGTAGAAATATGACATGACCAGCTGTCTGTATTAAACCAGGACGGTCAAGCATTTAGCCAAGTGCATTAACTTTGTCCTAATAAGTAAACCTTTAATTTTTAAAGAACTCTTCTAAGTGATTATTGTGAAATTTCTTCAGAATTGAGTCTTAAAAATAGAAAGTTTAGACCCAGTCAGTATATACACTCTTGCAGAGATGACAGAAAGCCAGTGTTCTGGTTTTGTACATTACAGGAGCCCCAGACAATTAATTTCTATACTTTTCAAATGAATAATTAATTGAATAATTCAATAGAGACTATTACAACTATGAAACTAAATGTTGTGGTTGTTTTGGGGTGGTATTGAAATAACCCACCCTCACCTCCTGGTTGTCAGGATAGTTTTTTAAGTTTAACTTCTGGTCACCCTACCAAGCCAGAAAGTGTGTTACATCATTACATTTACTCGAAATATACAGAAATACACACTCAGACACACAAAATAGGTAGATCAGTAGGGAATGTGTTGGTGAGATTCCCTCTCTGTATTAAACAATCTTTTGCAGCCCATCTCACTATGATATTGGCATAAGTCTTTTTGTGCTCATGTTCCCATCTACCCTTTAAAATGACTGGGCCTCACGAAACAATGATCCTTCTACCTTCTCCTCTGTTTTTCATTAAAATAAGCTTGGTACCATTTGTCCTGTCAGATCTGTTATAACCCATGTAACCCCCCCCCCCCCCCCCCCCCCCTGCACAAGAGTCTCCTTGTTTGTATGGAATGCTCTCTTTTTGTCTGTTTCAACCAGATGTCTTCACAAAGTGTCTTTTTGCAGAACCAGTGTCATTTAGAAAACATTTGCTGATCTGAATTTATGGCTGGCGTTTTTTTCTTGTGGACACTTCAACATTCAAAAGTAGCCCATTTTGGAGTTCAAACCCTGGTTGAACCAAAGTCCATTTCAGTATCATACACACACACACAGTAGATTTACACACCCATTATTTCCCCTTATTATTATTTTCCTGCTATTTTGGTTCATTCATAATGATTTTTCACGGATACGATTGTGTATATTTTCCCTTTTCACAGATTTATTCTTTCCAAAATAGTGATGCTAGAGAAAATGTTCGCTCTGCCAAATAAATCGCATATACTGTATCCTTCAAATTATCTTAGTGGTGGCCATGTTTCTTCGTGGGTAGTAATAATATGAAGTCACTGTATTACTAATTTTATGTCTATCCTTTTTTCCAGGTGCCCCTGCCTGGGTATGTAGAGGCTTTTCCTCATCCTCGCTACCCACAGGGGAGCCCCACCAGGCTGCCCCTGCAATATAACCAGGCGCTGGAGCAGCCGCCCACTGCCCCTAGCACAGCATCCCAGCAAAGCCTGCCCCAGGTAATGAAGGACATGGACAGCATGCCCCTGAGCAGCCTTTCTACCTCTGCACTTGTGCAGGCTATCCGGCAGGAGGTGGCCAAGCTGGCGAAGAAGCAGAATGACATGTTTGAGTTCTAGTTCTAATTCTGCCCCATTGTGTGCGGGAGGATGGTGGATTGTTCTTCAACAGAGGCACACAAAGGTGGTGCTACTTCAGACTGATTTTTGATGTTTCCCCACTGATTACCCACTGATGGATTTCTTTTTACACATCATTAGTGTTTTGCGGCTCCTGACAGCAGGACCAGAAGATTATGTTTTATTTTTAGAAAAAAACATCCTCAATTGATGATGTCCTAAGTAACTACATGCATCTCTTTGTAGATATGTCGATAGGATATGCAAAATATGAAAAATATAATTTTCTCCAGGATAGGACATTTTTTGTGAATAAGAATCAACTGAGAAGAGAGAGAAAAGTAGCATTATTGTCTGTACTGAGAGGACCAACTACTTCCTGTCAGATGGTATAATAAATGGTATAAACCACAGTGTATATGAGCATGTACAGTATTAGGACATCATGTATCTTGTCTCCTTTTAGACCATTTGCTTTAACCAGATTGGCTACATCAATATTTGTTCATTCAAGAGTCCTTACCACATCAAACTACCAGTTTTCAAAGATTCTTCAGTTTATTTTAGGGGTGTCATGACTTCAATTCTAAATCGAAGCTTTCATTTTTATTTATCAAAATCAATTAGGATTGGCAATTCAAACCACTCAATTAAATAATTTAAAATTTACCAAATGTCCTTAGTGTGGTACATTCCAAAATTAATGGTGGTTATATTGTTTGATACATTTGATACTATAGCCTATCTTTTTTTTTAAAGAAGTCAAGTCAGTTAATTTAGATAGCACAGTTTAAAAAACAACCCCCTGTTTACCAAAGTGCTTTACACAGTAAAAAGGCAAAAAAGTACAGAAACTGACAAAAACACATACTGACATACCTAAAACACAATGAAATCCAAAGAAAACAAGTAGGTTTGGTGGGGGATGATCGAACATGTAGAGGAAAGCAGATCCACAGCTTGGGCTCACCATGAAAAAAGAATTTCAAAACATAAATGACAGTTGTCGGGGCATAAGACAAATGATCTCTTGATCTTTATAAAATCAAGACTTGATAGTCTAACAATGGCATAGCCATCAGTGCTGAAAAACAATGTGCAAACCAAAAATAGAATCAAATCGTGACCTTGAAATCGAAAGTCGAATCTGGAAATTGGGGAATTGTGACACCTCTAGTTCATTTTACATACCACATAGCACCCTAAAGGTAACAACAAACACTGACTGTCCTTGGTTGTCTAGATGATTTTTAGAGATTTAAAGGAGTTGCTGATAATTAACAAATTGACTGAATGCAGTATATGCATCTGCCTTTTTAGTTGAACCCATGAATTAAATCTTAAGTTGCATCTATGATGATGTAACATAGATGGAAATGTTTGCCTTTATGTATCTGAAATAGAGGGAAGCATTTAGCTTTATTTGTTTGGTGTGTATAAGGTACATTGACTTGGTAGACATTGAGTCAAGACTTAGTTTGACACATGCAAAGACACTTTGGCTTTCAAAAGCCCAAATCATAAAGTCAATTAAGTTCATATTTGCACAAAGTAGCTGTGGTTTTGAGATGCACAGGTCTGTCAATGCACATATAACCCCACAGCCTTGTCACAAAGAAATTGTTTTTGCTTCTGGGAGAAGTGCCACAGTTTCTTTTAAAGTTATACTGTAAACAAGAGGAGTCAATCGTTTCTTAACTACCTTTAAAGAATGTTAATAGTCTCAGTGGGTGAATTTCATGAATAAAATACAAAGTTCATGTATTCTATTGACCAAATGAGAGGTCCTACATCAGTACTCCTGTTCTAAGAAGTTTTAAGCGCACAAGGCTTTGTGAGTGTCTGCCTGGGCTTTGACTTAGATTGAGTGTACAGAACAGCACTTGTCGTTTTTTGAGCAACTGTTTCAGAGTCACCATGTTCAGTGTGGAGCATCAGTTCACACTGGAATCATCCTGTTTGGGTGCAAAGTGCATACATTCTGAGGTAGACATTTACCTTAAAAAGCAAATTTCACAATCCATGAATTTGTTTAAAAAACGCTTCTTCACATTAGGTATCAATCTCATGTATGTTTTTCAAAAATTAATGAGAGCATGACAGAGCAACATAAGCTTCCATCTACCAAGTCACAGAAAAACATAATTAAAATCAACATGTATGAAGAGGTCAAATTAGATTAAACAAAAGACTACACACATGATTAAAAACAAATAGTGAAGGATTGGTACCCAGACATCAGATGTGATCCAAAGTACTGGAGGGAATACAGTTCTTTAACAAAAATGCACTAATAGTATATGTTAAACTAAAAAAAACAAGCCTTCCGATAGCTACTGGAATAAAGACGATTCATTCTTTATTCTAGCCCAGCAGTGACAAGAAGGGAGAGGGTCATCTCTTTATTTAGTGGAGGATCAGGACATTAAATGATCCCAATAACTGTTTAGGTGACATGCTTTTAAGTAATATCTTGAAGCTACACTTTTATTTTAAATCTGAACCACTTAATTGGCCATCTTAATCAGCTTTGTCTCTCTATTTTATTTTATCAGACCTAAGCCACTACACAAAACGGAAGGATAAACTATTCAGTAAAACTCCTGTGACGCAAAAGTCTTCAAATCATTACACACGTGAAATTAATTCACCTTTATCAGTAAAAGACTCATACTCATATTTCACTGTGGTGCAAAAGCCTTCGATAGGTTATGATGATTCTTAATGTGGAATTGCTGGCTTGAGAATGGAAAGTGGGATAGATGCCAGATGAGTGCATGTAGGCCTATTAGATGGGGTGCTGCAATATGTTTGCATAAACATTCAGATGCTATAGATTGCCTACTTTTACTATATTATTGCAAATCACATGGAATGCTTTGCTGGTTATTAAAATCAATTCTGTTGTAAGAAAATGGTAGTTTTGACAAGAAAGACAGCTATGAGTGAAATGCCTTTAAATCATTATTTCCTTCCATAGAACAGTATTGTTATTACGGCAGTCCTAGATGAATTGCATTGCATTATGACTTTTGAACAAACCCAACCCTTCTTCCAAAAAGAAATATTTTTTACTCATGCCTGTTGGTGTGTAAGTAGGTATAAGGAAATACTGTATGTCTTAAACTCAACAAGAACTTTGTTGTTGCTTGTTTTCCCAATATTCCTTTTACCCATTGTTCAGAGAAGCACTTAATGTCTTAAGAACTGTACTAAATACAGTACAGTTTTGTGTATACCAGAAGTGAACACCTTTCCACATTCTCATGCTGGATATCTGAGAAAACATAGCGATATTAAATAAAGGGTTTTAGAAAATGATGAGTATTTATTCTATAAAATGAAACAAGTGAGCTAAACCTATTAAAAATAGTGTCTTTTTGTCTTCCTGACTGGTTTCTCATTTAATTTTTTCATCTGCTTGAACCTTTTATATTTGATGTTCCTCAGAGTTTGATTTGACAGTGACCATGAGACAGACGGAGAATGAAAGAAGTATTAGCCTACATGATTAAAATTCAATAAAAGATTTTATTAAAAGAATCAATCATCAATCTGTGTCTTCAATATCTTTCACTTTTTGCATGGTATTTTTCCTGATGAGCAATATCAAAGATTGTTGGCACTGATGCTCCATTTCCATAGTTTTACCTGGAATTTGCTACTTAATTTTCATTTTTGACCAAAGTGTAGTAAGGGTGATTATTATAACAACCTACACCATGGACTTCAAGGGTCCTTTGTATCACGCATAACATTAGAAGCTCACAGATTCCCTGGCTCCAGGAGGAACAGAGGCTGGTTGCAATGTATTGTTTTATTTGACCTGCTGTCAGCCATGATGCTAGAGCTTTAACTGTTCACCAATGCTACACCAAGACAAAAACAATTTATATAAAATTGAATAAAAGATCACTCAGTGCATTGGTCTTCTCTTTTGGCTCATAATAAAAAAAATATCATCTTAATCCATTCGTACATACAGTGACAGCTCAACCCTGTAGAGTGTGGGCGGACTATTTTCTGCCTTTTCACTAGATCGCCCTCATCAATATTCACTTATTGAACAACACAGCTCCAGTGCTTTCAGTTACTTTCAGTGTTCCCTGAAGTCACTTCTGGGCGTACACTCACTCCTACACTATAAAAAATAATTCTAGGGCCTTATAAATGTAACAGTAATATAAAGGTATTAGTGCTTTAAAAATACTGAACATCATTATGATGAGTATTTGGGTTGACTATCAAAATTCACGAGTGAAACTCAAACAGGAATCTTTTTGTGAAACATAATAGTAATTAGTTTATTTCATAAAAAGAAATGATGAGAAATATTTGTAATAATTGCTGTACATTTCAACAGCATTTTCGAGTATACACTAGGAATTGCAAATTAACAACATTGTCTCAACTTAAACATTTTTCAGTTCACTTAAAGGTTGAATATAAATCTTTATTAAAAGCTATATTTACAAAAATAATAATAATACACCCACGGGGTGTTTTGAGTTGTACAGAATGAAACTATTGCTTCTGTCTGACTTAATATATATTTTTAAATTTGACAGATTTGACAATGACTTTCTGTCACGTTCTGTTTACATTGTACCAGCCAATAGCGGCTGGCATTGCGAGTTGCCAGGGTTATCTGTTGTTGGGCGCAGCTACTGTATGCTGGCACTGGGTGAAATGGAGTTTGCCAATCCTGCAGCTGCTTCAGAGCCTTAGTGAAGGGGGCATTATTTGTCCCAGCAGCTGAGTGACTGGAGACGCGCAAAAACGAGAGTCAATGGTCCCTAGTAAACCAAGTTTACCATAAGTTAAGTACAGTAAGCTAATGAAGGGAAATAAGGTGGTTCAACCCTGTATTTGTCAGTTTACCCATCTGTATATTCATTATCACCACACCACTGCTTGACACTTATCTTTGTGCAGATCTCAGTCTCTCTATCTCTCCATCTGCCTTCAGCCTCACTGTCACTGCTGTGGAAGCTTCTGGTTTGCTCAAGCCGATCGGGCTACAGAAACAAGGTATCATTTTGAGTTGAGAGCTAGCTAGATAGCTAATCGATTACACACCACTCAAAGAAGGACTTCCAGTTGAAGACGGGTTAACGTCAAATACTGTTGTAAAATTAATTGATAAGTCGAAATTAGTCATTACCCTGTATGATTCATCGCTTGACACACTTTTATATAAACTAATACCTACCTACCTACCTACTCTGCAACAAACCTGGCAACCCAACTGCTGGAATTATTTTTTGTTGTTGTGACAATGATCTTGAGACACTAGATGGCGGTGTTCTGCTCATTCTCCATATTAAACCTTTAAGCTAAAGTTGATGGAATGGTACCGTTCTAGCAGTATCTTCAAAGCCAGCTCAAAGGTAATATCGATGCCCAGAATTTCCATCATGCCTATGCCTCCATAATATTGGGAGTTAGTTTGCTGTTTACGTAGGTTATTGTCATGTTTGTGCTCTTTTACAGTTCTACCATTAGGGAGGTAGCTGTTTCTTGACTCCAGCTGTATTTTGATTAAGTGGAGTATTGATGATGTATGTGACGTGCTGTTGAACGGTTGTTATTCTTTCAAAGCTAAAATGTATTTAATATGTGACATTTTGGCCAAAGTGAATTATACAGGAGTTCAAATTAAGATTATTGACATTTTCAAGTACTCTTATTCGATGCTATAACTGGAGGGAGTAATGAGTCAACTGTACTAATGGTTTCAGTTATATCTACTCATTTTCTTCACTGCTTATGTTTCTATATGGTTTACACAGTCTTTCAATTGCATTAAGTTAATTTTTTTTGATAATTCTACTAAATCAATTCATTCTGACATAACTGAAAATACTACTTAAATCTACTCTCAACTCTAATTATCTATGGCTTATTTCACTTGATTTCAAATATTTGAGATCTACTAAACATTTTTGAGTGTTAAATGTTGCACTATTCAAATTAAGTAATATGCAGTATTTCCTTTTAGAGTGTACCAAACACTGACCTGGGCACGCCGGGCATTATGCTCTATTTGTTTGGCCGGATTCTATTAAACCTTCCAATTTTGTGAAGGAGACACTCATGTCCAACTGGGTCCTGATCCTCTGGATCATTAGCAGCTCAGCAGCAGTACAGCGGGGATTCTGTGGGTGGTGAAGATTGTCCACAATTTTTCCACTGTCATGGATGATGTTATAGACTTTGTACTGCTATACAGTGGAGATTAAAATTAGAGAACAACTAATAAATACTTGATTTATTCTGAAATACTGTTATTTTTTATTGTCCATAATTTGATAAAATATCCGCTGTGGCTATACCACTGCTGTACTGTACTATCGTGTTTTTAAAAATAATCAAGACACTTCAACAAAATCCTTTTTTTGGTGAAAAAAGCAGTGAGCAAAATTAGAGAACACTTTCCGATACCTTCCAGTTATTGGTGTTAATCTGGCATCTGGTGACAATTGACTTAATTGTTGGACACACTTTATTTATCTGGCAGCTCTCCTGGTTACTTTGCAAGATGGCAAGCCATCTAAGGTGACTGAAACCCTACAACAGCAGGTTGTCCAGATGAAGGCCAAAGGGATGACCCTCTCTGCCATTGCAAGAGAGGTTGGGCGTTGCAAGTCTGTGATTTCAAGAATACTAAAACTTTACAAGGACACAGATTAATTGAAGTTCCTAAAAAGGCCGGCCATCCATGTAAAACAAGCGCACGAGAGGACAAGAATATGCAAAGACTCTCAATTGGGAATCAGTTCAACACTGCAGCTGGAGTTGCCCGCCAGTTTAGTGATGAACAGGGAGAAGGTCTGTCGCGGCACACAATGTCGCGTCATTTAAGGCAATTTGGACTGAAAGCCCACTCTGCAGTGACAAAACATCTCATCAGCAGAACGAATGGAAAGGCTAGACTTGCCATTGCTGTGGAGCATGTTGTGAGGACAGAGGAGAAGTGATGAGACTGTATTCAATTTATTTGTGTCTGATGGGAAACATTATGCCCGGGGTAGGACTGGGGAAAGACTGAACCCAAAGTGTGTAGTGATGTTTTCTGCAGCAGGAGTTGGGCCTCTTGTACAGCTACATGGCAGGGTGAACGCAAATGTTTATGTGAAACTCCTTCGGCAACATGCAATACCTCCATTGCACACTCGTGCCCGTACATGTGGATACATGTTAGTTTGTAGAATTTAAAAAAGCAGAAACAGCAAAAATGAAAGGCCAAAGCCAAAGGCTTGTTTATTGTGATGTATTAACAATGTTGAAAATTAAGGACCTTAGTAGTAGACTGCCTGTCCTGATAAAGCCTTAGGCCCAGCTTTAATTATTTATTTCTTTATAACTGTACGTGCGATGTTCTGACTATTTTTTTTTAAGTGAAATAGAGGCTATTTAACAGACCCCAGTATGCTCAGGGATGTGGAGCAGTCAGTCACATCAACTTAGCTCTTGCTGCTAACCCTCAAGCTTGCCACTGCTGTTCTCTCCACAGGGTAATCTTTTATAAGGTCTTAATGGGTAAGTAAATCATTTTACTATGAAATGTCAAGGTAAGATTACCTGCAAGATCATTGGTTCAGGTATTTTCCCTAGAATTTAGTCTTGGTCTTTCTGTGCTTTAATAATGAAACAAGAAAAGGTCTGAAGAGGTTGCAGAAAATGCAGTGGAGCTAATTTTTCTTCAATAGGTGTGCTGGATGTTTTAATGATCTATTTTCAATGCTCAGATAAAAACAACATTACACTACATTAACGTTAAAGCTAAGTGTTTGCGCTTGAGAGCGTGTGTACACATATTGCAGTAAATCTGTAGTTCATTATATTCCCACTAGGGCTCAGTATAAAGCCACAAATGTTCTCCCTCAGCAAAACATATCCTTATCTAAATGGTAAATAAGCAAAGCCAGAACATGGCTAATTCCTTCTTCTTCAAGGTTCAACTTTTGATGGCATTCCGTCAGAGCATCGTTAATTCAACTGTGTGTATTTGTTAGGCTTTACTCTGTTTTGGTGCATTGTATTGAATGGTGCTCCAGAAATAGTACACAAAAATATTGCAACCTCTTTACCAGGGGGAGACAGTTAAGATCAGCTGGTCAGGGTCTGTGCAATCATGAGGCTGATTTATAGACAATGATATACAGAGCTAGCCTAATGTTGCTTGCTTGTACTAGTCCGGCTGTTAAGTCGTGACATAACACCCCTTTTACAATTTCCAGGTCCAAGCCTTGTATTGTACACAGCAGTGACCTGTTCCACGTTGTTTGGACAGATCGGAAAAAACAAAACAATTGTCATATTACCTCTTTCTTATGGATGAAAAAGATGTTTGATATTACCAGCCCTGCCTGGGAGTTGAGGACTACATTACCTACCTGCTGAACAGAGACAACAGTCATCTGTACAAGCCTGCAAGAACAGAGTCATGTTCTTTGACTTCAAGTTCTCCAGTGCATTTGTCACCATCCGTCCGGCTCTACTGGGTGAGAAGGTGGCTGCAATGCAGGTGGAGGCCCCCCATCGTGTCCTGAATTGTGGATTACCTGATAGGCAGACCACAGTATGTACGCCTACAGAACTATGTGTCTGACAGAGTGGTCAGCAACACTGGGGCCCCACAGGGGGACTGTCCTCTCCCTTTTTCACCCTCTTCACCTCAGACTATTGCACTGAGTCCTGCCACCTTCAGAAGTTTTCTGATGACTTGGCAATAGTTGGTTGCATTGGAAAGGGGGATGAAAGTGAATACAGGACTGTTGAGGGCAACTTTGTCACTTGGAATGAGCTGAATCATCTGCAGCTCTACGTGACTAAAACAAAAGTAGCTCAGTGGATCTGAGGAGGGTGAAAACACTTGTGACCCCCGTCACAAGGCTGTCAACAAAAAGGGCCAAAGTCGACCCTTTTTCCTGAGGTGGCTGAGGTCCTTTACCATCTGCCGGACGATGCCGAGGACGTTTTATAAGGTCTGTTGTGGCCTAGGAGAGTCTGTCACCTCCTCTTCAGACCCAAACCACAGACAATCTTTGAATATGTATATACTTCACTACTGTAAATTTTAATTTCTGTAAATTCAAATGTGAGTCTTTTCTAATATAGGTTTAGTCTGTTTACTATTTGTTGTTTGTAGATCTGGAGTTGTGTTACAAAAATATCCCCGGGGATTAAGAAAAGTATTTCTGATTCTGACTGATGGAGGTGATTGTACTTCACATGTAAGGCCATTATGTCCGTTTTATTTCAACGGAGCGCCAGGACCCGGAAATTCTATGTGGAAAGGGTATTACGTCAAACTTAACAGCCCGATAGTTCAGTATGTAGTACCTGGTACTAAGACTACCTTTAAGAATGTCTGACAACACCACCTCCCGCTAAGGGGCAGGAGGAACCCTTAATATCTACAATTCAATTTATGACCCACTGACCTCCCCGAGCAGAAAGAATTTACCAGAGTCATATCCTGTGCAAAAAAAGTTGGTTTTATTACAATATGTATATAAAACATAGGCATGAGGCAATCACAACAATCTCATTGGGTGGTTAAAGTCAGAAAAAGGGAGACAGCAACTACCACCACACACATGCACCACATGCGAAATCACACCACACACTTTTTTACATATGCTTTATCGCGATGAATTACATGCAGTGTCCCGATCAAATACGCATACACACCACTATGGTGCCACCCGTGCAGTCCCACCATAGAAGGAAGCTGTGTGTCAGTGCGGACCCGGCCTTTTCACAGAGTCAAGCTGTAGCTACAAAAGAAAACAGGATAATTAAATGACAGCGCTATCCAAATGACTACCACCCAGGACATCAAGTATGGTAGAAAATATACACCAATTGCCTCAAGCCTACAAATCAAATAAACAGCAAAAAGTAAATGAACAGTAGAAAACTGTGGCTGGCCTGGTCCTTTAAAGAAAGTACAAAAAATGCATTAGTTTGCCAGCCCAAAGTTCAAGATATTGCACATAAGTAAAACACTAAAAAAAAAGTAATAAAAATATAAGCCTACTTTGCAAGGGTACACAAACTCCTGTTAATAATGCAGGAGCAGAGAAGGCAATCCAGTGCATCAACTATTAACAAGGAAACAAAGTTATAAATACCACAAGCTAAAAATATGTTTACAAATACAGATAAACACATTTATATTGTTTACCAGTATCTGTGCCACAGCATCCCTCAGTGGTCACGTCAGTCCTGAACTGAAACATAAATAAATACAATCTACTTAAAATATCTTTCATGTACTGTTAGCATTTCCACACAGGTTAAAATACTTAACACAAAGAGCGTTGGCCACACACAGACACATGCTTACCTTGCTGAGACACAAACAAAAGGCTAGCACAAACCTGAGCTATTCCATGCTAACAATGTTTAAAACTACTGAGCATTACCATCAGTTTTGCAGTTTCACCCTGTATGAGAGAGAGAGCACACCACTCCGGGTGCTGCAGCCAAGTCAAAAAGGGCTCTCCACTGAGACACACAGCACTTTATTACTTCCTGCTTACCACCAGGTCACATGGCAGCAGGCAATCAACTGGTCATGTGACTATGTGTCATGGCAAGTATCACAATATCCCACAACAATATATACTTATTTTTTGAGCCATTAGATCTCAAGCAATTATTATTCCACTTAAAATGTTATTAGAAGAAAGTAACTTATTACTTTAGTTATCGGCTACTACTTGCCACACTGGATGGAGTAAGGGAAGCAATTATAAGCAATAGGGGTGTTCACTGTACACTGTATACAATCAAGCAGCTTAAACAAGGAATTGCCAAGTCTGATATTGTCTCCCAAAACAAAAATACAAATTTGTTTGATATTGAAACCTCCAAGTCCAAATTTGAATTCACTTTTGACTTGTAAAACAACTTCCTTTTTTTGAGAATGTGTTCAGGTAGAGCGTATATATGTAGAGCTTAATTTGGTAGCTGTAATAAGATTTGATCTAACGTTGAAGGTCCATTATCTCTAATAAAGGCTACTTAAAATAATTATAGTGCAGCCTTCTTGAGCACACACACAGCACAGAGATGAGATAATTAACACAATGTTCAATGCAACGACAGGTCAAGGAAAACACACTGGGATGTAACTGAGTGAACACACTCTGTTTAAAGTCTTTGATAGTAAAAGTGATGTTTCCAGACTGTACTCAGGAGTATACTTGCCCTTTCAAATGACTGTCAAACTAGATTCAGACGGAGGTGTTGCTTGGAGGCCCAGGGAATAAGAGACGTATAGACTTGTGAAGCGTAACTACATATACAGATAAGACAAATTATGAATTGGTTAATCCTTAAATATTTGAATCAATTGATATCCCAAAATATAACTGCTTCCTCTTCTATCTGTATCGTTTGATATGGATGAAAATTCTATATTGTTTTCCACTGACTGAGTTCTTCCCCAGTGGTGCAATTTGAATATGTGAACTCAGTAGGTGGTGGAGTGAAAGTCAGTCTCCAAACCAGACTGGCTGAGCCTCATTAACTGAGGCGCCTCTGAACTACACAGTGGAATACAACATTAAGATTATCTTATCGCCTGTATTGCCTCTGCAACAGATGCTCTAGTTTAAATGAATCATGCATGTACAGTAAATAAAATGGGTTTTCATAACAGCAGTTATGTGTGGTACAGCCTGCTATTTCAGATAAATCTATTGATTATTTCTCTGCCTACTCCGTCTCCATCTCAGCAAATTCCAGTCCACATAAGTTGTCCACCTCCTCCTCAAAAAAAAAAAAAAAGATCAGACACCACTGCTATGACCTGGTGACTGTGAGTGTAAAGCTCTGCGTAGATACTCAGCTCTAGCATTACAGCAGAAGATTACTGCATGTCCCTTTCAGTCTTTCCCCTCATTCGCTGCTCTCCCTCCTATTACATTTGTTGTACTGGCTGTTTGACACTAGGGGCTGTCCAAGACACTTTAATGTAACATCACCTCAGTACCACTTTATTGCTGAAAACAAGCAGTCAGTTCTTCAGCATACACTGAAACAATGTATCTTACATGGTCAAAGCTGGATATTTATGCTCTGATTAAGCTGTTGCACAAAGAAGGGTCAGTCAACAAATATGAGTAGATCTTCTGCTTACATAACGCCTACCTAACTCAAAACATTCTTTTTTTTGGTTCATAAATTGGTCCTTCATCAATCCACAATAGCTTTTATCTTCATCTTTTAATTTACATTTTGTTGTTTTGTTATAGAAACATTGCACTGTGGCAGGCTCAGCCATTTAGAGGCGTCAAAAATGGGTGCTCTCTCTGTGAAGCAATTAACTCATAGGTGTTGGCTACATTTTTTCTTGTATATTTTCCCATGATCCCACTGATTTACTTGAAGTAGTAAGGTTTGTCCTTTTTACTGAATAATACTAATTGAATATTATTGACCCAGGATGCCCGGGATAGTTTTGCTGTTTTTTTTAAAGGGGACTGCACTCAACATTCAGAACGTTATATAGCAGCAAACTATTAGCTGTGTAAAGATATAGTGGAGTAATAGCATCCTGAGCAGAGAATGAAGTCACTCTCCCTCTGTGTGTGTTTTAATCTGAGTTTCTCTGTTGTTTAGTGTGCATGTTAGTGCATGAAAGAACTCTATCTTCAGTTGTATTCAGGTAGCGGCAGAAGTGTCTTCAGTGGAGTGGATATTTACAAATGAAAGCCAAAACTAACTGCATGACTAGGGGTATAAGATATCAGATATAAGTATACTTTTGTAATTTGGTTATCAAGCAACTCTTGCCCGTAATTGTGAATGTGAGTGCGAATGGCTGTCTGCCTATGGGTCAGCCTTGTGATGCCTGTCCACGGTGTACTCTTGCCATTGTCAGCTAGGATCAGCTCTAAAGGATTGTTACTTAAGGGAGCTGATTAGGTGTTAATTATGTGTAAATTATGACAGGTACACACACACACGCAAAAGCACAAGCTCTCCGTCTTGGTACCACTTAGCAGCAGACAAAACAATGACACAAAAATACATACATACATACATACACAAAATATTCAGTTATTTGTTTATATTCCTAAAAAGCTGTTTATATTGCTAATGAAAATTAATTTCACAAGCGGGTGGGAATCTCTAGGCACCTTTTGATTTGATTACGATTCACAGGGTCGTCACCCCGCTTCTTATCTCGCACTCTGTGGAGCACCGCCTCTATGTTGACAGGCCCGGTGTGAGGTCCTTTTAGTGCAATGCAAAGACACCTGCAGCAGCACGACACCTCTGCTAAAATCAACCCCCCTGTAAAGAAAATACTGACATTTTAAAATAGTGTTAAAATCTCATCTTGTTCTCGTGGACTCAATATCATGTAGCATCTCATCTCTTGAGCTGAGGGTCTCTATAAAAATGTGACAAGCATAAAAAAATGCAGAACCAGCATTGGCTCAGTCAGCCGAAATGCTGATGAGGCAAAACTACCAAAATTATAATTCTTCCCAAATGCAAACTCTATAAAAACATTTCCCAAAGCTATCTATGGGATTGGGTGCCTCAAGTATCCAATTTGGCTCAATAGACAGTGAAACAGCTGTACTGTATAGGCCCAGAAGTATTATACAGCTCCTGCTGGTGAAGCTATCATGTAATGGCCCTTTAATTCAGATCCCTGGTCTATACTCTTCTCCGTCTCCTCTTTTTACAACTTGCCCTGGGATTTGAACTATTTGGCTAAACTACAAACAATAACAAATATATTGGTGACCATAATTGGTATATGTATAGTTAAAATTAAGCACAGATATATAGATCATAGACCAGTGAGGTTCAATTTAGGATTATATTTAGACCTAGGTTGGAAGCTATTTTGTAGTGACGAGCAGGCTGGGTTTCTCCTTTGTAGCTTGGCCATTAAATTATAACTCTGTCTCATTTTTAATTGGAAGCATCTTTGTATGTATGGGATATGCAGAGCTTTGGCTAAAACAGGAGCAGAAATGCTGGCAAAGCTTAGCTTTCTTATTTGGATTAATATCCCCAATACCTGTCCGTGGGGAAATTAATGGGTGTTACTGTAAGCAGCTTTCTTTCTTCCTCAAACCTTTTCTGCTGATTTCTTACTTTCTGACCCCTTCTTCCAGCTTGTATTCCCTTACTCTGTTGTCCCTCCTATCCTTTCCCTCTGTAGATTAATTGGTCAGTGTTACCCTATGTTAAGGACTGCTGTGAGTTTCACCCAGCTGATTGAAAGCAGTATTTGGCTGCTTGGTCCTCACTTGCCACTTCTTCCCTCCTCTCTTTTCCAATTCTCTTTCAAGGCTCCTTCTCTTGTCCTTTACCTTTCTCACTCGTCGTTTGCTTATTTTTCCCTGCTGGCACTGTCACAATTTTTGTTTCACATTTTTATTTCTGTTGTAGCGCCAAAAGTCTTTCATGTTTTTTTAATTTCCTCAAATTTGAAAGAATTAAAATGATTTTCAACCATCCTTCTTCATATTTAATGAATACTGTCATCTTTTTACAAGATTCTCTACTTTACAGCCTCTCAATGTACTGCAAAGGTGCTTTCAGAAATAACATGTTAGGTTCAGTCCAAATTAACTATAGTGTGTTTACTATTGTGGAAGCTGTCAATCAAACTCTGGTGCAGACAAAATAACCAATCCCAGACAGGGATTTTCCTTAAAATATCAGAAAATTAGTTACAACAGACGTGTTGTTATTTTCTTCACAGTTTACTCCACAGTTCCTCATTAAAAAGCAAGTGAAACATAAAATGTGGCCACACAGTTGCTATCCGTCGGGTATAATATGATAAGACACTTTTTTCTATCACACGCAGGCTCCACACTCTTACTGGACTCCATGGTTAATACTATCCTCCAATAACTGCATGCATTTACCCACTGAAATTTACATAAACTTAGTGGGTAAAGATCAGAGCTTGCCCACCTGAATACGTGTCGTTCAGTACATTAGGCAGTATACACCACTGTCTGCTATCCTTTTTCAGCGTACAGTGATTTGCCGGTCAGGGTTGGTGTGATTGGGTCCAGTGGAGAGCGTAGCCTGCGTAAGATAGAATGAGGGTTACGTTATTGTAACCCTTGTTCCATTAGTGGAACACAAAAAATTTGAATTTCTATATGTCAACTTTTTTAAAAAAAAATCCCGGTTAAACTATTGACCCGTTTTCCACAAAAAACAAACTGTAGACTTAAAGGAACCCTTTACCGATTTGCATTAAGCTTTGTATTGTTAAAAACCCAGTGATATTTTTGAATGGCCGCGCATCATCCCCTCATTCTCCCCTGAGACGGAAGAGAGCCGTATCTATCTCTAACACTTCCTGCTTTAAATGCTGTCAAAATTGTCATTTTGCGTCATTTATAGCAGGAAGTGTTGGACATGGTCTGGTGAAACTACAAGAACAGGTTCTTAATTTTTCAAACCCGCCTATAGGGGGTGGGACACTACAGACCTATTACTGATCAGTGGGTGGGACTTCACTTGCAGATGCCAACATCCGCCATCTTACTTGAAAGCTAAGCTAAGCTAACAGGCGCTGCAGAGAAAGCTGGTTAAGTCACGACAATGGTGGAAGTTACTCAATATGATATGGAAGAAGGGCAATTAGAAGAGTTGATGCTTGAATCAAATGTATGTGGCTACCCTTACGAGCAGCAATACAGTGACGAGCAGCTGAAGCTGATGGGGGAAAGGGTGGCATCTGCTGCGGCTGCTACAGCCAAGGCAGAGAATGTGCCTGTTGCTGACGAGTATGAGGTGCATTATGGGAATTTTCACTCTACAAGTGCCAGTCACTTTCAGCTTTTTCTCGGCCATGAAGGCCAAATTCGAAATTTATGTTACATTTCGACTACATTTATGACCCACTCTCAATACAGATTAATATTTCCATTACAATGAAGCTTGTACTGCATTTTGACTAACAATTACCACAGTAGTAGTAAAAACAATTTTTATTAAATGATTTGTTTACTGACCACCTCTTCTCATAGACAGTAAGAGTCTGAAATCTGTTGAAAATAGAAGTTGTATTTACAGTTGTTAAATGTTTTCTCTGCAGGTTGTGTGAGGTGGTTCTGGTCAATACATAAGTGTCATTACTTAATCAATACATGAGTGTGAAGGAAACAAACAAGCCTGTAGCATGATTAGCCTAAGCCTAATTCTATTAGCACAGGTGGGGCTCTCTACCTAGGGGCCCTGTCGCGCCTATGCTGCTTGTTGAAGACCATGTAGAAGAACAGACAGTGGTGTGCACTTAGGCTACTTATAGTACTCGTAAGCTCTTACTAGAGGAGGGTATTACCCATTGAGTCCAGTAGAGGGCTCTTGCTGTGCTAATAGAACTAGGGTTACAATATTGTAACCTGTGCTTTGGATCAAAGCACATGGTGTGAAAGCTCATTAAATGTTTACAGTTTTGTTTCAATGTTTACCTTTTTAACATCACTTCATTAAGCCCAAAGCAATATGACTTGGTCATTACATTATTTGTTGTATCCTGTTATCGATTGAGCCGCATCCTCTTCCTGATGTTTTGTGTTTTTGGTTAAAATCTGTATCGTTAAGTCATTTCTGCCTTGCAGCCTTTTTATCTTAACTTACTGTATAGCTGAACAATTTTGCAGGAGTATTTCACAGGGATACAGTGTGCAAAGCAGCCAAAGCAAACTATCATTACGACAGGTTCATGGTGCAGTTGCATTCTCACCTTATGGGACACTTTGCTTGGCAGATTCCACTTCCCATGCTGTAGCTTTTCTTATTGCTGTTGTCAAGAATACGAGAGTAAAATGAAGGGAAGCAGGGAATGAAAGCCAGAGAGGCTTATTGAATACATAAATCAATTCCTGGATAGAGGGTATATTGTTTCATTGCTAATGGATCTCTGCCACTGATCCGTAAATCAAAGTACACACGACCAGTCATGGTACTACTAGGAGGCAACAGTCCTATGATGGAATACATTATTCTGTTTTTTTTTACATCCTTTACTCCATTCTCTTCCAGTGATTTTTGGCTTCCCTCAAAACAAGCAGTATATATCATATATCATATATATCATGGAGAGCCTAAGTATGCGTATCATGTCGGTTTAGTGTGTTTTTGTCTCTCTCTCTCTCTCTCTCTCTCTCTCTCTCTCTCTCTCTCTCTCTCTCTCTCTCTCTCCCTCTCCCTCTCCCTCCCTCTCCCTCTCCCTCTCTCTCTCTCTCTCTCTCTCTCTCTCATAGAAATTATATAAATATCCATATCATTTCTATCACAATGTAAAAAAATACGGCTGAACTGCCTTATGGAAATGTTTACGTTGTTTGGATGGCTGTACACTCATGTTGTACTCAATTTGTTTTTATGAGAAAACAATCCCTAATTTTCATTAGTCGAGTTTTGATTCACACAGGAGTATACAAAAATAGTCTTTACCATGCAATTATTTCATAAAGTGTACTTAATGAATTACCTGAAAACATGTTACAGTATACTGTTATATAGCATACATACACAAACCATATGCAAGACCTGTACAAAGACAGTGTCGTCAGCACTGTAACAAAAACACATGGGCGCCCCCAGCAGCTCCTTTAACATCAGGCTACAAGTTATAGGTACAGTGTTGGCACATAAGCCAACACTGTACCTATAAGCCTAACCTGCTTTCACCAGCTTACGGACGGCAGAACTTACTAAACCAAAATTGTTTTCATGTTGGCTCCATGAGAAGAAATCAACAGCTGTTTTCTAAAATCAACCTGTAAAGAAAATATTATGAGGAAGTAATATTATAATATTATAATTTAAAAATAGTGGCAAAATCTTGTCTCGTTCTTGTGAACCCAGTATCGTGTGTCGTCTCGTCCTGTGAGCTGAGTGTCTCGTATCACTCAGCCGTACATGGAGTACACTTTAATATTATTGCGAATAGTGAGGTAAACCTAGGGATTAAACCCGTGGAATTTAGCAAAAAAACCCAACACATTTTCAGGGGCTGTTTATATACTGCTAAATATTTTAACTTCTATGATTATTCATTTATCACCCACAGAATCACTCTAAAATGTGTCTGTTTTCTTTATTGTGCGACCACAGTTCTTCAGTTAAAGCATTTGCAGAACCTTTTGCAATAAGGATCTTTAAATAACGAGTCACAGTCAGTTAAATGTGCATGGTTCCTGCTTGCTGCTTTTTAAAGGTTGCTGTTGATCCTGAACCAATCTGTCTGCATTCTGTGAGGGACAACTTTGGCGTTGTGCTCCTAGGCTCCTCGCTTCTCATGCTTCACTAGCCTTACTGCAGCGATTGCTAAAATCCCTCAGCTGGAAAAAGCTTCATTAGAAGGGGGAGATAGTTAATGAACTCTGATCCCATGTCCACATCTGATATGGCGCCTTCACTCCCAGCTTTCACTTCTTTGCAACCCTTCAACCCTCTCTACATTTAAACAGGAATCTTCCTTTTTCCTCTGTAGACCATAGGTTCACATGAGATGGTATTTCCGGAAATCAATTGTCTGGAACTTTCTCAGATAGGAAAAAAAAGAATAGGTGACAGTTAATCTTGTTTTTTGGCTCCAGTGAATGTGGCCATTAAGGAATGGAGCTGGCCCCATAGCTTTCTGCAGAGAGTCCTAATAGTGTTTAACTTGCTTTAGTGAGATGTTTGAGCTTTGGGAAAAATAGAGTATTATTCGGTACATGGCTCTTTTCTAATCTATTTAATTTTGTTAGTGCTGTATCTGAGGTAAAATGTTGATACTTTGTGTTATCAAATTAGTAATTTGTACCCTTGAATGAATCATTCCTTCCCTTATATTATTGAATTAACTCCCTCCCATTCATCATTTATCAAATTAACCTATCATGTCCCCAAATTACTGACATAACTGCCTCAAATTAGTGTTAAGTTATTCACCTCAACAGGGAGTTAATAATACAGTAATCAACAGTATATCTCATTTCTTATTTGTAGGTAAGATTGTATTGAACAAAACACAGTAGTAATAATGTAGAGCATTTATAAAAATGTAGATAAGCTAGATAAGCAGGAACCACAAGCACATGTCTATTAAATATATTAACACAGTTAATGTAGGCTAGTTTTTTTTCAAGGGGAAACGACTTGTAAAACTATAACTTTTTGTTCTGTTACTACTTCACTGCATAGTACTGGCCTCCAGTTAACATTTGTGGTACAAACCCTGTTGAAAAGCCTTTCTTTTGTGCAACCTCGATTTTGCAGAAGTAATTTTCTACATTACAGTGATGGAGTTGGTGGGAGCCACACAGTGAACCTTTCCTGTCCGTCAATATCATCATAATTTAATTTATTGAAAAAGTAGCTATGTACAATGGGTTTTCTGCTCCTGTTGCTCTTAATTAATATGTTATCTGCACTGTGGCTCGAACAAAACAGCTTTGTATTTTTTATAAGGCTGACATGAACTTTGCTCTTTATTTTATATAGACATAACAGAAATACCTGAGAATGTGAACATAATTCCGCCTATTCAAAGATACAGTACAATTATCAGCTCCGTGTTCCAGTTTTGTTTAGCTCTTAATGTTTGTAAAAAACTATGATCTGAAAGACTTTTAGAGAGAAGAGAAGTTACCCTGCAAGAATTATATTTATGATTTAATTTGTACACATACTGTATAGTGAATCAACTGTGTACTAAAAAGGTTTGGCAATATGGAGGAGACTTTTTCTGCATAAAGGTACGATAAAACAGGGTTTCCCCCAGTATATTATTATGTTTGCCGGGAGCTCGCCAGGCTTGAATTGACTCTCCGCCGGGCTTAAGCATCAGGGATTTTTTGGCTTTTTTATGGCTTTATTTATCAGGTCAGCTGAAAAGTGACAGGAAACAGCGGGGAGAGAGGGGGCATGACATGCAGCAAAGGGCCACAGACCAGAGCTGGGCTGCTGTGGTGAGGACTTTTAGCCTCTGTATATGGGGTGCCTGCTCTACAACTGAGCCCCTGGGAACCCAACAAAAAAGTATTTTAACATATAACAAAATCCTGAGAGAGACAATGTGCGACAATATGCCCGACACCTATTAACCTTATTTAGCCTTTCACTTAGTCGGAGGTAGGGCAAGAACGTATGGTGACAGCATATTGATAGCACCCTGTTTGAGTCTTTTTTCGTTTTGATTGCCAATCTACTGCCTGCGGAGCCAGATGGGTTTGGGGCTCAATTCATGAATGAGTCTATTAGTCTTGAATAATAGTAATCTTGTTTTTTACAGCAAGGCATCATGGGACAAGGACTAAGAATGGTATGTTTTTTTCAAGGCAGATACTGATTATTAGTAATCAAGGAGACTAGTGACTGATATTTGGAGCTGCTTAATATTTTGCAGTAAAATTGAAAATCTTAGTGTCAAAATCAATTAAAAACCTTTGTCTACAAAACATAACTTTTGTTAAAAACATGTTGTTTTTTAACTTCAGCAATATCTGCTTTCTTATGGTCAACACATTGCTCTGTTCACTCACCGTAGAGTCTGCATTCGTCTTTGCCCGTCAGTGGCACGGTAGCCTTCAGTGGTGTTGATGGGCTACAGAGAGAGGCATCTGCGCCAAAGCCAAAATAGTGTTTTTTTCTTAATACAGTGCAATGGTAAAAATACTAAATATTGCAGCTCATTAGTGACAATGTCAATAATTGGTCAAACCTTAATCAGGACAGCCGATTTCTTAATATGTTTGAGTGCACTGAATAAGAGTTAGATCTAAGCTTGGGCTTTCAGTTTTTTTTTTTTTAGATAAAAAAAGACTGTCATTTTTATGTTTATCACCAAGCAGTATTCTACAGATTATGAAAACTATAAAATTAACATGCCACCAATATCTCTTCAAATAATTTTGAACGTCAACAGCATAGCAGGTTTCTGACTTGGTGGACTTGGAAAAAATGGGAAAACAAGTGCTTGGTAATCGCATACGTTAGTCTCCCTGGTCTTGTCCATGTGGAGCAAAGGAGTAAAGCAGATCAGCAGTGGCATGGTATCCAGGGGCCTTGCTCTAGCAAAATTTCTACTGGGATCAGTATAAATGAGTCGATTTTACCATTTTATTTGTAAGGTTAGTTTGCTATGTAAAAGATGGGCTTCCATTGAAGAGCAATTCTACGCATGGCTGACTTCCTGTCTCTTTCATAAACGCCTTTTCTGTCTAAACTGAACTAAAATGGGAGATAGCTTTGATCCCTCCCTCATTATTCTAATCTTACACAAACACTTTCTTTCTCTTTGTGAAACATATGTGAGTGTAACAGCAGGTTGTACTGTGTTCCTGTCTGAATAGTTCCATATATCTATCCTCTCTCAGCACAATAGCATTTCAGCCATCCCAGGTTCAGTGAGGCAGTGATTCGTACAATAGGTGGCCTCTTCCCATAGGGGGAAGAATGATTTCTAATTTCAGGAGAGTCTACAGCTTGGAAATTGCAGTTCTATCACACCACTACCCTTGCTGGTGAATACTGACAAGCTCATATCTTACACTCAAACAAACTGACATTGCTGAATACTGTAGAGTGGACGGTATGTAGATATGAGAGGGATATGTTGTACACTGTGATATCAAAGGAATGGGAGGACACTGCTGTGTCCTTGTGGAGCTCCTAAGGACTGCATATTAATGGCCCACTCACACTGTCCGTCCGTACGGTGCCCCGTGCTTTAGGGTACTTGTCCCCCCCTCCCTCTGCCCCTGCGGGCCAGGCCCGTTTGTACTCACACTACATGGGCCTCGCCGAATGCCTCTTGCTGCCCATACGTCATCACGCTGTAACACGTCACACGCATTGATTGACGTCTTCGTACAGGTCTTTCCCCTTATTCATCTACTGCATCCTGGTACTGGCCCTTTATGTGCTGTCACTTTCTATCCTTCAGCCACTGTGTGAGCATATGGTACTAAATATTGAGATGTCAGATTGAGCCTAAACTGTTGCACTTTGGAGTACTTAAAGTGACACTGTTTATTAATGCACAAATACATTTGCACACGGAGTGGCCGGTGGCCGTGTGCAATTTGTGGTTAGAGCAGTCGCCCCATGTAAAAAGGTTGAAGGTCCTCAAGGCAGCGGCCGCGGGTTCGTCTCCGACCTGCTGCCCTTTGCTGCATGCCCCCCCCCTCACCCGATTTCCTGTCTGTCATGTATAATAAAAGGCTTGGAAGACTGCCAAACAAATCTTTAAAAAAATTCATTTACACACACACACACACACACACACACATACACACACACGTAAGTTGTCAGTTTCCCTCAACTTCCTTGCACGAATCAACATATACAGTGCTTTAGTAAGAAGTTCATTATATTTTAAGATAGTTAACTACATGGACCAAGGCATTAGTACTCTTCCAAGCAGTTATCCAGTCCAGTCAGTCTCTTATTGGATGTGAAGTGTGCTCTGTGCATGGATGACGGCCCTTTTTAAACGCTTAACCAATAGTAGGGGTGTCTTATCAGTGACTTGAAGCCTAGATATTTTTACACTCCACTACACAGGAAAATCCCTCTTTTCTGAGTTATATTTCTAATAAGACATTTTAAGAAATTCAAGTCATCTGATAAATCACACTCCCCTTCTAAAGAGATTTATACAGATCACTCCAACGCACAACTGTAGTTATGCACACCTATGGAACGGGGACCAGCCTGACCCATTAACAGTCTGTGTGTGTTGTTTAATGACAGCCTGGGAAAACCTATAGCAATTTTTTTATACCTCTGCATTGGTGATAGAAGTATGAAGGGAGGTCAAAGGTCACTGTGACCTCACACAATTTTGGCCCTAACTCAAGAATTCCTACGCTAATTATGGCATTTCACACAAATGTCTTAAAGGGTAAAATGATGAAGTGATGACATTTTATATCCAAAAGGTCAACTTCACTGTGAAATCATAATGTGTCTTTATTATTCAACGGCATAACAGTCCATGAGCACTGCAGCTGTTGAAAATGTATTTTATGTATTTTAGCTGCCCTTTACTGTCAGTGTGTTGCCAGAATGCCAATGGCAAATTTCTATATCATGCATGTCCATGTTATGCACAATACATTTTTTTTATCTTCTTCAGAATTCTGTAAAAGCCATTTTTTTCAATTTATATATTTCACCGCTCTATTGGAAGCTCAAGGAAATAGTCTTATGAATTTCTTAAGCATACTCTGGTAGTGAAATCCATTGGTGTTGACTACATTGTTTCCTCGAGGTGCTCAGATTTTCTCCCAGTCAGAACACATGCAGTTTAGATGGATAGGAGTTACATGAATAGCCTAATGTGATATCTTCAAATTCCTTTTGACCAAAAATCCCCAAAAATGTCTGTCAATATTCCCCTTTATCTTATCCATCTGTCCTGTCTTTGTTAAACCAATGGGAAACATAATCTGAAAAATCAGTGGGCATTGCATTTATATCAAAACGCTGTGTTTAATTGCTCTGAAATTCTGTAGAATTGAATAACTGGCTAGGCACCACAGAGCAAACTTCTAAAATTTAAAAGAAAATCACTCTTGAGTGTAGTCAAGGTCATTGTGCTGTGATCCACTAATTTACCTGAGACATACACAGCATATATCCCCTGGTTAGTATGGAACAGCTGGAGTCTTTGATTGCTTTGTCCTCTGCACTCGTTTTCTCATGAATCTAATTTAGAATCACAGAGGTGAAGAAGGAGGTAATATATGACTGTTCACAGTTATAGCTCTGTTGATAATTTGATTTTTGTGAGCTTTAAAAAAACACATGGAAAGAGGTGTACTAGAAAATCTGTGTTTGAGTTTACATTTTTTACTGGAAACCAAGCATTCTTGGCACTGACTGTTATATATATATATATATATATATAGTGTTTTTTCTTTTTCTTTTTTTTTCGTGTGTGTGTGTGTGTGTGTGTGTGTGTATATGTGTGTGTTCAACCCGCTGAAGTTTGCTTTAGGTCTGCCATCAGATAAGGAGATAAGGTGTTGAAATGTTGAAATTGGTTTCTTTCTGAAATGTTCTAAATTACAGGCACAGTAAATGAGTCAGTTGAGTCATTGTCAGTTTACTGGAGCCTAGAGCCGAAGCTACTGTATGTTTTAGATGTTGGTAATGGTAAAAATATAAAGATACAAATGAAGAAAACAACACAGACTCTTGCTGTCGAGATACTCCAAAGGCACTATTATATTTCACTCCCACCAGCTGCAGCCCTCCTGATGTTTGAAAGAGCTTTGCCAACTGGAAACCCAGCAGGAGCACCAAACCTTTCCTCAAAATGAGGCTCTGTAATAACCACTTAAGACTCAAAAGGAACTCAAAGCGACTCTGCTGCTACTGCGGGCCCAAATGCATCCAAAACTAATTTGTTATAAACTTTCCAAATAAATGAAATTAGAATATCAATGTTGTGTTTTGTGTAATGGCCGGTGTTTTAATGATGTTCATCACTTTTGTTTTTTTTAAGTAAACACTATGCATAAATACAGTCAAATCTACCAAATAACCTAGATTGTTCGGCACTTGGCCAAGATAGATAGACTGTAGATAGGACTGCAGTGTGAACACTGAGTAAAGCGTTTTCACCCTCTATTAATAGATCTATTGCAAATGTTTATACTTAGGCACTTACATATTTAATTATGTAATCATTAAGTTACATAATTGCATGTTAGATAATAGGTGTGACCACTTGTTCCTCCACATAACATTTTACATTTGACTCCGATTTTTGCAGTAGTGGGAAATTATTTCCGCACCTTCTACCCATTACCTAAGGACTTCTTGATATTGAAAATGTTGTGTTTGATCCCAGGCCTTCCACTGAATATGCTCTCTTGCATCTCATTATTGGACTCTCCTCCACAGCAAAGAGGTTATAAGTTCCCTCACAGAGTTGCAGTTACTTCAACATACTAAAGATGGAAAATGCACCTTGAAATGAGCACCTTAATTGTTCACTTAATAACTAAATGAACTAACTGAGGTGATCCAAGGACACAAACTTACTATAGGGACATTAAAATGATATGTGGACAAACAGTAACAGTTTGCCCTCCTTAGAATGATAATGAGAACTAGTGGTATAAAAAAAGAAGACAATATCATAAATGATCATAAGTGAACTGCAATTGGTCTGAACTCTTATACAGTGTGTTTTTACTGGGTATTGATCAGCTTGTGGTGGGTGATATATTGAATGTACTCGATGTATCGTGACTAAATCTACACAGAATGTATTATTTGTTCAGTTAATTCTGCAGTGAATACAACTCAAAGAATGCTTGATACACTGTATTCAATCACGTTAAAGTGCACACACACATTTAATCCCTTTCCCTCAAAGGGTTAAATATTGTCACGCTTTTTCCAGGTCTCTATTGTGTATGCAACTGGGATGTGAATGTGTCTGTATCTGTGCAAACCTTTATGTCTGAGTCTAATATTGCTTTTTTCTTGTCTCACTGTGCACTCATAAAGTGACCAGTCTGACAGTTAATAAATGGAGCAGGTTCAGGACAAGTTCAGAGACCTCTGGAAACGACAGTCTTTTATTTCTTTCTTCAAGGACTCGAGCTGCATACAAATTAGAGGTAGGAATACTACAGCAAAGTTTGTGTAATGTTTTTAAAAACTAAATTGGTTAATATTGAAAGTCAGATAATTCTAGTTAATTGAATGACAGAGTCAGATCAGCTGGTGTTATTTTATAAAACTCTTTTGGGTAGCGTGTGTAAAGTGTAAATGGTGTCTGCAAAGAGCTTTGTGGTTTATTAAAGACCTGATTATACATGAACACAGGGAGCAGGCTGTGCTTTATCAAAACTCTACATGACCTCTACAGTTTTTTTGTACTTTACTATTAAAATGTGACTTTTGCTGGCTGATCTTTTCAAATATTTTTGACAGTCTTACCTGATTTATTTAATGACATTTGACGTCAGATGTTTTGTTGAATTTCCATGAAACTTGCAGCTTCACTTGGACTATAATGAATGCATACAGCTTTCATTTACGGCTGCACAATTAAATGATTCTTCCATATTTGCTTAAGAGAATTGCATATTTAGAATAACTTAATGAATAATCATGATTTGTCCCTCAAAACTCAAGGCTGACAGACTTCCTGTAACACTCAACAAATCAAATCAGCCACAAAGATATGTGTGAGGTCAGGCTGGGTTGCTGACTCGCTGTCTCCAATCTTTGGCAGCGTTACATTGGAGGCAGACATAAGCCCAACCTATAGATTTTTTTAATGGGCTCCAAGCACTACCTTTACTGCCAATGTATATTAGCACTACCAGAGATATTTTTACTATACGTAGAATTATGAATTACAGATCATACACAGTCTGCCTATGTTTATGGGGACATTCTCATTAAACTAAATAGCCTAGACTATTTATTGTAATATGAAGTCGGAGTTGGCTACGTGTGGAAACTAAATAACTAAAATTATGGGAGGTTACTTTAATCATGTCTAATTTATTTTGTATTTATTCACCAAGGACAGTGCACATTAATCAGCATTCAGTTCCACTTTAACATGAATGTGCCACAGTTAGTATGCCCCTGGGCATGTTATTACACGGCAGGTTGTACAGATCAACGCAATGCAATGCGATACAATACAGCCCAATAAAATACAAAAATCCATTACAAAAGTAGCAGATAGTAGATAAAACAATAAAAACAATGAGAGTATGTAAAAAAAAAGTGCCAGAGATGAGGTAGGATGATTACCCATGATTGCAGGTTGGGTCCACTTTAAGCCATCTCTTAAGTTGCGATCTAGAGTTTTCCAACCGGCGACCGTCAGCCCAGTAACCAGCTACTGGCGAAATACACTTTAAGTCTATTTTGTGGCATTTAGTGAAGCACAATCTGTATAGACAGCTGTTTGAATCACACAGATATCCTGCTGTTTTGAACTTATTAACCATTTCTACATTAATTGATCAGCTCACAGAGTGTGTGATTCCCCTCACTCACTATGGTGAGCAGGGAAATAAAGTCAATAAATCAATACATAAATGCAATGAATTTCTTCAGCCTTGACAGGAAAACTATTTTGGTTCCGTAAATGTCTGCTGTCAGTCAGCTGCCTGGTAAAGGAGGTTAGCAAACAGCTGAAGGCATATGGAGGAGGACAGAGTTTTCAGTAGGATGACACAATGCTCACTTCTAGTGGAAATTAATAAACAAAAGAAACTCACATACTGTAACAATGCATTCCTACATGTATTTTCCTTATTAAACAGAAAAAATACAACTGTACAGCTTCTGTGTTCAAATTGCTCTCTGACCAAACTAAGACGTTAGCTTAATTACCTTGTTAACTCATAAAACACACTTCATTCTTACTTAAACTAACCCAAACTGTTTTTCTACTGTTCCAACAATCATCAACTCTGGTTTGGTTGAAGTAAATCCTTAATTCTCTAATGTGAAAATATACTGCTGTTTTGCAGCAGCTTGTTCTTTCCAGGTGTACCATCAATAAGCAAAGTTATAACCATTGCTCAAAAAAAGTAAGTGAAAAACAACGACTGGTGTTGTGCTTATGCATCATTAGACGACATGCTACAATTGCCCAACCCTAGTGTGAACGCAAAATGGTCTATAGTTTCACTCTGTTGTTATTTTACAATAACACACACATCCACAAACAGTACCTATACACATGCATAAATGGAGTGTCCCATGGACAGGGGCCCTGAGGAGTTTAGTGCCTTCCTCAAAGGCACCTCGGCATTGTGCAGGAGGCAAACTGGCACCTCTCCAGCCACCAGTCCTCACTCCTCACTTGGTCCATGTGGGGACAAAAAGCTGCAATCCTCTGGTTCTCAAGCCAAGTCACCACGGACACACAGCTACTTTGGCCCCTAAGCCCTCAGAATTAAATATTTTGTAAAACTACCAGTGGGTTTATTCCGTCATGTCTTTGGTAACTGCCTGTAGGTTTGCTTATCTTGTTCTTTAGGTGTTGCACAGTGTGCTTTCCAACTGTCCCATGATATTTATTCATTCATTCATCTTCAACCGCTTATCCCGGGGTCGGGGTCGCGGGGGGTGCTGGAGCCGATCCCAGCTGACATCGGGCGTGAGGCGGGGTACACCCTGGACAGGACGCCAGTCTATCACACCATGATATTTAATTACCTAATATTATTTTATGTGTCACTTGTGCTTAATATTTTGTTCTGTATACTTAGCAATATGTGTTAAATAAATAATTGTGATCATACTACATTGTCTAACAACAAACATGTAAAAGGGAATTTATCCCTCATGAGCAAATATGTCTTTTTCTCCTCTATATGGTGGCAAATATATTTACATTGTTTCCCAACATGTTAACAGTACCTACAGCTCTGACCTTCGCCTCCAGAATTTTAAAAGTTATAGATGGTTGGTTGTAATTATTACCTCCATGGTAAACATACTACAGTAGCCAGTGTAACTTTGCATGGCACCTTGACAGCCTATGTTACACTATTCTGTTTTTCTATGATTAAAGAGGCTAGCAACACTTCAGCAGGGGCAGAAAATTACATCACTTTTATCAAAGGACATGCTGTTCTTCCTCTGTTTGATGAGGAGTGATTTTGTCAGGTCCAATGAGGTACATTATTTGAAAGACAATGAGCGTGTGAGAGAGTGATGCAGGAGATTGGTCTAATTAAAATCAATGTTGGGATTTGATCAATCTTGCTTCTGTGTGGATGGCTTATCTGTCACATTGAAATATTGGGTAGACTGCAATGAAAACGTTTCTGATGTACATGCATAATTTATTACCTTGTGTTGTGTGTGTGTGTGTTTGAGTGTATCTGTAACTGCTAAATGAGATCCTTCTTACTGATTCTTTCTTAGCATTCCGGCAATAAACCATACACACACTGCTCTGGCACATTCACCACCAACCTCTTCTGTTACATACAGGCTCCTTGGTGTCTGTGCATGTGTGAAACTCCAACACAGGGAGAGGACAGAAGCAGTGTGACCAGAAATGACAGCAGAAATATCTCAGCATAGTTTCTCTCCTTCTCTTATATGATGCACACAAATGCACACTTATTCCTTGAAGGAGTTCATATTTTCATGTTAACAAAACATTCAAAACAATGACAGTGTTTGAAAGGCTTTTACTTCCATGAGTAACTGTAATCTTTAGGAGCCTCTACCTCAGGGGTGTCCAAATTTGCCACATGCAGAAAAATATATAAAAGGCTGGGCCACTCACTATCGATGAGGTTTATTGCCTCACCTCTAGTGTATTAAAGTTAACAAAATGAAATTTCAAAAAAACCTATATCATAACTTTCCATTAATGGATTTTTATCTATATTTTTGGTTCAAAAAGGATTGGCAGCTCATTTTCAAAACAGCAGCCTTAGATTGCTTCTTAGTCAGGATGGTGATCCCTCTTCATAGCCCTGTATAAAGAGAGAAAATAAGATATTTATGCAAATAAGTTATTAAATAATTGAGCTTGTGAACACATGAATACTGTAAAATATATTTTTAACTCACCTTTAATAGGAACAGCGTTGCACTTAGTGGGAGCAGTGATGCTGCTCTTTGGACTGAAGGATAGCTGGCAGGTCAGGAGTGAGTTTGGTGGTTGAGATGCGAAGGACATCACGCAGATGGCTGTTGGTCATTTTGGTTCTCAATCTGCTTTTGTTCAGAGTTAACAGAGAAAACGTTTGCTCACATACAGTATGTATGGCGAGCCGAACAGACTCATCATCCTTTTTGCGTGACGTCGCATCAGAGGAAACTTGGCCTTTCCAAGCTCTGGTAGAAGTCGGGTAGGGAGAGAAGCTGATGTTGATTCTTCAGAATATTATCATCACACTGCATTTCGATAAGTTCCAATTGGAGACTGTCTTCCACTTTTTCTGCATCCATCAGGAAGGGAGTCGAGAACAGCTTGATTTCTTTCTCAATGATAAAGAAATCTTGGAAACGCTGACTGAATTCTTAGCAGAGAGGCTGCTCTTTGGAAAACCACACTTGATTTCAGACAGCGTGGGGAAGTGCTCAACATTGAAGTTGTGCAGTTGTGGGTCAAAGAGACAGAGCTTCGCGCAGAATGCTTTCATGTGCGCATACAGCTGTGGCACAAGCTGGTCATTGCCTTGCAGGCTCTTGTTCAGTGTGTTAAGATGACCAGTAAGATCAACTAGAAATGCCAGGTCTGCCAACCGCAGAGGGTCACTCAGTTCACGGAGAGGTTTGTCCTTCTCTTTCAAAAACTCATCAATTTCTGATCTCAAAGTATAAAACTGCTGCAGCACGGAGCCGCGGCTGAGCCAGCGCACATCACAAGGATAAAGTACAGCATCGACATCAGATAGGAAAGCTTAAAATTCTCTGTGATAGAGCCCTTGTGCTCGAATTATGTTCACCGTTTTCACAACTGTATTCATCATATCGCCAAGCTGGAATGTCTTGGCACAGATGGGTTATTGGTGGATGATACAGTGCATTTTAGCAGCATCACCTCCACTCTCTCGCACCCTGGCGCACACCATAGAGGCCATTCCTTTGCGCTCGCCTGTCATAGTCGGAGCCCCATCCGTTGTAACTCCACACAGCTTGTCCCATTTAAGATCCATCTTGTCAATTGCATCTGACACAGCTTCAAACATGTCCTTTCCCGTTGTTGTGCCCTTTAGACTCCTAAGATCAAGCAGCTCCTCCGTAACGCAAAAGTTATCGTCTACTCCTCGCAGAAAAATCAACAGCTGTGCGGTGTCTGTAGCATCTGTGCTCTCATCACATGCAATCGAGTAAAAGTCAAAAACACAAGCTTTATGTGACACTTGATGTTGCACAACTGTGTTTCTGGACATGCTCACGTTGTTGAATTCCTGCATCTTTTCTGGGCACACTGTTTCTACAACTGTGGGGAGGCACTGTTTTATGAAGTCACCGTCTGAGAAAGGTTTCCTGTGTTATGAGCTGAGCTACCTTATAGCTTGCTATTGTGGCAGTTTCTTGTGTTTTTTTAGCACAGAGAAAATACTGCTGTTAAGCTAGCAGGCCAGCTGCCATTTGCTTAACTTTCTCTTCTCGCTCAGCACCAGTGTAGGACGTGTAGGTCTGATGTTTGGTTTCATAGTGTCTTCGCACATTATAGTCTTTCATCAGTGCAACACTTTCTTGGCAAATGAAACAGACACATTTCCCCTTGAATTCTACGAAGAAATATTCATTTTCCCACCGTGTCTGAAATTTTCTGCACTCACTTGCTATCTTTGGTTCTCCCATTTTCCTTGTTGCAAATGTTTTATTTTATTTATTTTATTTAGTGCAAAACCTGCCTTGTTGAAAACTGATGCTCCACCTAGTGTTGAAACTTACAACACAGTCCAGTGCAAGCTCATGTGAGGGCCATATTCAATTATATTTTTTAAACTTGCTGCGGGCCAATAAAAAATGGACCACAGGCCGCAGTTGGCCCGCTGGCCGTAGTTTGGACACCCCTGCTCTACCTATACCTCCTCACCAGAGAGAATGACGTTCCTTAGTTAAGTTTCGTTTTGTTATTGCCTGCCAAGAGCAAGCGTTGGAAAGCAGTGCTCTCTTGTGCTTAGCCTATAATTCCGGTGCCTTTTTCCCCCGTGTTTCTCCTGTGAGTGATACTCCGGGTATTGAGTTCTTGACAGAAAGTATGTTTTTACTGCTTTGTTATTCCTTTATTGTGAGTTTAATAACGCTCCTGTACGTGCCAGTTCGATGTTTAATATTTGCTAGCACGGCATGAAGCTAATTTAACGTAGCTCTTTCTCAGCTGCTGTGCAGTTGACTGATGGCTCTTCACGTGAGCGAGGAATGTCCTTCACGTGTTTATGTTGACATTAGGTAGTGCATTATATGACCTGCGAGTGTAGCCGTCGCACTAGTTTCTGCCTAATATAAACTGTGTAGCATACAACCATGTTGTTATCTGAGTAAAGACTGTATGTAATTTAGGTTACCATTTTACATTAGATAGATAATTGGAAGTATTTGTTCATTCTGAGATGCATTGATGATTGTTTACTATACTGAACAGTGAATTGTTTGTATACAGTTTTTCAATATTTTTGTAATATTTATTTATGACTTATGGTGATTATTTTGTTCTAGACTGATGACAATGCCGTGTATTGGAGAATTGGAAATAAATACAAAGGCAAACTCTACTTCATATTTTCTATCCCTTCTGCCTTTTGTTTAAGCTGCAGAGTACCAGGACTAATGGAGATTTGATCTGCTTAGTATAAGGCATACTCTAGAGTGTGATGTGAGTGAGTGGGAGTCAGAGTGGCCAACAATCGACATCCACGTCAAAAGACCATGCTAAAAGAGATACTGGCATGTTTCTAAGCAACTCACAAATGCACAAACACACAAATACAGCCACGAGTGGGAGATGTTTGCAGATTCCTCTGATCCCTGATCCCTTTTTCATTTTTCTTTTTTCAACTGCAAAAATCTCTCATGCTCCCAACAGAGCCCTACCCCCCCCAGTCTCAGGGGGACCCTGCATTTTCACTTCAGCATCAAGCACTTTCCCAACTCCCCTCTCTTCCACATACTTTTATTGCAATTGAGGTAGAAATGAAGTTTAATTAACATGACGTTTAATTGCTATCTGAGTATGCCGTGGGTTAAGTGCTTGTTGAGACAAAGATAATGAAATTGAACAGCAAAAAAAGGACAGATTCCAGTGCTTGATACTTTTCTCTGTGCCCGTGCAGTAGTGACTAACTAAAAATTACTACATTTCAAATTATTTTTGTCGCATGAGAGCATATGAAATGTGTCATTTCAAATTAAGTAGAAAATGAAAAAAAGAAAAAGGGCCGTTTGGAAGTATTTAGCATACGAGGCTAAGGACCAGGGAAAGCCTAAGTATGAAAACAAGCTACTAGCGGCTAGTGTCCAATAATATACAGTAACATTTACGGCGGAGCTAAGCAGTTGACATCATCAGTCCTGTCCGTCGACATTAAAAGTCATTCATTTAACAGGAGGACACAATAACGTGTCTGAAAAGTCAACCAACAATGACATAAACAGTGGCGGCCTGCTATACCAACTCTATTTTATCAGCAGCTATAGTATGGACCAGATCCTCATTTACACTGTGTAGAAACTTGACTTCAAACAACTTATTCACCAAATGAATCCAAGGTTTAACCTCCTTCGTGGAATCATTTGATGTACACAGAAATCCCTGAGCTAAGAGAATTCGAACATATTTGTCATATTAATATACACCCTACAGTTATGTGATTTCTTTCTTATTCTCACTACGTCAGACAACTTTTTAAAAGTGTTGTTATTGATGTTGCATATAGTGTTCTAATCTTTATTTTTAATTCTGCCCACATTTTTTTGTAATTTTCTCCCTGTGGTATCCAAAATGGTATCAAGTATTTTCCTGGGTATCAGTATCAACTTTGAAATTCTAGTATCTTGGCAACCCTAATGAGTAGTTAAAAATATCTCAGTCTATGCAGACTTCTTTTTGTCAAGGTGCAAATAAATCATGCAATTATAAACTGGATTGCGCATTTAATATCAGTCTTTACAAGCATACTGTAACAAAAAAAAATCAGCATGGAGCATAAAGCTTCTAGCGCCTATAGCCATTCACTTGTATTGCAGTTGAGTTATTATCTGCCATGGTAGAAAATTGTCTTGGAGATTTCTGCATCAAGATTAAACATCACAATAAAACACATTAAATAAGAACACATGGGACCCATGATATATCATCACTATAAAGCAGGGAGAGGCAGAATATGAGCTGCAAAGATGGATGAGGCAAAAAAAAAGGTGGAGATTTTCCTCTACCGCAGTGGCGATTGCTCTAAAACAAAAAATATCACCAAAACAACCAAAAAAAAAAACGTGGTGAAATATGTACTGCTGTGTGTACTGACTACTGACTAATTGACTAAATAAGCGCTCAAAATCCTTCATCTTTTGTTCAGAATCAGCTACTTATCACAAGTAACCGGCGCAACTTCCTTCTCATTCATCCACAGCGCTTTACACAGTCGGACACTCAGCTTCTACTGACTTCGACGGGGAAGCGTAGAGCGGGTTGTTCCACTACAGTGAAACTAGACGGTCATTGGATAAATGCTGGGCTTTGTCCCGCCCATCGGATGCTCAACGTCTCTGGGGGTCTATGGGGCAGTGGGCTGGCCCGACACTCAGCTTTTGCATGATGATTAGATGAGCTGTCTGAGGTGGAATCCTTTTTTGATTGACAGCTAATTGAGTGAATCAGCAATTTTGAAAAATAAACATCCACCGGACCAGAGCATTTTCCAAGTTTTTCATTCCGTTGTTCTGAACTGATCTGGAGACTTTACCGATCCCCAGTGACTTTGTCTTTGTTAAAAACGACTAGCGTGTTTGGCGACTCTGTTCTGTCACTCTGTGGCTTCTCCCCCAGTCACTCACACTCACAGGCGGTCACACTTCACAGTAGCCTGGCGCAGCAGCTCCAGCTGGGCCAAGGCTGTAAGGCAGCCTAGCTCTGCTGGCCATTGAGAGGACACTGGTCAAGTCCCTGGAAAAGACGTCTTGTTGGTATGGCAAGGTTACAGATCATTTTCTTGAAAAAAAACGAAGGGTAGAATTTACATATAAATAAACAAACACATTTATGATGTAGGCTAGCAGCTGCCACTGCTCTACAGTAATAGTCAGAAGTCTCCTTCTCAAGGTTAAAAAAAAGAAACAAAGAGATTATTGGTAAAGTGGGTCCACAATAAAGAGGCCGTAAGCAATAGTTTAGGACAGTAGCTGTGCAAAGGAAACACAAATCTCATTATATCAGGATCAGTTTATCCCTCTCCCCGTCATGACTCTCACATTGTTTCATTTCCTTCATTTAATCCTGATCTTGATCACATATTAAGTTCTCATTCTCTGCATTATTGTACATACATTTTCTCCCTTGTCTTGTCCCCCTGTCCCAATTTGGTGTGGTAGTGAAGAGCTGTAAAAGCCAGTAGACCTGCACTGTATTAACACATAAATCTTTAGTGAAGCGACTCTTATATCTGCTGCCATCCCATTCTTTTTATTCCCCACGTCCCACACATTCTCTCTACACTCTGAACCGCATCTGTACCCAGGGTAGTCATTTCAAACTAATGATGCCTGGAATAGGAATTTAGTCCTAAATCTATTTTGTCCTTCTTACTTTCTTTCTTTATCTCACTGTATTACTACCATATAAATTCAGTACAAAACATAGAAGATATGACCTTAAAATGTCCTGCTGGCTCTCTGAGTCTGACTGACCACCTGGTGTGGAAATGGTTGAAATTAAATGATTCACCAACCTGTCTGGATTATGATCGGTCTGATTCTGTCTTTTTTTTAAAGAATAGGTAAAGATAAAAGTTGCTAGGCTGTGAACAAATTGCTCACACTGACTGCACATCAGCTTTAGATGTGCTTATTTCGTTCCCAGTCTATTGAAACACACGACCCAACATGTCGGGCAGAAATGAGTAATGCCCCAAGCAGAGATTATGCTGAGAAAGAGGGGACGGGAAGAATGGTTTAATGTGAAGGTATTGGGATTTGGGGGAGTGGACAGTATGATGGGGAGACATAGGGAGATAATGCCCTGTTGGGATGTTCTCTGAGACTAAGAGCTATCCTCATGCATAAAATAACTTACATGTTAGAGAGAAATACATCTGTTTATTGCCTGAAGGCTGGTATGAAAGCCTGAGTCTGTTTGTATGTGTGTGGGTAGAGGTGGTGGATGAATGGGTGTGTGCTCATCTCAGAGCCGAAAGCGCTTATAGCCCTGTGGCTTTTATGTCTTTGACAATGTATTTCAGAAACTGACTAGTGTGGGTGCTTTGTGAAATGAAAAATGCTTTCTTGTGAGATGAAGTTCATGTCTACTACAGTATATACACTGGAGATCAAAATTAGAGAAGTTATTAATACTTGATTTATTCTGAAAGGTTGTTATCTGGAGTGAAAAAGTAAACCACAGTGCCACTGTTTATGTGGTAGGAACAACAAAAAATAAAACTTTTTTTTACCCAATTACCCAATCTGCACTGTAGCATGAGAGTTATTGTGTTATAATTTACTCTGATGAATGAAATAGTTGTCAATTACAATGACTGTATTTGCTCGATTTCACTGCTGTTGACATTTTATTTTAGCATTTTATAAAGTACTATTACTATTTTTTAGATCTAAAAGCTGCGTCTGAATACAATACTTGAAAAAGCAACAGCTTAAAACTTCCAATTCTCAAAGCTAAAGTTAGCAATTGAAGCTTAGCTAGCAGCTAGCCAATACCCTATCTGTCCTAGGGTGACCAGACGTCCCCAGTTTCCCCATTTTCAGTGACCTGTCTCCGGCTACTGCTGTTCCCGGAAATGTCCCCGTTTTTCACTGTTACTGAAAGATCCGAAAATGAAATATAGGAAAAAATGTAATTGAAAATGTTGACCAAACGACACGTATAGTTGCACACCCTACTATTCGCAAAGGCTAAAGCCAGCCAGAACAAGCGCCGCCAGCCCAGAGCTCAGAGCAGGATGCGCATATAGAATGCCCATATTTATGGTATTTTGATTGGTCGAATAGCTGTGCAGTCGAATATTATTTTCATTTTACGAGAGGCAGCTACAGGTATGCATTTTTTTTTCATGTATCCATTCAGCCAGCTAAAGCACACGCAGCAGAAATATCATTGATTGGATAGGCGAACCAAAAGTGTTCTAGTGTTACCATTTATCATCTATGTTATATGTTATTTAACATTTGATTTATATGTGTATTTATTATCTACCATGCGTGTGATAAAACAGATCTGTTTGTCTGTCAGCCACAGCTATTGCTAACATTATTAGCAGGGATGCAACTAACAACTGTGTAGTACTATTCTATGGCTAGTGTCATTAAATTAAACCCCCAGAAACTTATTCTAAACTATTCATCACCAACTTGTTAGTGTCAGTGATGACCAGTGATGCCACTAACGCGTTAACCATTTAGTAGTGCTACTCTAATCTGAATACTTTTTTTCAGTAACGAGTAGGTTAGATAAATGCCTTTATATTTTCAAATCAGTAGTCAGATTAAAGTTACTTATCTAAGTCACTGTGCATTACTGTGTGTGACAGACCCACCTCTTCATTGTGTATATTCTTGAGCTGAGTTGTATATGTTCCTCTGTTGTGTTAGCATGGTTAAAACTAAAGAATCTTTAGAATAATATTCCAATAGCAGCAGGATGTACCAAAAGTTTAAAAAGTCTTCCCCTTCAGAATTGGTGGGCTACATATTATATCCACTTTAGTTAGGCTCTGGCCTTAAAACCATATCACCATAAATAATATGGTGTAAGGAGGCGGAGGCTTTAGTTTGGGTGAAGTGTCTGGCTATTACCTGTTTATGTAGCTGATTTTATGGATGTTCTTGATCACAGCTACTTTGATCAGAGGAGTGTGCCCGTTTCAGTTTTTCAAAGAAAAAAAAAGAACACTCAGTTTTGGAGGTTTTTAATCCTCTGAACTGAAAATGGCCCGGATTTTCTCTCAGAAATCTGGTCACCTTAATATGTCCGCTGCCAAGTGATATTGTTTCTCCACCACAAACAAGACTATGTCTGTATCTGTTCAGGCCGGGGGTTATTGCTTCAGTTGCAGTCGTGGTATGCAGGAGGATAATCATAGTATAATAATTAAAGCTGCAAGCAGCGATGTACGGGCCCTCGCACCCGGTGCATGTCAGGGAGGTTGCTGGTCACCGGCATTCGCGACAGTGTGCTTTAGATATTGAGAATTGAATTTAAATCTGATTCATTATGTAGCACATCAAACTTCGACTTGCTCCAACATCCAGGTAGGTCCAAATCTCAATAGTGTCCAATGAAAAAAACCTGACCTATGATAAGTAGGATCAGAGCATTCATTTTAATTTTCTCAATGAATTATAGAACATAAATCATGTTCAAACTAGACAAACTATTTAAATAGAGAATAATTATTTTTACTGAATTACTGTTATGACATCACAATTCTCAGTAATACGATAAACAGAATTCAAGTTATCATATGTTATTGAAATAACTTCTCGTAATCAACAGTATCAAAATATTCTGTGCTATCAAAATATTCTGTGCTCTTTATATAGTAATAAGCACACAAGCAGTATCAGCCATTAAGAAAGAAAATGGCTGGTAAAGGTTAATTGTGGCTAAATGTGCTTAAAGTTCACAGATAAAGTGCTAAACACACACATAATACAGCCCAGTGTGCACAGAAAACGACAAAGTAAAAAAAATCTCTTTTAAAAAAGTCTTTTAAATGTCAGATTAATGCTTCAGCATTGTCTAGTGTGTCTGCCCTGATGCTATTTAGCACTAGGAGCTAGCGCTCCGACATTCGCTCGCATGCTAACGGTTAGCTCGTTTCGCTATTATCATTAGCGATTTAGCATTTCAAACCGATTGCTTACCGATGCGTTTTTCCTCCCAAGCGGAAAAATTAAAGGAAAGAGCTTTGAAATCTTTTTTAAATAAAGATGGTACAGCATGCTGCATTTTAATGAAAAAATTGAAGACACCAAAACTGGATATGTCTGTTGCATAAATACTATACATGTAATTGATGATGAGAAAATGAATGAATCTTGCAGTGCTGTCAGGGGTATCATGTAAGACGCAATGACTTGGGGTTAACCCTCAGAATCTTAACACATTCAATGTAATGCAAAATCGCTACCTGCTTTAACTTTGCTTTTCTTCCTAGGAGAGTGAAGTTTTAGATTCACGTGCTTAATATATAAAAGTAACATGCTGATCAGGTAGATGTGTGTCCCATCCACAGCAGTTACAATTCCTATGGTATATAAATTTTAGACCATACTGTACAGCACTAGCTTTGAGTGGTAATAGGGAGAGGGATGTGTTTTTAGATTAGAGATACAGATAAAGTGTTTCCGGGCATGACATTCAAGGAGAGGGAACGCAAGAATGTCTTCAGCTAGTGCATGCCGTTTCCTAGATAAAGGTCATCAGCAAGTGAAGGCTGAGAAAAGGTCAAAGCCTTTTTGAAAATGCTGGTTAGAAAATGGTTAGTATCATAAACAAGTGGAGCATACAGTATGGGGTCCCTGATCTCATAATGGTACAAATTTTACTATTACTCACAGCTCAACACAATGTCTAAGTTAACGCGCTTACGGGGAATAGCAGGAACAACTGAACGACTCACAAGAACCCCGTCTGCGACTGGTGAGTCTGATCGTTTAACCGGAGCGGGCAGTTAGCTAACTGGTGATTGGGAGCTCCACAGTTTAACCGGAGCGGGCAGTTAGCTAACTGGTGATTGGGAGCTCCACAGTAAATACACAATCTACCCCTAAAGCGCCGCTGACGTTCAGCGGGAGTCAAACGGCTACGACCTAACTGCCTGGGTTCCTCCTGGACTGGAGCGGGAGACAGGAGGACCCGGTTGCTTATAGGTATACTAGGAGTGGACTCAGGGGAAACAGTGAGAGGACCTGGCATAACTAGGGGGAATGACCGCCTCTCACGGCGCCTCTCACGGCGCCTCTCACGGCGCCTCTCACGTAGACGGTTGTCAATCTTAATGGCGAGGCTAATAAGCTCCTGAAGGTTAGCAGTCTCAGAACTACCAACTAACCTAACCTTAACCTCCTCGTTTAGCCCCTTAAAAAGTATACTCTGGAGAGCCCGATCATCCCAACCTAATTCAGCTGCTAAGGTCCGAAACTCTACAGAGTAGTCCGCAGCACAGGCGGAACCCTGACGTAAGTCAAGCAACCAATTGCTGGTGTCACAATTAGATACCGGATGATCGAACACAAGAGAGCACTGAAATAGGAAAATCTTATTTTCCCCCTAGTTTCCCACAATAACACTCAGGTGCCGGAACATAAGGTTCACGAGGCAGAAGAGTACTCACAGTGGTAGCGGGTGACTCAGCATTCCCAGGTGAAGCAAGGAGAGACCCTACCTGTCTTCCCTCCAAAAGAGAAACACAGGCAGTCAGTTGACTCAGACTGTCCAAGATCCCTTTCAGCGCCTGCGAATGCTGACCGAGTAGTACTCCCTGGGAGGTAACCACTCGATGAACGGAAAAACTCGGGGGATCGGTTTCCATGTCCGCGGGGTCCATGTTATGGCCGGATCGTTCTGTCATGAACGGTGCGGGGAAATAACACTGGGAGACTGGACCCAAATGCAGACACGGACACAGGGTAAAAGTACAAACAAAACGTCTAATGTAAATGACAAACAAAACGTGAAACAATAACAGGGTGACAGAAATACTGAGGACAAGACGGTCGAAGAAAAACAGGAACAGGGAAGCGTCGGACGATCAGGGGACAGGACGAGGAAACAGGAACGCGGGAAACAAGGGATGGATAACAACGATCCGGCGCTGCATGCCTGTCAGCTCTGGGTTTATATACTCCTTAAGGTAATCAGCGTTACAGGCTGCAGCTGGGGGGAACACGCCTACCGGACCTGGACGACAAAACACAACGGGGAGACACATGCAGGGAAAAACAGACAGAGGGAGACAAACTCACACAAAAGGGAGAGAGGAGGGCACTGACAGAACCAACTCTTGACAGATGCCAATGAGAGTATGTCGCCCAGACCAGTGTTGGAGAATGTCACAGCACTTATGGCATGGACAGCATTGATGTTAACTTGACATTTAAACTAGACCTCACAGAGTTGGATGTCTTGGCCTTCGACTTGTAAGGACGTTGTGTGCAACAGCACCAAGAGATATAAACTAAATATCTGCTGTCACAAGTATGACCTCACATGGTCAGTGCTTGCATATCATCAATGTTTCATAATCAGTTTTCACATCTCATATTTGCATTACTATTTCCAGAATAATTTGTAGATGCAATAACTGAACAAACTGTACAGGTTTTGTGTGGTACTTTTGCTGGTATCAAGGTTATTCAATGTGCTACATCAACAGTGAACAATTTTGGATTCAATTGCTGGCAAATTTATATAATGGAACTATTAATACACTCACCATCCTGGTTCTTCAGTCTATCATTGTTCTGTATAGGTTTCAGTCTGTGTATGGACCCCTTCTTGAATGTTGCTTTAGTCTACCTGGTGAAGTGCAGTGAGATGACCTATAATAGTGGCTTACTGTATATCAGGTCTGAGACACCTAAGTGCCATATCTGGTTTCTCTGTTGTGACAATGTTTCTTTGCTTGACTCATGAGTATAGCCTAAGGACATGAAACAGAAATTATTAATACATGTCATAACAATTTTGTCAAATTTAAATACTGTCTTAATAGGCATGTTTTTTGTTGTAATGTCCAGATTTTACACATCATTGTCCAAACACATTATATGCAGAGGTCTTTCTGAGACAGTCTTCTCAAGCCAGCTAAACTCTGTATTTTGCCTACCATAGACTAGTGGCAAACTTTGGCTGAGACTGAAACATAATAGTTCCTGACAGGGTGTGTGATTTCTTTAAAGCCATTTAGATATGGCCTGGGTCTCCTAAGAGCTAAAGACAGGATTCAATAAGTAATGCCTCAGCAGGCCCCAGCACCTGGCGATCCCCGTCACCCTTGGGCTGACTGTAATCATTTGTGATATCCCCCGTACGCTTGCTGGCCTCCCAACAGCACATGTTTCACTCAGGCTCTTAGATGGACATCAAAATGCATTACCTCCAAAGCAGGAGATGGGGGCCAAGAGGCGTGAAGCCAAGGTGGAAATAAAGACATTAACTCTGTCTGCAGACCAAGATTGCTAAACTGTGCTGAGTGACATCAGAGCCTGTAATACATATACACCAGGTACCATTAATGCACTAAAGTTCAGAATATGTTACTCATAGTGCATAATGCAATGCATACATTTCAGCCTGCAGATGTGAAATACCTACATCAACTCCAACTTTGTGACAGGAGTCAAATAAGTTTTCTTCGTGCTTTCCTGTCTGTACCCTCTACTACTCATCTTTCTCCTTCAAATCAAGTCGAAACAACATAGCAGATTTTCTCAGGTTCTCTGCCTATAGTGCTATTGCATGGTAAATATGGTCCTAATGACTCGGCAGCGGGGGGCTCAGCTGTTTAATGAGCTGCCTTTCCTGCTCCACCACGATCAAATGAGAGCCTAATTTGATTTTCCCTCTTGACCTCTATTCCTCCCAGAAAACAACAAAGCCAGGGATTTTTTTCAAAGGCTTTTGCAGTTGAAGAGGTGGGTGGAGACGAAGTGGATAATAATGAGATTTTGCTTTTGAAGATATGAAGTATATTATCCTCTTGCTAACACACACATGCAACATATAATACACACCTGGACATATGTTCCTCTCCAGCTGCCTCTGTCAGCTCTGCTAAATTTATGCTCTTATAGCTTTTTTTTTTTTTTTTTAAATATTAGTTGCGCTTCTCTTGGTTGATGTATGACAGTGATGGCACGAATTACTCGTCGGAATATGAAAATCAACTTGCCCACCCCATTCCGCGGCTGCTCCGCGGCAGTGGCTTTTGACCCGAAAATAGATTAGGAAGCAATGGCACTGAAAAACAACAACAATACGAGCTTTACCTTTAAAACAAGGGAGGACTTCGACAGTGTAAGTAACATCACTACCAAGAAAGGTAGTCGGCCATTTCCCCCCGCTTGTGATTTTGAAAAAAGGGGAACCGGAAATAAGGCTGCATTCTATCCAGCTGTATGTTGGCAAGGCGCCACCGACTATACCGGAGGTCGAGTTTCTCCAGTCATATTCCTATTTAACCGCCTTTCATGTATACGAGGGGAAGTTATGTTGGAGCTTTTTGCTTCTAGCAAGCGTTAGGAAATAGGTCATTATGTGGCGATATTTACAATGAGTCAGCTAACCTTGGGAAGAAAGTGAGGACAAAGAGAGGACAAAGAGCCAGTTTTGTGACTGCTTCTTGCACAGTTGCAAAATAAAAAGACTAGCAAAATACTCAACACCGCCTTTGTGGTAGTTCCCACTACAGTCGGTTTCTCTAGAAGCAAATGTTGGCATGATGACACACACACACACACACACACACAGACTCACAAGTTGAAAACAATACCAGTGTTGTTGTCGCGGCATCTTGACCTGTGCATATCAGAGTGTATGAGTAACTAAGTGAAATTCATCGAGCTCGGTACACCTCCGGGTGATGTTATGAACCCAGACACGGTTTAATTTCCCTACATATCTGGGATAAGAACAGATTCAAAGCAGTAGTTGTGGTTATTTCGGCCATGACAGATAGAAATAGTGGAAAAAACAATATCCGGCAAGTCTTGCGCAAGAATCGTGAATAAACAAAAATGAACCTGTAGTTAAACTTCACATCTTCATAACGCAAGGCAAAAATGTAATATTATTATTTGTCTTCATTTTGAATCCACACACTTCATGTTCTCAGATCTGTGCACTTACTCTGCAAATCTGGGGAATGAAACACTTTGTAATTTAGAAATAAAGTTTTTTTCCTCAATAGAATAGAATAGAATAGAAATACTTTATTGATCCCAAGCTGGGAAATTGCAGCTGTGTCAGTGTTCATTTCCTACTTATCTATTAGTGGTTATGTATTTAAATATAAACAAGACTGAATAGAAAGAAGAAAACCAACACAGTAAAAAAGCTAATTAGATAAGCCAAAACTCTTATTTTAAATGCCTGCTGAAAGAAAGCATGTGTTTTTTAAGGATGTTGCAGAACTCCTGTTGTAAAACCATCCTATGACTTGATCCCTTAGATGTGGCAGTAGAAGAGACCACTTCAAAAGAAACCAGCAGACCATGGCCTCACTACAGAGGACAACACACAGAGGGTGTCTAGACCAATAGTAACAACCTCATGTGCTGATACTACCACATCCACAGACCACATGTTTTCTGTCAAACTGATTTTAGAGGTGAAAAAGACTTCCATTTTTTATCATGAATCCATAATGCTCCCCAGTACTGAATTACTTACTTCATACCAACATTTCAGCTGCATTGGGTCTATATTTCATCCTGTGTTGTTTAGTCGTTCTGCCCATTATTTGCCCATTATTTCTCTACATGTTTTTATCAATAAAGAACTGAACTCTTCACTCTTCATCAATCATACCCGTTATCAAGATATCATACTGTATGCTTTTAAAGTTCTAATCCGTAACATTTTCATCTAGTTAAGTGTCGGTGGAGTTACTATCTATCATGTGACACACTAATAAAAGCACTTGTACTAACCTTTGCTGAGTATTCCAATCCGCGTGTCTGTAGAGACATTCCCTCCCTAGATGTAAATAAGCCGCCATGTAAGTGACGCTGCAGACAGCGGTTGGTCTGCCTACTCGCCGACCCAGCTCGCCACTGCCGGTTATGCTGCCTTAACTTGTAATCGGAAATCAGGAACTTCCAACTTCTGAGTCAGGCTTGTAGTAGTAGAAGTATAAACATAAGTAAGCTCCCTCGACTTAAGAATAAGATCCAAAATTAGTTTTTGATTACGTCTTGAAGTAGCGGGGGTTCATGAGAGTTATTGCCCTCATTGTTAAAAAACTCTCATTGCAGATGTAAGTCTATCTGACGTGACTCAGACATAAATAATGTTCACGGATGAGTTGATGTGTTCAAGGAGCTGTATTCAACCTACTGAAAATTAACAAAGCAGCAAACAACTTATTTGCTATGTAAAGATGTAGATGCGTAGTAGAGGCCTCCTGAATGGAGTTACTCTCCCTCTGTATGTGCTGTAATCTGAGCTTTCTGTTCTTTGTTTTGATCGCAGGTCTGGCATGCATGTTGGTGCATTGATTGTCCGTTATTATCACATGCAGAGGGCCGTGTCAAAACGTCATAACAGTCTATGAAAGCCGTGTAAGAGCCAAGTAATGTTAGCTAATGAAATGTTAACTTGATAACTTATCATTAGATGAGTCAACTAACTATACAGGTACACATGGGAAAAGATCACTCAACATTATGTGGCAAATTCAATCGTAGGGTAGCCCAGCACTGTTATTTGTGGTCAAAACAATTATACTAAAAATACATTTATGAGTGTGTTGAACCTTGTTGTAAGGTTATAGCGTCACTGTATGCATTAGCTTGGTGGCTGAGCCACTTGTCATAGTAGCACATTGATAATCACAAAGCAAAAAAAAAGAAGCGAGTGCTTGATACGTTGAGCTACTTGTGCCCATCCCATCCCAGTTTATCTGTTAAATGTTGCACTGTTCTTCTTCTTCCTCTTCAAGTTTGTGAGTGAGGCTAAAGCTAGTGGCATTATTTGTATTCCTCTTTATAGAATAACTCATATGTCAACCAGCCCCAAACTCTTTACATATTGTAGCTACTTTTGTGTCACCTAATGGAATGGAAATCAGTTTTAATATAATAATGTTTAAAAAAATCACCTAAAAGGGAAAGCTTATTGTTTTTCACATCCCTATTTGCAAACACACTTATCTGGTATTAAATCAGTACATTCACATTCTTCTGCTGTTGACTCTGAGTAGTTTGCGCTACTCCAGGGTGCCTCAATCAAGGGCAACTGAAGAATACTCGTTGAGGTAATGGCAGGTCATAACTTATTCAACTAGCCACTCAGATTTTGTTGACTAGCATTATGAAGCAATCAAACATCAATACATTTGCATCTCTGCAGAGGGAAAAAAATTGTGCTGCAATACAAAATTAAGCATTTTGAAATCCATATTCAGAAACTTCAGACTGTGCGTTTTGGCTCACAATTGTTTATTCTTACACAGAATTTGTCAGAGGAATGCAACTGTGGTGAAAACAATCTAGAGCTTTAAATCTAGCTATTGTGCTTTTTTTCAGACTGTGGAAAGTGACCAGCACTTATATAATATATAATACATGAGGTAAATGTCTTTGGAAATTCTGTCAGCATTTTACTTCAGCTATTTTACTTCCATGGGTAAAAGAGAATATGAGGATCTTGCGGATATTGTTCTGATACAGTGTATTTTGTAAAAAGGCAGGGAGTAACCTGAGGACTTAAGGTGGTGAATAGATTCAGCTCAGCAATGCTGTGAGACAAAATGCTTTCATGACACCTGCTGGTGTAGCGTTCTGCTATCCAGACTCTGTTCCTTTCCTCCCCCATCATCCATCCATCACCCCAGCGGTAGATGCACAGAGCATAGCCACTCTCCATTTGTCAGTGCCCATCAGAAGTGGTTACATTCTCATTACATGTCTGCTGACCCTTTTGAAGACCGAAATATACTCTGGGGGTGTTGCTAGAAATGTCACTAAAGATAAAATGTAGCCTTTCTTTTGTGCAAGATTAAGATGCAAAGAAACAAGGAGGATGACATCAACAATTTTCAGTTTATCGCCTCATACCCGCTGTTGTGTTGTTTTTGTGTCTGTGGCTTGAGAACTGTGGTGAACAGACAACTGTCGAAACCAAAATGCTTTTTAAGACAAAAGAAAATTAGAGATGAAATGCAGAAAAGAAGGCGAGGAAGATAATGAGAGAGGGGCAGTAAGCAATCAGGAGAGAATATTTTATTTCTTTAGGCCTTTACACGACGGGAGCGTGACAAATAACATAAAAATGTGACATGCTCGCCTGTGAATATTCATAAAATGTGAGACTGGTCCAACTATCTGGTGTGGAGATCCAGGTATTTAACCTCTAACAAGGCCGATGATGTCACTGGACCCCTTTGTGCTCCAAGTGCCAATGACCATCGTTGAAATGACAGTCGTTGGTGGGAAGTTGGTTTCGACTTTATCAGTGCTCTATTGGGTTAGAACGACAGTCGTTGAAGTTACAGGAGGCCATTTGTGAACAGTTGTTCTTTGAATTTAGATTATTGAATCTCCTGGGAAGGAGAATAGAATAAACCAAATTTGTATGAATGTCATGATTTTATGTCCCTCCATCACTAATGTATTTTTCACCATTTATTAAATTTCATCATACTTGGACACAAAGGACGCTTTCCCTAATGAGTGCACTTTGTTGTGATCTTAAGTAGTACCTGAACTCTAATGACATCCTGACTGCTGATTCTGATTGTAAAAGTCTTATGGTGAGCAGGAGAACGTGAATGCACATATGTTATCATGAAAGCGACAAAGCAGGGTGAAAGAAACCGAAAAAGCAGAGAAGAATGACAAATGAGATAGCTAGAGCTTATGTGTTTTCCAAGAATCATATAAAACCAATTCCAACAGGCATGCCTGTGTCCCTACCAGGGTATTGTGAATAACAATAATTCTGCTTCAACTAAAAAGTGTTAAAACGTGTATGGCTTTTGTATTGGCTTTGTAAAGAGTGGACCTAAAAATCTTGTTCTCTTCTAAAAATCACAAACTTGATGTCCATTGATTGATTCATAAAATGTCATCAACACAACTGGGATTGTTAAGGGTTGAGTTTCAGCTCTTGTGTTGAGGGAAATCATATGTACCGGTATGTTGCAAAAGTTAAAGTCGATAACCTTCTATGCATTATCAGGTTTTTTTTCACATTGGTTGAAACTATTACTATATTCTGACAGACGGTCTGTGAAAAAAGTAATGTATCTCTACCTCCATCTTCTGTTCCAGTCTGCTCCCAGAGCTCTCTCTGTGTGTGCTCCTAATGGCATCTGCTAGTTTTTCACCACATCTGTCCTACAACAACCACTCAGAGCCGAAGAGTCTCAGACTGGCAGTCTCAATGACTGCTCTGAACTCTGATCAAACTGTGAAACTAGGCTGCACTGATCAAACATGAATCAATATTCTATAACTGTATTACCCATTTCTTGTATAAAGGGATTTCAGAAACATATTTTAGTATACCGTTTAGCTGTAAAATTAGAGAAATTCAAAGGTATTCGTCATAAAACAATATACTGGACAAATTCAAATTTTGACCTGACGGTGGCACTAGAGGAAAAGTCAGGGATCGTAAAAGTAAGACTTAATACTCTGGGAACGTAAAAGTCTATACGAAAAACCATGGCAATCCATTGAGTAGTGAGATATTTCAGTCTGGACCAAAGGCATTGGTGTCTCAAAAGACATGCAGCTAGTGTTGCTTAAATGTTATTGTACATCGTGCTAGAATCGACATAACTACAGCCTTCTGTAAGTGTGTACAGTGACTCTGCAAGGCCACACTTTGTGCTTGCATGACAGCATTCAGACATAATTGAGATGGATCAATATTTTCTGAGAGGTTCTGAGTGTACTGAAAAAAATCTGAAATCTCATCCCTTGTATTGATGATGACACTCCAAACGTTTCAATCCCCTCTTGGGGGTTTGCCTATATGCATACACCCTTCTTATGTTGCCTGCTCTCAATGATGTGTAAAATTCAGTGAAAGCTCACATACTGGCTTCGATTCTATTACAATCTGGAAATTTAATCAGTTCACTTTAGCGCTCCAAGAAAAAAAGCAGTCCCCTACCAGCCAAGGAGTTCAACATTCATCACTAATCGTTTAATTAGTCACCTAGACAACCGTTTAGCATGCTTTATCAATTCCTTTGTGTGTCTCTGGGTATGTTCATGTCTTCCTGAAGGCTCTTCGGTGATGAAACAGACAGACACACACACACTCACACACACACACACACACACACACACACACCGCGCTGAGAGTTCAGTCCAAGTATGTCAAACGTGTTGCCTCCTCTCAGCACTCATTGGTGGGAATGTTTGTCTTTGTTCTCAGTCTGTTGGTCCAGAGTATTCTTCACGTAGTCTGTTTGTAAATAGCTGTGGCCTTGGAGACGGCCACACACCGCTCATTCCTCTCTTGGACATTTCCTCGGACCCCTGCTCTCTCCTGCTCAGTCTAACCAGCGGCACACAGTGTGCACTTCTCATAAAGGAGAGTGCACAGTGCATCCCAGTCAGTCCTCGTCGCTCTCCGTTAACTCACACCAGGATGGATCTACCCTCCTAGCAGAGCAGAAAATCGACTTCAGCAGTTGTCAAGTTGGGTTTAGATTTACGGAGTGAAACGGGAGCTGAAGCAAAGATTTCTTCTCTGCCCTTGACAAGATATTCTTCATCTCTGCGCATCAACTTCGCTGTCGGAAACCTACATGATGACAGCAACCGGGCTACAATCGCGGCTCATGTTCCTGCTCTGCTTCATCTCCACTGCAGAGTGCAATATGTTTGCATTCACCGAGGAACCCTCTGAAAGAGCCGGGAGAGGAGACGGATATTGCAGTCGGATATTACGGGCTCAGAGCAATCGGAAAGAGGGCAACAGCGAGTTTCGCCTCCGCGTTGAGGGAGACCCGGAGAGCTATCAGCCAGGGAGCACATACAGAGGTTGGTGTTGATCCGCGAGATTACGCACACGTTGGTTGGCACTATCAGCGTGAAATTGTGAAATTATTATTAGTCTACGGTATGTAGGTTATGTTTACTTAAAATAAGTTTCGGTACTTTTGATCTGACACGAGTGTATATGCCCTGAAGGTAGCCAAACTCTATAGGCTATGACCCTGCCTCCATAATAATGACATATGCATTTGAACTCTTAAAAGCCAAAGGTGACAACCATTTACTTTCTATCTAATTTGGACACACTTGCCTTGATTAACTGATACACCCTCAAAGCGAATTCGTTATGATAAAACAGCTTTATTTACAGAGCGCTAACACGCCTTTTTGCTATTCTCTTTCATGGTTAAAACAGATTTTTTAAAAAGCCACCAGTCCCCAATTTCATAGCTTTTGTCTAAAGTTGAAGTTATTGGGAGCTGTTAAAAGGCTTGTGCCATCTGCTCTGTGAATATCAAAGGCTCATGCTGTTTTGGACTCTGAAAATACTGTATGTTGCACTGAGGTGAGTTCATTATTTTACTGATTTTATAATAAATGGTGTCATATCATCTAAAGCCAATAACTGAATTAGCTACAGCAGTTTTTCAATTACCTACTGTATAGCTACTAAAAATGAGTCATTTTGAAGTTTTAAAGTCTTATCTCAAGATGCTGATAACATCATTTAAAGATAATTGAATTTTCCTCCAAAGTAGATTAATATTCTGCTAGTAATTTCAAAATACATAGAAACGTTACCTTTAACATCTTCTTGAAAATACTGCCTAGTTGGGACTGAACCTTTGTTTTAATTACTGTTATCTGAGCTACATCCCTAAGAACAGTTGAATGTTTTATCGTGCATAAAGAAATATTTCAATTATATCAGAATATATTACCGTTTATCCAACTGCAAGTCCAACTGTAAAACTACTCAGTCTTATCTCAAGATGCTGATAACATCATGTAAAGCTAATTTAATTTCCCCCCAAAGTAAATTAATATTCTGCCGGTAATTGCAAAATACATAAAAACGTTACCTTAAACATCTTCTTGAAAATACTGCCTAGTTGGGAGTGAACCTTTTTTTAATTACTGTTATCTGAGCTACATCCCTAAGAACAGTTGATTGTTTAATTGTGCATAAAGAAATTATTTCAGTTATATCAGAATATATTACCACCTTGGAGTCCAACTGTAAAACTACTCAGGCTGCAAGTTAATCAAGCCCAATTTAGTCTTTTTTTGTTTTTTGGCATCAAGGATTGTACAGTTCAGCTGTTTTCCCTGTCAAGTGATGTCTGTTGTCAATTCTTGTTTGATTCCATTCAGTGACTCTCAGTGCATCCAGCCCCTCTTACTTCAGAGGGTTCACCCTTATTGCCCTGAAGGAAGGCACAGAAGGAGACAGGGATGAGGACTACACTGGCAACTTCCAGGTGAGGTATCAGCTTGTCTGTTTGTCAGAAAAGAATAGTGATGTGTATGCTTTCTCTTATTATCACAGTGCAGTTACATGGTTATTAATTAAGTCATTTTATGTGCCACACCTGTAGTTAAACCCTCGTACTGCCCCCCCCCCCCCCGACTCCAGCACAAGAACTGCGCATGGTGTGTGTGTGTGTGTGTGTGTGTGTGTGTGAAGGGAGAGAAAAAATAGATAGATATAACTGTAGACTGTGGGGACGGGGATCTTGACAGATTTTTCTTTGCACACCCTTTCTTCACATGTCAAAGTGTGATTATTCTCACCTCACCTCCTCTAATGGGCTCGATATAGCATATGAAACTGCATACTCTCAGCTCAGCTCAGCTCATCTCTATCTAGCTTTGCTTTTCAAGGGTGTTAAAGTACAGTACATATGTGCATAATCTGAGGAAATGTGCGTGCCCACAGAAGAACATATATCTAAGAACATTCATATATGTAGGAAGTGTACAATTGGTGAAGTTGAGAGGCTAAAAAGCATTTTACATAGGCAGGCCAAGTACTGCAGGGGGAGCGAACGGAGTAGGGCCAAAAGTGCGAAAAGTAGAAAGAGAAAGCAAGGAAACTGGTGGAGTTACTCACATGTGATAATGGCCAAAAATGAAGGCTTTGTAATCCTAATACAATATTCAGAAGACGGGTGCTAGAAAATTGGTTGATGGGTATGAATGGGAGTTCAGAGAGAGAAAGTACCGTAATTTCCGGACTATAAGCCGCTACTTTTTTCCCTCGTTCTGGTCCCTGCGGCTTATTCAACGGTGCGGCTTTTCTACGGCTTACGGTAACCAGGGGCGCGCACTACCGAGGATGCGCGAGACCGAGGCAGACATCTGGCGCCAGGTAACGAGAGCAAAACAAAGAGTAGGAGAGCGTCAGCGACAGTTTGCGCAAAGGAAGTGTTCATGCAAACACCCTCAACATGGAAAACAAACGGAGAAGTGCATATGATGCTGCTTTTAAGTTAAAGGCAATCGATCTGGCTGTCAAAGAAGGAAATAGAGCTGCTGCACGTACCCTTGACATCAATGATGTAGCATGAAGAACTGACTTTTCATATACCGGTAGTAGGCTGGTTATTTTGATAACGTAAACGGCCGCGGGACTGCACTTTTACTGCCGTGTTACAGGCGAGCACTTTGTATTACTTTGCACCGTTGTATTATTTGTACTCTGCACGAATGCTGTTCGCCATGTCAAAGATGTGAAAGTTTGATTGAATGATTGAAAGATTTATTGTTAATAAATGGGACGCTTTGCGTTCCCAAACAGTCATCTCTGTCCCGACAATCCCCTCCGTGGTAGCAGGAACCCCTATATACTACGGTAATTACACATCAAAACGCCTGCGGCTTTTAGTCGGGTGCGGCTTTTATATGGAGCAATCTGTATTTTACCCTAAATTTAGCTGGTTCGGCTTATAGTCAGGTGCGCTTTATAGTCCGGAAATTACGGTACATGTAATTCAATGATAAACGTAATACATTCTTTTTAGAATGTTACATAGAATTATACACATAATGCTTTTAAATAGCAACATGCAATGTACACATATGTTATTACAATTACATTCAGTGTAGAACTGCATTGTAAGTTGATGACACCAAAATGGAACATTACATTCATAACATTTGCATTAATTTCACTTTACTGGTTCTTGTTCTTCACTCCTGCCTTTTAACTTACTGTCTCCTGCCAATGTTTATTTCATCCAAGTCTAGGCTGCAGTTTCAAGAAATGTATAGAGCCTCCAGTGCACAAGATGGCAACCTGTTTTCAAAAGATTAAAAAAGAACTGAGCAACTGAGGAATTGGTGTCAGCTATGTCAAAATGTTATAGTTACAACAGTAAAACCAGTATTATACAGTGTTTTTAAATAAGAAAATACCAGAATTAGAAATTAAATGTTTTCCTAGAACAGCCAGTGTAAAAAGCAGCTGTTAAATGGTTTTAACAGCATTTGTGGAGTTCTCTTTTCTGACTTTTGTGAATCTGTCAGTTTCAGTCATTTCCCACATAAAACCCTATTGTACCTGAAGCACAATACATGGGGAAATTTGTACAGCGGCCCTTAACCTGCTCTGATGAAAGCTTCTGCCCTGCTGTGGCACTCTGTGTGAACCTGAGCCTTGAATATGGGAGTACATAAAAAACAGGAACAGCTATTTTTGTCTTGTCACCCAGCGCTAACACCACACCGTTTTTCTTTTTTTTTGTCCTTGCAATTGATTTCATGCTGTTGTTATTTAGTGTCAACTTTGAGTGTGCAGCTTTATGATGTAGTGTGGCGTGCTGTGACAGGGCGCTAAACTTAAGTCAGTAAGTAAAGAGTAAAGAGGGGAAACACTACATCATTTAGTCACGTTCAGTCACTTTGCTTTCTACACATGGATGACTGTGGAGTGCACATAACATGATAGATGTGTGACTGTAGCCTTTAGATGTTGGCATCAAAAGTAAAACAAATGGACATGTCATCACTGGGACCTGCCTTTGATTAGATGCCTGCTCTCTTTCACAGCTGCAGAGGCTCACCTGTTTTGTAAGCAGCACTATGTGACAGCGCAATAAAAAGTAAACTGTTGTCCAAAGAGATAACCCACTGTCATCACTGTGTGTCTTATGTAAAAAAAGTACACACAAACACACACACACACACACACACACACACACACACACACACACACACACACACACACACACACAGAAGCTCACTCACCATTCCTCCATCCCAAAAGAGCCTTGGGTGGGCCAGCCTCCAGGCATTGAGAAAAAAGAAGGAAAAAAAGAAGCAGCAACCGAAGACTTCAGGCTTTATTTAACATACAGCTCATTTGAAATCTGTTGGTGTGCTCCATCTCAGCCGTCTCAGGACAGCTCCCGACTTGATGAAAAGCACTTTTATTGAGCTTTCTGGGAAGGTCAGTTGCCACTGTGTGTGTGTGTGTGTGTGTGTGTGTGTTTGTTGGCAAGAGTGTAAACCAGCGGGTATTACTGGCAATGTCGGACGAGACATTACTTCACAGCAGGGTGAAATGATAGAACAAGAAAAGGCAAATGTGGCTATGTGAAGGGTGAAATCGGTGCCACTCTGGGTCTAACACGACAGAATTGTAGATGTAACAGAAATTGTGGGTGCATTGCATGGATGGACAACAAAGCTGTTTGAAACGCAACTTCTCTGCAGATTGTACCGTTTATATGTTTGTGTTAGATTAATGTAATTTGGATCTGATTAGCAGCTACTGTAGTGCCCAGCACTTAGTCTGATGCGCTGATTCATGCATAAACCCCAAAACACAACTCAATTGTTCCAATTGCTTAAAACTTTTTCAAACTTTTTTTCCAACATTTACAAACTGTCTATTGGAAGAAAATTTGAAAATGTGGAATAAAGACACGTCCAAGAAATAAATGGGTCATAGGTCAGTTAGCAGCAAATTGGTTGCTTATTTTTGCAGATGGTGTTTAATGCATTCTCATGAGATTTCACTTGTTTCGACATGTGTTGTAGTCCAGTCAGGCCATCCCAGGATGTCTGTTAGAAACCATGGGAACATGGAGGGCGAGCTGTATAATCCATCAGACCAAGATAGGCTGCATGGGCACGCAACCCCCCCCCCCCCCACACACACACACACACACACACACATCTTCCAGGCTCCCCTTCTGACTCTGTCTCTCCCTCTCATGCACTCTAACACACACACCCTCACACACACACACACAAACACACAAACACACGCAAAGGCATGCACATCCGCACACAATCCACTTAAAGAGGGAACTCATTCATAACATGGCATGACAAAGGAAATTCTCTGCTGACAGCTTTATTGAGTGAGAAAATGCCCCGTCTTTACTGCCCTGATGTCACTTTCTATCAAACAGATCTTCTGGTCTCTGGGCAGTGAATATTAGCTCGCTGGCTGCGCTCCCTCATGCAGTCCGCTCTACTAATTTCCAGTTCAGTTAAAATCAGTGAGATAATCAGTTTCTCAGGTGTGCACCTAAGTAGAGAGGGCAGCATGCATTTGGACTCTTCAGTTTTACCCAAAGAGTCTGGAGTGTTAACCCTCTATTAGATTTGAATATTGATGAATTGGATTTACTTTTATTTTACCAGGATAATCCCCAAAGTATCATTACTTTGGCACAGAAGACTGCTATGCTGTATGATATGGAAAGTGGAAGAAGTATTACCAGTTTCCTAGACTGGATTTATATCTTAACTTTTTATGCTTTGCTGTTTGGTGGCAAATGCCTTAACCAGCTTTTTTTAGTACTGTGCTGGAAGATCTGGAGGAGGTTGAGTCCTTGTCCCCAACACACATATTTTCATAAGGACTGAAATGAGGAAAATTAACTTTCCTATCCCTCCTACTTTGACATAGTGGTTAGCAACCATTTTGGCCTGTGACCCCTTGAAAAGTAGCATTTCAAAAGACTACATACAATATAACTATGACTGTTAAATTTTAACCAGACTAGAAAAGTAACCAGTATCGTACAAGAAAAGATTGGAGAACAGCATGTACAACCTATGTTTGATTTCTCAATTCCTATTTTATCCTGTTAATCATATCTAAGATTGTTTTTTGTGGTCAGGATGCTTTAACGCCAGTGTTTGAACCAGTGCATGTGAGATGAGATGTATTTGTTGTACCAATAACTATCATGTTTCTGATTTGGGATGTATTTTTTACGTGTACTGAAAATGTAAATGAATATCAGTTTCAGATGCTAATTGTGTTTACAGGCACTTAAGCTAACAATGAGGGAGGAAATGAATGTGAAATGGTCCAACGTCTAATGAATAAAATCACATGCGGATGTTTCAAGTGCCTTTGAGGTAAGTCACTAATCTCTTTGTGTGCGTGTGTGCGTGTGTGTGTGTGTGTATGTGTGTGTGTATGTGTGTGTGTGTGTGTGCTTTGCAGATAATTGATGAGGAGGAAACACAGTTTATGACCAACTGCCCCCCTGCAGTAACAGAGAGCACTCCTCGCAGGCGCACCAGCATTCAGGTGTTTTGGACTGCACCCCCCAGTGGCTCCGGCTGTGTCGTCATTAAGTATGTATACTGTGACTGATGCTGAGCCTGATGAGCAGAGGCAAGTCCTCAGCTCAAATGCTTAGAGGTACACTGTACACTACTGGTGGAGGATAGGAGAATAGGAGATACAAATACAAGTACTGAGTATACCTTGATTTGTGATTGTCATTTTCTGACTATTTTCAAATAATTCTATTGGCTTTTAAAAGTGTGTTTTTCTTTGTTCCAGGCAGCCAACATGACAAAAGGCAAATTATTGTATTTTCATAGCATTTATATCAAGAAGGGTAGACTACCAAACAGAAACATATCAATGTATAATGCAATTCAGTTCAACAGCACCACAAGCTATATCCTCCAAAAATGATCATACGGATTTATTACAGATCATTTGAGTTAAACAGCATTATTTTTAGTTAGGTTTACTGACAACAGTGAGTGTATATTGATAGTGGTAACAGTTAGGGGTGTAACGATGCATCTAACGATGTCAATATATCAATCCAGTGATCCAATATCATCGATGCAAAGTGAAATTCCCACTTTATATAAACTAAAATTATAATTTGTTTTTTAATTTAAATGTCTGAAAGAGCTCATAAATGTATCTAAACATAATTTTGTTTCATTGATGTAAATGTCACTGATTGTGTTAAATGAGCATATGATATTGTTTTGTGTCGATCACAGACTACTGAATTCATTTAAATTGAATCAATATCATATCGTGGCAGACTTAGTAATATCAGAAAATATTGTGTCAAACAATTGAGAAAAACTGTTAAGGCCAAAACCCATGTGTAAGACGCACATCAAAACAGCTGCCCCTATTATTTTCTGCCGGCAGGCACGTGTCCTTATAGTCGCGGTGCCCCTGCGACTTTTCACGTCAGTGTCCTATTTCCAGGCTCACTTTTCACTCCCATTTCGACTTCCGTAGCAACTCTCTCTGCTCCTGTGTCAGGTCTATCACCTAGACAACCAGAATAGACAACTCACCCATGACATGTCCTTGTCTTTTGGATGTTGTCAATAAATTTGAGGTGGAACAGTGTGTGGCAAGAGTGTGATCTTCTGCCGATGACACACTGCAGCTTGACGCTCCTCATTGGTGCTAAGGATGGCATGTGACGCGTGTCAGCAGTGTGTTTTCAGCTTTTTACAGAATGTCTTGTCAAATTTTCATTCCCACTTGGCTTTATAAACTATTCATTACCCTTATTAGTTATATAGCTGATTGACAAAAATCAATTCTGCTTTTCCTATTCTGTGCCCTCTGTGCTTGCTTGATACAGAAGGGTACTCATGTTCAGATGAAGAAAAATGATGGCCAATATCCAATTATTATTCCAGTACTGTGGGGAAATAATAGGAATACAGAAGATTGAAAGACACCAAGGGACTGTGACTCACAATGCCTGATCAATGCATTATTTAACTGTGTATGTACCCAGTCAATTTATCTGCTGCCTGGTCTTCATCGCTGCTGTTCCTATGTACAAATGGATGATGAAAATGAGTTTTTAATAATACATGTTATTATGTGGCTGATACAGAATGTGTCTGTCATATCTCTGTGCTTTCCATTTCCCTTATTTACCTGGAATATCTTCCTGACCTGCCCTCTCAATTACCTCTGAACTTTCCTTTACTCTCTTTCACTCTTCACTCCTCATCTGTCTCCTCTTTGTTTTCATCTTCACTATGTTGTTGTGATAGTTTTCTCGGGTCATGTTGTACAGCATTTCTGCTCTCCTCATAGAGAACAGTGGGATGATGGCAGAATTGTACTCAGTTAGGCACATGGATAAGGGAAAAAGTTGAAAGTGTGGCAGAGCGTACAGCCTAGAAAGAGATACTTGAAAGTGCTGAGATGTAGATAAAGTAATACCAGGGTACAGACAATAGGGAGGGAGAGAGTGAGAAGTTAAAAAGAGATGCCTCTGAAAGTCATGATTACAGACTGGGAGTGGGTTTTCCATTGTTCTTCCTCCTACCTGGCACTCATAAAGACGACAAGGCTTTTTGTGTGCCTCTGTGCTGCAAACAGAACAAAAGTCTTAATTAAGTCCTACTATTTGAGAAGTTGAGTCAAGTCAAGTTTATTTATATAGCACAATTCAACAACAGGGCAATTCAAGTGCTTCACACAGAACATTAAAAGCATTTGAAAGAAACATAAAATGACATTTCAATATATAAAGTGACATACAGATGAAATAATTAAAAGATCAGAACATTTCTGAAAAGGAATTTCCAGTTGTCAGTTACAAGTAATATAAGTTATAGTGCAGTACAAGCAGGTAATTAATTATGTTGTTTTACTGGAAGGCAGCAGCAAACAGAAAAGTCTTCAGTCTTGATTTAAAAGAACTAAGGGTTTCAGCAGACCTGCAGTTTTCTGGAAGTTTGTTCCACATATTTGGAGCATAAAAACTGAATGCTGCCTCTTCATGTTTAGTTTTGACTCTGGGGACAGAGAGCAGACGTGTCCCAGAGGTCTGGGAGGTTTGTAGCTGAGCAGAAGATCAGAAATGTATTTCATTGCTTTTTAGAACCAAAAGAAGTACAGTGGAGATCAACATTAGAGAACAACTAATAAATACTTGATTTTTTCTTAAATGTTATTTTTTTACCGTCTGTAATTTGATAGAATATCTGCTGTGGCTATACCACCGCTGTCCTAGCATGTTTTCTTAAACAAACAAGGCACGTCAACAAAAACCTTTATTTTGTGAAAAAGACAGTGAACAAATTAGAGAACAGTAAACATTTTGTCAGAAGAGATGATTTACACAATCTTCCTGAGGCCTTTGCTTTGAATGACTCCAGCACATCTACGCCCACAGGACATCACTAGTTTCTCAAACTGCTCTGGTTTGAGCTTAGTCCATTCTTCTTCAGTCTCTTCCACAGTTCGGTAACTGTAGTGGGTTTCTTAGCCATTACTTTGATGTCAAGGATTTTCCAGAGATTCTCTATGGAGTTTAGATCTGGACTCTGGTCTGGCCATTTAATTGTTTCAATATTCTTAGCTTCAAGGAACTGTGTAACCTGTTTTACAGTGTGACAGGGGCATTGTCTTGCATGAAAATTGCAGCTGATTGGGAGACATTTGCAGTGGAGGTATTGCATGTTGCCGAAGGAGGTTCACATAAACATTTGCATTCAACCTGCCATGTAGCTGTACAACGGACCCAAATCCTGCTGCAGAAAACATCCCCCAAACCATGACACTTCCTCCTCCATATTTAACTGACTTCTTCACACACTGGGTTCAGTCTTACTCCAGTCCTACCCCAAGCATAATGTTTCCCATCAGACCCAAATAAATTGAACTTACTCTCATCACTGAAGTGCACTCTGGACCAGCTCTCCTCTCACATACAACACGCTCCTCAGCAATGCCAGGTCTGGCCTTTTCATTCTTTCTGCTGATAAGATGTTTGGTCACTGCAGAGTGGACTTTCAGTCCAAATTATCTGAAACGACGAGACACTGTGTTCCGAGATAGATCCTTGCCGATCAACTCCAGCTGCAGTGTTGAACCGATTCCCCATTGAGAGTCTTCACATAATCCTGTCCTCTCATGCACTTGCTGTCTCAGGGTTTCAGTCACCTTAGAGCGGCTTACCATCTTGCAAAGTAACCAGGAGAGCCGCCAGATAAATAGGGTGTGGCCAACAATTAAGTAAATTGTCACCAGATGCAAGATTAACACCAGTAACTGTGAGGTATCCGAAAGTGTTCTCTGATTTTGCTCACTGCTTTTTTCACATAATTAAGGTTTTTGTTGAAATGCCTTGGCTATTTAAAATGGCATGCTAGTACAGCAAGGGTGTAGCCACAGCTGATATTCTATCAAATTATGAACAGTAAAAAACAACAGTATTTCAGGATAAATCAAGTATTTATTAGTTGTTCTTTAACTTTGATCTCTATCGTATTTTGAAATCAGTTCTTTGACAGACAGGAAGCTAGTGTGAAGATCTGAGGACTGGAGTAATATGATCTACTTTTTTGGTCTTTTGGCGTTCTGAATTAACTGCAGCTTTCTGACCAACTTTTGAGGGAGACCTGTAAAGACACTGTAACAGTAGTCAAGCCTGCTGAAAATAAATGCATGGCCAAGTTTTTCCAAGTCCTGCTGACACATTGGTCCTTTAATTCTTGATATATTCTTTAGGTGATATCAGTATGCAGACTTTCGATTGTTCGTCCTTTGGCTCCAAAAACAATAATTTCAGTTTTTTCTTTGTTTAATTGGAGAAGGTTCAACTCCTGTCACTAACTGACAAATGAAGGCCTTTTTATATGAAAACTGGCATTCTTGTATGCTATGGCTGTGTTATCGTACAACCCACACCACCAGAGACACATGCGAACATGAACAACTACATATTGTGTGTCAACAAACATGCACAGAAAGAAAGAACATAATAACATAAAATAATTGCTAATATTATAGATTTGTTTAGGCAGGTCACTTTCATTAAAACCACAGGCAGGGTAAAGGTTTGTTTTTAATTTAATCCGTTATCCCAGAAGAGCTTGGTCATTCTGCCTGTCTGTAAAATATCATGGTTATTCGAGAAAAAAAACATCTGGCCATGAAATTAGAAGTGTGCTTGTGGCATGGGTGTTTCTGTTAGAAAGCTCCTGTGACTTGGGTTGTCCCAGGACTCTTGCTCCTCTTGAGTGGTTTGCTGCAGTATAGTTGACGGGCAGTTGCTGTCTTTTAGATGGAAAGACTGAGCTTGGTGGTTTAGTTCCATCTAAGGGTGGTTGGTGATGATAGGGTCAGGCAAGGATGCTCATTCAAACTCCTGAACTTAGAGCACTGGCTTTTGAAGTCTTAACATCCAATTCAGTTATTTTCAACTGTCTTACGTGCTAGAATGATATCAGACCAAGATTTTCTGGTTTCTACCGTGTCTCTGTTGCTGGTATTCCACTCTTATTTTGTGAAAATGTGTTTTATACATCAGGGGTTTTGCAAGATTGTTGTGGAACTGACCCCTGCATTAACTAAATCTGGTTGAACTACAAAAGCCCACAGTCCAAGGTGATCTTCATTGTCACACTATAGGGAAATTTGTTTTGCAATCAGCATTCACATGAAAACACAATAGAAAAAGACAACATCATCAACAACACAACAACACAATAAATCACACAGCTAGCAGGGAAATGGAAATTCTGACAAGAACTCTGTACAAGACTCCACTCGTCATTGTACAGTGGTGTTACAGAGTCTTTCCACTAACAAAGGATCTTTGGTTAGTACAGGCAATGGCTTGCAGAGAACACTAAAAGAATTTTTGTTAACTAGCTACAGCTTTTCGCTTGCAGTGAGTGAACGTGGTCAATTTAACCAGCAAAAGTGACATTGGGAGATAAACGTTAAGTCAGAGACTTGTAAACGTTTAGACTTAAAAAATCAAGCTATTCTGCCAACTGGAAATTTGATCTAAAATTGAGTCAAACCCAACCTTAGAATAGACTGAAAAGATTTTAACCTGAAGAAACCAGTAAAAGTGTTTATTTTCAGTGTTGTGTTCCTGGTACCTGTGTGTAGTAAGCCTTTTCTACTGTTGCTTAATTAAAAAGGGGAGATGAGACTGGTTTTCATCCCTGTTCCCCTTGTTTTTACCCATACTGTTCTTTACGCAATATCAGATCCAACTGTCCTTAACAGCAATGAGGGATTTTGTCTCATCTCTCCACTCGACTTTGTTCTAAATGAAATATTTAAATTGAATTGAAAATAATTGATTAACATTCCCTTCATTAGGAGGCACTTTATGATAAAAATCCAACATGACCTGCAGTTGTTTGATGACAAAAAGTAAAAAGAAACTCTAGTCAACAGCCATAGTCACAGCCAATTGTTTGTGGTTGGAGCCAGAATAAGTAGCCACACCAAAAATATAATCCATAAATTGCAGTCACCATTGAAGTTGAAGTTGAAGTCGTCCTCCTCTAGCGTGCAATATGGAGGGGAGTACGATGTGTTCTGATGGGCTGTCTAAGTGAGACAGTGTATCAATGATCAGATGAATGTTATGACCACATGCAGCTATCAGAGCATGTTTATCTCCTACAACACTACAATAGGACAGATCAAGGAGGACTTTGACAGGCCACCAGACAATCAGACCCCAAGAAATGAAAGGTAAATACACTTGTTTTTATGCAGTGGATTTATTCAGTGGATTTTAGTTGATTATTTTTGGTAAGTTCTGTTTGGAGCAGCAGATAGGACAAAATTAAGTAATTTAATCTCAGGCTGTAGCAGGAGCAGATGGAACAAAGTGAGACTTCATTTCTCTTCTTTTACACATCTACTGGGCATGCAAATGGAAATGTAACCATAGAAAGACAAAATCTATCTCTAGCTCTTTTGTTTTTGTTTTTATTCTCTTTCTCACTTTCTCTTCTTTCTCTCTTTTTGTTAAGCTCTCATACGTGCATACAAACTCCCTCCCACGCACACTCACATACATTCAAATCACAGCACTTTTTGGGTGATTGGGATCAGTGGTGGTGTGGATCCAGCAAAGTGAAATAGAATTTAAATTGGATGTTAAATAAGCATTACTCTGCTTGATTGTCTGGCCAGACCGGGGAAGTGGGCAAGCAGCGAGGCAGTGAGTGTGCTCCTCTCTGTCTCTCAGGGAGATATGTGAAATTGGGTTGAGATTGAATTAAAGCACGAACAATTAGAGATGTGCTCATGGTGTGGTTTACCTTGAATCATTTCATCCGTGTTTTGAGAGGCCATTTTGGCCATAAATCATACTTGCTCTTGCATACACCACCATAATCTTGCATAGACACCAATAGAGCACTTGCATGAGAGAAAGAACAATAGAGAAAGAACAATATTTTTATGAGAGTGAGTTACAGTATGGTGTGTTTGACTGAGACTGGGAGAGAATTGTGAGAGAGAATTGTAGTGCATGTGAATTAAAATGATGAATGTGAGACGGAGTGACTGACAGTGTACTGTATGTGAAAGAGTAGGTATGTTTTTTGTTATTTTCTGTTAGATGGAACGACATTGCATGTAGTGGACAATAGAAGCGTGTAAGAGGAGATATTTTGAGTGAAAAGGAAGGCTGTAGTGGTTTAGGGCGCACTCACACTGTCCAACCGAACCGTGCCCCGGGCTTTAGGGTACCTGTCCCCCCCTCCCTCTCCCCCCGCTGGCCAGTCCGTTTGTACTCACACTGCCTGGGCCTAGCGCAAATGCTAATTGCCTGTCCAAACACCTGTCCCTTCGCCGCCATTGTTTTAAATGTCCGTGCATGGTCCATCTTTTTAAATTTTTTTTCTATATGTCTGAACAGGCGCACATAAAATGAGGTCATCGCGATGCGCTGCTTTGTTTACAAATCTTTCTAGAGTTTTTGTGCGTCTTGTCCGACTGTTTTTAAATATTTTCATCCGACCAAATCTGCAGTAAACACTCCACCTCCGCATAACACCAACATGAACCTTTCGGCACCATTGTTGTTGTTGTTAAATGTCTGTGCATGGTCTGTCTTTTTTTTTTTTTTTCTATGTCCGAACAGGCGTACATAAAATGACGTCAGAGCTGCCGTAGGCCTCGTGCTCGTACACGTGTGCACGCTCTGCTCGTACATGTGCAAACACGCTTTAAAAAAGCCCAACCCTCTCAAACGGGCCGTGGACGGCCAGCTGGCTGCAGCTAGGTGCGGAGCGGTTGCACTCACACTGGTCAAACGAACTAGGCTTTACCTGTTAAACCTGTTTGGGCACGGTACGGAAGGACATTGTGAGTGCGCCCTTATAGACTCATGCAATTAAAGCCTGTGCTTGCTGGAAAGGCTGATACCTGGAAAGGCTAAGGCAAATTAAAACCCTTACATTTTGTTAGAACGATAAGAAGATCACTGTTTTCCTTCTCATCCTCTTGGTGTAAAGAAGTAGAAAATTAAATTTGAATATTTTCACCATTTTAATCAAAACCTTCGCATGCTGTCACATGTCATACAGTACTGTTTTTTTCTCATGTGTATGCCATTTTTCTGCTCTGCCGTTGGTAGTAGTGTATGTAGGAGATTATGGTGATGAGTATAACAGAGTGTTGTCAGGATACAGTAGTATGTATAAGACTTTAGTATGATTTATGAACAAAACAGCCTCTCATGATAAGGCAGACCAGCCATACACGGTGCTTTAAATCCATCATCAGGGCTGCTCATTTAATGACTCATGTAATTGACAATTTTCACACTTAAGTTCTTCTATTATCATGTATGTATATTTCTACACACATACATATGGGGTCCATTTACGTACACATAATTTAGGTACACAGGTAAACTCATCAGAATATTGTTTCCCTATAAAATAGGGAATTAAGTTAAATGAGGTGAATGAATATCTGATTTCCTTCATCTTCTAAATTCATGTTCCCCAAGTCACTTTATGTATTTTCTTGCTGTGAGGGATCAGTTCTAGGATTGTCTCAGCTCTATATAGCACACACAGCTTGGCTTAGTTTGATACTCCAGAATAAATGTTATCCAAACAGTCCAGCTGGACGTGGACAGCATGGAACAGACCTTAGCCCCAGAACCTCCATCCAGCACCTCATTGTTGGGTTATATCCCCATTGAAACCTTCCTGCAGCCATGGCTGGTGTTTGTGATGAAGCAAGGTGTCTGGAGGCTTGATTTCTGTTGTTCTTTTCTCAAGTCTGCTAGCCTCTGAAAAGATTTGTTTGTTGCTGATAGAGAAGCTAACCTCTGCCATTCCTCACATTTTGGGGAGCATTACTATTGGCCTGTCAATCAGTTCTTATTGACACAGTGCACAGGCTACTATATAGTATGTCGGGGCATTTCTGAAAATTTTACTTGCAAAGTGCAGTAGGGACTTTTTTAAATTCAAAAATTACTAGTTTTAATACAAAAATTACTATCTTAATGCTGATGCATGCTTTTTGTAGTCTTTGTATGAACCTTTGAATGCCTCCATCTGAAAGACAGCATGATTTTGCAATTTCCCTGTGGGCTCTGATGCCTACTTTTAAAAGTCTTCTGAAAAAACAGGAAGATAATTATGAATAACTCTGCAGCTGTTCCATCTGCCACAATCCACGTTTCAGACTCTGTCAAATTTTAAAAGCCAAGATGTTCTACATTTCTTGCTTCCTGTTGTCTTCTCTTTATTTTTAAAACCTCCCAGCTCCTCCAAAATGTTTCTCATCTTTTAACATTCACTCATACTTTTGGCCTTTAAGCTGACATTTGCACTCCACACTGGCCCTAACAAACTTCACTCCTCACAGCATTCATCTGTTTTTGTTTTCTGTGTGCAGGGCAAGCATTGTGCAAAAGAGGATTATCTATTTCCAGGATGAAGGCTCACTCACTAAGCGAATGTGTGAGAAAGGTAGGGTTATTTTATTTACATTCAATAAATAAATTACTGTGAATTTTTTATTGCTTCAATCTCCCTACTGTTACTCTATTCCCTTCCCACTTATAGTCTTTTTTGTTTGTCTTCTTTTAATCTTCTATCTTCCTCTATCGTTCTTTATTTTGATGCAGGGACAGTTCTCTCTGACGTTATGCTCTGACATGTGAATGGCTGTAAATGGGTGTGACCCCCTGACTGTGCATGACATTGGATGTCTCACTGTGCAACCGATCAAAAGAGCTGTGCTGCACTTCCTCCCCTTTTCTTATGCCCTCTCTCTCTTTCATCCTTCTGCTCCCTGCTTCCTTAAACAACCTCCTGTATGATGGGCACCCCTCTCATCGGCTCCTTATATTAATAGGCAATCTCTCTACACCATCTCATGGTCCTCTGTATTTCTCCTTTCCCCTCATTACTATACAGAGTCCCTGTACGGATACACAACAGATAAACCTTTGCTTGACTGTTGTGCCTGTGGAACAGCAAAGTACAGAGTCACCTTCTTTGGGAACTGGTCAGAGAAGAGTCATCCCAAAGACTATCCACGTAAGCACAAACTCCTCTGCCCTTTGCAATCTCATGAAGAGTTTTAAACCAGCAGTGAATTTATCATGCTAATAAGTATTGCCAATTTACCCAAAGCCTGTATTGCTTTATTGCATAGACTACCATGCCATGGTATGCTATTAAATTATTAATAGCTGTGATTGACTTGTAATCGGTTGGGTGGTGTGTATGGCCTGGACTTTGATACCGCGGCTCCACTGCCTGATCACTACTGCGCAGACTCTGGTTGCAAAATTACAAGATGGCAGCATCTATCCAGGATATCTTGTCCTCACTTTTCTACATGGGGAGGAAGTGGAGAGGTGTCGTCCATCTATATATAAGTCTTTGGTGTGGAATATTAATGATTGAGCTTGGACTGAGTGCCACAGACTGGGAAAGGAAGTCGGAACATGTGAGAAATGGACTAACACATTGTTGTTGTCATTTTTATCTTTTAATAGGATTTGTTGACAATAACAAAAATCTGCATGCCTTATCCTTTCATCTTGATTAGCACCAGGCCCCAAAAACTTAAGGAGATGTTTCCCACATGTGGATGGTTTAGCCCAAGTATGAGGCTCTCAATTATGACATGTGTGGTTTGCTACAATATAGTACTGTGGTTGAGTGTGATCTGTGTATAACCTTGAGCCACACTATCAGGATGTGAATGGACTTAAGGATTACACTGACTCTATGTCTAAGTCAGGTTCTCGCCAGTCAGATCAATATACTGATTAGAGTAGAATAAGATAAACCCTGAGATCGAAAGGAACCTTGATTTACTGTCTTATGGAGAGAGTAGTTGGTGTGTGACTCACTCTCAGACACAGATAAGCAAACACGCAACTCGCAGATAGATCAATTTAAGAGGATAGGGCAAGCTGTGTGGTGTCTGTTTCATCCCGTTGGATTTCTCCTTGCGCGAAATCATATCCTAGATAACCAGTTATTATAACACACTGCACATTTTGCACTGGACAATATTAGTCACTGACTGCAAAACAGTAAGTACACAGTGATCTCTCCTCATTTGAGTTTGAAGATACTTTCCAATAAAAACAAAAAACAAAACATTAGCTATAAGTAAACTTGGTCTGCATTTTCCATGCTGGTGCAAGTAGTACTCAGGCATATTTTGCAACCTGAGGTATGCCACTATGTAACATTTCCTCCCTCTATTTTTATTAACACTTGTCCTTCAAGCTCAGGAGCCTTAGACCATTGTGGTGACACACATTCCAGACCAACAATTCACTGTAAAACAGGCCAACCCGACTGTTTTTTTTTTACTGCAGACATAACCTTGACAATTTTCTTTTCTTTTTCCCTTTCGTCCCCATTGTATGTCATGCAACAATGCACGGCTATTCAACCCAAGGACCAGCAGCTTGTCTCTGACACAGGGCTTGTATCAAGACGGAGAATTGCCTGGTTGTAAACAAAGAATTTTTTTAATGGGATTAGGAGGAGATAGATAATGAGAAATAGATCGAGGGTGAAAGAGTTTAACCTTAATTTATTGACCAAATAAAGAAATACCATTATAGTCACCAAAACAGCAGCTGCCTTCCATCTCCTATAGACCTATCCCAGCCAAAAGACGGCACAATTGTAAGGAATATAGTACAAAAAAATGCAGATCTTGTTTTAATTAATTGTGTTATTGCCTTCAGCATGAATATAGTGACAGGCAATATTAACAGGTTCAGGGAGAGTCAAATCAGTAGGTCAACATTATGTGTCTCTTGTATGAAATGTCTATCTTGTCACTGGTCTGCATTTTTAGAAACACATCTGTTGCCTGCGTCCAGGTGCCACCTTAATGTCGCACAAAACTACTAGAATAGCAATGTCAGGTTCAGAATGATGAGCAGCCAAATGCTTGAATGTTGTCTCGTAAGTGCTGCCCGCACCATGTGTGTGTGTCTGTGTGTTTGTTTGTTTGTGTGTTTGTGTGTGTGTGTGTGTGTGTGTGTGTGTGTGTGTGTGTGTGTGTGTGTGTGTGTGTGTGTGTGTGTGTGTATGTGTGTGTGTGTGAGAGAGAGAGAGAGAGAGAAAAGCCTATCTTCAGTGAAAAACAGAGGGTGAAGAAGAGAGGAGAGGAGAGATAAGAGTGTAACCATAAATGACAGCATAACACGGTAAAAACTCACTGAGCTGAAATGAAATGAGTGCACATAAACTAGATAAATAAAAATATTCAGTTTTTTTCTTTCATGGGGGAGCAGAATGCAATGGTATGGTAAACAATGTGACGCTCGAAAGCACATTTACCTTTGTCTGCGTCAGCTGCACAATAATGCTGTTGACCTTTTGGTCACTACTTAATCAGGGAACTATTGCATTTCTCTGTTAAGCCTGCAAGTATTGTTCTAAAGTCAAGCAATACAATGAGGTCAAAGGGGCTATATTCTTATCAAAATCCTGTAAAATTGTGACAGGTCATTACAAGACACTTAGCAGCTCAGCACATACAGTATCACGTCACTGCTCTATTTTCCTCCCGGAAGATGGAATTCAGCCACAAGACTGATCACAAGCACTTATCCCTACTAAAACTGCTTTAAAAAATTGGAGAATGGCTCCAAGTTATACCCACCTTTGAAGTAAACTAATACAGCCTCAACCTTAGGCGAAAGAACCTGATGATAGATATATAACTCCAATCCAAAGCCACAATGTTAAAGCAATTTAGTTATTGGAAATGACTCCCTGGCTGCCAGGGTAAGACATTTATGAAAGCTTGGGGCACAGATGCCCTGAAAATCTTATAAAGGGCCATCAAAAAAATATACTTATATTTAAAAAAAAAAATCTTGACAGTGAAGACTAATATTGATTGATGGGCAGGCAATTTTGCTTCCATACTTAGACAGAAAGGCCTTTAAAGATCAAATTAAGCAAAAATAAATGCCCTAAAATACATACAAGGCACCAAACATTTCCATTTTTTTGACTTCAAACATCCAGAATTTTTCAAACAAACTTGAGAAAAATAGGGGTCCAAAGCACTCTAAGTTAAAGCCTATTTCAGATGGCTATTTCATGGTGAAATTCTAAAAAAAGACCAAAGCTTTTGGCCGTTCTAAAAAAACTTGCCCAAAACAACCCGTTGTGTCAGATATGGCCTCATTATGGATGGATGGGTAGATGGAAAAAAAACAACAGGCTGCTACTATCAATCACTCAGCTCATGTACTGAATGGAATGTCATAAGCTATTACTAATTAATAAAAACCCAAATCATTAATTTGAATAAGGCAGATATATGTACTGCACCTGAAGCACAGAAGCATTTTTCAAACCCATTTGCAGCAATAAGAAAAGGGCACTTTTCCCAGCTAAAAAACACATCCAGATAAGGCCTGAAGAGATTATATCGACATTGCAATTTCGAGTTCCTCAGGCAGGCCATTTCAAATCATAGGCATCATTAGTCATTGACCAGGGCACCAAAAGAGTTGGAAGGCTCTGTGCAGGCAAGATTGTAGTTAAGAACCATTCAGACAGATTCAGAAAGGCCATTTAACCTTTAAAAGTAACTAACACAAATATGCTAAAATATACAAATATATTTCCATTTCTTAGGTCAAGGTAAAAACTTTGCTGCAGCATTTTGAACACACCCCAGCTGTTTTACCTTGCTTTGGTTAACACTGAAACACAGACATTACAGAACTCACAGAAAGATGAAATGAATGCATTAATAACCCTCCCTGTGGCATAGGAATGTAGTATCAATTGAGTAAACAAAGCAAGCATGGATAAACATCGTATGTCACTATAAGTTACTTAAGCTAGGCTCATTGTGCTTGATTAGCTAAGAAAGGACAGGTTGAATATAACAGAGTACATGCTCGAAACACCAAATCGTTTCATTTGTTTGTTTTTTCAGATTTTGGCAATTTATTAGACCTTTTGTACTAACTGCAGTTAAAATAGGTTATAGTTGTGTAGAGTTAAGTGTAATTATTTAACTTGGATGATTGGAAATGTGTATTGTAAGAAGAGGAGAAGATATTATGGTATCAAATTAGTATACACAAGGAAAGAGACCAAACATGTAACATTGAGGCCCTGCATCTGAGCAAGGGGAGAGGAGTCAAATCCATTCAAAGACAGTATCAATTCTGTATTAATCAAAGTCATTACACAACCCCTAACTTTATCAAAAAGTTGTTTTTTTTAAATATTTGTTTTACACTTATTATTTTAGACATCAGAAACGCTAGAAAGAGCAAGGACCATGCTAATCAATCACATTCAATGCTAGAGAAAAGACATTTTTTTGTAAGAAACTCCATATCCTTGTAATTGTAAGTGAAGTTTGTACATAGGGCATTTTTTGCCATTTAGGATCCCAAAACTGAGGAGTTTACCAGACTTCTTTAATAACCTTGTGAAAAATCCAAAAACCAAAGACAGTAAAATATGTCTAAACAAATATTCAGTGCAAGAGTATATAGTACAGTTGTAAATCAAGGCCATGCCAAGCTGTCGGAAGAGAATAGGAAAAGACATAACCACTCCTGAGAACTGTAAAATCTGTTGGTCACCAATTCCTGTATATTTATACTCATATGCGTTCAGCCAGACCTTGGGAAAAAACATTTTTTGTATAAGTAAAAAGTTAGGAAAGTAAATATCTTATTTGAAAATGACCTGCAATATCCAGTGAAAAACTGTCTATGTTTTCTCAAATACTATTTCAGGAATACTTCAAACACAGAGATTAGATCCTCAGAGCAGTTCATCTTTGTTCAGACTCACACTGGGAACCAGCAGAAGGCAGAAAGGGTGACTTACAGAACTGAAGAGTAAGGACTCTTTAGAAGTTGAGGGGCAGACCTATGACCTATTTGCATGAGCCTTGACTTGAACGTGAAGTTGGTCAGGTAAGGAAAGCAACGACTTAGTGTCAGTAGCTGTCCAAAGCAACTTAAGTTTATGTCTTGGAAACCAAGGGATGGTAGACCCACCAGCACTCAAGAAGACTTTTATATTATGTCGATTGGGGCTGTAAAATTATCATTGTGGTCTCAGGTTGATGTAGCTGTGTCATTCTAGACTGTGTACATAATAACATACTTGGCAGGGGGATAATATGGCAGTAGGGAGAGTAATAAAGGAATATGAGGTAACCTTTTCTGTGTGGTAGACATATCAGACCACTGCCTAAAGCGAGATAGTAAGGATAACCCTAAATGTAAACATCAATATGAGATAAACTGCTGTATTCCATGCTTTATTATGCCTTACACAACAATGGAGGTTAGATCAAGGTTTTAGCTTCCACCATGTCTACGTTAATTGTGTACAGGTTAGGCTCGAGTTTGCTTAAGCTAGAGTTGCCGAACTGCTGAACTGCCGCATTTTCTGTATGCTTAAAGACACTGGGCACATTTAGAGCTCCACTATTCATTTTGTCCTTGTCATACACGTTTGCCTTGAGCGAGAGAGAGAGATAGAGAGAGAGGGAATGGATTAGGATTAAGGGACCATAAAGTAATACACTGTAGGTGGTTTGCAGCAACAAGGATTATTTTTTAGACTGAAACAAATCTTTTTGTCAGTAAATATGATGCACCAAAAGAGGTGTCTGGTCTGTCAATCAACATGTACCAAGCAACTGATGAATCACCGTGGGCATCTCTCTAATTGAATAATTAAGAGATAACTTTGGGAAACAAGTTGGGGATCCAACTAACAAGGTGTTTTATTGTCTTAATTCACCAGGTCGTGCTAATCACTGGTCAGCAATCATTGGTGCCTCCCACTCTAAGAAATATGTGCTGTGGGAATATGGTGGCTTTGCTAGTGATGGAGTTAAACAGGTTGCTGAGCTGGGTTCCCCGGTCAAAATGGAGGAGGAGATCAGACAGAAGGTAAGTACAAATTACTATGGATCAAAACAGAAAAAAAAGGATCACATGTCCAGAAAACACTTCTATATATTTGTGTGAGATATACTGTCAGGGTATTTAAGTTTAGTATTTGTTTTTTCTGGGAATATTTTGCCTCTGCTAAAACTAGTAAGCAATGAGTTGCATAACACCACAAGGGCCAGCATAGGATGAACTGCTTTGACATTGTTGTTCAGATTGATTAGTGCTTTCAAGCATCTACACTATTCTTACACAGCCCCTACATCTGAACTGTACACTTAAATGCCCCCCTCTGTGGTTTGGATCCTAGTTGGATGTGGAAAAGAAAAAGCTAGAACTGAAGGAAATTTGTGTGTCACGAAATGAGGCCAATTATACATACCGCAATTCTTGCACTTTCGTTCATCTTTGATCAGACTTTGGGGCTTGACATGACCCTCATAATGTTCAGGAGATACTTTGGAGATAGCATCCACAAGAAGTAGCTGCTATTTCCACCATTAACTCAGTGTTAATTAGTCATCGATTCCAACTGGGCTGAGTTACGTCTCCCCTATTGTGCCCAAGGGAAATCTTCTCTGCTTTCACTTTTGAACTACCTTTCACAGCTTTCACCTTCATCTTACATATTAAGTTGTAATTCTTATATATTTCTTGTGCTCCACTTCTTTCTCATTGGCCTTTCTTCTTGTTATTGCTTCCACAAACAACATGGTATATCTTCCTACTTTCTTTCTATTCAGTGGCTAACTCTCTCCCTCTGCAGATGGTCCTGCAGAGTGCTTATTGCTGGCTAATATTGAAGACCTGGAGTCACAGCAGATAATGAGCGCATAGTGTGAGCAATGGGGTCTCTGTGTCATTGCTGCCTTCCCACTGCTGAAACAGCACACTCTTTTTTTGTATTATTTTTATCTCTCTGTCTGGATCATTACGGCGTTTTCTCTGAGTTTAGAGGTGAGATTGAAGTGGCACTAGATTAGATTCACCAGTATAGTAATTGTGTTGAAAAACATCAATTTTATTAGTTATTTATGTCTCACTGTCGTTCTGTTGCAGTTAACTTGCGGTTATTTCTGGAGAAGAACGATAAGAAGAATGAGAATTTATGTACCCACACAATCGATCATACATGCAAAAGATAAGATACATAAACCAAGAGGGAAATCCCTCTGCTTTCTATAGGTGGGTTGAGAATTATGTACAGGACATACAACAGTTTGATTGTACAGTATATGGCCCTTTTCCTATCAGCAGATATGGAGAAATGATAGAACAGGAAGAAATGAGGCATTTTCCTCACCAACTGCAATCACATCATCACCAGGTTTGGCATGGCTCAAGCTGTGGTTGTTGAGAAAAATTGCTCAATGTCGAAGTGGCACTAGCTGACACATGAATAGAGTGTGATGATTATGCAGGGGATCGATAAAAACCCTGATTAGTACCATACTAGAAAGCTGCATGCTATTTTTCATTGCCTGAAAAAAAGCCAATGAGAAATCCTCCTTTTTCAAGACTCTGTGTCTTCAGTAGTCTAATTTATGTTTGTTGCCTATGTGCAGCGCCGTCGTATAGGGGGGAAAGGTGATGACAATTCTAAGGGCCCACAGCCAGCCAGGGCCCACACACTGCTCCAGTAGCCTCTATGACAAAATGATTATGCACTGAACTAATATATATTCATACGAATGAATCCGAATTAAAACAAAGCCACAAGTTGTACAATACTCTTTATATATGTTTATTCTATTCAATAACCCCCCTGGCCCCTTCTTAGAAAATGGTTTGGTCCACACCGCGGCTCTTTCTTCCCGGGGTTCTTCCTCATCGGAATTAAGTGCTAGCCGGTAGAGAAGCTAACTGCAGCAGAGTCAGTATGCCCCCCAAAAAACACAAGTCTGGACACCAGAAAAGAGTTGAGAAAGAGGTCAGGTGTAGGAACAGCAGAGCAGGGGCCCAAGACATCAAAACCTTTTTTTTTAAGAATGGTGAGAGTAAACTACCGAGGGCGGCTTAAACAATTAGCCTGCTTGTTCATTCATTTAATGTCTGTAATATTACCTTTGACGGGGCGCAGGCTGGAGCCTACGCTAGCTGTCATCGGGCCCCGCTCTGGACAGGTCGCCAGTTCATTAAAAAAAAATCGCCAGGTCATTGTAGAGCGACGGTTCCTAGAGTAGCTATAACTGAACGTTACTAATTTAGGGGCTACCACCGTGACCGTGTGTTTCGCACATAACACTGTCGGACAGTGCTCCAGTAAGCGCCCATTCAGAGGCTGCATTCAATTGTATTATGACCCATTCAATTTCTACTCAGTAATTATGAGCATCTGACGAAGGTCAGTTACGTTTTCATGATGTGTTCAATGTGGTCTTGTAAAATGTGTCATTAGTGGGACATTTGAATAGTCTAAATACAAAAAAAGTTAATTGTTCAAAGATTTGTCGTTGTTGTTCTGTTTTTTTGACAACAACAAAGTAAAAAAAAGACTATTTAGAATTTTGGACAGTTTACACTGACTTTTGAATGGTTTAAAAATATTTTATCCATATCAGGACTTGAACCAGTCACCTTGTGGTTCCCAAGCCAAGTCCCAACGGACTGAGCTACTTCAATTATATAATAGCATAATATAGGCTACATTTTTTTATAACTCAATTTATGTCACTTTTGCTGTTGACAGAGCCAGGTCCAAGCTCCCAAAGCAAGGCTACTTCAGATAGTGAAGGGAATTGTGAAGCAAATCAAAGCTGTTGCAGTCATGAAACTGCTGAAGACAGTCAGAGCACAGGAAGTACAGAAAGACAGGAAAGAGAGAACAAGGAGGAAGAATATTTAAAATGTGACCCAGGATTATGGCCAGAGAAGCTCACAGACCATGATCGTGAGATAATAGTCAAAAAGCTAACCACAGCTACTCAAAGAGATCTGACCTTGATCATGCCAAAGGATTCAGATGGAAGGAAATTTCCAGAGTATTTAGAGTTTACAAAGTCAACAAATGGACGGGAAAAACAGAAGAGAGACTGGTTAATGTACAGTGAAAGTGCAAAGGCAATATACTGTGTACCATGCATGTTATTTTCCTCTGACGGCCTAAAAAAACCATCAGCCAGTGCACTTAACACCAAAGAAGGGTACAAAATATCAGATCTCAAATGGCGGAGAATGTACAACAAATTCCCTGACCATGAAGTTTGCAAGGCGCACAAAACCTGCTACCTCAAGTGGAAAAATCTGAGATATTATTTGATAGAAGCAAAGGGGATAGACAGCCATCTGCAACAAGAGATCCAACTTGAAGTTGACAGAAACAAAGCTATTCTTGAGAGAATATTAGATGTTACTCTTTTTCTGGCCTCAAGAAATTTGCCATTCAGAGGGAGCACAGAAACGCTTGGTGATGTACGGAATGGTAACTTCCTTGGCACTGTAGAGCTTGTAGCCAAGTACGATCCTCTGTTGAATGATCATCTGAGAAAAGTTAAGGAGAAAAGACCAAGCACCAGAGTGACCCATTACCTTAGCCCAGAGTCTCAAAATGAGTTCATAGAACTCTGTGGAGATAGGGTTTTGAAAGAAATACTGAAGGAAAGGGAGTGTGCCATTTTTTACTCATTAATATGTGATGCAACTCCTGATGTCTCCCACAAGGAACAGAATGTAATTCTGTTGCGATATGTTGTTCAGAAGGAGAATGATCAGTGGGATGTAACTGAACGTTTCTTGCAGTTTGAAGAATTCAGTGGCAAGACTGGCCATGAAATATCAGAGATGTTACTGAAGACACTACAGGAGCACCACATTGACATTGCAGATTGCAGAGGCCAGGGCTTTGACAATGGCTCGAACATGTCAGGAAAAGTTAAAGGGGTCCAGGCTGAAATAAGGAAAATAAATCCACTTGCTACATATTCACCATGTGCCTCACATACTTTAAATCTTGTTGGAGTACATGCTGCAGAGTCATGTACCGACGTTTCAACATTTTTCGGGAGTTTGAATCGCTTGTACAATATCTTCAGTGCCAGCCCAGAGAGATGGGCCATTCTCAAAGAAAAGACTGGCTGCTCCCTTCACCGCATGTCTGATACCCGTTGGAGTGCCCGCATAGCGGCTGTTAAACCAGTTGCAAATAACTTACCATCACTCCTAGAGGCCCTGGATAGCATCCTTGCTAGATGCAGCTTGACTAATGAAGTCAAATCAGAGGTCACTGGTCTCAGGAGTTATTTTACATCTTTTAAAGCCATTGTTCTCCTGACTGTCTGGAAAAAAATACTGCAGTCCATTGAAGACAGAAACATAATTCTGCAGTCAGGAAAAATTACACTAGATGTAGAAGCAGCCAATATAGAGGCATTGAAGGAAGAAATGCAGGTCTTTCGTGACTCATGGGACAACTTCCTTGCAGAGGCTTCCCTCATCGCAGAAGCTATGGATGTTCCCATTGGATTTCCAGTCAGCCACAAGCGAAAGAGAAAGCGTTTTGCAGATGAGAGCCAGAGGTCAGAAGAAGAGGGAAACCAACAGGAGACAGAATCAAATCTGTTTCGCAACAGTGTTTTCTATGTGGCATTAGATAACATCCTCTGTGCCTTGGACACCCGCTTTCAATCCATTGCAAGTATCTGTGAGGAATTTGCTGCAATACTGAAAATCAAAGATTTAAAAGATGATCAGATTCACTCAGTTTGCCATTCATTAACAAGCAAATACAAACAGGATCTTAGTGCTAATTTTGAAACTGAAGTGCAACATTTGAGGTCTGTTTATAGTGCCACATTTTCAGACTGCCACTCTCCCCTTGAACTGCTGAATTCCATCCATAAACTTCAGCTACAGAGCATTTTTGGTGAAGTATGTGTTGCCATCCGAATCTTCTGTACATTACCTGTGACTGTTGCAGGTGGAGAGAGGGCGTTTAGCAAACTGAAAATAGTCAAGAACTATCTCAGATCCACAGCAAGCCAAGAGAGGCTAAATAGCCTTGCTAGACTTTCAATTGAAAGTCAGCTAAGCCGACAATTGGACTTTAAAGACCTCATCAGCGAATTTGCCAACAAAAAGGCCCGGCGTTGGGCTTTCTGATGAGACTTACAGCGAACAAACTATTATTTACTACAATTTAAACTTTCAGTGGGATTAGATGAGGATTGTTGTTGTTTTTGATATTTGTTTTACAACGTATTCTATGTTCTCGTTGTTTTACTTGCACATTTAAGTTAATTGTTACATATTTACCTGTGGACTACCTTGAGCCAGGACACTGTTTTTCCTTTTATATCAAATTATTTCATAAGCATATCAGTGCTTGATTGTTGAATACAATAAAATACCCACTACCTATTTGTTGAGTGGTTAATTGAAAATATATTTGCAATCAGAAGTGTAATAACATGTTTCAAATCAATAAAATGAGAATAAGACAACTAATAATACATAATTTACATAATAATACTCTGACTTGTTAAGTTGTTAATCTTAAAAAAGGAAACAAATTGGGTGTATTACACCAGGCACCGTCAAGAACACTGAAAAACAATACAATTGAAGGTGGCAAGGAATAGGGTAGAGGGGCCCACACCGATATTCTTTCAGGGGGCCCAGAATTCCTAGCAACTGCCCTGCCTATGTGTGTTTGTAAGTGGACATAAAATATGCTTGTGCTATGAACAGGTGATTGCACTCAGGGTGGGAACTATATCATTACTTTCAGAGGAGCTTGCATGCTTTGTTGTGGAGGTGGGGGTGCTTGCATGTGGTCTCCTTAGTGGGCATGTCCTTCATATTTCTATTTTGTTGCTATATAGATAGTTACACAGCTAATATTTAGCATTATAAAAATGTGTTGTCTGAGCCCGTCGCAGAAGTTGGTTGACGTAGCTTATCTATGTTGCCAGATCTCGCAAGAGTTTGTGTCTGAAACGGAAACAGGTCTCAATAATTAATTCAGGGGAGAAGGGATCAATCCTAATCTGTGTTCATGTTCACTTCTCCCATTGAAATCAATACACTCAGGACCTGCCACTAGTCTCCTAAAGAGGCTGGGCAGTGGCAAAACGCATGACATGGACACAGGAATTTACTATGGGTTGTGCTGCCTCACTTCTAAAATGTCTCTGCTTTGACTGCAACAAAGTGACTCTGCAAGCATCTGTGCCTACTTATTTTATGTCAGCACATCTGACTTAATTATCAGTTGATAACCACATCAGACCTCTGCATGCGTATCAAAACCAAACATCAGAGTGGGATATTGTGACTTGCTGCTGCTCATGGAGGAATTTCTGGGTCTCTGTATATCATAAATAAGTCATAGAGTGTGGTCTACACTAACTCTATATGTTAATTGCTTGTGATGACTTTTTTATGATTTGCCACTATAATAATAAATAATAATTTAAATTGCATTGAATTGATGCAATATGGCTAACTAAAGCAGGACACGGTATACTCTGCAGAGTGAGTGAGGTTTTTGATATTGTGCCGCCACACTTTGATGGTGATGACAAGGAAAGTATGCATACCGATATTTTTTAGTAATTAGTGAAGAAGCCAAGCCTGTAGTTTGCAGCCTGTTTCAACTGAGCTTTTGTCATATAATTTTGCCTCACATGACATATGGGTTTTTAGTGGTTGATAAGTGATTGTAATCACTTTTATACAGCTTGAGACAATACATAGTCTGTCGATGCCCTTGAGGTAAGGAGGCTCCCTCTTTCAAGCTATACAGCGCTTCTTGGTAAACGCTGACACAAACAGAAAGCTGATTCTAGTCTTTTGTGTCAGGTGGGGTGTCAGGGGGAGCAGCTAGTGATGAATGCAAAATTGATATTCATAGCCAGGCTCCAATCCAACCAAGGGGTGCATTGATCAGAGTGTTCATACAAAGTTTCATTTGTAGAGCCAAGCAGGCATGCAGACCGTGCTCACATGTGCTCACATGTACTCACACACACACAAACACAGAGCCCTCTTTATCCTGCTCATGTCAATTCAGAGTGTGATGGCTTTATTTTATTTCTGAGATTGTCACCGTTTCAGAGCATGACCAAGAGTGTGCTGCACCATCTGTCTTGCTGTTACTGCTCATCAGATGTGTGGTGCATGTGCCTGTCCTCTGGGAATAGATGCATCTTCAGAATCACAGCTTTATTAAACTGCAAAACTACAGTTGACAGTAGTAGTATTTTGTATGCTTGTATGCTTGCAAAGACATATAGGAGGAGAAAGGATGTGATATGCACAATTTGCTAAATTTAATTTGTCCCATCCTGTACAAGCATGCTGCATGGCCTGCTCATTTCAGTCCCTATTATTTGACCGTCTGGTAATAAAAATATATCATAACACGTCTGACCCTCCTCAAAAAAGCCTTTATCTCAGCACCTCTGAACTGCAATCATGACAATGTGCTCCTCATCTTGACACATCCAGAGATTATAAGTATGTCCATTACTGCCCCTTTAAGAATGAATACATTGAAGTGAACAGCATAAATCCAGCGGAACGCGGATAAGAAGGCACTTTGATTTATGATAGCTTTCAACTAGACTGGCATATCACATTTATATTTGTTTGGAGTACTCCTCTGTTACTATGTATTATGATAAATAGGTTATATGTCTTTAGTAGGGCATACAGTAGTTTAAAACTTGAATGTGTAGAATCTTTATTAAAAGCTATATTTAAAAAAAGAATACATCCACAGGGCGTTTTGAGGGGCACAGAAATATATTTAGTCTGAATTAGTATTAAAAAATGAAATGGAGTTTGCCAATCCTGCAACTGCTGACCGGAGACGGGCAAAAAACGAGAGTCAATATAGGCCAAGCATTCACTCGGTGGACTGAGATAAAGGAGTTCAACGGCATTAAAAGTCACGCCGAAATGGCTACATTTCTCCTTGATCGGTAAGCTAACTTTACTTAGCTGCAACGGCTAACAGTTACGGCTAATGGTACTGTCAGTCAAACTCCTCTGCAATGCTTGTTTTTTATGGTGCAATTTGCCAGAGGGCATGGGTTCAGACAGGCTCAAACAGACTCCGGTCTTATGTAGGCTACTGGGCCGGGTCTGACGAACATGGCGTGAGTGCTTGGAATAATTTTTTGTTGTTGCGACTACGATTTTGAGACACTAGATGGCGGTGTTCTGCTCATTCTCCATATTCAACCTTTAAGTACAGTAGGTGAGGTACATTATATAAGGGGGGAGCCATTCTTTACAAGTGTCCAGACCAACGTAATCGAGTCAAAGTCAAGTACAAGACCAAAGGTAGTCAAGGTAGGATAGATCTATATACATGATTGTTTTATCTTCTAACATAAAACTAATCCGAGATAATTCACAATCAAGTGCAACATTTTCAGACGCGAGACCAATACCGTTCTCAAGTTCTACAGCCCGGCTGTACACAGATGTACAATAGTTTCCCATTTGCGAAGTACAAATGTTCTTATCATAGAGCCATGCATCTGCTGTTGTTGTTGTTGTCCTTCCTTTCATGTCTGAGGTGATTTGTGTATGCATTCAGTCATTACAGAAGCTCAGTGTGTCACTAATGAGAAGTTTAATGAGACTCTCTCCATGGACCAGCGACCAGGGCCAAGGCCTCAGAAGGATTATGAAATCTTCCATTTCCTCTCACAGCATGGGCCGTTTTTCATTATTGCACAGTACAGATGCTTACGGAATCCTCTATTATCCTGAGCTCCATAGCTGGGCTACACAGCACCAACACAACTCAACACAACTCAGGCTAGTGCCACAAAGAGACATCACAGATTAATACCAGGAATTACAGATCCCCTCATACATAATTTTGATGGCATGTTTTTAATTTTTTTAACATACATGCAGACAGTAGCACAGTTGTTAGAGCAGTCACCTCATGTAAAGAGGCTGAACGTCCTTGAGGGAGCATCTGTGGGTTCGACTCCAACCTGCGGCCCTTTGCTGTATGCCCCCCCCCCCCCCACCCTTCTCACCCCATTTCCTGTCTGTCCTATCTAATAAAAGGCTTGAAAACTGCCCAAAAAATACATGATACTTTCAGTGATCATTCGAGTGACTTCTGGCATACCCCTATTTCCTTTTTGAATGCAAGAAGTCAAAGGATATTTTCGAGCATATAAGAGTTTTCAAAACTGCCAGCTGCTACGTAAAATCACAATTAAATTGTCAGGTTGATAAAAGCTGTTTCATGGTCTGCAAGGAGCTTTAGAGCTGATTCATAGGTTTAATTTGCATTATAAGCTAAAGAACAATAGGTATAATGGGAGAAAATGTCAGCTCTTTGCTAATCTGTATCCCTCTGCCCCCCTTTCTTTGCACTTTTCTAAGATTCAAATACTAATTTTGCAGTTCAGTTGACGTGAGAGAAGTAAGGTCTGTAAGAGGGAGGCCTGCAGTCAGGAGCGTGGGTTGAGAATAATAGATGTGCAGGTTCTTTTGGGTCTTTGACTGAATGGGAAGGTGTGTTTGTGTGTTTCTCTTAAGGATTACTTCACAACCACTTTTCATTTCAAAGAAATCTGTATTCCCCCATGTGTTGTGCACATTTTTAATTGCGTCTTGTATTAGGATTGACCAGTCATATGTCTTATCAGAGTTTGTTTTGTTGGGAGAAATTATGTAACTATTTAGTAGATGCTCAGGGTGAAAAGCTACTGTGTTCAACTACTGATCTTCTGAGATTGAGGGTGTTCGTGGGAAGGATAAAGTGAAGTTGTTTTATTTAATCATACCAATGAACTGTTACTGTCTGCTGTATCCCTTTTTCTGTTATTTCTGTCTGAGGAAAGTATCCGAGAATCAGCCTGGGAACCAGAAAAAGATTAATTTGCTCTGGCAGATACCTCTGGTGTCCCTCACATTCAGGCAGATTTCCAGCCAACCTGGCCCTGGTCGGCTTTGGTGTATTTCAGGCAATGACTGACAACTTCTTCTTTCTGTTAAATATGTGATGACGATATTTTATGGCTCACACACCCTCATAACAGGGATACAGCAAATATAAACAAGGATGGGGATGCACTTTGGACAACGACCAAGATGGCTGCAGCTGATATGGAACTTTCTGTTGAAGTCCTATCTTCAATTTCTAATGGCAAAAACTGCACATTGCGTCCACAGGCATTTTAATGCTACACCATCACAGCTCATATCTGCACGCTGTAGTCTGTTTGTAATTAGTCGATCGGCTCCACACTGCATCACATGATGTTTCAGTGCTCTGATTGGTTGTAGCTCAATTCAGTTGCATCCAGAGTTATTTTTGTCTATGGCTGTTGATAACGCTCCTTGGAAATCAAGAAATAATTGAGAGGTTCCAGACTAACTCAGATTTTGTCTAGCAATGTCAGACTATCCCAAAGTGCTTTCAGAACATTAACTTGTGTACAGCTGAATTTAATTCTTGTAATTTTTTACCAACCGATACACTTAACACATTGCCTTGGAAATAAGCTGTTATGTTATTGCTTGGAAGTGTGTTCATTTGGTGCACACATTCACATTCCACTCCATTCTTTCCAATGAATGCACAATTGAGTAACAAAAATATGACATGAGCACAATTCAAAAACACACTACAAAAGCACCCCCACCCCAACTAAGTAAACACTTAATTGTTGACATTTTGATAAAGAGACATTGTGAATGTTCCTTTCTTCCCTTGCACACGTCTCCTATAAGACTCTCTATAAAGCCATCACATTAGAGAAGGCTGAATGACTTGGGTCCAGTTATCTTCTTGCATCATTAAGTTGTGTAATGCCTTTTTGAGATCCATCAAAGAATGACAGATGAAAAGGGTCTTCACCTTGATGTCATGCCCCCCCCCCCCCCCCCGGGATTAATTGATTGGCCAACTACTTATTTTGGTTTCAGGCGAATGTGTGGTGGTCCATGCAGCATCATCAATTAAATTCACTTTATCTTCCTTGAAAGGGTCTAGTTCATGATTACTCATTCAGAAAATATTTCTATGGCAGTTGTATCTGAGATGATTATGATTTCAGGAATGTATATGGAACAAAATGCAGTACTCATACAATATGCCATTGTGCTGAATTCAAGTGTGCTTAAGACAAGTGGCTTGCTAAAAGGGGTCAAGCTGGGTAAAGGCCTATGGTTTAAATGCTTTTTAGAATCATAGTGATTCAGATTTTTCTTCTTAAGTACCTTTGCACTGAATCCTTTCTCAGCAATTATGTTATTATATAAAGAGGCATGGAGAAAAGAAAATCATGTACTGCATTTTGGCCCGGAGGTGTACTAATCTCTCCATTTTTGTGAGGACTAAGTGATGTAAAAGTGTATTATCTTTAGGTACTTCAGAAACAGTAACAATTCTTATTTCTTACAAGCAAAATAAATAATTTTGATTTTCGAAGAAAGTGATTTTGCTTGGCTGTATTTTCTCTTTCAAAATGTAACATTCATGAACATATTTGGCTTTATATTTTTTGTTTGTGTAATATTGATGCAAAATTCAACTTTAGCCCTCTGGACACAGAGGGTGTTAACATGATAATTCATACATAATCTCCAGAGTTGTTTTTTTTATTTTACCTTTCTGTTTCTGTTAACGTCTTCACTCTCAACATACCGTTTATCATGTCCTCACAGTCCCTGTGTATCTTTCTCTGTGCGTGCTGCTGCATGAGGTTATGTTTGCCACAAGGATAGCAATTAGCTATAAAGGGGCCTCCCAGAGGGTGAAGTCTTGACCCCACCTCTCATCCAACCTTGCCAAGCTATAGTGCCCCATGCCAGACTCCAGTGGGTGTAAGAGCATGCAGTTATTCCCGAGCTCTTCACCACCAACAACCCATAGCTGCTTTTCCCTTGCTACACCTACTCGTCTGTTTGCTGAACATTTTGTTTCTGGGTGTCTTCTTGAATGTCTGCATGAAAAAAGAAGAAGAATAAACAATTCTTTAATTTCAGCTGGCAGTTTCCCCTTGGCCTGTCAAGTCAGCTTTATGAGCCCAGCAGAGATATTCCTGTTTGGGAAAACCTTAATGTCTGCCTTGGTTTGCAGGGCTATTATTATGATTTCCAAAATCAAGCACTACAGCTGGAGGCAAGCACATTTTGAAATACAGTGGTGTAGAGTTCACCAATTTGTGCTTTATGTATGTGCATGAGTGTGTGCATGTACATAGTTACTGGTAGTTATATGAGTGGGTTCCTTATATTTCTCATAATGAAGAAGTCAGAGAAACATGTAACTCTACCATTAAGAGACACACAGCAGGAGAAGGAGAGAAGAACGGACACTGCTCCAGTCTCTCTCATTTAGTGTATCATAGCATTCAAGGATGAAATGTTTGCCTTGTTTGTCTTATTTGGCCATGCCAGAACTTTTCTCTGAATATTTGTCTGCTCATGTTCCTGTGAGATGACACAGAAAAAATTTAAATTTATGCTAAATATTGGGTTGTTTTGAGTTAGCTTTATATCTGTAGTCTCCGAGTAAAATCATCCCCCCATTTAGTTAATAATGAAGGCTCTTAATGCATCTCTTGTGGTGTTTCATGTGTTTTTCTTTTTATACGTGTGAAGTGTGGTTTTATTGGTTTATTAATTTGTGTATTTAACTGGATATGTCATCCTTGTGTCACTATATGTTACTGTGAATGTGCTGTTTGTTCCTAATGCTACAGTTTGAAGTACGTGAAAGTTGTGGACAGGTGTTGAAACATGATGTCAGAGTAAAATTTTTGAGCAAACATGAAAATACCTGAGTGATACACACAATGAAGACATGGTTCAAGAGACATATGTATATGATACCATATGCCTCTCACATACTCAACTGTAAACATGTGGGAAATGAAAGAAAGTCTTACACATTAACTTTATTTCCATCCCATCTGTTAGGAACTGTGGCCACTGTGATTTACTCCACATTAACATTAGTGAACATTTGGTGTGTCCAACACAAATACTCCCCTTTTCGCAGAGGCAGTTTAAGGTGACATATTTAGAGGTCACAATTGAACCAGTACAGAGTTTCAGTGCTGATTCTTCTGAATGAGGTTTTGGGATATGGAATGGAGATGCCGCTTATCTTTTTAAAGATTGTCATAAGATCAAGGCCAGCTAAAAACAATAAACCCTCATTATAAATCTTTCTGATCTTTTATTCATGAGGTTCGCCTCGACAGATCTGCTTCCAGTAATGGCTCTACCTGTTATGCTGTCCCTATGTAAATGAGACCTTGGCTCTGTGGCCCCCCATTCACAGCAATCTCCATATCATTTGGTAGGTTGGGGACCTGGAGTCTATCTTCCCAGGCATTGGTCAAACAGATAAAAGAAACAGACTTTTGACAGTAGAGGACAGAGCATCCAGACACACACACACACACACACACGCACACACACACACACACACACACACACACACACACACACACACACACACACACACACACACACACACACACACACACACAAACACACATTTCTGAAATCAAATACAAGTGTGATACAGTTTAGATTTGTCTCCATATTATGTATAGTTTGATATTTGTCTGTTGATTGTAAACACTATCATTAAGTGTTACTACTACTGTTATTAGTCTATGCTAACTTTTCCTAAATCTGGAAGCAGGTACAGATTTTTTATCCAAAAATCACTGCTTTTGTACGACTAAGGCTTTTTTGCTTATTCCATGTCTTCAGTGCAGCATCTTTTATTTTTAATGTTGCGTTATTTTGCCTCAAATGCGTTAAAAAGCTCATTACTCTCTCTCTCTCTCTCTCTGGGCACCTAAACAGTAACAATAGTTACTCTGTGGTTGTGATTTATCTCTGCTTGAAGTGCAAAAACAAAACATTTATGTTATCAGCGTAGGCTGGCTTCCTATTGGATGATTGATCAGACTTTAAGGGCAGTGAAGCTATCAAGTTGTAGTGTATCTGTAATAAAAAGACGACTCGTCAGTCATGTTATGGTTTCCATTTGATTTATCAGGGCTGTCTACAGCATTTAAACCATCTAGTCCTCTTAAGTATGTGTTTTGAGACTGCCTACAACCTTGTATGTGCCTTGTAAAACGTTTAGACCCGATTAGACAGATGGGAAAACGTTTTGCTTGCTGTTTTTGTGTTGTTGAGTGCCTCGTTTTTTCCACTCTTGTTTTTTCAGGACTTGAAAAAACTTCAACTCAGAGCGAAAAAGTCAATGATGTCATTTAACTTTATAGTAGTAGTATAAGTATAATGAAGGTTGATTCTGTGGTTGTGCGGTTGTGGTTATGTCTAGTTGCGGGTTAAAATTAAGATTGTTGCAAATCAGAATCTACTATATTTATTGTAATCCATCAGATGTCTTTCAAAGAAAATTATAGTGTCCTTGATGCAGTGGACACAAACATTATATATTCTGCAAAGAAATATAGCCCTTACAGTATAGCTCTGTCGTTGCATACTTGTGTATTCAATTCAATTTTCAATTCAATTTTATTTATAGTGCCGAATCATAACAAAAGTTATCTCAGGACACTTTACAGAGTAGGTAAAGACCACACTCAATGACTTATTTATGATTTACATAGATCCAACATTCCTCTGTAGAGTACGGTGGCATTGAAAACCTTCCCTATAACAGGCAGGAACGTCGGACAGACCCAGCTCTGTGGAGGACGGCCATCGGTCTTGACCGGTTAGGGAGGAAGAAAAGGAGAGAGAAAGAGAGAAAAGACACACAGATGGACGGAGAGAGACAGACAGACACACTTCCAGAGATGCAAGCAAGCAAAGCCCAACAGTAACTATAATAATATCTATAGTAATGTGAATATGACGTATATATTAAGACAGTTAATACAACAGAATAGTAGAGACAAGCACAGCTAAGGTGATAGAATATGACAATGATAATAATTATGGTGGCAAACATGATCAATAATGAGTAGTGGCAATAGCAGCTACGATTAGCGAGACATACCACTGGTGGTGTTTTTATGGCTACAAATTTTATAGTTTATTAAACTAGTGATAGTATATATGAGTAACAGTGATAATAGCAGCAGGAAGCGTCATGTAGGATCTGCCGTACGTTCATTTGATAAATGAGGGCCAATATCTGCTGGGATGTGAGAGCATGACTTTGGTTGTTAATGTTGGAAATGTAAGGACGGATGAGGTTGTGTATGTAAATGATGGACTGTGACATGAAACGGTGTTGTGCCGTATTCAGCACCCCTGCCGTGAAATGCACCCCCTCGCATTATAGGTGATATTCTGGATCAGAAGGCTGTTGTTTCCACCTAAAGGAGTAGTTTATATACAGGTAACCCACAACGGTCAGAACATTGGTTACTTACAGTCTTTAAACTATTTTAAGAGTTTAAAATCACAAACTTTGATAATAGCGAACACAAAACAACACCTTTTTGTATGTTCTGTGGAAATAAACTGCAGCCATAATTATAAAATAAATTAAATGGATCTTTTGAATATCACCTATAATGCGAGGGGGTGCATTTCACAGCAGGGGTGCTGAATACGGCACACCTGTCCAACAGTGCGCACATGCGCACTCGGGTCTCAGTGGAGTGCTGCTTCGGGTTGACTCCCTCCGTTATTTTTTTCCATACAGTGTTTTTATGGGCCCCTTTTATTCCACCTCTAAGACTGCCAAAAAGCACGTCCTTATTTTGCTCCATCTCGGATGTCAGGATGTCGATCTGTGTGTCGGAAAAGTTTATTTTCTAACCTGCGTTCCTTCTCTCCATGTTTGACCTCAGTGGGCGAGGCCTCCGAACCAGGAATATTTAAGGGCGTAACATGTTCATGACGATCGAATTCAACCGCCGCATTTATCAAGGCGGTTGAATTGAACATTTATCATTCGTACGCTGAGATTGGTCCGATACGAATGTTTCATAAATCACACGTGGGTCCTTTCCTACGACCAATTCTGTGCTCAGATCTGCGCCCGTTTTCACGCAAGATTGATAAATGAGGCCCAGTGTGTGTTGCGCTGCATTTTTTGCAAATGGGAGTTTTTTATACAACATATAAAACAGCCACTTACGGTAATATTTGCTTTACAATGTAAAACATGCTCAAAATGAGATTGTGCCAATGTTTTACCTGTTTGAACAATGTTTTTATGTTTCATCTTAAGCTGCTGCCAAGTGCTCTTCTCCCCCTTGGGAATGCACCTAAATGAAATAAACTAATAGACTACCACTCAAGCAATTCCCCCTGTGGTATTATTGTGATTGTAACAGGACTACATTTAAACTTACGCATTGACCCGAGCAGCAATGTTCTCTCGCACCGTCTCCCTCTCTTTTGCTGCAGCAGCGGTGTAAACCTGCTCAAACTCTCCATATGAGCGCATTAATATTTCCAGTTCCAGTTGTAGCGTAGCCCTCCGCTTCCCCGTTGCCATGGTGACTCGTCGAATCAGGGCTCCATTGATGCTGTCTTTTTTTACTTGTGGTGCACGCGCTTAACTCCAGGTCAAACTACTTTGAGTTGATCAACCTAACGCAAATCAGCTTTTCTGAAACCAAAAACTCAGAGTTTTCTATCTCAGAGTAGATTAACTCAGAGTTCAGGGTTAGACTCAGAGTTTGTTGAACCTGCTTTGTGAAATGGACCCCTGATGTTTAGTCCAAAGTCAACATTTTATTTTCTGATATTGCTGCATAGTCACAGATTTTGCGTTGATTTGTATCATGTTTTTCTGTATAGCTCCTCTTCTGTTCATTTTTGATCTGTTTAATTTAAATGATCGTGGGGCTGACAGTGTTTGTATACTATACTGAGCTGGAAAATCTATGCAAAGTAATGTTTTGCCTCTAGCAGTTGTTTTGCATTTTGTTTTTCCCCTTGGAGGTAATGCTGAGTTAATGCCTCTTGTGAGTTTTGGACGGAATTATGTATTCTGGTTCAAAGCCGTCTGTGATACAGTGCTTTAAAAAGGAGGTATGAGATGTCTCACATGGACGGATTATATGTAGCTTTAATTTGCACCTTCAGGGCTCGGAGTTGGTAGAATTGCTTTTTCTTAACAACAGTGGACTGTTTCAGGAATATCACAAATCCTGCTGGGCAGTACATCTAGCTTCAATGGTCACTGACCACTTTACAGAGCAAGGATTCTGGAAGTAAGAATTGAAGTTAGCAAAACGGCAGAAAAACTTAGAGAGCAACAGACAGCCTGAACTGGGTCATCAAAGGCAGTTACCTCAATTCATCTCTAATAATATCCCCTTGCCCTGGGCCCAGGTCTGCTGGAGTTGCCTGTGTAATGGCTCAGGCTGCTTGATGAATGAGTGTGCCAGGCAGCACTATAGGTTTCGAGACTGTGCTGGGAGGCTCAGGGATTGCCACTGAGGACAACCACGGTCAGCAAATCAATTCACAGCTCTCTAGAGAAGTAGTCAGCACTTACAAACTCATCTGCCTTAAGCACGGACGATTCTCTTGTCACTATGTTTCTTCATGAGCCTGTGGGATGTTATCCTGTCCTGTTTTGAGCTAGATCAGTGTGACTGAAGTGACTTCACCTATGCAGTATCTGAACTGCTGCTTTTTCTGCAGAACAGGATACGGGTATGTCAGTGGAGATTTAATTAACACCTGAAGGCTGTGTCAGCCTTTGCGCTGTGCACCGATAACAGCTAGCTTGCATCCCATCGGAATTTTAAAGCAATTTTTTATGTCTATTAATAGTTTGGAATATGTGCTGGGAAAGACAGATCAGATATTCCTGAGCAGAACTTTGATTACAGCATCAGAGGAGTTTCTATCTCACCAAGGGAAAAGGCTCCTTTAGACCAAGGGGGCCTTTGGCTCACATTTCTTAATTTCACATAATTGTGGTCTCCTAGGGAACAGTTTGACCATTTTGAATACAGAATTAAGTCATTTTACCATCTTTAGGCTTAGCAGAATCTCCCTGACCAAAACTTTAATACTAATAAAGTAAAGCAACAATATAATGAACAGAAATTCATGCAGTAGTCATCTCCTACGACAGAGTGGATGTTTCCATGCCACATTCTTCCTTGTCAGGTTGCTTTGATATTTTATTGTGGTGACCGAATGACTTCTCTGCATAATTCTGCACTCAGAGGAAATGAGAATTTCCAATAATATTAATGAGAGGGAAAACAACAGAGGTATTTACATGGTAATTAGCATGATGATTATAGAGCATGTGCTGCTGATGATATTCCACAGGGACCTGAAAAAGGCAGAAGCTCCTGCTTTTATTGCTTCATTGGTATTTCTTCCTGCTATTGCAGTGGTTGAAAGGTTGTACCTTCCTCATTTTGTTAGCACAGCCACCAGGAGCTGGGTATATCCATTAAAATAATTTCCCCCCAAAACTGTGTAAATGATTTAGGAAATTTAAATAACGGTCTCCTCTCTGCCTATGCGTCAGTGTCAGCTTTGTTGGCATGACATATGCTAATATGATTTTATTTGTATTTGGAACCTGGTCATCTGTTATCTACAGCAAGACACTGGGAAATCATCATTACTGTTTAATGAGACTCAACCCTGAAGAGCCTCTGTTTTTATTTCCTGGACAGCTGATGACAGAGTCAAAGAAAAGTCATAAAGCTTCAGCTTTTGCTTGTGGTACACAGCCAGGGAAGCATTAGGCATGATGGGCTGTTTGTTAAGTTCCGATCATCTATGACAGTTATTTAGCCTGATCTTATACAGTTTGCTTAAAATCATAGAGAATATAATAGATCCATCTTTAGTCCTCCGGGCACTGGTCTTGCACATACACACATTGACATTAAACAGTGAGTAATCAAAGTGCGACTGAAAGACGTACACTGTAAAGCAGTCATACGATAAAAATACAGTCACACAAAAAACAGAAGTCAGAACAATCACTCACATTTGTCCATCAGTCCATGGAGTATCACTGTTTAGCAGGTGGATATTTGTAGGAATAAATAATGGGACAGCCCTCTTTTTTTCAATAGTGAAAGCTGTTAGTGGCAGCCTGAGGGCAGGATGGTGTATACACTGTGGAAGGGTAATTATATTTTTCACCAGAGATTATTTTTATCCAAAAGCAGTGGGATACTGGGAGGAAATGTTTGCACTTTTGCGGGCAATAATTAGTGTTCTGATAAGTTTGTTGTTTTTTGAGGGCATTCCCAGCATGTTATAGTGATTCTGTCGGAGGTTGTATTATATCTGCTTAAAAGTTAAAAGTTGTATCTGCATAGATGTCTTTTGGTGTGTATCTACATTTGGATAACATCATCTGCAAATTTGATCAGGCATCCATCCTGGGTCCTGTTATAATCAGTTTTGTATTTATGTGAATAATGGGGAGTATTTGTCCTTATTATATAGGGTATACTGTACAGTAGCCAGGTATCGATCTAAATGCAGTGCCAAATTTCCAGAAAATTTGCAAAATAACATAAACAATGCGTTTTCCCATCCACTACTATTATGCAAATATTAGGAGGAAAACCAACAACTTTTCCAACTCAGCCAAAATGCTTTTACAATATTAAGAGATTTTCCTCACAGTTTCTGTGTTTCCAATCCACTTCCACTGTTTGTATTATGTGCAAATTTAAAACAGGTGGATGGAAACACACTTATTGCGTTATAATACTTTTTTTTTTCCATCACTGAATACATTAACTTGAAAAGCCTTCTTTGTCATTTTCGTTCATTCCATCGAACATCAAACAGACATTTCTCATTTTTAACTGTCTGTTCCCTTAACACATTTTAACACTGAATGTACGTATGTTGACTCTTGTGGAACCACTGACACATGATGCTTACTGTCAGCATGGATATCATTAGCTGATGGTTGTACCACTCCACTATTGTGTTATTTTGTTTTATATAGGGGATATACTGTAGTCAATATCAAACACTTTACAAATGCAATGATTGACTATGCTCTGGTGAGCAAAAATCATTTTAATTTTCTTATGTATATATCAAGATGAACAATTCATCTCAAATGTATAATCAATGATACCCTCATTACTCATACTAAATATATATTATACAGCTCATCAGTTGCATTATTTGATTGGAACTATGTTAAACTATATTTCCCCTATTAAAATAAAATGATATTAAATTATATTGAGATGCTTGTGTATTTAATCTTCAGGTATTCTTCGACACCATCTGCATAGTGGGCTTTTTGTGTATGTTTTTATTATTATTATTATTATTTAACAGATTTAATGTTGTTCATTGATTGTAGCAGTGTTTTGAGTTCAGTTCATTCTGCAGTATGATACCACATAAACTACTGTATGGCTGCCTTCCTGCCCATATTTATATCCATTAAACCATCACAAATGTCAGTGGAGCAAGAAGGCAATATTAAACCATATTAACACTGTGACTCCGTTCCTAACATTTCTTATTTGTGACAAAGCCAGTTTAAATGCCGTTTCTTGCCTAACAGGGAATTACAAATGCTAAATCAAGCATTGCAAATGAAGGTTCACTGCGCTTGTCAGGACTAGATGGAAATTATTCATGCAATATGAATCTTTTGCCTCCAAGACGAGAGAGAATGTCATCTGAACGGCATGATGTGTCTTCTCTAATGGATACAAGCAGTTCTCTGTTCTGGAAATTAATCCACTGGGCTTTTTACAATAATCTATTTTTTCCAGTTTGTTTGAGTGAGCAAACATATTAAAAAGTAGAAACAGACTACACTGGAGCTAACAGGAGTAACCTAAACCCACTCACTTTCGGGACTCATTAATTGGGGGGGGGGGGGGGGGGGGCTATATCCATACTCCGAATGTCCATCCTTTCAGCAAGTTCACACTCATAGCAGGAGCCTCGAGGCCCAGGATTGTTTATTATTTTGGTTTTTTTTATTTAACTATGTGTTTATATTTTTTTAAGCTATATTTAAAAAATGTTATAGGGCCTCCTAGGGTGTTACATGTAGGTGTATTTTGCCTTGGTTTGTGGAATAAAAGTAAGGGTAATTGCCTTTGTAATTTCCTATTTAAGATTTTGATATCACCAGATTTTACTATGCAATTCCGTCTGCCACCTGATGGGATCTCCCGGGAAAATGACGACTTGCTTCATGGCACAAAGGAAGAGGAGAAAACTTGAGTTGTGCCAGTATTTATGAGGTAACACGGAGGCTTCATAGTGTTAACCATGGCCGAGTAGGTGGTGGTAGAAAGAATTGCCTGAGGTAATGTAATGAATGCTTGTGAGGAATATGCAGAGAGGTGCATTCCATAGTGAGATACCGTTACTTTGAGAACTGCAGTTACGCAACTAGCCTAAAGTTTCCACATTAAAGGAAAAGCTTCCCCAAACCTAAAACTATTTCATATATTTTGCAGGCAATGTATTATTTATTTATGACCTTGAAATTATAAGATGTACTAGGGGCGGAGTGGCCATTGTAACGACAGGGAGATTTCACGGTCGGCCGGCAGCCAGAAGGCTCAAATCAACCAGCCGGCCGACTGCCGGCCAATTGAGTTAAAACCCCTTAAAATCAAGCAAGGTTCTGTGAATAAATCCCAGATCTCTACAAACCACACAGATGGAGAATCCAACCACTATATATAGCACTTGTTGTCTCTCTACATCTCACTCATGGTTGCTGTCAGACTCACTCTCATTAATCCAGCCTACTGATTTTTGTTTAGCCTTCTATCTTGATCTAATTATTTTTATTCAGACGTTACATAACTTCCATGACCACAAATATATTTCATAAATGAATGTAGAATGGTCAGAGCAAAGCCTCATGGGAAATGGGAACTGCGTATTGCTCCAATAATCGCTCCGTGTTTATCCAATGAACAAATGGGGATGAATGAGCGGCTGTCAGACAGAGAGAAAGCGGGCAAGGTTGAAGTAGTGGATTTTCTTACAGTCGAAAAGGTAAACAGATTTGCATGTTTAATTTGCTCAGTTACACCTAATGGAGGGCTAGAAGAGAAAGGAGGGACTGAAAAGGCCAGAATGAAGAAGAAGCGGATGCTGGTGGAGAGTACATCACAATGGTCAACAATCATGGATTTATTCCGAAACAACTAGAACTTTATCCTCATTATTCAGGCTTGGTATTTCCCTTCAGTCAGTAAAACTTTCATTGTGAAGTCTTCATTTTTACAGATGCATGGCTAATCCCCCACAATTCCATAAGGTCCTTCTCCCTCAGATATTGTATGACATTGTCATTGGCATTGTATCTTAGTGACTTTTATGACCTCTTGCTCTTAACTTGAGATTTTATTCCCAAGATTTTGGCCTTGCGCCTACATTTTCATGCTCCATCTCCTTTTCTACGGTCTAACAATTTGCAAAGCATTATGCATACAAAACCATGTTAAAGGCTGCTTAGCAACAACAATCTGGTATTACTGTTGGACAGGAAGTGGAGTGGCCTTTAGAGTGGAGTCTTTCCAAATAGCTTAAAAAGATGATGTCACCAGATTAATCATTTCCGGGTCCAACATGTAAAACATGGATTTGGGTCAATGTTATCTTCATCTTAACCCTCCTGTTATGTTAATTTTTTAGGAACAGCAACGCTGTTCCCGGGTCAGATTGACCCGGTGCATGTTTAATCATCCAAAAGATGTCCAAAACCCAACAAATCCTAACAAGCATTGTTAATGTTTCCTTACTAACTCCATTACCAACTATTCTGTCAATATTTAGTGCAATGATGTTACTTATCTCTAACAGGTAATGGTCCAATTATGATAATTCACTTGTTTTTCGCACACAAAAAAATACATGATTTCAGCATGTTTGTGCAGAGTGCTCATAAGCACAACATTTTTTCATTTTTGGGGCAGTAAGACTCTAGGGCTGTGGTGTCTGTGATCGGAAACATGGAAGATTGAGGGGCCCTGTTCTTGATTACCAGCAGCTCAGCAGGGAGTTCAGTCCTATTCTTTCGGACAGTTCCGACCATTGTGAGTTTTCTCCCCAGATGCTCCTGACCCAAGTTGTAGTTTGTGAAAAAATTGTTGCAGGTTATGTTGTGTCCCCTGAAACCCTGTGCCATGTCGAGCATGACCCTTGTGCCCTGATTCTTCTCTGGGGCTCCTCCAACTGGCTTTCCAGTGTAAACCTGCATGTTCAATGCATAGCTGGTGTTTGCATCACATGCTGCCCAGATTTTTATCCCCTACTTAGCTGGTTTGGAAGGCATGTATTGCCTAAATGGGCACCTCTGAATGCCACCAGCCTTTCGTCCGCTGTGATATTAGACCTGGGTTATAGGGTAGTGGAAGTTGCTCTACCCACTTGTCCCACACTGTCCTAATAGCTGCCAGCTTGTCTCTCGCCCGTCTACCAGCCCTTGTCTCTCGATTACCAAATCGGATTACTCTGGGGAAAATGTGAAAAGTCTCCAGAGACATTGTGGCTCGAAATATAGAAGAAGAAGAATTACTTTATTTTATATATATATAAAAAAAAAAAAAAAAAAAAATATATATATATATATATATATATATAGCCCTGCCTGTCTCTGCATCCCACAGACTGGCTGTCGATTCATCCTTCGACTTATAGACCCCAGCCAGGATGAGGAACCCCAAATACGCATCGAAATGTGTTTTGTCCAGCTCCGTCCACTCCTCCCCCAAAACACACCTCACTTCTAGATTGGTCATTTCCAGAATTATTTTCTGTACTGAATCTGGCGTGACCAGCTCAAAAGCTGACTTGATGTCTGCCATCCTAGTGGGCCCTGGCACTGTCTTTATTTTGTTTTCTTTGGGGATGAATGTCATGCTTGGAGGAAGAGGAATAGCAATATCCCTCATCTGGTTCAAAATCAAAATCATTAGAATCAGAATTCAGCTTGAGAAACTCTTCATCTTCAGACACATCCTTCTCTATTTTACTGTCATGATCAATGATTACTTCTGGACTGTCATCCTTTTACTTCTACTGCTCATTTTGTAAAGGTCTGCCTGACAGAGTGTAATGTTGGCAGGACTCCCATGCAGAGAATCTTTTATATGTTTTGCCCCTCCCCTGTTGAGTGTCCAGTGAATGTGGGTGGAGTTTTCCCGCAAGAACATAAATGGTTCCCCTCGAAAGTCATAACACCTGCACCTGTGTGTCTGTCTGTGTGTGCGTGAGTGGATTTGTCCTGCGAGAACATAAATGGTTTCAACATCTGCTAGGGTGTGTGTGTGTGTGTGTGTGTGTGTGTGTGTGTGTGTGTGTGTGTCTGTGTGTGTGTTTGTGTATGTGTGTGTCTGTGTCTGACATTTCTGACACTCTTTTACCTTCAGTTTGACTGCCAGGTCAAATTGACCTGAATAGTATCTATGTGATATAAACATGCAGGGGGTGGTTGCAAATATGTGAGATGAACCATATGTTGATTACACAAATTAAGGCAAGCAGAAGAAGTTTCATACTGAAGGAAAACTTTCAACTATTTTTTCTAGATCTTCAAACTTTAAAACGGGTCAATTTGACCCGGAACATAACAGGACGGTTAATATAATATAACTATACTCTTTGCCTTCATTATTTTCTGCTCTACCAAAACATACTCGTATTCAGGGAGGTTTGTTTTGTCATCATCTAAGTCATTTATATAGAATCTAGAATATAAAAATGGGGCTTGATAATTTAATTCAGAATGACACCCCAGTACTTTTCCCCCCAGCTTTTCCAAGGATCATGCTTAATTTGTGATACTAATGATGCTCTAAGAAGACAAAAGCATGAAAGAAAACCGTCTTTTGCTGCCTAAGGCAGTAATTTCTTTAATAGTCCGCTCTTCCTGTCTCTGTCTTTATGCTCTTATCTTAAGTCTCAGTGTCTCTCACCATTACATTCAGAGCCAATGGAAAAGTAAAATTATAACATTATTGTAATTTTTGAAGATGATAATGGCTACTCAACACATCAACATTAATTAATTTAATTTATCAAATTTATGTTGTTGCTACAGCGGGTCCAATGAATATAGGCAAAACACATTTTCACACACGTATCAAGAAGTGAGAAATCACAAGATATGCATTTTTACAAGTCATTATGTGAATGTATGAATTGATAATTGTTTGGGAGCATAGACAAGCTGCTTTCCTCCCTGCTTCAGATCCATATCAAACCACAGGCTTTTTTTAAAATGTACTAGTATAGTGGAAAGGAATAAGAATTTTCTGTTGCATTTCTTTTGATGACCTCTGTATTCATCCTTGGATTAACTAAACAAATTCATAACAAGCAGGCCAAATTATAATGAAGCACAAAACTTTGACACTCTTCACCCCATCGAAAGGCATCTTCACAATGAGATAATGATGCTTCTTTTAACACTTGTAGCTATGATGTGATGGCAGTGTACTGATCAAACATCATGTTCCTCCCTTTTTCAGTATTCCCTGTATATTTACACACTGTAGTGTATTCACAAAAGGGAACTCTGTGGAACATTCAGTAGAGAAAGAATAATAGGGGTAAAGTGGTTTTGATGGCGGGGACTGTAACATACTACTTCATTAGTACTAATAGATAATTATTATTACCAATATTAGTTTGTTTTCATTCAATTTTCCTCTCATACAATGAACTTCACAAAGATAAGATCTATTGCAGGGCTGTTGTACTGGAATATATAAGGATAAATTGGTTTACCAGATTACTGGTTTGAGGTTAGATACACAAAGTACAAATTGTCAAACAGAATAAATGAACTAGAGACCATCTTGCGATGCCAAAACACCAAATCAAGCCAGGCGCATCAAGTGGGGGGTAGGTCGGCTTAATGCCTCACCTTGAAAAATGGTAGCCATCAACCTTCTGTTACTCACCACAATAATTGACAGCAGACAAAGTGCTTTGCGTTGGCGTAAGTACTGGTCACAGAAACACACAGATGTTCAGAATACCTTACAGTGTATGACCAGGTTGCCATTTGTAAACCAATTAATGCATGAGCAGGCATGGTATCTCACCAACCTGTCAATAAAAGGTTCAGGTGCAGCAGACACTCAACATGCACACAGACACTAATCCCATACATGGAAATGCATACACACACATTGCTTAACATTCAAACAGGCAAGAATACAATATATTCCACAGATACACAGCCTTTTCACAACTGTGTGAGTGTTCCTCACAGGTTGAGTTTATTTTTGGTGGTCTAGGCTCTGAAATCTGGCACCTGAAGAGCGACTGCCACACAGCATTGCATTTAGAAGCAATAGCAGTAATTAGTCCTATATTATAAAATTATAGTACCATGTACAGTAGGTATTTCAGGTAAGCCACACTTTGAATTCCATGCAGACGTTTTCAGTTACATGCTGTGTTTCATGTATTTCGATGCACATTTTTTTCCTACATTTTCTTTATTGAATTTGCAGATGGTCGAAGAAGAAGCAGTGTCAATACACCTGCCTTAAAGTGAAGAAACAGGAACAAAAAGAAAAAACCCCAACGTAATTTCCCAATATCCCTCCCAACAACCCATGTCAGACATGGTCACAGTAACCAACTAAATAAATAACATATAACATAAGTAGATATATAAGGTACAATGAAACCAAATAGAGTGAAATCCATAGCTAATAGCAAATATAAATAAGGTAATTCAGGAAAAGGAAAAGGAGAAAAGAGAGAAAAAAAAGGGGGGGGGGGTCTCTCCTTGTGTCCTCAGCATCATCAGGAGTAACAGTAAGACTATTAGCAGTGTGTCCCAGGTTTTGTGGAAAGCTGTCAAAGATCCCCTCTGTGAAAACCTTAACTTCTCTAACCGTAGACACTGTTTCCAAAATTTCACGTATTCCACTATTATAAGTTGGTGGAGAAACATGTTTCCATTTAAGGAGAACGTTATGTCTGGTGAGCAGGGTGGTAAAGGCCATGATATGTTGCCTAGTAATGGGCAGATTTTTGGATGGAGGGAGCCCTGGCACAAATCGAGGAACAGTGAACCAGTTTTAGAATGTCCCACCGCAGGACCTCAGTAATGGTAATCCTTTTCCCATGGGGACTAGGCTCAGAAGAGCAATCTTATTATAAATGACAGATATCAGTCGTTTGTTTTGTACGTTGAGAGCCATGAATTAGTCCATCTCAGCTTCAGGGGGGCGGTTCAGAAAATGTGGGAATTGCTTTTGGATAAAATGTCTCATTTGAAGGTACTGAAAAAAGAGTGGCTATTAGGCAGGCTGTATTTGTCTGACATAAATGCAGAGGATGCAAAAACACCTTCGTCATACAGGTCATTAAGCGTTTTGAGGCCCTTATCTAACCATATGCAAAATGTAGGGTCGGTGCAGAAAGGGAGAAACACATAGTTATTTAAAACTGGGGCAAGAATCGAAGCACTTTGTAAGCCGTACTGCTTCCTGAAATGGATCCAAATTTTAATGGTATTGGCGACAACCGGATAAGGTGAGACCTTGTGAGCAGTTTTGTGGAGCTGTGAGCAAATTGTGGAGTGCAAAGTGCGAGGGGGAATATGTTATCTCAGTATAAGCCCAGGACAGGAAAACATCTGCAACTCAACTGCGTAGCAAATCTAAAAGTTTATTAATGTTGCAAACCCAGAAGTAGTGGCGGAAAAAGAGAGCTTTATTCTGCCAAATAAAAGTGTTAGGCTGTTCATCTAGATAAGTAAAAAATGATTTATTAAGACAAATTTGGAGGCATTGAAAAAGATACAGAAACTTTGGTAAAATGCCCATCTAGACAAGGGGGGGGGGGGCATCTGTCTGACTTGCATTTATCTAATAGAGGAGTTAGAAGTTCTTTTAAAAAAGATCCCAAAAGGAGCTGATGATAAACACCCCCAAATACTTTTTTGACTAAATTTTTGGACTAGACCAAAACGAGTGATGCCTTCAAACTCATTCTGGTTTCTAAGTCAGATGGCTAATGCCTAAGGATGAAAGCGGACAGCCCTGCCGGGTCCCACGTTTGATAGGGAAATATGCTGAGCAGACACCGTTTACAGATGCAGAGGGGGTAGCATACAGAAGCTTAACCCCAAGAAATACAATTAGAATCAAAGCCCACTCCACCCGGTCGAAGGCTTTCTTTGCATCCAGAGCCACTACGACCTCGGGAGTGTCCGACCCAGGTGAGAATATGATGTTGAGCAACCTTTTGGTATTGAAGAATGGACGTCTCCCTAATATGAAGCATGTCTGGTAGAGTGAAATTATTGATGACATCACACTTTAGAGGCAGAGGGTGAGGACCTTAGCAAGGATCTTACAATCTACGTTTAAAAGTGAGACCGGTCTGTAGCTGCCACATAAGGTAGGATCCCTGTATTTCTTCAGGAGCAATTAAATAGATGTCTCAAACAAGGTCGCTGGCAGTCTGCCTTCAGTAAAGGAGTCATTGAACTTTCTCACAAGGATGAGAGCTAATAGTGTCGAGTACGCTTTAAAGATCTTGACTGTAAAACCATCTGGACCAGGAGTTTCCAGCTGTCTCTCAACTTTCCGTGTCATTAAGGGCGCACTCACACTGTCCGTCCGTACCGTGCCCCGTGCTTTAGGGTACTTGCCCCCCCCCTCTCCCCCCACGGGCCAGGCCTGTTTGTACTCACCTGTCCATACGTCATCACGCCGTTACACGTCACACACATTGATTGACGTCATCGCGATGCGTCGCTTTGTTTACAAATCTTTCCATAGACCTCAGAGTTTTTGTGCGCCTTATCCAACTGTTTTTGAATATTTTCATCCAACCAAATCTGCAGTAAACACTTCACCCCTGCATCACACCAACATGAACCTTTCGCCGGCATTGTTTTAAATGTCCGCGCATGGTCCGTCTTTTTTTTTTTTTTTCAATGTCCGAACAAGCGCACATTAAATGACGTCAGAGCCGCCGTAGGCCTCATGCTCGTTCACGTGTGCACGCTCGTGCTCGTTCATGTGCAAACGTGCTTTACAAAAGCCCAACTCTCCCAAACAGTCCGTGGCCGGGGAGCGGGCTGCAGCTAGGCACGGTGCGGTTGTACTCACACTGGTCAAACGAACTAGGCTTTACCCGTAAAACCTATTTGGGCACGATACGGATGGACAGTGTGAGTGCGCCCTAAGAGGCCACGTTCTGTTCAGCCCTTCACATTTGAGAAATATAGGATATCACTTGTCCCCGAATAGTAGCTCTAAGCACTTCTCAAAGAGTGCTGCTTCTGACATCAGGAGTGTCATAAAAACTCTATGTAAGAGCGGATTTGAGTCGAGAAAATCTTTTGACTTACTATCTGACAGTAAGTGTGAGCTTAACCTCCATGGTGAACGTGGAATCAACTGTGGTAGGAACATGGTCAGAAGTGACTATTGGGTGGTATTCACACGCATTCACACAGTCGAGGAGGTTGTCGAGTAAAAATAAATCAGTTCGAGAGAATGTGTGGTTTACTTAGGGAATAAAAGGCGAAAGCTTTACCACGGGGATTTCTAAATGGGATCCGAAATTCCGGACTTGGATGCATATGTTTTGATTTGGATAGTGTAATCTATGTGGAAGAAAATCTGTCAAGAGTCACATCCTGCACCAGATTGAAGTCTCCACCCATGATATTGCAGTGACTGTCAGCCCATGGGATTTTTGCAAATAGCCTTGTAAAAAACTGTTCATCTTCCCAGGTGGGTGTATAAACCGAAACTAAGACCACAGGTATTTTCTGAAGTGTTCCCCGAAACTATGACATAGCGCCCGTCAGTATCCAGGATTACATTCGTTGGCTCAAACAGGACCCTTTTATGAATGATGATAACTGCCCCTCTAACTCTATCTGTAAATTTTGAAAACCAAAAAAAAAAGGGCTAAAACACATAAAACAGAACAAAACAGCTTAAAACAAGACAATAACACTGGGACCAATCTGAGGACTATTCCCATAGAAAAAAACACCCTCTGAGCTCTCCAGCCCGTAACTAACAGCTAAATTGAGTTGCCGGGGTCTCCTCCCTTAACACAGTGTTTGACGCATTAAGTCACCACAAGAAAGGAGAAAAAATAATAAACTGAGAAAATACGAATCTATTCCAGGGGCCTGTTTCACAAAGCAGGTTAAAAAAACTCTGAGTTTAACCCGGAACTCTGAGTTGATCTACTCTGAGATAGGAAACTCTGAGTTTTCACTTTCAGAACAGCAGATTTGCGTTAGGTTGATCAACTCAGAGTAGTTTGACCTGGAGTTAAGCGCGTGCACCACAAGTAAAAAAAGACAGCATCAATGGAGCCCTGATTCAACGAGTCACCATAGCAACGGGGAAGCGGAGCGCTACGCTACAACTGGAAATGGAAATATGAATGCGCTCATACGGGAGTTTGAGCAGGTTTACACCGCTGCAGCAGCAAAAGAGAGGGAGACGGTGCGGGAGAACATTGCTGCTCGGGTCAGTGCATAAGTTTAAATGTAGTCCTGTTGCAATCACAGTAATATCACAGGGGGAACTGCTTGAGTGGAGCCTATTAATTTATTTCATTTAAGTGCATTCCCGCGGGGGAGAGGCGCACTTGGCAGCAGCTTAAGATGAAACATAAAAACATACAGGTATTCAAACAGGTAAAACATCGGCAAAATCTCATGGTGACGTCTCATTTTGATCATGTTTTACATGGTAAAGTAAATATTACCGTAAGTGGCTGTTTTATATGTTGATTAAAAACTCCCGTTTGCAAAAAAACGCAACGCAACACACAATATCTGCTGTGATATGAGAGCATGACTGGTTGTTAATGTTGGAAATGTAAGGACGGATGAGATGGACAGTGACGTGAAACGGTGTTGTGCGTATTCAGCACCCCTGTCGTGAAATTCACCCCTTCGCATTATAGATGAAATTCTGGATCAGAAGGCTGTTGTTTCCATTTATAGGGGTAGTTTATATACCGATAACCTGACTAAAAGCACACACTTTTGAACATATGAATTGCAAGAAACGCTGGGATTATATTTAGGAAACGCTGAGTCAAATACATTCAACTTGCTCAAAAGATCCATTTCATTCATTTTGTAGTTATGGCTGCAGTATATTAAGGACGTCTATGCGCGGTCTGATGATCATCTCCCGACAAATGTTTAATTCTCTTTGCGGTAATGCGTCACCTTCATCCACGGGATCGTTATCAAAAGAACATGCAATGGTAGTGAAATAGTCGCCACCTAATATGACTTCTAATGTCTGATGTTTGCAGTGATTTTCTGAAAAAACAGACGGAACTATACTACGCCAAAACTCGCGTGCTGACTGAATGAATGAGGAAATCAAACACCGTGTGTGGCTGAAAGAGGGCGGAGACAGAGAGAAACTCGAGGTTTTCTGAGAAAAACCTGGTCCCGACCAGGTTAGTTTCAGAGAGCATGTTACCATGGTAACTGACCGAGAGTTTAAGTTACCTCTCTTTGTGAAACAGGCTAGAGTTACCCCTCTGTCTCTGGTTTGAGTTACCTCCCTTTGTGAAACGGAAAACTCAGAGTTTCCCTCATTTCAGGGTTAACAGACTCAGAGTTTTCACTAAACCTGCTTTGTGAAACAGGCCCCAGAACAGACGGATAAAAAACAAACAAACATGTGAAGTAAATTAAATTAGCTAGCAGAGGGCACCAAGATGCCTTAGGCAGGCCATGAGGGTATTTTTCTACATCAGATAAGATAAATAGAATGCCTGCCTGTATGAAACCCTACCGTCCACCATGATACAGGTCACCTGGCGGTGGGTGATAAAAATTTTGAATAAAAGAAAATAGAGCTGTGAAGATAATATTTAATAACGAACTGAAATCCACATGTAGACGAGCTTCCAGTACTTAGTACAAAGGCCGATTAAATATAATCTGAATTTGCATAACAGTGTGAGCAAGCACATAAAAAGGATGAAAAAATGGGAATTCAAAAAACATCAGAAAATATCAGACAACACCACAGCTCGAGTCTACATGTCCACAGTGTGTTAAAATGTCCATTTAGCAATTTCTGTTCAAAACTCTTTAACAGACAGAATATCAGCAACCCGTCTAATGCTGTGGTCTAAAAATAAACTCCGCCCAGTCCGGGCTGGCTAAAGCACAGCTATACAGTTGGCACCACATTAACTCACAGTTATCCAGATGACATGACAATAGTTTGTCTGTGATGAAATCAACAGCCTCCAGTGGTCTCTCTCTTTTGTGCGGGTGGATGTTATGAAGGCTTAAGTCTCAGTGACCGAAGCGAGTCTCTTCCTCCCTCTGTCCTTCATCACGATGACAAGCCTGGCAGGGAAGTCCAGGTTCTAAAGATCTGACATCGCCTCTCGGTATTTTTGGCGTTCTGCAACCACCTCTGGCACGTAGTCCTTGTATATGGCAATAGGGAAGCCTCTGTACTACAGCTTGCCTCTCCTGGTGTGGGCTTCATGTATGATTATCTCCTTCACCTGGTATCTGTTCAGCCTGATAATGACTTGCCGTGTTCTCTGCCCTGGCTTCGGCTTCTCGGATAGAAGCCGAAGCCAGGGCAGAGCCTTGTCCAATTCTGGCGGTGATTCCAGGAAGTCTTCGCCGAAAACCTCCATAGGCAGCTCTGCAAAGAAGACTCTAAGCCACGGCCCCTGAACTGATTCAGGTACTCCAATTACGCAAATATTATTCTGCCAGCTCCTGAACTCCAGGTTGCTGACTTTGGCTAAGAGCTTAGCGTTGCTCTCTGCTAGTGTGGCACAGGAGGCCTCCAGCGTTAGCAAACGCTTGTCTTGTAGATTTGCATTTACCACAAGGGAGCCTATTTTCTGAGCATGGTTGGACACTGTGGCATGGACGTGGTCTAGCTTCGCTTTGAGATTCCAGCTTTGCTTTGAGATTGACGGAGAGAGCTTTGAAATCGGCGGAGAGGGCTGTACGGTGCTCTGCCCAGAGGTGAGCAATAGTCGCCATGCTAATCTCGCCACATGCCCCATCTGCGAAGTTCGCCTTCGCCCTGGTCTTTCATATTCTGTATGGTCGCATACACCGACATATTTCGGTGGTGTATCCGTCAAACGAGATGAATATTACTATTTGTAGGGACTTTCGCGGTCCTGAAATGGGAAATTATCAAAATTTGCGGGAGCGAGATTCAACCTGTGTCTACTCCATATCAGCCAAACCAGAAGTACTTTGCATATAGCAAATAATAATAAGCATATAGTTTGTGATTTGTGTTGGAAGGCATGATAATTTTATTTTAAGAAGACTACAATTCTCGTACTTGAGTACAATAAGTTTAATTGTTTGCAAAAGTACATGTCAGTAGTTAGATAGTCCAATTGTTCCATGTATGATCTGTTCTGCTCTCACTCACAAACATGCTCCTACTTTTCTTTAGTATTTCTGACATTCTAGGGTGATCCGTGTCACTCTTTAGAACTCTTTAACTCAAGTTTCTTTTACGGTATCTGTATCTCTAGCATACTAAGGGTTTAACTGATTGAATGGATGCAAGCACAGTCATACTTGTTAATTGAGAATGATTTTGTGCTAAGGTTGCACATTTTGTCATTAAGACAATACATCTCTGTGCTACCAGTCATTAAATACAACAGCAAAGTTCTGTTAAGTGGTTAAAGTGAGGTTATTGATTTCAGCCTACTTGATACTTCTAATAAGACACATTGAAATAAAATATTGCTGCCTTCTCTCTTAAGTCCAAAAGGGTGGTTTACCATTATGTAAATGAGAGATAAATGGCTTAGCAAAATATTAGCAATGTGCATGTTAAAAAAAATTCAAACCTTTTATGCAAGTCAAGCTTCAACATAGGCAAGTAAAGGCCAGACTTTAGTAAAGGTTTGTGTAGACATTACAAAATCATAATTCTGTAGTCATGTGTAATGAGTTGAAATAGTATAGGTAAATATTATGATTATATTAGTATTCCTTCATCCATAAGACATTGTTGCTTTTTTAAATTTAGTTGAAGAGTTTTTGAAGTTAGTACAATGTCATGGCATAGTTGGCAAGCCAAAAACAAGGCTGCTTTTTGTTTTTGAAAACATGACATCTTTTGACATTTTTGAAACGCTACAGTTTATAACTGTCATCATATCAATTATCAAGGGGGAGCTCTGACCTGAAAATGTTGTTAGATAAAATGTCAGGGGCACCAGAGCTATTACGAATGTCGACTGGGGATGCAAGTATCCTTACCAATTTCCTGGCAATTTGGCTAGTTGTCAACATACTGTTTCTTTGTGCAGACACCAAGTGTCAAGGATGACAGCAGGCTTGGCCCTGCTGAATTACATAAACACAAGAAATACCATTTGTGAAACGAAATTTACAATATGTTATAAAAGAAATTAGGATCTCATCTGTTGTCTCCATTCTATTCTCAGGTTGGGTCATAGATATTTTTTACTAGAACAATTTAAAGACAGATAAAAGAATGTCTATATATTTGTGTTAAATAGAGATCAATTCATATGTCAAAAGTAATCCATTAGTTTGCAAGTTGTGCCTTTGACCATAAAGAAGGCTTCTTGCTTGATTTGTATTAATCTTTTAAAGACTCAAATCTAAGCGCTCAGATTAAGCAATGAAAGCACAAAACTGCAGATTTCCCACATGAACTTAGTGAAGTTAAACCCAATGTATCAGCGTTTATAAGTAAACACATAAAGCAAAACATTTAGCATTTATTATAAATATCACTAAAAGAGAAGGTCACAGATGACGTCAATTATAAGGAAATAAAAAATGAATGGTACAGTCCCGAGGGGCTGATTAGCCTCTGGCTACAGCATAGCTTGCGGACACTGTACTGACAAGTCTGCTAATAATTTTAAAAAATATCCATTCCATCAAGATGTCGAGGGAGTAGCAAAGCAATGGGGTTCAAGTAATTAGTAAGTAATGATGGGAAATATTGGATCACATTCTCTATATTGATCCTACAGAGACTTTCTACATTTGACTGAAGACTCAGTTATTGCTGAAGGGAACGAGAGCCAATGTGAGATAGTGAGAGTCTACGTTGTAACTTGTTTTGCGCATATGTAGGGGAATGTTTAGCTCATGATATTATGCATTGGAAATTATAATTATTACAAGACAGTTTCAATAAGATATATAAAGTAACAAAGGTCACATTTGTGTAACTAAACATGTCACTTTAAATGTAAAACTATAAAAGAAGGTATTTTAGTCTTTGCTGGCATAAAGCCAGACAGCCGGTGTGTCTCTCACACATGTATTATGCTTAATGCGTAGGTTTGACAACTTTTTACTTTTTAAATTTTACGATCACTTCATAGTGGAGAAATGCATCTTCTCACAATCAAAGCAGAATCATGCAATTTTTTCACAATTCAATAAGGCTAAGTTTATTAAGAAATCCAATTGTATGTATGGCCATTCTAGTATTGTTATTTTGGTATGTTTAAGTGCAAAGTAGAGAGGGAGATAGAGAGAAAGACTGGGAAAATGATGTTGTTCTTGGGGTTGCCGGTGCAGAGCATGAAATGTGTCCTTTTCAACCGTTATGAGTCGCATCTTGACAGTTCAATTTGTTCTGCAAATAGCTACCAAGAGACTAAGTTTTAGGCAAAGGTCTTTCTTGGCTCACTCACCATCCTTGTCAGTTTCTTGGGGACTGCTGGTTGTGAGATATCTGTTTCTCTAAAGGTCTCGCAGCAATATTTACCAGCTCTATTCCTCATCAAACATGTATTTCCAATGTCCTTTCTTTCACCTTCAGCCAGGGACATTGGATGGTGAAAACCTCTGTCACATTTAAGAGAGTGATGATCTGATAAAAACAGAAAACATCTCTTTCTGTATATTTACCTGCAGTAACTTGAAAAGCCGCATTACTGTCACTGTTCTTCATATAAAAGGAAAGTCATATTTCCTTGTGTAGGAGAACAAACCAAACATTTTTAACAGCCAAGACAGCCATTTTAGTATTGTATTCACCTTTTGAGCCTGTGTGTGTGTGTGTGTGTGTGTGTGTGTGTGTGTGTGTGTGTGTGTGTGTGTGTGTGTGTGTGTGTGTGTGAGTGTGTCAGTGTGAGTGTGTGTGTGAAAGATGGGTGTTGTCCAGAAGTAGGGGAGGGCCCAATTTGGCGATAACATAACAACCATGTAAGATGCAGTCAAGGAGCTTTACATGTGTGTAGTCCAGATCAAAATGAAGGCCAAGTTCATAGATGGACAACCACCTATCAGTTTTGAGTGTGGGAATGCATGTCGAGGCTGATGAACTTCCATCCAAGCCGAAAAGAGGAATCCTTTGACCACACAGACCATATTTATCCACTGACCATAATGACTACAGATTAGAGTGATTAGAGTCAACTGAAAACTGAAAAGTTTTAATCATACACCAGTGAAGCGTGATGGGTCAAGAGTGAAGTGTGTATTAATTAATATAAGGGACTGACATTCAGTTATTGTGTCCTTTTGCCCGTGTCTCTTCTGTAGGGTGATGACGTCCTGACAGTCATCAAAATGAAAGCACAGTGGCCAGCCTGGCAACCGCTTAATGTGTAAGTATTATATACGGATTACGATAATGCTCATCACACACCTGCTGCTGACTGCGCTGCTGGATTTGCAAGTTTAATTAAAAATTGAATACAAATTACAAATCAGCTATTTTACTTACGTTTTTTACGCACCCAGTGCTTTTAAATTATTTGAATCTCAATAACAGTATAAAATCGACTTGTAGAGATTTAGAACTTGCTAGAGATCCATCAGAGATTCCCAGATCTTCCTCTGCCCTCTTAGATTTCATTAAAGTGGTGTTCTGTCTATCAGTATGATGATATATGATGATATTCAAGACCATGGACCTTGAACTGGATGATTTTATGACTTGTCTATTTTATTTCTCTGCTATGCTTCTATTTCTTTGTGAGACACTTTGTAACTTTTTTTAAAAGTGATCTTTAAATAAAGATTAGAATTATTATAATGAATCACCCTAATGTAGAAAGTTAAACATCTGGTGTTGTCTTCACAGACAATGAGTTCCCATGACTGATGAATAGTTAATATTGTATCATGAATTAATGCATGAATCCATTAAGATTTTATTATTGGGTCATGCATACAACTATTACAAACCAACATGGGCCTACATATATATACATATATAATTATATATTTTTAGAATTAATAATATATATAATTCATTTATATATATTTTTTCCAAACAATATAATAAAAGGACACACAATCAAGTCTTCAGGCTTTCATTGTCAACCACAAAATTCATAAATCCCTGACAAAAGTATGCACTATGTAGTACTATAGAAACACTATCTATCGTTCCTCCTTTTTCAGACATTTAAAACAAAGCTAGCAAACATCAAATCACACACCGCTCTTAAATCATCATACGGAGATTGGACATTAGAAAATAAAAATGGTTTCCACTGCTTGAGTTATTCTCTAACTCCTAACTCTTGTCTTTAGTATCATGGAGATGAGAGAGGGCTAAGCAGAATAGATTAATTTGAGCCACAGACTGTATATAAAGATGGACAACGTGGCTCCACTTCCTCCCACTGTACAAAAATGAAGCCAAAATATCTGGGATATGGGTGACGCATTCTTGTAATTTTGCAGTCACAGTCACACATGATAGTGCCATGTCATTGAAGTGAACAAAAATTAACACTTGAACAAATATCAACATGATAAAAACTACCTACATTGACGGAAACCATCTTTGGGAAAATTTGATTTTAGGTGTACCTTTTAGTTACAGTTCTTAGATTGGCCCATGTCCCATCTGCTAACAAGGATGGGGTGGGACTTATGATGATAAAGAGCAGGGGCTCTGCAGATAGAGACCACCACACACTTCTAAGGGGTTATAAGTGACAACTGAGAGAGATTGCTTCCGTATGAGTACATACATTGCTTCTTAGAACTCACTGTGCCTTTAATAGAAGGCTTTTGAAAATAGTCAACATTTATTTAAAGCATACTCACTTGTGGTTAATGGGTCACAACATTCTCTACCACTGTTAAACCACTTAATATAAAGTTTTAAGTCTTTTGGTATATTACATTAAGAACTTAGTATCCAAGTTTGGACCCAGAGCTTGCTAATCAGTGAGAACCCAGCTCAAAGGTGCCCTGAAACTGCCAGCCACACCATGCTTATTTACTCCTAAATTTACAAGAACCATTTAATCTCTTATTCATGAGAAAAACAAGATATGTGTTGGCTCAGCTGGCTCAGATGAACTTCTGTGGGAACGGCCATGAGTTTAGTCTCGCAAGGGAAGAAGACAGATAATAGAAGCAATGATAGCCACTAATTAGCTCACCTTGGTTTGTAGCAGGATAAAGGAAGGACATATTGTATTAACAACTACGTGGAAATGTCTTCATCATGGAAGTACTCTAAAGCAACTCAATGTTTTACTCAACCAACCAGAAGTGTACCTTGTGAAGTTCTTAGTGAGTTCATTAGCTTTACATATGAGCTGAATGAAAAATACAAAGATGCATATTTATGTCTTCTCCAGGTTCTCCAGCTTCCTCCCCCAGTCCAAAGACATACACATGTTGGATTAATTGATTGCCTTAGATTGCCCGTAGGTGTGAATGTGAGTGTGAATGGTGGTCTGTCTCTGTCTGTCTCTATGTGCCCTGCGATAGACTGGCGTCCTGTCCATGGTGTACCCCGCCTCACGCCCGATGTCAGCTGGGCTCGGCTCCAGCCCCCCGATAGGGACAAGCGGTTGAAGATTGATGGTTGGATGGATGGATGGATGGATGGATGGATATTTATTTCAGCATCTGTCATAGTTGGATGCTTGTCTTTTTGTTACAGTAACAGCAATACGGAGTAAATGTGCATGTTTGCTTTTTTAGATGTATGTATATATGGTACGTTAACGGTAATTACAAGAAAGCATTGTTTTTAATTAGAGCATTAATTAAAAACAAAGCTTTTCTGGTAATGCTCTGGTAATGCTCTCATCATCCCCATTCATTTTTAAAGGGGGATTGTCAATTAAAGTGAGGATGAGACACAAGAAGAGAAAAAAGAGGGGCAAACCATTCATAATAGGGAAGTGATTAAATGGAGCTTTGATGAAGACTAGGGTTTAATTACATTAGAAGTGTTTATTTTTTAGTTTAGAACGTCATCCTAAACCAAGCTTTCAATATAATTTGGCTTTAAAAACCAAAAGGATTGCTTGAACAAAGGGCAAAGCTGCAGAGACGCAGGATAAGAGATTATCACATTACCATAAATATTACAGCAGTACGTGTACAGCAGTGGTTCTCTAATACATTATAGAGAAAAATAAATAAAGTATGTAATGAAATGTATTTTTCAGAAAATAAAGTATACCAGACAGATCCTTGTTGGAAAAGAGGAGATGACTTGATCAACTGTTTATAGGTTACAGGGTAAAAGGGCTATTGTTAAATAAATCAAGCCCAGTAGAAAAGTAAAGCACACCAATAGAAGATTATGTCAGTAATTAAACAATAAAATAATCAAATAAAATTAAAACGCGAGCTTCTAGCAAGGTAGTGTAAATTTCAAAGAATATTTCATTGTCAGCCATTTTGTTGCAAAGTTATTCTGCTCCAGTCCCTACATGTCCAGCTCACCTGACAAAAGTTCAGATATTTTTAGATCAGTTTTATGTTCTATGACTTTATAGTACTTTCTAGGGATGAAATGATTCCTTGAGTAACTTGATTACTAAAAATCAATGATGCAAATTCTTTGCATAGAGGTTTCGTTTAATGAATTAATTTAATCTAAATATACAGCACACTGTGTTTCCGCATGGATGATTATTACAGTTGCACAAATGGCCCGGCTGTGGACATCAGACACCACATATGATGGTGTGGATGAAATAAGTGGAATCTTTCACACATCACTGGTAAAAGACTGCAGACTAGAATCTTACAATGCTTGAGTCCATGAGGTGACAAAGAATATATTGTCCAGAAGTTTGTTGAGTTTACAAAAATGTCTTGCTGTTTATTTGATTAATAATAAATAAAAGAAAATACTTTTATGGCCAAAAAAACAAAAACAAATGAGCAGAATGTGGACTAAGCCATTATAGAAAACTTTTTACTGTGAACTCAGCCACACCTTGCACTCTGCCCAACTCCATTAAGAGCACAGGGACTCAAGCCCTGTAGAGGACGCCAAAAACAAGCATTGCACAAAACTAATATTAAACAGAATATGGCTACAAAGAGAGAGAAAAGAGTGGGCGTCAAAAAGAAGATACAGGCAAGAGCAAACTAAAAGTTTGGATTCATTTCAAGGTGACACTAAATAAAAACTGTACAGTGTGTCTATTGTAAATTTGATTGAGCTTACCACAGTAGCACAACTTCATTACTTCAGCATCTCATCAGAAAGCATCCAGTTTATGCATCCAGTCTCCATGGAGCATTCTCCAAGGTATCATAACGTTGTTACAAGATAACGACTTTGAACCATCTCTGCCTCACTGCAGATAACACAGGACTCATGGAGCTCTGCTCACCAAAAGTCAGACATGGCAGATACCTCCATGCGGGACCTGTTTTTTGCTTGAATACACTAAATTGGTTATGTGTATGTGTTTGTGTGTGTTAGTAACAGACACACTCCCTTGTGCCCTGTGTGTCAGTATGTGAAGCTGAGGGGAGGGGCATCACAAAGCAGTGGGAATCAGAAGGGTGTTTACCCTATGTGCTGTTTTTGGCTGAGGATTAAATTTAGGGGGATTATACTTTTTGTACCTCAATCAAACTCACACATTCTGTAACTCACAAGCGCACAGGATTCTGAAGCAAAAACACCATGTAAGCAGTGTAGTTTCTTAAAAACCTTGTTAAAATTAATAACTCAAGTCTTTACAAACAATTCAGATTAAAAACTACCACTCAGCTGGCTCATTGTCATATCCCCCTCCGACTCTTGTCAGGTGTCTTTGTAATAACTAGAACACTACTTTGGTGTTCTGTCTGTTACATTTGATTACAGTTAAAAATAAGGTGGTTGTCAACAGTGTGAAATAAGGAGCTTTTGAAGACAAGAATATAGCCGTTAATGAAGGTAGCTACCTTCTTTGTTTCTGTCACTCTCTTAACTGCTTTTCAGTGTGTGTGTGTGTGTGTGTGTGTGTGTGTGTGTGTGTGTGTGTAGTGCAGTCTGTTTAACTAGCTACTGTGCAAGTGTGCACACTAGAAAGACATGAAAAACTCAAAAAGTGCACTCTGAAGAGAAAGAGAGAGCGAGCGAGCTCTATCAGATGTGGCTCCCTCTTTCCTCACAATAGAATAGCATCTTTGTGAAAACTGCAAAAGGGGGATTTAAGAGAAATTTCTTCCTTAATAACAGTTGGTGAATGAGGCCCAATGTGGTTGTCTTAATGTCCCAGCTGTCAACAATATGATTAAAAGGGAATAATCAACATGAACAACTGTATCTATTTTTACTTGACCATTGAAAAAAATACTGCACTTTTAATAAATGTGTGAAAAAAAGTGAATTAAATTATTGACCACAAGCTAGATAAAGGTCTGCTGCAGTAACATTGGTTTTGTAAGTTGGCAAGGCATCACCAGTATCCAATCAATCAAAATAACATTAACTAACATTCGTATCAACTCCTCTCAAAAATACGCACACCTTTTTTGAATAACAAAAGCATTTCACTGGGGTTATAGTGTGATTAATCCCTTCCCTTTTCACTACCAGAATTGCTCTGTCTCCTGTTCTGTCAATTACACTTTACCTTTTTGTAGAGCCCAAGTACTGTAGCTGTCTGAGATAAACCCCAGACTTGCAGTACTCACTGAGCAGACGCCTGGTAGAGTCGAGTCAAGTTGTGTGTTCCCAGGGGATAAGGGCTATTTTTAATTCTCAGAGCCCATCATTATAAGAGTGTGCAAGGGCAGGACTGTGTTGGCTGAAGTCAAATGGATTTTATATGTACATGAAGACAGATGAAAAGGAATCACTGGTGAATTGTCTATGTTAAAGCATGAATCTTCCCTCTTCTAATTAATCTTGTATTGGCTGGGAAGATGCTTAATTAGTTTAGCTGTCAATCATTGGTCAAGACACATGCATAGAGGTGTGTGTGTGTGTCCTGTGCTGGAACAGAGCAAATGTGGTGTGGAGACAGATGACAATAAATAGTTGTCAGTTGCTAATTTGTTGGCAGTCTAAGAAGTATCATAGAAATAGAATGAGACTAGAATGGATGTTTCCCATTTTAATGAACATAGCAGGATGGTCAAAGCAGCAGCCATTTTTATGTGTAGTGTTGCCATTGTAAAGAACTGTGACCGCTGTAGAGAGCTAACTCTTATTTCGATGGTCAATGCACCGTGCTGAGCACCATTTCCTTTTGAACTTGTCAAATGAAATGATCATGGCAAACAGTTCAATGTCCATTCTTCTCATTCTTTTTTTATTGTAGGAAGCGTCCCTTGTTCTCTCTCTAAAGAATAGACAAAGTTTCCCAGTTCCATGTCAGCCTTGCACCGCTTCGAGTGACTCTGAGTTCCCCGCACCCACATATATGGATTCTCTAATCCAGAGGTGCCACATTCCAGTCCTGGGGGGTCACTGCTCTAACACATATTTTCAAACCTGTGACAAGCTTCAGCTGCTCGATAACGAGCACATCATTAGAATCAGGTGTGTTACAGCAGCTATACCTGTTCATACGAGGTGGGTACATATGACAGCTTTGTGGCATTACCAAGTACTAAGGTTGTGTTGTACTTCAAGAAATCGTTAACAGGTCTACTATTATCCATTAGAGCAGGGGTGCCCTATTGCCGTCCTGGAGAGCTTATTTCCTGCATGTTTTAGGTTTCTCCCTGCTCTAACACACCTGATTCTAACGATTTACGAACCTGTGACAGGCTTCAGCTACTTGATAACAAGCACATCATTGGAGTGCAAGGGCAGAGGGAAACCTAAAACCTGCAGGACAGTGGCCCTCCAGGACCACATTTGGGCACCCCTGCTCTAAACTAACTGTGTTTCAGGAATTCAGGAGCCACATTCTCCCAATTAAACTTTCATTCATATCATAGCAATTATTTAATAATATGAACTTAATAGTTTTGAACAATATCAGTATCAGAAATGCCCCCTAAACTAATTTTGTGCATCTTGGGCACAAGGAAATAATTTTGGGCAGAAATAAGTTTTCAGGTTGTTGCAGATTGATCTTGGTATCACCACACCAAAATAGCTTGATCTGGATACCCCTTGTGTGTACCAGAGTGGTATAGGTTATAGAAATCTTACCACTGGCTGACCATTGCATTCAATTCCCTACAGCTTTACATTTAAAGACTGATTGAACTGTCAACATTCTGGTTTTGTTGTTGATTACTGTTCACCTGGTTCAGTAAAATGTCATAACTTGTTAACTTGAGTATCAGAAACTTTTTGAGGGAAACTCACAGGTGACACAATTAAAAAAGTGTTCACAAGGTGCAACATAATATATTATTAGACACATTTTCTCATTTAGTCGGTTGGGATGCAGGTAGCGTCTCTTTCTTTCCTTACACACACTTATAAACTGCTTTGAATAACACAGAGCTCATTCTCAATGTCTTCCTCAGGCGTGCCGCCCCCTCAGCTGAATTTTCAGTGGACCAGACCCGTCACCTCATGTCCTTCCTGACCATGTTGGGGCCCAGTCCGGACTGGAATGTGGGTCTGTCTGCTGAGGACTTGTGTACCAAGGAGTGTGGCTGGGTCCAAAGGGTGGTCCAGGACCTGATCCCCTGGGATGCAGGCACTGACAGTGGGGTGACATATGAGGTCAGTGAGAACACTGAAGCATTTTAATATTAATCACTAAGTATTTTATTAAAGCATGATGTCACCTCAGTAAGAAGCAACTGTTTTCAAATGTGTTATTGTTTCATTTTTGTCTTAATTAAACACTAGGTGGAAAAAGGAACTTTAACTGCATCATCATCATCATGCAACAAAAACAGTGCCCCTCTGAATTCCTGCTTCTGACTTAAATTTCTTTGGGGACCCCTCTGAATGTGTGACTCAACTCTGTTTACCTACCTGCAATCCCACAGCAATCACAACCTCTTGCAAACTGTTATTCTCCCCACCTTTCAACCCCTGAGTAACCTTCATCCGAACTCTCATCACCAGCTGAGTCTTCCCTTCACACTCAAGTTTTGACCTTGTCACTACGCCAACCTCTTCCTCTTCATCTGCCTGTCTGCTTACATTCACCATCACTCCCTCTCTCACCTCCTCACATACTGGCAGTCTGCAACAATTCAAGTGTCATCACCCATCCAATTCTCCTTTAACAGCCTTGAACGTTTTACCCTGCCGCCCTCACCCTGAGGTGCTGCCTGCTGTGTGCTCAGTGTCTCCAGTCAGCACTAACAGATTAGGCTGTGCATGCGGACGTTTGATCAAACTCTATGACGACGTGTGAAACCTTTGGCTGATCCCTTGGAGCTCACAGATGAACCCACTGAACTGTGTTCTTTTGGCCAGCTTCAGGAATAATTTCACTCTTCCTCTTCATCTTCTTCTCTCCCTCTCACACTCACACTCACATGCATACACACACACACACTTCTCAGTACACCACACTTGTCCTTGCTTACAGACACTTTGTGTCTCACACTGACTAAATCGGACTGTACTGCAGGTCAGGCATGTTCAGCAACTTTCAGTTTGTGTTCTTTTTGACTCTGAGTAGGTTGACTGTTCTCTAAAATTCTATTCGCACTAGTATTTCATATTTTTTTCATAGCAAACACAGCTTCCACTTGCCATCTGCAGTATAGTCTGAACTCCAAAATTCCACTATATTAATGTTATGGTAAATCATCTGTAAAAACCTTTTGTCAAGTGGAAGTACAGAATTTGAACGGTGTACAGCAGATGATCATAGATGAAAGGGACGGGTGGTCTGCAAGCAACAGGAAGTAAGTTATTGTAGTATGATGAGTTGATTTGGTCATTTTATCAACACAGTCACCAGTTGGAGCGGCCATAACACACAGCTCAGGGAAATTAAGTACTAGAATTGAATTGCTGGAATTAGCATAAAAAACCTTCTCAGATTCGTAACTCAGTGAAATATGAATGCACAGACATTATTGTGAAGGCCTGAGGATATTGTGGATGGTGGGACTCTCTGTGCCATTACTTTCACTGAGGCCAGCCACCATTGCCCTTCTCCCTATCTTCCCCTCTCTCACAAACACAAACAGAACTGCTCTTTGCTTGTTTTTCTGCCTTGGTTTGGTCACAGCGGGGGGTTGAAGGATGAGCTGATCTTTTACCTCCAGACAGCCTCTGGTGGTTGTGCTTCTATCAACCCCATGCTGGCAGACCTTTTCTGTTGACTAAAAGCAGCATCACCTATATAAACTACAATTATTCTCTAAAGCTGTTCTTTACACTTTGTGACTTGTCCTTTGTGTCACTTGTCCTTTGTGTCACCTTGAGTGACTTTGTGCACATTGTCAAGTATTTTTCAAATAAACCCTGACAGTGTGTTATTTTTGAAATCCCTAAGATCTACGTTTTTCTCTTCTGACCTTCTATGTGCTTGTTTTAGTCTCCCAACAAACCCATTGAAACCCCGGACAAGATCCGTCCCCTGACCAGTCTGGATCATCCACAGAGCCCTTTCTATGACCCTGAAGGGGGTGCCATCACTCCAGTGGCCCGGTTGATGGTGGAACGCATCGCCAGAAAGGTCCGTCTATTTTCATACCATTCAGTTCTTGATGCAAATACAGATACTATAGGATAGGATAATGCAGGAGTTCGTACAAAATGGTATAGTAGGGTATTTTAACAACTAAACATTCAGACTGTAATTGAGTCTAGCGATTGTGCTGTACAAATTATACAGTGACCCAGTTGATTAGCCCTTTCGTCTCACAGTAAGTAAGAAAAAGCAGAAAAAAGAAAGATCCTTGGTCGTTCTTTCTCTTTTGATTGCTTCTCTGCAAGTATTTTTCTCGTCATAAGTGCTGATACCCTTGCTTTAGTGTTGCATTCTGGGGTGATCTTCTAGTACTTACAGCTCAGCTCTGCACCTCTTCACATATACACTTGTTCACTCTTAACCCTCTTAAGTCTATGGTACAAACTACAAATGCTCCTTTAATATTTTCTATCGTTTGTGAAGTATAGATGCCTTTTAAGGCCTCAAATGCAGAGACAGAGAGGGAGGGGAGAGTCAGCTTTCTTTTTTTTTATCACTACTCAGCAGGTACGATGGTCAGTTCAATCCTGTCCATCAATACAGCAATTGATCAGTGGCGGATGTACTCCTGTATTTGTGGTGTGCTTGATGGGAGTAGTATTTTCACAAGGGGAAAAAAAAATCATTTGGAAACCTGTCAACAAGATTTGTTTGCTGCTTTTCAAATCGAACAAAAATTAAATATAAATCTAATTCTAATTCATGTTATGAAATGTCAGTTTTTATTAGTTGTATATCGAACACCTCTTCTTTAAAGTAAAGGTATGATAACAAAAGTGGGAATGTGATATTCCTTAAATCAATACACTGATGATGATGATGTGTAATATGACCAATCCCCACCAGTGTCATTTATACCAAGAACAATAAGTGCCACTATACCTCAAATTATTTTTGTGATGCAGCTCCTAAAAGAGTTTTAGACAATAAAAATGAAACAAAGCATTGACAAGAACGTTAATTAAAACATTTATGGCAGGTGTAAAAAATACTCTCTCTCTCTCTTAAAATAACTCTGTGAATTATATGTTGTTTCTTATTAGAATTTGATGGGTGGTTAAACTCTGGCTGCAAACCAGAAAGGGATAAAAGGTTAGCAATCCTTCAGTGGCACCTAGAGGCAGCTGTGGGGAGTTTATTCTGTGATCCTTTTGTCACAACCAATTACTCGTCATTTACTTAGCACATGCACACATGCTCAGTTTATACCTGCAGAATTGTAGAATGCAGGGACTTTCATTCGTATAGACTATGTCTTCTTCCGGTGTTGGGAAAATCCCAACTAAGAGAATTTGTAGGCTTATGCTGACCTGCCCATTTGCCAGCTTTCACTCTCACAGCTATCAGAAATGAAAGTTTTAGAGAGGACAAACAGAAAACCAAAGCAACAGAGCACCTACAGAGTGCTTGAGTATGCCCCGACATTACTGTGTCTATGTGTTGTCTGTTTGCAGGGTGAACAGTGCAACATTGTGCCGGACAATGTGGATGACATTGTAGCAGATATTGCCCAGGAGGAGAAAGAGGAAGGTCTGGAGCCTGCTCCAATTTCTCTCTCTCTCTCTCTCTCTCTCTCTCTCTCTCTCTCTCTCTCTCTCTCTCTCTCTCTCTCTCTCTCTCTCTCTCTCTCGCTCTCTCTCTCTCTCTCTCTCTCTCTCTCTCTCTCGCTCTCTCTCTCTCTTTCTTACACAAGACTTGAAGCATCGTTAACAGTGTCAGACAATTGTAGTACAGTACCGTTATTCCCCTTTACCATGTTGCAGATGATACCCCTGAGACATGTATCTACTCCAACTGGTCTCCATGGTCCGCCTGCAGCTCGGCCACTTGTGAAAAGGGCAAGCGGATGAGGCAGAGGATGCTAAAAGCCCAGTTGGACCTTAGTGTACCCTGCCCACACACCCAGGATTTTGAGCCTTGCATGGGGCCTGGATGCAGTGATGAGGGTAAATATCTATCTACTGTGTAACAAAAAAGCCCATGCAACTGTTGAGGTAAAAATAGTTTTCTAAAGGTTTAGCATCTCCCAAGGGCCTTTATATCTCTTTGATTATTTTATTGAAATGTTAGGATTATTGCTTCCATTAATGTTTTGACCCTCTAAAAAACTTTTTTAAAAACCTTATTGTTGTAGGCCATCAATAATACCCAAGGTATCATTCTTCTGCAGCAGTGAGGTGAAAGCAGAAGGAAAGTCAAGGAGGTAACTCTGTTTATATTGCAGGCTTTTACATTTCATAGCAAGTCAAGTTAAATTGCATTAGGCCATTAAATATATTCGTCAGATGTTAAGAGAAAAATAAATTATATCTTCTGCTTGTTCAAGGTTTATTTTCTCTCTTTCTCTCTCTGTCTTCTTTCACTGAATTAATGGTTGTGCCTGAGGCAGCAGGTTAGGTTTCCATGTAGATCAGCGTCCAACAGTTTGGTCTAATCTAATGATTGATGAAACATAATGACTTTCATGACCCCCTGACCTTTTCCACACACCACCATCAAGTGAACATTTCCTTTGACCAACACGTCTATGACAAGTATGGAGATATATAAATTATCATTTCACATAGATGATTAAATTATGTGATAAAGAAGTGAAACAAGGTAACCCCATTACGGTTGATCAATAAGTTAGATTTTTCTACCAGTAAAATAAGCCCTTTATTGCTAGTTTAATGATGGGGAGAATGTGCCATGTTTTACACCTTGAATGGTTTACTTATGATAAGATTTTAAAGCTTTGTCTATATAGCACCTTTTAAAACTTACAGTGTTCATGGGGGAACAATTAAACACTTCAGCACTACATTTAAATACAACCAGGCAAATAAAAGTGAAATAGAGCTGGGTCTGTCTGACGTTCCTGCCTGTAATAGGGAAGGTTTTTGTTGCCACCGTAATCTACGGGGGAATTGTTGGGTCTATGTAAATCATAAATAAGTCATAGAGTGTGGTCTATACCTACTCTGTAAAGTGTTCTAAGATAACTTTTGTTATGATTTGTTACTATGAATAAAATTGAATTGACTTGAATTGAATTGAATGAAATATGCCACAATAAAACTGCTAATTTATTCAAATGAACTGTGCTGATAAAGTAACACGTGTTTCAGCTTATGGATGCACATTACACATGCGCACTTGCGTCCTTAGCCTTGCTGACAGCCTACACACATTATCCATGGCACAAAAATAACATCTTGAAGAGAATACTAGGTATAAAAAGGGCTATAATTCCTACATAGTTTGCCTTATGTGGATGTAAGCACCCTGAAATCAAAGCCGAAAGTTGGCATTTCAACCCCACAATCACAGTTTCATATCAAATCCAGTGATCTTTGAGTTCAGATCCAATACAACAAAAATATGTCACAGTTCAATATTTACACTCTGCTTCACTTCCATACCAAGTCTCAAATGCTAACATTTGAAAAAGTCATTATTGGACTTTATTATGTTTTCTATATGAAAAACACATACCAAGATTTTCCAACAGACAAATAGTCCTTACATGTATCTTCAGCTAAACAACACTCACCTCATTCTTGCTGGTGGAGATACTTACCAAAAAGAAAAGTGAAGCAGTGCTGCCAGTGACAGCCATAAGTATTACATGTGCTCACTTATCTAGATGGTGTTTATTTTTTACTGTTCTCTGTCTTCTTCTGCGTTTGAAAACAAGCAGTGACACATTTATTTTGACAAGAAATACAAAATCTGTTTATTTCTGTGCTTTGGAACCTGGGCATTTTTAATGAGCCTACATATACAGCATTCCGGCCTTATTGTGGAGAGTGCTGTTTCAACAATGTTCAAACATACAATGATTACAAGAGTGCACAAAGCACCAGAGCATTCAAAATAAACTAATGAGCTGTTTGGACTCAGAACCAAATAGATCCATTTGTTGTTTTTTTTGTTTCTTTTTGTATTGTTATTATTAGTTATATAGAACCATTTATACAAGAAAGTTCATAGCATGCCTGCTGGGAATGGGTTGATTACCTGACCTGTGGTTTTGGGCCCCAATCAGCTATAGATTTATTTTGATGTTAAGATATGAAAAATATTGAATTACTATTCTTCTTGAATCCCATAATTTACAGCAAGTGGTGAAATTTATAATAGATGCTGGCAAGGCCACATACATACAGTGTTTAACACCTTAAGCTGCAGATTCAACGTTTTTGAGTTCCCTGTGCTTTTAAATAATTTAGTAATCTACCTTAATCACTGACTTCTCTGGAAGCTTGCTGACATCTTCCTCTTTGTCACCTGACTCTTTAGATTCCTCAACCTGTATGTTGTCAGAGTGGATCACCTGGTCTCCCTGTAGTTTGTCCTGCGGGATGGGCACACGTTCCCGGGAGCGTTATGTGAAGCAGTTCCCGGACGATGGCTCAGTCTGCACCCTGCCCACAGAGGAGACTGAAAACTGTGTGGTCAACGAGGAATGCTGTGAGTTTTCCATTTTCTGATGTAAAGTGAACCAGTTCCAATTACATTATGTAATGTAAATAGCACTGTAGATTTACTGTACTTTGTCTGTCCCTCTTGGCCTAAGCTCCCAGCAGTTGTCTGGTTACAGAGTGGGGTGAATGGGATATCTGCAGTGCCACTTGCGGTCTCGGCATGAAGAGGAGAGAGCGCATGGTGAAGACGCCTCCTGCAGATGGCTCCATTTGTGGAGCAGAGGTGCTAGAAGTGGAGAAGTGCATGATGCCAGAATGTCGTGAGTAGCAGCCTTTTCAGGACCACAACTATCCTGACTTCTGCACTTTTGCCCCATTAAGCAGTCGGTAGCCTAACTGATGAGCACTGATGAGACAAACACAGTTTTCCTGCAGCAACTATCTGAACTTTAATCAAATAGGATTTTCTTTCAGATTTAACTCTTAAACAATGAATTCAGAACAACAACACTTTTGAATAAGCTTTGGTCTCCTTGTTTTGCTGCTACTATTCATTATTGTTTAGATCAGTGTTAGCCTTTGAGTTCAAATATCTCAGACCGATTTAATGTCAAAATGCATATCTGAAAGTGTTACTGAGGGACTCCTTTTGTGTATAGACACAATTCCCTGCATGCTGACTCCATGGTCTGACTGGAGTGACTGCAGTGTGACTTGCGGTAAGGGATCGAGGACACGACAGCGCATGCTCAAGTCCCCAGTTGAGCTGGGAGAATGTACAGAAGACTTAGAACAGGTGGAGAAGTGCATGCTTCCAGAGTGCCGTAAGTATTTCTATCTCCACACCAACATACTATACATTTATGGAAATACATAATAATTTCATCTTCATTATGCAACCTGGTGCTTTGATGCAGATACATACACTGATGGGAGTTACTTCGCAGCACGCAGTGCAGACACACATATTCACCTATGACTGTACTGTGTATCGATTCAATATTTACAGTAATTTGGTGCTTGTTTTTATAAGATGTACATGAGATAATATGGTTTATTTGTATTCCAGTTGTAATCAATGACAGACAAAAAACATTTTGAATGAAATGTTTAACATTAGGAAGGAATTACAAAAAATAACATCATTAAAAAAGCAGTTTGTAAAACAGTTTGAGGTTAATTAGAAATATAAGCCCTTAGTGAAATGAACTAAAATGGGTTTGAGATAAAAAACAAAGTCTCCATTACATAATTTGTCCTGAGAAGTTTATTTTCCATCTAAAAAATGTCCCACTCAGTAAATATTTTGATCAGAATTCAATGCAAGACAAATTTGAGATTGATTCTGTATAAAAAATGTTTGTCCATGTTTTGATGTAAAAAATGAATACTCTCATTCACCGTCTCTGTTTTTCTCTGTTACGCGGTCTACCAAATAGTCTATGATGAGCTATGTTTTTTATCAAAACAATAAGACTTGAAACAGAGCCATATTTTAAAGCCATACACTCTCTATTTAATAGAAATGTGTTGGAATCTTTATTCCTATATCTTGAAATTAATGTTACTCTAAGCAAGAGAAGAGGTTGCCAAACCACCAGCCAAAACCATGAACCTGCTAGGTCAATTTATTACTGTCCCCCAAAATGATTTGAATAAATATCAATTTTGTTGTTTCAGGACTTACAGTTGTTAATATACAGTACACTGTATGTATTAATTTTTCATGTCAGTGCTTATTAGATTTACAGCGGTGGGCAGGATGTTACATCAGAACCATGTGAAAATGGCAAATTTCAAAAGCATTCTCTATGGTGTCACTGTATAATTTAAGATCAAACAAACTGTATTCCCTAGATGGGGATTTATATATAATCCATAACTTACAATACACACAAAAAAAACGTCAAACCGTCCTCCTCATCCTTTACCACTCTTTTGTCACAACCCCCTAAACAACTTTGTTTTTGTCCAATTCTTCTCAGCCATAGACTGCATCATGTCAGAGTGGACTGAGTGGTCAGAGTGCAATAAGTCCTGTGGGAAGGGTCATACGATCCGGACACGCATGGTGAAGCTGGAGCCTCAGTTTGGAGGAGACCCGTGTCCTGAAACTATCCAGAGGAAAAAGTGTAAGATCAGGAAGTGCAACCGAGGACAAGCCAACAGTGATGAGAAGAAACGACGCAAGGAACAGCGTGAAAAGAGGAGAAGCAAACAGGGTAGAGCTGAGGTCACCTCCGAGCATCCGGGTTGGTATTCACCCTTGATACATTAACAACTACAACCACACAGAAAATAACTAAAAAAAAAGTTTTTCCTTTATCTCGATTTCTGTCTTTAGGATGTAAAATGAGGCCGTGGTCAAGTTGGACAGAATGCACCAAGCTGTGCGGTGGAGGTATTCAAGAACGGCTCATGACAGTAAAGCAGAGGTTTAAGACTGCCCAGCTGTCCAGCTGCAAGGACAGGAAGGAGATCAGAGCATGTAATGTGCACCCCTGCTAGGAAGGAGTAGGGGGAACAGGGCTGATGTGGAAGAGAGGGAGGGATGACAGTGGGGCTAGGAACAGGACAAGGCATGGCACACTGTCGCACAATGATCCAATGCACTCTGTTTAGGGCTGAAACGGCACATGCTTGAATCTGTCTCGGTTAAATCCAGAGCTCAGGTCAGTCAAGAAAAGAGGAATTTCAAGATCTCACTGGAAAACTCTGGATTTAAACTAGGCTGTTTCTTCCGTGCTTTCCCTCTAGCTCTTATACACATACGACTATTTTGCAAGATTACTGTAAACTTGTTGTGGTATAATATATCTTGAAAAATATGATTATGAAATAAAAATTGATTTAATAATGAGATAAAGAACTGTTATATCTTGTGGTATCCTTATGTAGTACAGTATATTCCAGACTTAAAGCACAGGTGCCCAGCCATTCCAGTGTTTTATACGCCTTTGATTGTTCAGTTGTTTCTAGAACACTAAATGCCCAGTTGGCTTTTTACCCAGCTATATTGTTGTACGTGTAGATGGACCACGATTGAGATCTGTATGATTTTGAGCATTATTAGAAGATTTTATTGTTTGTTTTTTTTGCTGTGGAATTTTTTGATAAGAATGTGTCCCAGGATTCTTACCAAAGTCTTGTGTAGATGTTTTCTAGATGTCTTCACCTCTTGTTCTTTATCTCTGTTCCTCTAACATATTAATATTTTGGAATAATATCACCTTTACAATAAATGTTAATGTGACAACTTGTCACCTGGATCTGTCTTTTTATTTTAGATAAATATGTAATGTAGGCAGTTGATGGTTACACTTCTGCTGCCACTAGATGGCGATAACGAGCTAGATCCTTTTCCTTTCATGAGGAAAGTGGTCATTTCTGAGGCTGCTTGTTCCAAGCATGTTGTACCCCTTACCTCTCTCCATATTTATAATAGCCAGAAGGGGCAGTATGAGGAATGGAAGACACATTCAAAATTACGGAGGGGTATTTTATTCATTTTTATATGGTACTACTACTACTTTGGTCAGTGCTGGAAGTAGATTTACTGAATTTTGTATGTGTAAATAAGGTATTTCATCAAATATGCGCTAATTTGCATACATTTCCAGAAGACGAATCGAATTATTGGATAAAACCAGGTCTAGAATTCTAATTTCCTTTAGTTGACATATTAGAGTCAGAGGTTTTACATAGAGAATTTTGGATATCTCGTTGTATTACTTCATTAATGAGAAAATACGGCCAACAGCCATTAAAAAAGGAATACATTTCCACCATGTATTTAGGAAAAAAAGGTTTATAAATCATTCATATGAATAACATATGAACAAACCACTCTTAAAAAACCTAATATGAACAGTTTGGTGCGTGTAAGTGCATGCATTCTACTTAAGTGGATATTTCTGGCAGAGAAAAAAAAACTAATTTTGAGGAAACAACCTTTTTAGATATGTAATGTAAAATTCCATACGTTTTGCAAGATACCACGTGTGAATAGGGGAAAAAAACAGAACTAATATACAGTATATCACCATGACACTTATCTTAATTACTTCATTATATTTTAATTATATATATTAATATAAAAATACATTTTTATTTATACATACACATATATATGTATAATATGTATTATATATATATATATGTATATATACAATTTTATATAAAAATTTAAATTAAATATATAATAACTATTACAATTATTTTTGTATACATATACATATATATGTATAATATGTATATATAACATTTTAAATTAAATGTATAATAATTATTACAATTATTTTCTGTATCTGTAAGCATTTGTACATATAGGGTGTAGTCTCACTTTAAAGGAACATAGAGGTTGGAGTGCAGTGACTTTGTATGTACAGTACCTGTGCTGGCTGAGATCTTGAAAGAATCTGCCCCCCTGCTCTCTGGTGTAATCGGTGGGGGGAGGGGATGGTGTCAGGCTTTCCTCACTGTGGGGAAAGGGGTGAAAAATTCAATACACACATCACAATGCCCTTCTTGTTTCCATGCCAACGCAACCACACATGGGAGAAGCCTCCACACTTCACACACGCTGGAAGCACAGAAGGGGAATTATTATGGTCATGATTGAGCTGTTAAAACATAAATTGCCTCAGAGACTGTGACAAGAGTTGCATGGGTCGAGGAAAAAAAGAAGAAGAAATGGACTAAGGATGTGTGTTTGTCTATCTTTGTGTGTGATCTGGTTGGAAACCTCTAGACCTTATCCAGTCTAGTGCAGTGCAGGCTGGTGGTAATGAAGCCGTTCTGAGACCAGACTTAAAGATGCAGTTATGCCAATAGACCGTCCATGTCTCTGTGATATTATAATGACTTTCCTCTGTCTGTGGACGCATTGATGAATATGTATATTGTGGGGGCAAGCCACACTGCTGGCATAAAAACGGAACTATCCGACCTCTTCCGCATTTAGCCTGTTTCTCAATGAGCTTCAAAGGTTTCAACAACTGAGAAACATTCACGTCCGTGATGTGGGGAAAGAAAGAGGTACTCTGCCACGTCAGTTAGGTAGCATCTTTTGGCACCAATCATCTGAAGCATCACCCTTTTGATAGACTGGTTTTATTTTTGTGCTTCAAAATCTTTGTGAGGCAAGATTCATGTAGCCTACTGTAAGTTACTGCAACACCTTTTCCTTTTTCAAAAGAAAAAGCCTCAGGCATAGCACTTTGTTGAAAGCAGTGTTATGCCTAAGAGGTTTTACACTTTCTATAAATCTCAATGAACATGGTTCGACATTCTCTAAGTCTCTGATTTATTTTAAATAGTCATAACATATTCTGCATCTTGACCAAGCCTTTGCATTTTGATCACAAATACTGATTCAATCATACTGTGTACTAAGTAACAGGATTGCAATTCCTTTCATTAGCATTAGCAAACTGTGAGCATCTGTGTGCACATCTAATAATGTACTGAAGCTATAAATAAATATACCTGCAAGAAGTACAGGGACATTCTTTAATGACAACGATAACAAACCGATGTTTAGCAGTTATAATGTTTACCTGGGGTCCGTTTCACAAAGCAGGTTTAGTGAAAACTCTGAGTCTGTTAACCCTGAAATGAGGGAAACTCTGAGTTTTCCGTTTCACAAAGGGAGGTAACTCAAACCAGAGAAAGAGAGGTAACTCTAGCCTGTTTCACAAAGAGAGGTAACTTAAACTCTCGGTCAGTTACCATGTTAACATGCTCTATGAACCTAACCTGATGGGACCAGGTTTTTCTCAACAAACCTCGAGTTTCTCTCTGTCTCCGCCCTCTTTCAGCCACACACGGTATTTGATTTCCTCATTCATTCAGTCAGCACGCGAGTTTTGGCGTAGTATAGTTCTGTCGTCTGTTTTTTCAGAAAATCATTGCAAAAATCAGTCATTATAAGTTATGTTAGGTGGCGACTATTTCCACTACCATGGCATGTCCTTTTGATAATGATCCCGTGGATGAAGGCGCAGCATTACTGCGCAGAGAATTAAATATTCGTCGGGAGATGATTATCAAACTGAATCTATGTCAGTGGGGGTCCTGGGCCTTGCTAATAATGCTAGCTGCGTGAGATGCGTGAGGTTTTGGTCCTGATGGACTGCAGCCTTCTGCCAGAGGGGACTGTTTCTAACAGTTTTTGTCTTGAGTGGGATGGGTCCTGGAGGGACAGCAGATTGCAGCCACTCACCTTCTCAGCAGTTTGAGTGCTGCAATCTGCCCTTGTCTTTAGCAGTGGCAGCAGCATTCCAAACAGTGATGTAGGAGGTGAGGATGGACTCGATGATGGAAGTGTAGAAGTGCACCATCATCGTCTTTGGCAGGCTGAACTTTTTCAGCTGCCGCAGGAAGAATATCCTTGAACGTCAACCTGAATTGATTAGATGAAATATTCGACTGAAGCCGATCCTAGTGAGGAAGAAGTGATAATGAATAATCATTAACTTTGACTCTATGGTGAGCTTCCCTCTAAATTGAAGCGAAAAAGCTCAAACACCAATGTTTACTTCTTAAACAGCATCTCTGCCTTGCAACAATATTTGTATGATGTTGGGATATAATTGTACCAAAGGGTATATTACTTTCTGTCTTTTTGCTACTATACTATAACTAAATAGGTCTAAACAAAATTCTTTGGTATACACTACAACCGTACTATAACAAAGTCTGTACAATACACTTTGGAAAGTATCAAATTGCGCCCTCATATTGTATTGAATCCAACTTTGCAAACCCAAATGTGCATACAATTTGGCACTAATCAATATGGGATTTCACCATTAACAGTGAACTATGAATGCATTTAGCAATGACGTTTCAAATCTGAGTTCAAAGGGTGAGAGAAATGTCTTGTTTGTTTAGGTCTTGGCTAGACCGGATCTGTCGAGACTGTGAAACATTGATTACATAATCTGTGATCTTATTTTTGGAATATTTAAAAGCTTAACAGCAAAGTGACGCTGTGGTGAGCAAGGTCTACACTCTACTAATAGTATTAAACAGCTGACACAAGCTTCAATTTATCTCTCAAATACTAAACTATGACTTTTTCTAACATTTTTTATGACGTACTATACTATGACTTTTTCTAACATTTTTATGACATACTATATTATAGCATTTTAATGTCCTTTTTTATGACATACCATAAACTATGACATTTTAGGGACATATTTGACTGATTTCCGTCATGTTTTATGACATGCTATAAGATAAGATAGGCTACACCTTTATTGATCCTCAGTGGGAAAATATGTTTGTTTTTTATATCAGAAACAGAATCAGAAAAAATGAAATAAATACATGTAAATAACCAAAGTAACTAATAAATAAAGAGAGCTGCATAAACTAAAATAAAATTTAATGAAAACAGAAACTATAAAACATTAGTGGAAGAAAAATGACATGGTAAAGTGAGTGGTGCTGATGATACTGGTGGGATTCATAGCAGCAAAGTCAACAGGTCTTTGTAAACAGTGTACACCACACTAATGAGTGTATGTCTGTTACTAGAATAGCATATAGTGCAAGTTCATGTGATGTATTAAAATAATTAATGCAATAGTTCAGAACACCATAGTGAAGAACTGCGTACAGGCTACAGACTGATAAAAGATCTTCTGGAGCCGTTGCACACACTGAATGATCTGAGTCTGCTCTAGGCGTCGCTGTTGGGGGACCAGTCCGGTGCTTTTATTGATTATAATGACTACATTTACTATGACTTTTTTGTATAATTTTTTTGACATACTATACCGTGACTTTTTATGACATACTTTATTATGACTTAATGACTTACTGTTTGTCTCTTCTACATAACATTTGGCAAAGACATAGCTGAATTTATCCTTCTGTCTCCCTCCCCCTTCCTCGCTCTACCAGGGCCCCCAGTGCCATAGAAAGATGGTTAGAATAATTTGAAACATAGATAATCGCATTGGGAATTGCAGTCCAGAGTGATGCGATGGAAAATGCTATTCTGAAACACTGCCTGGGCTCAGAGGGACAGCGTGTCCTCAGAATGCTTTGACCTGCGCTAAAATACACCAGTGCCACTACTTGGTTTGATGGCAAGCCATCAGCAGGGACATAGAAGCCCTAATGAGGGACTGTCGCACAGGCAGCAAGACAGGGCACCCCACAACACCCCCAGTTCAACCACTGGCTTGGCCATCACGCCCCTGGGAACATATGCAGCTAGACATTTGCGGGGTGCTCCACGGGGGAGTTTAATGTCACGACCAGGGTGATTTTAGACATTCTGGAGGGCTCATTTTGCATGCTGATCCCTCCCAGACACAATTCTACCAATCATCATACAGTACCATCCCACCTGCCATTGCCACTAATGACTGGGTTAGAATAAAAAGTCCTCATTGCAACAACAACCTCCAATCGTTCTGGTCTCCAGATTACCTGGCTCAGCCTCATTCCTGCTCTTGGATGGCTCACGCTGGTATGCCAGCCTCCTCCATAAAGTGACTCAGGATATACTTTGAGATCTCAGGCACGGTCTGCTGTTCATATCATCATAAAGCAATTTAAGAATGATTTTTTTCCTAATGATACATAACTGGCCCTTCAGTAATCTAGATGATATACATGAATATACATCAGGCTTAATATATCAGCACCGTTTTTTTCACTTAATTATATATATATATATATATATATATATATATATATATATATTATGAACCATTTTACATAGAAACAAAGCATAGTCTTTAAACAATAGCCTGGTCAATAAAGCAGGCGAGTCTGACAGTAGTATTAGATCTGTCACATGATGTGACAAGCTCTAATCTTTGTTGAGCAGTTCGAACAAGGATTTCACTCACTCACTCACTCACTCACTCACTCACTCATGAGTGGAAGGAGCTCCGTCGAACTATGGAGGTGGGTAATTGAGTAGGCCAAATTTTGCTCACTTTGGTTGGCTTTGCCTCTGTGTTTTTTGAATGTGACTGGGTCAGTCAATTCATTGACAAAAGGAAGACAGAAATAAATAGACTGCGACTTCCCTTCAGTTTTTTAAACAAGGAAGGGAATGCAGGTTTTGTAGCTTCCCTTTTATTGGCCTCACAGGCAGTTCCTCAACCTGGGCAGAGAGACAGAGGAAATATAAGATTTCATAAACTAATAAACCTCAGAGGGAAAATCAATATGGCTGCTAGCCCTGCAAAGGCTCTTTTCCACAAATTTATAGACCACAGCAGCAATCAATGTCCTGAGTTTATAACCCATTCAGAGTAGGAACAGAAGGAATCTGTGAAATGTCAGTTAGCATTACAGTATCTTCAGAATATGTAGTTAACTAAACAATTATTGTCTGTAAAGCATGGCTGGGGCTTTTCTCTGTGAAGTTAGCAGCCCTGGGCTGCAGATTGCCTCGCTAAGGATACGGCTCATTATCTGGCTCCAGTGTTATGCGTGTATAATTTCAAAACTGAAATGGGTATTCTGCTTATTGTCCTGCTCATTTTTTCTCTCTCTTTCAGTTACTGTGACTAGGAAAACCCTTTTACAGTGCAAGTTGGTTGTCCTGTCATGTTATCTTTCTGTTGCTGGGGAAACGCATTTTGCAGGGATTCACAGAGCACTAATCTGAAATTGACTGGCATTCCACAGCAAGGTTACAGAGACTGTCTATGAGGCTTCTGTAGAGCTTGATTGTCATTGTAAATTAAAGAGTGGGTGACAACTCAAATAACAAACAGAACAACAAGTAATGTAAGATTATTGTCAGGCATGCTAAATAGTTTAGCACCTCATTCCCACTTTAGGTATATATGGTATGTATATAGGGATTTGTATATTGTTTTATTTTATTAAGTTTAATTTTATTCTAATTTAAACAATTGTGCATATGTTTTGTGTCCATAGCATGAAGGGGCTACATTATACATTTCATTGTGCAAACCTGCGTCGAAAAAAGACAAATAAATGAACCTTGTTGTAACATTGTAATACAACCCAAAATTATAGTAGAATTTCTAAGTTGCTACTTCCCTGACTTTACTCTAATACTTATCTCACTTTGTCTTTGTGAGCTATAATCTCTACAAGAGAAAGGTTTGGGATTAACTATCTTTGAATCCAGCTGTTCAGAACGTAACGCCCTTTCAAAATATGATTTCCGGGTCAAAGCCGCTCCAAGCCTTGTATTTCTTCAACGCCGCAGGGCATTGTTCCCCGTTGTTTGAACAGATCTGAGTTTTAAAAAAACAACATAATTGTCATTTTACCTCTTTCTTATGGATGAAAAGGGTGTCTAACTGCCGTGAGAGGTGATCATAATTGTTCACATGTTCGGTCGTTGTGTAACAGAAAGTTTTGACCAAGCCCCCAACACAGCGATTTCCTGGTTGATCCAATACGGAAGTATCAAAAACTGCAGTTCTCAGAGTGTCCCCTAGGAGTAGTTTGAATAATAGAGCAGTTTCTCATTAACCCCCATGTTAAACAGGCCGTTTTTCACAGCATAATTTAACCTACTTAGGACTTGTTTACAAAACAACCTTATAGTCCGTATGTTTAGGTCCCACCTCCATGACAACACTTAGTAGGGTGAATTATTTTGTAACACGCTAGTTTTTATTTTATTGGAGGTTAAAGTTTATTAATAATTAGGGGCGTGGCCTCTTGAGTGACAGTTAGCCTCTGGACCTCACTTCGCCTCAGAGGCTAGTTGTCAGGATTAGACTTAGACTTAGTCTTCTCTTTATTGATCCTTTGGGATGACTCCCGCAAGGAAATTGAGATTCCAGCAGCTTACAAAAGACACAAGGGAGGTATAGAAAAATACAGTATTAGCACGCTAACACTGTCATCTCGACCTGGACTACGGTCATTCTTGTGGTGGTGTTTTCATAGTGACAAGATGGTTTTCTCTTCGATCGTCTGAACCAACAGATGGTTTAGAAACACCACGTGTTAACGTTAGCTTTGTTATTTAATTAAATAGCCGCACTTGCACCATGACTTGCAATACAGCCTGCTATCAATGACACATACACTAGATGCTAATCTGGAGCAGCCGGAGGATTCGGGCCGTGAGAATCTGTGTTTTACAGTCAATGTGCATGGTACTGTGTTGAATATCAGTTTAAATCATAGATCATAAATGCTGGCTGCCTGCACTTCACTCCCGGAGCCGGTGTAATCTCCACTAGAGACACGGGAGTGCCTGCACTCGAACCGCCGAACCGGTGTTTTTTACTTTTTTTCAACCCTTTATTTCATATCATAGCCGGTGTAATCTCTGCTAGAGACATGGGACTCCCACCTCCGTTTATCTAGTAACGTGTTCTGTTAGCCTAGCTACCGGGCAGTGGAGCTAATGTGGCTAATTCTGTAAACGTCACTCAGATGGATGTATCTCCCTCTCCTCAACATCACATCAATGCCCTTTTTTTGTAAGAGGAAATGAGGAGGAGTCAAAATCTGACAAGATGGCAGCTCCCAGGGGTGAATGTGATTGGATCAAGGTAAGAAAACGGCCCCGGCGGAGAGGCTACATCCATTTTTTATACAGTCTACGGTTTGGACTCGAGAAATCGTACTTTGAAAGGGTGTTATGTCAGACTTAACAGCCAGATACCCCTAATGCCTTATGAATGCCTTATCCCTTATGTAGTATTCCAACAAAATAAGCAGAGAAAATTGTCACATTTAACTATTTTGTTTTTGTTTACTTGACATTCTAATAATCTGAATAATCTTTTATTGTGCTGGTAAATAGTTTTCGTATGTTCTATGCAACTCATAAATCAAATAATTTCACATTTGACTGATTCAGAGTGTACTTGTCAATGTATATTACCCTGTGTACTCCCCCACCGCACTCCAGATATCACTATGAAAGCCCAGCCATACCAGTAAGTAGGACCATAAAATTAAAATGATGTAAAGGCATTGCCAAACAAATCAATGCAGGCAGCCATTTTTAATTTTTTGTATGTAACATTGCCAAAAAAACGGACTGACTGTCGTTACTGTGAAACCGTAAAGTGAATAAAAGTTAAAGTGAATAATAAATTGACCATTAAATGCCTTCAGTAAGAACTATATTGGTATCAAAATTAAGTTGTATATGTTCTGTCCACCAGAGGGCAATGTCATTCATTCATTCATCTTCAACCGGGTCGGGGTTGCGGGGGGTGCTGGAGCCGATCCCAGCTGACATTGGGCGTGAGGCGGGGTACACCCTGGACAGGACGCCAGTCTATCACAGGGCACATAGAGACGAACATAGACAAACAACCATTCACACCTACGGGTGATTTAGAGTCATTAATTAACCTAGCACATGCATGTCTTTGGATTGTGGGAGGAAACTGGAGAACCCGGAGAAAACCCACGCAGACACAGGGAGAACATGCAAACTCGACACAGAAAGGCCCAGGCCGGGATGCGAACAGTGCTAACCACTACACCACCGTGTAGCCTAGAGGGCAATGTATCAATGACAATAGGCAGGCACTGAGGTTTTCAGAAGAAAAACACACTGTCATGACTGTTTTCATTTAAAAGTAGAGGCATCTTAAGTGTCACGCATTGAGCATAACAGTCACTCTTTCTCGGTCTTTGGTCACACATTCCTGCCACAACGTTGTATTTTTCACGCGGAAAACCTTTTAATAATATGCTTCAGCGCCTTAAATGTCTCTGGCGGCTTGTTTTCTATGACGGTATGGTGTGGAGGCATGGCGGGGTCTAATTGGCCAGCCATCTGCCGAAAATGAGCTGACCCACTGCCACTGGGTCCACTGACCAACTGCCGATCTAGCGGTCTCCTCTTCACTCCCTGGAGAATGTCTCCCGACCTGCAGGAGCTGTGTTTGTTCACCATGACACCTGACAAGAATCACCATTTTACTAGTCAAATTACCACGGCAAGCGGCTCAATGGCATTTCTATCCAATTTCATTTCTATGTGTAGAACTCTTGAATTACCATACAGTATTACATTTTATCAGGAGTGTCATCAGTGTACATAGTGGTGGTTAAAGTTGGTTGAGCATTGATGTGAGTAATGCTTAACATTTAAACAATTGTTAAATAATGTAAAACAATTGACATCAAACTTTTAACTAAAGATTGAAATTTAACTTCCAAGCATTTGGACCTTTTCTCAAACTACGTTAAAAATGTTGAAAGCTGTGGATGATTCAACACTAACAGATACCACAGTTTGTATTACGATATTTAAATATGTCATTTTCAGCAATGAGGAGCCATAGATGATGGTGTAGTATAATGTTTATTAAGATATAATGCCTTTATGTGTCACATCAGTGATTAATCATGTTTCTTTAGAGTCACTTTTTTAATCAACAACAATGTCTAATCAGAACCACCCCTCATTCACTACATCTGTTGAGTGCCCTTCCTCAACTAAAATTGATCTGGGACAAAAAACACACACAAGACACAAAAGGACACCACAAGAGTAAAAAGCTTTGCCAATGCTGAATAATTCTCTAACTTGAGGCTGCAGCATCAATAGTGTTTCTAATTTTAACAGAAGTATTGGATAAAGTAGTTTTCCCAAGCTGGAAAAATACCTTTAGGATTTGGTTTCATTTCTTAATCTGTTAGTTTAATAGCTGAAAACAACGGTTTTGATAGTCATAGTCAGGTAATTATCACTTTATAAATATCCCAGATTCAGATCACTACCAAGACAAAATCAGTTATTCCACTGCTTGAGGATTATCTGTCTACTGAACTTCATGCACGTCTCTTTTTTTTTTTTTAATTTTTTTTAGCTATACTGCCTTGTCTTGTCTTGTGATGGGTATAAAAAGAATTGGGAAGTTAGAAAGTTGACCATTGGCTATTTATTCCACTGGTAAAGCTCTGGCAGTTTTGCCAAGACTCAAGAAAAGCTTTGCAAGGTTGTGACAAAGCTCTGTTTCCTCACTTAAAGGTTGTTGTCACACAAAGCAGAGTGGCATGCTCTGAATAATCAATTCTTAAGATTTCTGTATCACCTTTAGATGTGAATTACATATAATGAATTCACATGTTTCTCACTAGTACTCTATATGAGTACAGCTGGGAGTCTCCTAGTGCTATTTTAAAATATGTAAGCTACCGCAACAAAATAGGGACAAAGTGAATGTTTAGCTTTGGTGTTTCACACACCCTTTTGTTCCCTCTTGAATGCTCCCTTTCCTTGGCATTTTTTAAAAACTAAATTCTACAAAGGAAGCAAATGGGAACAATCATATGCATATGAGAGAGACCACGATTACATCAGAACATACATGAATTTTTAAGGAGCCTGTATATATTCGCACACTTTGCATCTTGTTACCTGACAACATTAACTCATACTCCAGTGAGCTTTCCCTCCCTGAAGGTGTAAACTACATTTAGGACTAGCTACAAATAAAGTATCTTAGAATCAACATGAAACCTCTAACAAGCCTGTATTAACTGTTCTTTTGGCCTCTGATTTCTGTGAGATAGGCAAATAAACGCCTGGCCTTGGACAGATTATATCACTGTTAAGTGACTTGGTAGCACAAAGGCATCACACACCTATAGTGCTACCAAACACCATAACAGACAGGACACCAGAGGTGTGATGGTGTTATGGTTGCAGCAGCAGAGGAGCTTTACCTATAAACAGGGGATGCTTCTTCTGCAACAAATGTAACCTGCATTGATAAAAAAAAAGATCACAATGATGGATATCGTGCAGCCCTAAGAATTCAAATGAAAGTGCTAAATAACGTGGCAGACCGGTAACATTTTTGGCAGCACTTACATGTACTGTGCTCAGTTAGTGTGAGCAGGAGGAGCCAAGACAGATTATCTGTGAATCAATGAGTAGAGCTCAGTGGAGGAATGACCTGTTTATACAAGCTAATGGCTCCCAGTGCAGCGCCAGAGCATGTAATGGTTCCTACTAATGTTTCCTCACATCCTTTAGTCTCATCCCCCATCCTTACCCCCCCCCCCCCCCCCTCTCTCTGGATGTTTGGATGTTTCATAATTCTGGCACCAAAAATGATGCACATCAATCCCTCATTATGAATAAATGGTAACCTTTTTTATTCTTTTCTTAAGATGTCCTCTTTTATGGAATTGCACACCGTTGTGTCATATCCGAAGGTTTCAATAGTATCAGCCGAATGAATTATTCAGACACAGAGCATCTTCTGAGCACAGGCGTCTCAACTCAGACAACCGACTGTTCAATCTTATAAGAAATATTTTCTTGCTGTTGAAAAGATGTCTTTTCAAGTGTAAACAGCACGCACAGCAAGTGGTCTGTGAATATCATCACTGAAATAGAAATGCTCCCATAATAAAATGCATGGAGAATCCTTCCTAGCTAGTTTGCAGCGACTACAGTCAAGTTGAAGGAATTAGTGAATAATATTATCGAGAATGTTATTGATATGGCTCAGTACTGCTCATATGATGCTACATGTCAAAATTATGTATGGTGGAAGCTTTTCCTTCCTTGTTGTGCCATTTGTCATGGTTATTTGCATCTGCTCTTCTTCTTTTACACCCTTTTGACTATAACACTGTTATCATATGATAACATTGTGCTTCACAGCCATACCCCAAACAATTATCTTACTTTGGTGTTGCTGAGCAATCTCAACTGTGCCAGCATATACAAAAGCCAGAAAATGATCATTTTTAATTGATGAATACACCACAGTCATTACACTAAGATCAGCTTTTTCATATGACTGCCTGAGTGACACAGTCTGAAAAAAGCAAAACTAGCAACATTGAGGCTAAGCATGGAACAATAATGTACAGGTATAACTGTGTAATGATATCTGGAAAGAGAATGGTCAGCTGTATCCCTCAAGTCCAATATGGCCAATTACCATGTGGATGATGGTAAAGAAATCACTGTTTTCATTAGGTTCTCCCTGTCCTGTCACATGCTTTGTCCAGTATGAAACCGGTAGTCAGTGTCAACAATTCTCAGCTGTTCTACACCAGTGTCACCCGGATTTGGTGAGCAGAATAGGGATCAATCCCTTTACCTAGGAACAGAAACAGACAGACATAACCAGAGACATAAGAGCTATAGAGGTACTTGCTACACTGTTACCACGGCAACAGGCTGTGCAGCGGGGCATCATCATAGGCTCACAGAGATTGGCTGTTGGTGGTTTGGCGCAAGGGTTCAGCTTAGTTGGTTATTTTGCCCTTCGAGAGACACAAAAAATGGTTGTTATTGTCCCTTGATCTGGTGGAATCAGATTTATAATGGAAAGATGGGGAAGACTGTAGATCTGACAACTGGAAACCTGGGATAATCACATGGGGCTTGTAGGAATTTTACACACAATACTTAAGTCAAATTAGAAGGACCTCACAGAGTATATATTGCGTAATTCAAATTCTACAGGAGGCTTCCTGGAGTCAGCAGAGTTGTTGGCAGTTTAGTGCGCCAGCAGGCATTTATTAGCAGAAGGACATCGGTACAGACGTGTGGAGAAATGTTCTATTCTCTATCTGGAGTAACTGTGTGCAACACAGTACCCATGATCAGAGGCAAGAAGTTCTGATATCTATTATAACTACTCCAGTATTTATGCTTGTTACAAAGGCGTGGTTTATGTGTCTGTTTGTGCATGCATATGTGTATTTCAAAAGTAGCCGCTGCTCCAGCCTCCATCTTCCTCCCCGCGCGTCGGTGTATCCTCTGTTCCGCAGGACTCTTCTTCTTTATCTGTGAAAAAAGCACATACTCTCATCCTTCCTGTACCCTGCCTCCTTATATGGTGTCCCTGCTTCCTTATATGGTTGTTGTTTGCGAACGGCAGTTCTCTAATCTCAACTAGTTGCTAGGTACGTTTGTGCAAGCTGGCTATTTCATTGTCTTGTGACCTTGACTGACTGCCAAATGTTCGTGTGCTGATATTTTGCAGAAAGCAGAAAGCTTGAGCCTGGACTAATAATCATAATATCACACTCTTTGAGCCTGGACAAATAATCATACTATCACACTCTTAAATGATTATACTTATTGTGTCTTATTATCACACTCTCATTAATCATTACTAATACACACGCTAACACATGATTATGATACTTCACTCATTGGTTATTAATTATTCAGGCTTGAAAAATAAATATGTAATAAGCCATATCAGATTCTACAATTAAATAAGCACCCTATCTATTAAGTTTGTGCATTACAGATCTCTTCTTGTGCTCTATTTTCACTACACTTGTGAAAGGGTCAAAAACGCCTTTTACTCAAATGATAAACAATAAATGTATAGCAAACAAAGTATGAAGATGAACAAATTCTATATTTAAATTTTTTTAACATATAGTTCTCTATATGCATCAGTGCCGTGTCTAGAATATTCCGTTGCGTATCCCTCACCATACTGAACCCATGGGACATGTGCAATATACACTATCAGCCTTACAGATTCTACATGATACATTATAACTGAAACAGTAACAAAGTCACAAACTGTCATGAAACAATTAACAAGGAACAGCGTAACATGGAAAGAGTAAACGATCATAAGTACTGGTAGCCAACCAAGAAAGACACGATACCACAAAAATGGAACAACGGTCTGGCGCTGAAGGTGAGACACATCCCTCCTTTTATTCCTCCAGCGCTGACAAGTTGATGATCCACAGCTGGGCGGGACCACGCCTACCAGCAACGAGATACAAACACAAAGGGAAAGACACAAGCAGGAGAAAATAGACTGGCTTCAGCTGGGAGACGTGGAAAGTGGGGTGAATCCTGAGGGAAGCAGGGAGCTTGAGGCGGACGGCGCTGGGGTTGATGATTGCCTCAATCTCGAAGGGACCAATGGACCGGGGAGCGAGCTTCTTAGAGGTGACATTCAGGGGAATGTCACAAGAGTTCACTCTCAGTCCAGGTTTTTATTTGGGAGCAGGGGTGCAACACCAATCCGCCATCTGGTGATTCTGCTCTGCTGTGCGGGGTAGCGCTCCTCGGACCTCTCTCCAGATCCCGCGGACCCTCTGGAGGTGGTGTTGAACTGAAGGTACCTTAATCTCTGACTCCTTGGCAGGAAAAAGAGGAGGTAAGTACTCTAATGAGGCCTCGAAAGGGGACATACCTGTGGCAGAGCAGGTGAGCGAATTGTGGGAGTATACTACCCCGGACAGTTGAGATGATCACGGAGAGGGATTGCAGGCACAAACACAGCGAAGCGCGGTTTCCAGATCCTGGTTGGCCCTCTCCGTCTGTCTGTTTGACTGCGGGTGGTAACCCGAAGAAAGGCTGACACTGGCCCCCAAAGCCTGGCAAAAAGCCTTCCAGACCCGGAAAGACGAGAAGAGTGTCCCCACTGGAATACCTGGGAGCGAACAGTGGCGGGAACAAACAGATGCCCTGGTGGACCACCACCGGGGTCAGGTTTTGTACATTGTGCCTGTCTTACCGTTGTCTCTAGCTCCCAGGTAAGGGCTGCCACAATGCAGGAAGGAGGTATGATGTGGTCCAAAACAGTCTCCTCCTCTTCGGCTGGTCCAAACTGTTGAGACAGGGCATCTAGTTTGAAGTTCTTGCTCCCAGAAATATACGCCAACAAGAAGTTAAACTGTCCGAAGAATAAAGCCCATCGGGCTTGACTAGAGTTCAGTCTCTTAGCTGACTGAATGTAGGACAGATTCTTGTGGTCAGTCCATACCACAAACAAAGTCTCTGCCCCCTCCAACCAGTGCCACCACTCCTCTAAAGCTAACTTGACAGCAAGTAGCTCACGGTTCCCAACGTCGTAGTTTCTCTCTGCTGGGGACAGTTTCCTGGAGAAGAGGGCACAGGGGTGAACCTTGTTGTCCATAGATGTTTGCTGCGACAGAACCGCACCCACTCCCAGATCCGAAGCGTCCACCTCCACAATGAAGTGGCACGAGGGATCGGGCTGGACCAACACGGGAGCGGAGGAAAAGCTCTTCTTAAGTGTCTGAAATGCATCTTCCGCAGCAGACGACCACACAAAAGGAATGGTAGGAGACGATAAACTGGCCACCTGACTATAATTCCGGATAAACCAGTGATCGAAGTTGGCAAACCCAAAAAATGCTGTAATTGCTTCCTGGATGAAGGCGTCGGCCACTCCCTCACAGCTTGTACCTCAGCCGGATCCGCCTTCACTTGTCCACTCTCCACGATGAAGCCCCGGAAAGACGCTGTCGAAACATGACATTTGCATGTCTCTCCACTTTCACGAACAGCCGGTTCTCCTGTAAACACTGTAGCACTTGGCGGACGTGCTCAACGTGTTCAGACAAGTCCTTGAAAAAGATCAGGATGTCGTCCAGGCAAACAAACAGGGAGCGATTCAACAAGTCACGGAGGACGTCCTTGACTAATGCCTGTTAAACAGCAGAGGCATTAGTTAATCCAAACGGCATCACCAGGTACTCGAAGTGACCTAAGGGGTTATGGAAAGCAATATTCCACTCGTCACCCTCCTCTCTAATAACCAGCTTAGAGAAGACGGTGGCACCATGTAGCTGTTCAAACACGGAGTTGATAAGTGGCAACAGGTATTTGTTCTTGACAGTAATGTTGTTCAGACCACGATAATCAATACATTGTCGTATAGACTTGTCCTTCTTGGCCACAAAGAAAAAACCCGCTCCCAGCGGAGAGGAGGAAGGACGGATAATCCCCACACTTGAGAGAGTCATTAATATACGTCGCCATTGACTCACGCTCAGGTCCTGACAGATTATATAAACAACTGGTTGGGAAAGTTGACGGTGAGGTGGCAAGGATAGAGCCTTCGTCTTACTAAAAACCTCGGAGAGGTCGTGGTACACAGGTGGCACAGAGGTCAAATCAGGAGGTTCAGGCAACTAGGGTCTGGGGTCACTGAGGCTCCTAGCTGGGGCCGAACGAAGACAGGAAGAGTGACAACTGCTACTCCAAATCACAACCCTGCCTGAAAGACAGTCAATTACAGGATTGTGAGCTATAAGCCATGGAAGTCCAAGAACTACGGGGGCATTAGCAGAAGGCATGATGTGAAAGGCTATGGTCTCAGTATGATTACCAGATAGCGACAAAGTCATGGGAATCATCTCGGCAGAGATCTTGGCTAGCTCCTCACCACTGAGACCATTAACCACTAGGGAGTATCTAAAGGTACGATCGGAAACTGACTATTATGTACCAACTCGGAATCCAAAATATTGGCATCCTCCCCTGAATTGATAAAGGCTTGAAGGGGGTAATCTCTGTCTTCACAGCTGAAAACAATGTCCAGGTTAATACGTTTCCGAGGAATAGCAGGGACAACAGATCAACTCACCAGAACCCTGTCTGCAACTGGTGAGCTTGGGAGTTTAACCGAACCGGGCAGGAGGCCAGAGTAAATACACAACCTCCCTCTGAAATGACGTTGGCATTCTGCCGGGGTTAGGCGACTACGACCCAGCTGCATGAGCTCCTCCCTGGAAAGAGCGGAGGACTGAGGAACACTGGAGTGCGCTAGGCCGACTAATAATGGGGTCGAGCGGTAATGCGAGTGGGATAGGAGATACGGAAGGTAATGGCCGACACTCACGGCGTCTTTTACGGAGATGGTTGGTGATCCTAATGGCTAATCCGATGAGCTCATATAAAGCTACTGGTCTCAGATCTACCAACAGTCCTTTACCTCCTCGTTTAGTCCCTTGAAGAAAATGCTCTGTAAAGCTCTATCATCCCACCAGGATTCTTGTCACTTGTCACTTTATATCACTTTATATCATCACTACATCACTTTATTTAGTTGTACTGTAACTTACTTTAGTAAGAAATGCTGCTACACTTTACCGTACTTTACTGTAACTTAGTTCTGTAAAAAATGCTGCTACATTTTTAACACTTACTTAACTTTACTTTATTACTTATCGCTCCTTATCACTTATTTAGTTTGTACTTATCTTATTTCAATATGCTGCTTACCTGCTCGTTATGTTAGCTTCTTGTCACTCTGATCCTTTCCCACCTTTGTATTGAAACTGTTGCACAATAATTTCCCTCGGGATAAATAAAGCTTCTTGAATCTTGAATCTTGAACTCTGCCGCTAGAGTACGAAAGTCCACAGAATAATCCGCTGCACTGGCAGAACCCTGGCGCAGGTTGAGCAGCTGGTGGCTGGTATTAGAGTCGGAAAAAGGATGATCTAACACTAAAGGCATTTTTACTAGAAAACTGCCGAAAAGTAGCGTCTTGTGTCTGAGAGTTATGCCAAAAAAGCTGCTCCCCAAGCACGGGCCCTGCCTGTGAGCAAACCAAGCACGTAAGCTCGAGCTTACGCTAGTGTTAGTGAGTGGCTGTTAACCGAACACTAGTGAGCACTGGAACAGGAAATCTCTGCACTCACCCAACCCCAAAGCTCAGGTACAGGTACATAAGGTTCGCGAGGCAGGGGATTAATCACTGTGGTAGCGAGTGACTCAGCCTTTAGAAGAGGAAGCTAGGGGAGGCCTAACCAGTCTACCCTTGACACAGGAAACACAGGCGGACAGCTGACTCAGGTTTTCCAGGATTCATTGTAGTGTCTGCGAGTGTTGACCGAGTAGGACTCCCTAAGCAGACAACACCTGGTGAGCGCAAAAGTCACATTGTCTGCGGGGTCCATGTTATGGCCAGACTGTTCTGTCATGAACGGTGCGGGGAATAACTCAGAGGATTGGGACCCAAATGCAGAGACGAACACGAGAAAGATTTAAACAAATATTTAATGGGGAAACGAGAAACAAACAGGATCCAGGGAACGGGGAAAACAGGTGCAGGGTCCGGGTGAAAACAAGAAAAAAAACAACGCGGGGATCAGGAGACAAACACGAACGGGAGGTCGAAAAACAGGAACTGAGGAAACTATAACAAAAGAAACAAAGAAACCATTAACAAGGAACAGCGTAGCATGGAAAGAGAACACAATCATAAGTACTGGTAGCCAACCAAGAAAGACACGATACCACGAAAATGCAACAATGGTCTGGCACTGAAGGTGAGCCACATCCAGCCTTTTATTCCTCCAGCGCTGACGAGTTGATGATCCACAGCTGGGCGGGACCACGCCTACCAGCAACAACATACAAACACAAAGGGAAAGACACAAGCAGGAGAAAACAGAGAGAGAGAGAGACAAACTCACACAAAAGAAAGAGAGAAGAGCCTGACAGGACCGGGATCCTAACACATACATCACTGTCCCTAGGGGAATACTATGTTAAGCCAAACATGCATGTATTGAGGAATTTAGCTGTCTCAATATGGGGTATTGGGTCAAGACACAGAGACTGGACTGAAATATAGCCACATATCAGCTTTTAAAAAAGTAAACTGGACAGCCCACTTTGACTCTGGGTTATCTACACACAATAGGTAAGGTTTACTTGGATAAAGTCCTTTCAGAGGAGATTTTTGGAGCCCTGAATTGTGAACGGGAACTTTGCCTTAGCCTTTTCGTCACATGCATTATGCAGTACATGTAAGTACACACATTAATACAAGCAGATGAATCCTTGCACACTTGCACACTTGCGCGCGTGCGCGTGCACACCCGCACACACACACACTCACACACACACACACACAAACGCACACACACACACACACACACGCACACACACACACACACACACACACACACACACGGTAAACTGTAGCCTTGCCGTGCTCCCCTGAGTCTATTTACAAAGCTCTCTCACTAAGATGCCATGAACCTGCAGATGCTCTGCTCATGAATGTGTAAGACTAACAGAGAGGACAGATTGGACACACTGGAAACTACCCTCGGGATACAAATATCACTCAAAAGATATTCAATAAAATGATGCTATACACAACATTTCATTATTATTATGTGTGGCTCACGAGTGTCCATGCACACTAATAACAAGGTGCAACCATCCTCCTACTAAACCTTACAGTATTTTTTACTATGTTAAGCCAAACATGCATGTATTGAGGAATTTAGCTGTCTCAATATGGGGTATTGGGTCAAGACACAGAGACTGGACTGAAATATAGCCACATATCAGCTTTTAAAAAAGTAAACTGGACAGCCCACTTTGACTCTGGGTTATCTACACACAATAGGTAAGGTTTACTTGGATAAAGTCCTTTCAGAGGAGATTTTTGGAGCCCTGAATTGTGAACGGGAACTTTGCCTTAGCCTTTTCGTCACATGCATTATGCAGTACATGTAAGTACACACATTAATACAAGCAGATGAATCCTTGCACACTTGCACACTTGCGCGCGTGCGCGTGCACACCCGCACACACACACACTCACACACACACACACACAAACGCACACACACACACACATACACGCACACACACACACACACACACACACACACACACGGTAAACTGTAGCCTTGCCGTGCTCCCCTGAGTCTATTTACAAAGCTCTCTCACTAAGATGCCATGAACCTGCAGATGCTCTGCTCATGAATGTGTAAGACTAACAGAGAGGACAGATTGGACACACTGGAAACTACCCTCGGGATACAAATATCACTCAAAAGATATTCAATAAAATGATGCTATACACAACATTTCATTATTATTATGTGTGGCTCACGAGTGTCCATGCACACTAATAACAAGGTGCAACCATCCTCCTACTAAACCTTACAGTATTTTTTACTTAATCATGTAATACACAACAAACTGTTCAGGAGGGCTGCTGATGTCGTGGGGGAGGAGCTGGACACCCTGACAGCCGTGGCAGAGAGGAGGATTCTGTCCAGGCGCTGGTCTATCTTGAACAATGTCACACATCCTCTCTACTACACACTGGCCCAGCAGAGGAGCACATTTAGCAGAAGACTCCTCGCACCCAGATGCACCACAGAGCGCCACAGGAAATCATTCCTGCCTGTGGTCATTAAACTATATAATGCATCCCTTAGAGAGTCTTTCACCCCCTCTCTGTAATTCAGACTCAACCATACAATCTTTTCTTTGCATATTATTATACTTTTGATCTTGGATATATCCAATTCATCTCGTACATATTCAATATTGTAAATCTGATAATTCATATATAACTATATATTTATATTTTGGTTTCTAATATATGTTGTCTGTTAATATTTGTTGTTTGTTTGAAGCTGGAGTTTGTGATGAAAAAACGTATTATAGTATTTCTGATTCTGATTCTAATACTTTTTTGTAGGACAAATTTCATTAGAAATGTTCAAGATGAAAGGACAACTGTCAATGTTAAATGTGTTTATTTCTCGAGAAAGAGAGATATAATGCTGAGGGAGCTATTATTCATTCCTTGATTGTTTCCTCAAACTTTAACAAATTGAATCTGGTATTGTCAGCTCCATTGTTTCCTCATATTTATGCAAATTATTTTCTTTATAATTGCTACAATGCACCATGACCAAATATGAGAACATTTGGGAATCTGCTACAGACTATGTGACCACCAGCAATGTTCTTTTCCAAGTGATACAAATTGCAATAATGATTAGCAAAGCAACAACATTTCCCAGTGGCTTGTGGCTAAATGAAACAGAGAGTGACTAAGCATTGCAAAGTGGTCCCATCCTTTCAAATGTAAATTCAATTTATTGTCTACAAATAAAGATTTCATAGTTCTGGGGCAGTGAAGACACACTGGCAATATAAACAATTACGTGCTAATACAAGGACAAAATATATTTATACTCTTGATGTACAATTGTGCAATTTATATTCTACAATCAAGTGTTATGTGAACATTTGAGATACAGATTTTACACTGTGTTGGTACAGGGGAGAGCAGGGATCGTGGTGACTAAGGTATGGTGGTTAACAGCATCACTTTCACCAATAAGGGATGATAATTTAATCTATAACCCCTCCCTTGTTGACCATGCATGTCAATTTGCATGGCAGGTAAGAAAGTATTTTTTTTTGACCAAGTTTTTATTAATAAAAAGCTTGGTTGCTGATTGGATGTAGCTCTCAGCGGGATGTGACATGTGGTAGTACAGGCGCCACAACGCAGTAAAGTAGAGTAGACACTTTTATCGAGTGGTGTAGTAGAATGCAGCGCAGAGAATGATCTGTGCACGCGTATCTTTGCACAGGCTTGTTAAAATGAGTACTGCAGTGGCTGGGTTGGATGCTGACCCGTGGTCCTTTGATGCATGCTCCCTCTTTCTCTCCCATTTACACACAATGGCATTCACACACACACACACACACAGAGACTGGACTGAAATATAGCCACATATCAGCTTTTAAAAAAGTAAACTGGACAGCCCACTTTGACTCTGGGTTATCTACACACAATAGGTAAGGTTTACTTGGATAAAGTCCTTTCAGAGGAGATTTTTGGAGCCCTGAATTGTGAACGGGAACTTTGCCTTAGCCTTTTCGTCACATGCATTATGCAGTACATGTAAGTACACACATTAATACAAGCAGATGAATCCTTGCACACTTGAGCGCGTGCGTGTGCACACCCGCACACACACACACACACACACACACACACACACACACACACACACACACACACACACACACACACACACACACACACACACACACACACACACACACACACACACACACACACCGTACTGCATGCTGGGTGCAAGCCTGTCTGTCAACATACTCTTTTAAAGCACCTGGAATTTTTAATATGGAGTATTTTCTTTCATGCTAATTGTACATAAGTTGATGTTATGAATCATACTGGCCACCCTAAATCAAACTGCAACTATTCTGTATTTCTCACTTTGAGAAAGAGCGGCGCACCGCTATATCACTGATCAGCTGATCACCGGCAATCGAAACCCATTCAGAGTGATACATCACCTCCGGAGTCTTGTGAAATTGTAATGGAAACACTGCGAGTGAACGGCCATTTGAGAGAGTGTGCCATGAAACTTTCCGAGCGGCCACAGTTTACCCTAATGGAAACAAGCCTACGGATGTATGTGTCAGTGGGTATTTTTGATGATAATCTTCTTCTGATGTTGCAAGGATCCTCACCACTGTTCTTCGTTTATTCGTCAGTGATGAGTTATTTATGTTCTTGATGAGCCACAGGAAGATGTTCAAGTGTTGGCACATACACAATACACTTAATTAGATGCACAGTTTGCATGCATAACATGCATGTTACAGTTTTTAATCGTTAAGTCTTACTGTTACCACAGCAGTGGGGTAGATTGTAACAATGGCACTCCTTATATTTGACATCAAATAATGAATTTTGGAAAAGTTGGAAGAAATTTGTAGAAGACAATTAGGGGTACATTAAGTCAAAATGTGAGTGCTCTACCGAAAAAAAATGCAAGTTATTAGTGCTGAGATTGTGTTACATCCATCCCTGGTCTCCGCCTACACCACATATATGGTGCTGGTAAATTCAGAGACATGTTGTAGACTTGGTCCAAGAGATCTGTTAAAAGAGTAAGCACATTCTAATCGTATTTCTCTTTTCTGAGGCTTATACAGTAGCTTGAACCTATGCTTGAGGTAGTAACTCAAATACCCTGAATAACATCTGACGGTAAAAGACAGAAAGACAGAGAGGTCGATAATCCTTAAAACTCTGTCTTGATTTAATCCGGATGCCAATTTCATTTATCTTAGCGCAGTACAACAGACGTGTCAACTTTAGCTGAAAGCCGTGTGAGTGTGTTTATCCTCCTCAACCAACTAAATCCTTTTTATAGGAGCGATCTCCCATGAGCCTCAGCAGGTTTAGCAGGTGTTAACCTCTCTCTGGGAGGCTCCCTCCTGAGGCAACGCACAGTCTAGCAGAGCAACACTTCTCATTCCCTGAGCAACTTGCAGTCTGCCAATCACACAGGTGGAGATGATGGACAGACAGATAAGTCTCCCTCAGTCCCAAAGTAACATTACTTTTTACTCCTGTTGAGGAAAAACCCACACTGTCTTTCCAGTTAGTTCTCTTGAGTTGGCTTGAAGTCAACCTCTTAAGTAGATCACATTTTATCTATTTTATTTTGTTCTTAAGTAGTCATTGGCAAAGATTTACTATGCACGTCCTTCCGTAATAAACAGTATTTGCTCTCCCAACCACCACTAGATGCATGTTCAGCTGTAGATGAACTGTGGTTTTAAACAGGACACTCTGTGTGCTGTACATACCCCAAGGTTTTGGTGCATTCACATGTTTTGCTCTTTTAGGACTAACGAGTGAGCATGTAACCATTGAAAGGGCATTTTTACTTGGGGGACTCTTGTGACATAAACTGTAGATTTTGTTGATCTTTTTACACCAATAAAGGGTGAGATTTTACCCCATGACAACCATGAGACGATGGTTTGTTATTTTGTTTGCCTTGTATGGTTTAATATATATAGAAGGGCTGTTTTGTTGTATCATGTTGTGTTATATTACATTACAATGTAAGTGCTCCTGTTATTTTGTCCACCCTCTGTTCAGATACAGTAAATGGAAAATGAACTGCATTTTTAATAGCATTTCTCAGCCAGACAAATGGTTACAATTTGCCTTTCATCCACCCATTCAAACATACATCAATGGACACTTTGACATATAGACAGGAGGAGCTATGTCTTAAATCTTGACCATGATTACAGTATACAGTGTCTATCATAAGTATTCACCCCCTTGGATGTTTTACCCTTTTATTGCTTTCATAAATCAATCATGGTCAATAAAATAAGGCTTTTTTCACAAAAAAATGTATGGGAAAAAACTCTTTAATGTCAAAGTGGAAACAGATTTCTACAAAGTAATGTTAATGAAACAAAATAATATAAAGAAAAGTAATTGTTTACATAATTATTCACCCCCTTCAAGTCAGTATTTAGTAGATGCACCTTTGGCTGCAATCACAGCACTGAGTCTGTGTGGATAAGTCTCAATCAGTCTTGTACATGCAAAACTGCTCAAGCTCTGTGAGGTTGCGCGGGTATCGGACAAACAGCCCTTTTCAAGTCCAGCCACAAATTCTCTATAGGATTGAGGTCTGGGCTTTGACTCGACCACTCCAGAACATTTACCTGGTTCCTTTTAAACCATTCCTGTGTAGCTTTTGCAGTATGCTTTAGATCATTGTCTTGCTGGAAATTAAATCCTCTCCTAAGCTGTAGTTCTCTTGCAGACTGAAAAAGATTTTGCCCTCTATCTTTCCAAGCCTTCCAGGGCCGGCTGCTGAGAAACATCCCCACAGCATGATGCTGCCACCACCATACTTCACAGTGGGGATGGTGTGTTTTTGGTGATGTGCAGTGTTTGGTTTTCGCCAAACATAACGTCTTGTCTGATGGCCAAAAACCTCAACTTTGGTCTCATCAGACCAAAGAATCTTCTTCCACTTGACCATGGAGTCTTCCACATGCTTTTTTGCAAACTCTAGTCGAGATCTAATATGAATTTTCTTCAACAGTGGCTTTCTCATTGCCACTCTCCCATAAAGCTTTGACCGGTGAAGAACTCGGACAGCAGTTGCTATATGCACAGTCTCTCCCATCTCAGCAGCTGAAGCTTGTAACTCCTTCAGAGTAGTCGTAGGGGTCTTCGTGGCTTCTCTCACTAGTCTCCTGCTTGCACGGTCACTCAGTTTACGAGGGCGGCCTGATCTAGGCAGATTCACACATTTGCTATATTCCCTCCATTTCTTGAGGATTGATTTCACTGAACTCCGGGGGATGTTCAATGCCTTTGAAATTTTTTTGTATCCATCCCCTGAATTGTACTTTTCAATAACCCTTTCCCTGAGTTGCCTGGAGTGTTCTTCTGTCTTCATGGTGTAATGGTAGCCAGGAATACTGATCATCTCTGGACCCTTCAGACACAGGTGTTTTATACCTCAATCACTTGAGACACACCCACACCACTCAGGTGATCTTCATTACACTATTTGTGATACTATTGGCACCAATTGGAAGGAACCTCTATTAAATTAGACCATTACATTTAAAAGGGGGTGAATAATTATGCAAAAAATTATATTTCTATTATATAAATTTCCTTGGCATTACTTTGTAGAAATCTGTTTTCACTTTGACATTAAAGAGTTTTTTCCAATAAATTTTTGTGTGAAAAAAGCCAAATTTTATTGACCATGATTGATTTATGAAAGCAATAATAGGGTAAAACATCCAAGGGGGTGAATACTTATGATAGGCACTGTAACTCCTCCGAGGTTTGCCTACTGATTATGTGATGAGAAATTTGACAGCAAAGTTATGTCATTTTTTTGCAACTTGCTTTTAGGCTACCTATACTTAGCCAAGCTCTCTCTCTGTGAATCTGTGGTTATCAAAGGTTTATTTTGGCCCTAACACTGTGTCAGCTCTCTGTCTTGTTACTGTCTGACAACTGCAGTTAGTAATTGTGTGAGGACATTCTTACCTCTAGCCACTGTCTCTGGAGTCTTGGAAAGTTTGTCCTAACTTTCAGAAAAGAGCGTGCTGCACAGAAAGTTAGACCAATCAGTGAGGCACCCATAGTTGATGAGCTAATCTCAAGTCCTCATACAAGTGCAATAAAACTATCAGCACAATGTAGCTGTAGAGATTTGGTCTGTATTCATGGCTATATTAGATGTGAACTGATATAAAGTTTTGGAAACATTTGAGCCCAATGTCCATGCACTAAAAGAGTAAAATGTGAACATAACCAGCTTACAGTTACAGAAACATACAGTAACTACAGTCAACACACACAGACTGACAGACGCATCTAATTTTATATAAAATGTATTGTTTCTTCACCATATTATTGAGTTGAAGTACATGAACCTTAGCGTTTTTGATGATCAACCTACAATTAAAAGGCTGCATGATAAAAATCTAGGAGTGCAGATATTTTGTGCATCACAAGCAGTTAATGGAATTCAGAGAGGGAGTAATATCTGATATCTAAAATCTAATTCTATCTAATCCAATTCTCTCTGGTTACAGAGAATATCATGTGCCTCTGTGGTTATTTTTAGCATCATTCACACATTGTTTTGCATTCAGGCTCACAGAGAGGTTCGTTTCCTTTCAGTTAACACGGAACCTTTCAAAGTCAGTGCTTTCATGGCAGATATTTACTGCTTATTTTTTAATTAGCAGACCTCAGCCTCCGTCCCTGCTTATCTTTGGATGAGCTGATTAAATAATTTATTTTGTTATTTTTAATAGGCAATTTGTGGCACACTTGGAAATACACAGATTGTTATGCACGTAATAGCACATAACTGTGAAACTTTCAGTGGTGTAGTAGGTGCTGCTTTGACAACTTTTGGCCTGTTTGACAACTCAGTATTTTCCATGTGCCATTAAGTGCACTATTGGCTGTACTGCTGTATCAGTGGGTGTCAGACTGTACTGGCTGCATCAATAATGTACATCCATAAGCCTTGCAGGTTAAAAAGTTGTGAATATGCCAGAAACCATGACAGTGTCCCCCCAATGAATATACAGTATATGATGGATATATAATTTTCAGGGATACCATAATGAAGCGCCACAGTAATGAGTCCTAAAGCACTTTTGTTCTTCCGGTTCCCTCAAAGTGAAAGGGATTTTTGAATGCATTTTCGGTTGGATAGAGATTTTCACATTTTGTGCTACGACATTAAATAAGACCAAAAAGTAGATAAAAAATAATTTCTGAAAAAAACTTTTAACACTTGATTATTTTATTTATTCAAAACTAAACAAGTATGACATAATAAACAATGCTATGTGTAGTTCACCAAAATATTATTGCATCTTCTGACATAACAATGAAGCCTAGTACTGTAAACACTATATACCCACAACAATGGCAATTATAATTAACCATGCTCGTTTCACCACACAGCACAAATGTCCACTAGCTGTGGGGCTGACAGTTCTATGCCAAAATATTGGCTAACCTACTGGTTCAAAGAAATTCAACACATTTGATTATCTTCTTGAAAGTTTCCTCCTTGGCCACTGAGGTATCCTAATTCAAAACACATTAACATTAGCTCACCGGCTCAAAACTTATACATTTTAGTGAAAATAAGCAATTTACAGGTAACCTCAAAGGAAAATAAAAGGATGACAGAAAAGAAAGCATTAAATATGAAACAAAATACATTGACAGTTTTTGATGGTGACAAAGGAGGTGTCAGATCCCATCAAATAGGTGCCAGTCCCAAAGTGTTCCGGCAGGATTTGACACAAATTAAACCCTAGTTGCAGTAAATTATTAAATACTTTATCACTGTGTTTTGCTCCTGAAATTGCTGTGTCAATTCTCTCAGACAATAAGCATATGTTTATGTCCAACAGGACGCACTCCCTTCAGATGCTCCCACTGTCATAATGTGGAACAGCACAGTATGCTTTGCTTGTAGCAGCCCTGATTCTCAGATAAATCTATGTCTTTGTGTTTTGGCCTGTACAAGTAAGTCAGATAATTACCAACAAACAGTAGGCTACCAACTGAATAAGCTGAGCTCAGTGTATAGCATAGCAAGCCGCATTACCAAGAGAGAAATAGAGACTTTTGTCTTAGCTAAGCAACTAACCCAAGTGATAGTTAGCTAATACTTGGAAGTACAATTGTATAGTTATAGTATAACTGAGGTAATCCTCTATCTTGGTAAAGCAAACAACCATACAGACATGATCCCAGAGATCAAAAGACACACCAAGAAATCTCCAAGTCAAATATGATTGTTACCAGATGTTGACCAGTTTGATGAAGCAAGATAGTTAGAACACACAACTGTTTGATTACCTTTTTAAGTTATTTTGTTTTTATTCTCCTGTGGGTCACACCTGAATAGAGTATGTTGACACTGGGTCAAAAGAAATTAAATAACTCAGATATGTTCATCATAGGGTCAACTGAATGTTGTCCTTCACAAAAAGCTATTTATATCCTAGAATTTTTCTTTTTTCTCTCTCAAATACTTAAAGTTAAACATGCACCAGTTAAAGGAAGTGAAACCAATTATTTCATCAGTGAAATTTAGTAGATTGGCAACAAGAAAAGAAAAAGGAATTAGGCATTTAGGCATTTATACCAGCACATGTTGACGTGAGACTGAATTCATTTAAGTTGCGTGAAAAAAGCAGTAATAATACAAACGGAAAAAAAAACAGCCTTGATCATACTGTGAGAGTGAGCAATGTTTTTTCTTAACTGTCCACCTCATTTAATGGGTAAGCAATCGTGCACTAAATACACTGGCCTCAGTTAAATTGAAACAGCAATAATAATACAGCATAGGGTATTAACTACACAAGAGTCAGAGTGAAAACACTGGGGATGCTGATAATCTCTGCTTTGGTTTAATTCAAGTTGTTGAAATTCATTACTGTACAGTAAACAGTTCCTCTTAAATATTTTCTTCTGTCTGAACAGTTAGACGGCATTTGTTTGGTATCAGACATCAATCATATGGAAAATGGAGTCTAGTGGTGTCTACTTGTTACTTCAAATTGTAATCTTATTAATGATTGCTCCATGAACATTTTGAAGCATACTCTAAGTGGCATGATGATGAAAATAAAATAGATAAGGAAGTTACTCAGTGGTAACGTATATGCGTATGTAATGTATAGTTTTATTCACTAAGTGGGTGACAAACAGAACTGCGGATACCAAACCATTTCTAGCTATAACTATTATATTACTATCTGTTGAGGTTCAAAATATCAAACAGCCATGATGACACTTGCATACTCTCCCATTGCCTATACATCTGTGTCATGTGTTATTGTGTGTTACCTTTGCTTTTTACCTCACCTGTCAACCAGACCCCTTTAGTGAGCTTCCAGCTTCTAGACACCTGCTTCCCATCTATTGATTACCCCTGTGAACCCAACTACCTGCCTGTACAGCTGTCCCCCACTGGCTCATTACATTAGGACCCTGTTTCCATGGGGACTTGTCACATAATGTAAGCTGTCTTGGTGTTCGAGCCTTTCTAATTATCATGCATGTTATCTGCTTATGTGATTGCATGTTGTCTATGTTATTCTGCTTATTCAAGTGAGCTAGGTTTGTCTGATATTGCCAGACCCATCAACTGTAAACCAGACAATGGTTTGACAATGGTTAAACAGTTGTGCTAAGTGCTGGTTGTCTGCCTTATCTTACAAGTCTGCTCGTGGATACAAGTTATCATTTCCTGTATCACATCAACATACATACAGTATGAGTGGAACTATAGCATCTTTAGGTAAACTCCCCCTGTTAGGCTGCCTCAGATGTAAACTGTATGTGCAAGCATGGCTATATAGCTTTGCAAGAGATTATTTCTGCAGGGATTTAACTGCTAAGAGAGGAGAGGATGTGTAATGTACTATTACCACAGTCCTGAGGTTTTTAATAGGGCCACAATGATCCTCTTTTGAGAATTTGATGTGTAGATATTTCAATCAATATCAACAAAGAAGTGAGTGTGATTAGCTCACAGTCAAAGGTCTTATTATCAGCATATGTGAAACACTGGGGGCTATGCAAAAAAAATAAAAATCTTCAAATATTTGTGATTTAAGGACCACATTTGAAAAAAGAACTCCATCACATTTTTCACTCTTTAATTAATTCACATGAACATTTAGGGTTTGGACATCAAATGAAATACTTTTTAACTGTGTACTTCTTTAGCACTTGCTAAAACACTGTGTCATTTGCAGTTTATGTCAGACTTGGAAATTATAAATAAACTCACAGTGTATATACCAGGTGTTTCAAATTCTTGGAGCAATGCTGTCATCCATGGATGATAAATGTATGGCAAACAAATTCCAGTCTGAGAAACCCATTGGCTTTATGGTGGTGAATATGTCTCTGTGTATTGCCTGAGTGTATTTTTTTCCTCACTCCTTCTTATCCCCTCCCCCCACACACTAACACCCTACACTATTCTGTTCTTCATATACACAGCACAGTATATCTCACTCTTTCCCACAAACACTGTCTCTCTCTCACACACATACCAAAATATCTTGAATTGGCTCTGCCTTTGTACCTTTTATTTTATTGAGACCCGCTGCTCAAACCCTCCAGGCCTCTCTTTTAGCGAAAGAGAAAAATGGAGGCAGAAAAAGAGCAATAGAGATGAGAGGAGATTTCATCCCATCCTCCTCCTTTTCTTCTTCGCACAGCTTTTCAACGAACCACACTTTGTTTGATTCAAAGAATGCTGAGAGGCTTGGGCAGCAGATGTGAGATTTCACAGAAAATAACGAGTAATGAATCTCTTCAACACTCATCTAGTCACATATATGCTGTTCTTGCCTGCCTGTGGCTGATGGATCCAGTTGTCAAAGCATGCTTCCTATTCTCCCTCTTATGTCAGTACTTAAAAAAATGTTCAGAAAACTCCATCTATGTCTTTTACTATTTTGATCCAGTATACTTCCCATTTAAACCGCATGACTTTGTATTTTAAATCAAATTATATTTACACATTCTCTGTTGAGCTAGTAATTACAGTGAAAACGGAGAATCTTTTTTGCACGATGATGATCTTCTGTTGAACATATCCAAAACCGAAATAACAATGTTGATGTCCCAATCTCTAAGATTCACTAAGTGTGAAACACATGTTTAGGAGATGATTACCACTAAAGCACCAAAGCCCTGAAATGGATGAATTCAATTCTACAGCAGCAGACGCTTGCCACAGTTTTATTGAGATTATCTACTCAGCATTAGAAAGCCAGAGGCAGAAACGCCCACCATTTCTTTGACCACAGGAAACATGGAATGAAAGAGGGATCTATAAAACAATAAATACAAGTTATTACAGAAGGTCCTCATTGCAACAAAATCAATGAGAATTTATGTAGGGATGAGTCGTGGGAGGTTTGCCATTTGCATTTAAACAAAGCATCATGTTAAAGGGAAACTACGCCAATTTATGAAATTCATACATGAACAACTTTCTTCCAAATCCGAAAACAAACAATTCAAATTTGTGATGTGATCAAGTATAAAGTCTGAACTGCTTCATAGACAGTGCATTGTGAAAGACGTTTCAGATGACACTATGAGCACCCAGGGGAACATTCTGAGTATGGGAACATTTTCTGTTTCACAACTGACACCACTGCAATAGAATAAAGCTCATGCTTGATTCCAACCCAAGTTTGAGACTTACTTCTCTCGTTTCTGGCTTTTAAAGACAGTAGCTCATGTTCACAAATATTTACTAAGCCATAAAAATGACATTGGATTTTTTCATTTAGATGATATTGCCTTATAAATTAAATATAAAATGAACATTTTATCATGTGAATCACACACATATGTATTATTTTAGTATTGATATATAATGTATAAAAAAACCTGTATTTTGTTTTTTCTGTATATTCAAAAAAATGTTATGGTTTTGTTACCTGACATAATTAAAAAATAAGATTTTGGTTGATATGTCATAACAAGCTGCATGCTTTGCCTGTGCATCATATGCATGTGTGTACACACTTGAGTCATGAAGCTTGATGATCTAGCTTCACAGCCATGTTTCAAAAGAGCTCACTCACAAAAACAGCCAGTCACAGAGGTACTTCACTCTTCCAGAACAGCTGGCTCGCTTTCAGTCCTGATACCAACTGATACCACGGCTGCCTTTGGCATACTATACAATCAGATTTTTCTCTCTGTGCTAGCATGAATGGGTACCAGCATAACAATGGTTTCCATCCTCCATCATGAGTTGCTTCTGACAAGTGATGATGGAGGTTTGATTAGAAAAAACACAGTGCAGTCTCAAACTCTGGTGTGCCACAAGGTTTAGTGGGACCCCTCATTTAAAGCCTGGCATTGCCAGACTAATTCACAAATGCATATAAGTCTGGAACCACCCAGTTCATTTTCCATTTCTAAGGGACATTATCAACGGTGCAGACCAAAATGCTTCTGGGCGCAATTGGCTGGCCATACAGCCAATCAGAACAATGGAATCTGACATAAAATCAATCACACAGCCTGTTCTCATTCCCAGGGCATGAAATACCACCGTTCTGTCACAGCCCCTGGATACCCTTGTGTGTCGGTGCCAAACGGCCCAGGCTTTTTTACCTGAAAACTCCTCCACAGTGATATTATATCCACAGAACAAGTGCTCCAGAATTAAGAGCGCCAAACTCTGCATAAGGAGGGAGGTTGGGTTGGTAGTTGGGTCAAACTAACAACGGACTGTCATCAGAAGGCTTTGGTTTGTGTCATGGTACCGTGTGTCACTGTAGTTGCATTACAAACTCACCCCACCCACGATATTTTCCCAACCCCAACCAAGTGATTTTTTGCATAACCCTAACAACATAGTTTTGTTTGAATTCACGTTAACCCCATGAAGTGGAGATCATGATGATCATGATTTGATGCACATGGGTACCAGGTTCTTTGACAAAGGACGAGATGTGACATCAAAGGGTCCTGACCAAACAGACATATTTGATGAGGATGGCTTAAATCACAACAACAAAACGTAATAGCACTAAATGACAAATGTAAGTTGGGGTAGTGCTTGGTCCATTTTGAAGAAGGAAAAGAATGGCACCCGGGAAACAAACTTCTTCTTATTACAGCTAAACAATATATTAAAATGTGTTCTAAAAGCATTTTAGGCAAGAAAAAGACAATACCGAAAGATAATCTTGATTCATATTTGATCAGCGGTGCCTAGTTTCACAGTTTTATCTGAGTGTCGCGAGCCTGGTAAGTGGCAATGGAGAGAGAATGAGAGTTAAGTTAACTACGTTCAAGCATGACAGTCATCTGTCATTGTTGGACAATCATTGTCTTAAACCTGCTCCACATTCAATAAGCGAATGGGATTGGCCTTTCAGATCTCAAGTTGCAGGGAATCTGTTTGAACAGGATGAGAGCCAGATGTATGTGCCAGAGCAAATTAAACACAAGCTCAGCAGATTTGTTTGGTTCCCATATCACATGGTTTTCCATCCATCTGCTGATGACACTCAGTCTATTTCTCCTCTCCCTTAACATCGCAAGTGTCTGCATGTCTGGCAGATGTTGACTACTGGATTATGGCGCAACAATTTTAGCTAATTCAAGCCAAGAATGAGTTACTTCTCATCCCTAGAAAGGGATGTTCTTCTATTAATCACTTCCTTTCTCCATGCACCATGCATTAATAATTTAATGTCTGATGGAAATTCATAAAGAAATTTCCCGATTTCCTTTAACTTATTTGGATCACCATCCTCAACCCACTTAACCAGAGCTAGGACACATGTCGCAATCAGCATTGAGCTGGGAGATACACTGCCCCAATGTTGTTGATCTATTGAGCCACCAGCTTGCAAACAAACAAAAAAACATTAGTCAACGAGCAAAAGAAAAATGACTTACATACACAGAGAGAAATACTGAGAGATAGTGAGAGCTATGGGATAGAGAAATGTTAGGAAGGAGTTTACAATTAAAGAAGACAGCAAGGGGAGTAGAGGAAAAATATGTAAAATATCAAAATGGGGACGAGGTTGAGCAGAAAAAATGCTGGAACATTAATGGATGGTGTGGAGGAGAGCAGCTGACATAATGAGAGTTAAAGAGAAGAAATGGGTGAAGAGTGCCTTCTGTCTTTTACAGTTGCCATGGACACCAAGAAAGCTGACTTACTGCTGTGTGAAGATTTTTTTTTAATGGAAAACACTAACACAGACACAGACACACACACACAGACACAGACACACACACAGACACACACACACACACACACACACACACACACACACACACACACACACACACACACACACACACACACACAGACACACACACACACACACACACACACACACACACGCACGCACACACAGTCGATTACCAAACTTTTACTGCCATTATAATCACCGTCATCTACTTGTCTTTCCACTCAGAAAACTCCCACCTCCTAACCTGTTTAAAGAGGTATTTTACATAGATAGCGTGCTTACCACAATCACATTCTCACTTGTGCAGGGATACATTCTTTGAGGATGCCTGCTAGGCTCTCATTATTACAAGGTAGGAGAGCGTAATACGCCATTTGTAAGACAGCAGAGCAAGGAGATAAATGCACACAGGGCACAGCTCATTAGAAGAAGTGTTTATCTTTGATGGGAGATGACTTCTGGGCTTTTTGTTGGTAGAAGAAGCATGAAAACCACCAACACAGCATTCCCATTTATCTGTCATTTTTTCATCCCTTTCTCTCAGCATCTAATTTTGCCTTTTGAAATTAGCAGAAAATGTGGGGCATCCTGAGGCTCTGATATATTAATAAATAGTATTTACATGAGGAAATTCTGTTGCACTGTTCTCTCCATTGGCACCCTCTTTGAACTTTCTTTCATCCAATAACCTAATTTATGATAACCATACATCAAATGATCGTTTCACATCATGTAAGAGATTATTTCTTGGTGAACATTACAGATTAGCCTACAGCATATGTCTTTGTATAGTGCATGTCTCAGACTGCCTGGTTGCACTTATGGTGTGGTGCACACACTCAGGCTACTACACTCAAGTGTAATGGTATGCACCCTGAAACCATAGAATCCTTCATACCATAATTGCTTGGTTTGTCAATCAGTGAAATTAACTCAGTGAAGGTGAAATTGACTGTGTGCCTTGGAAACAATGGAAACTGTTTGAAATATAGACATTGATTGTTCCGTGACACATATATGGAAATCATGATTATATGTCCTGAGCAATCCAGAAACGATTAGGAACAATAAACAAAAAAATGAAGGCAGGAAGATTAAAATCTAAAAACGCCCTGTCTTTCTCTCCCTCTCTCTCTGCATGCATATGCCTGCTCCTAATTTACAGTTAGTTCAGGGTATGGCAAGGCAAATCATGGATGTCATTGCAGATGAACACATAGCTGCGGTTGTCTAGGCAGGACTACGACGTGAAGAGCACAGTAAGAAATACAATGTATCTCAGCTTGGGAGTGACAGCAGTTTTAAGGGTGCTCTTCCCAAGTTCATTTATACAAAACTTGAACATGTAATGTTATAGACACGGCTTCTGTGTGATCTATCTCTCTCAGATATCGTTTCACAAATTATATATGAAAAATAAATCATGTCATCCTCTGATTGGCCACGTGCAACCACATAAAACATACACCGGGTTCGTCGTAGTGTGAAGTGGTTGGCGTTCGTTACAGGTAGTGCCGCTCTCAAATCCAGCTGTTTCTTTCTATAGTAAAATCCTGCTTAACTTTTCCTGAGCTTGTTGCCGCTTAAAGGCGTAAAGGACATCACATGACAAAGGACCGCATGGTGCAAAAGATTCACTGTAGCGAGAGTCCGGCTCTGAAGCGCGCGCACATTTCAGCACCTTGGATAGCGCACGGCGCCGCAGTGGCGTTACGTGGATTCAACCGGTGGCTTTCAACCGGAGCAGCAGTGTGTGACAGGACCGTTTTTGACTGAATGTAACCTAAAAACTATTTGTGTTCGCATGTGGGAAACGCTTATAGCTTTCTGGATAACTTGGACCAGTGTTTTTTTTTCTTCTTCTTTCTAATAGAGAACGTCCCCCTCGACTCCATCGTGTGGGTAGGCGTGCCTCTGAATGCCAGCTTGACTCCCGAAGCTGTGCTGGGTAGCGTGGAATAGGTGACTGTAAGGCGGGCGGAGTTGTGTAGTGGTGGTGGTGGTGGTGGTACCTAAGAGACCCTCCATTTATAAGGATGCTGGTGGGAAATGCCTGGAGACAGAGATGACGAGATTTGTCAAAAGGCACTTGAACTCCTGTCAGATCTTTGTTCGAAGGGGGAAGTGCAGAACGAACACTGCCTGGATTTTATCTACTATTTCCGAGACCTCGCCAGGCCACGCTATACGGATTCAGGTAAGGCATCGTTTGCACGCTTCATTCAACGGTTTAATTTAATTGTACTAGGGTGAACGCGCATGTGACTTCTTTCATTGGACATTCTGTGCCGAGAACTCAAAAGGTGCTGCAAGCTCATTGATAAGAGGGCTTTCACAACCAACACCCATTTATTCATAAATTCGATCAACACCTTTTTTTTAATTTTTTTTACCTCATATTACTTATTATCCTATTTACATTTTTTCTTTTAACCAAATACACGTGCACGGCGGGAGTATCTTATTTTCGAGGATTACGTTAAATTATTTCCAGTCTACATTCTCGTGAAGCTGATTTTCTTCGAGATTCAAAATGTGTTCATTCTTGACAGAGGCATGTGCACAGATACCGGCAGTGGCATGGGGTAGTCACAGAATCACACATCATATACAACTGCATGTTCAGGTTATGGTCCTCCCTGGATGAGTTGCGCTTGAATCGGCGCTTGCCGGTAGCAGTTACTTTTGCGGCACGCTTATACTGTATCCTCCTTCTTTGAAAGTTTACCACAGATTTAAGTCTCCAATTTACACCAAGCGTGTAATAACTGTATTGTGGTAAAAGGACATCGTTTTTGAAAACTAAAGTGAACATTCAGTCACATGTGAAGAATTAAGGTGACCACGTAGTCACGTTTCATCACCTGGGCTAACCATCTCCATCGGAATGGCCTGAGTGCATGCGTGTGTGTGCGTGTGTGTGTGTGTGTGTGTGTGTATGTGTGTGTGTGTGTGTGTGTGTGTGTGTGTGTGTGTGTGTGTGTGTGTGTGTGTGTGTGTGTGTGTGTGTGTGTGTGTGTGTGTGTGTGTGTGTGTGTGTGTGTGTGCGGAAGACAGAGACAAAAGAGAGAGATAATGTAAGGGAGTGAGAAAACACAGTAACTGCAACCCTCCACAACATTCATTAAGCTGCAATTAGTTTTCATTATCATTACTCATTCTTTACCACATGAAAGCCGTTTATGAATCCACAATCATTTCCTCATGCTGCCCCTCTCTACACCCTTTTCATTCAACATTTCCCTCCTTATTTCCTCTTGATTTTCTTTACTCCCTAATCTCCCAGCTTTCCCATCTCTCCCTCATTCATCATATAGGCCTATGCTGTATCATCGTTTCCATTACACTGACAGTTTGAAAAGTGGAACTGCTAGGCGCCGTAGTGGAGTTAGTTATCAGGATGGGTTGCCTTGAGGTTTAATTATTAAAGGAACAAGTAACAGTAGATAAAATACCAAAACTCCAGGACCCTTGGACCCAGAGTTTAGGATTGGCTGGATGGCATTCAGTGTCTTTGTCAAAAGTGTGGCGTATAAACAATTATGTGTTTTTCCAAAAACATTCTGGGCATAAAACAACTGGAGATGCCTTTTTATGACAATCTTGATTAGAGTGATAAATTAAAGTATTTTTTCATATGGTTTTAAAAATTAATGTAACTTCATAAGCTTTAGAGGAATAGTTAGACATATTGGAAATTAGAGAGTCAAATTGAAAGATCAATATAACTCTTGTATCTGTTCATCACATTAGCTTAGCTTAGCAAAAAGACTGGAAAGTGGGGAACAGATAGCCTGGCTCTGTCTAAGGTGTAAAAATGACCAGTTGTGGTATTACGGGGGTTATGTGCAGGATCAACCTCAGGTGATGACAAGCCGCCACAAAGTCTCTGTTCTCTTCGTTTCTCTGTCGAAATCCTTATCCCCTGCCTATTTCCTCTTCTTGCCCCCAGAAGTCTGTCCCAAAGTCCACAGCTTAACTTTAGACTTTAATTTTCTAACATTAGCTTCCTCTTTAGTCATTTAATTTAATCTGAACTTTTGACTTTACTAACGTTAGCTAACTCCCTCCTCTTTCAGTTTATTTTCCTGCTTTGGCTCCATTTGTTTTTCTTCCTTCCTTTTTTTCGGTTGGACGCTGTGTTTGTTTCCATGGTTTCTCATGCTGGTTCAACTGCAAAATGCACACAGCCAATGGGCATATGAAACGTCATCACGTAGCATTACGGCACAGCGTTCATGGGAAATTCAGAAAGTATCGCAACAGGGATAAATGACCAAGAACAGAGGCTTGTATCATGCATGTAATGCCTCATATTCTACGTCACTGGCTAGTAAGTTATTATTAAAACCCGCAAAAATTAATTTTTACCCGCATTCTGCGGATTGGCAGGTGTTGGTTTGGAACCCTGGTTGCTTTCTCACATTTGTCACATTTTTGATAATCGCTTCAATCGCAGGTAGCAGCCGAGGCGGCTTGCTAACTGAAGCTAACTCCTACGCTACGCTGCGGTTTTGCTAAACGGAATTGATGCTAGTGCTGACAGGTATCTGAATGCTTCTAAAAGGAACAAAAATGACCCCTCAAAGGAAGTGTGTGGCTCTTAAAAGAGTCGTTGTGTATAGTGAGATCAGGCCGTCAGTGATTTAACCACCTCAGCTTCACTCTGCACTGACGGCTTTCTTCTTCTTCTGGATTTCCGGCAGACTAGATGTCTAAAGGCACGTCGCTGCCATCCACAGTTCATAGTTATATCCATTATATTATATCCATATGAACAGTCTGGTTTCCCCCAAGGACTGCAACAACAGTGGCTTTGATGAGCCTGGTGAGCCCCTGGATATTCCACGGAGAACATCGATGATGCTTACCGCAATCTCAGCGCTGACTGGCTGTCACGGCACAGCTTCACGCATTGTCGCTTGAAAAGTCCAAATTTTTCATCTTCACGAAAACGCAATGAAGGGATAGACGCGGTGGACGCATCATCGCTGCATCGCATCGCTCTTATCACTCAGAACGCATCGCCCGAAGTGACATCACTTGTCATTGCGTCATTTACATTGATTTTGAATGGCAGCTTGATGCTTCCATCGCCTCCATCACTTTTGGTGTGAATGCACGGTTATAGTTGCAGATTTTGTTACCATTGGACAAAGCCATGCTAGCTGTTTTCCCGTGTTTCTGGGCTTAAGGCTAAATTAACTGGCTGTAGCTTCATTTTTGTTTCTGTGCAGACATGAGTATAGTATCCATTGTTTTACAAGAAAGGGAATGTGCACAACATGTAGTGATGGCTGTCAAAGCAGGATCCAAAGTCCTGCTGTTTTTAATTGTAGACATCTAATTAGTTAGACACAGACCATCAGGTCAATGCAACTAACATTTTCTGAGGCTAGCAACTAGCAGTAGTCAGGTCCCTGAGGACACCCAATGACAACCACTCATGCGTAATGTATGTTGTTTACTCTATGTTGATACTAACTGCACTTCAAAGGGGAAATTTTGTAATTACTGTATACAGAGATACAGTAAGTCCATATATTGCTTTTTCAGTATTTGCTTGCCGCCTACACAATTGCACCTTTGAACGTCCTGTGCTCTAAAATGGGTCCAGCCTCTTTGTTGTGATGCAGTCTCTGAATCCTTCCAGATGTCTATAGATTATTATCCGCCAGGCAGCACTCTGCAGGCAGCCTGCCAAGCTGACTGTGGGCTCAGTGTCCTCAGATGGCAAGTCCTTCATTTTCTCCACATTATTCTCCCAAATCACACATACTCTGGAATTCACAGAATCTCAGAGCACAGAAAGGACGGTTTGTCTGAGTTCCTGTCTTATGACAGCGCCCACACACACAGAAGCAATCATGTATTAGACAGTACTGTTGGATTTGGAGGGTAGGTAATTCAAAACTATTACTGTCAATCTCTTTTGAGATTTAAAACCACACAGTCTTATATATTGTCTCATTTACTTTTAACTAATATGCATGTTAAAGCCCCAAGGAAATATAATGTAAAAGCTAACTATCAAACAATATTGTACAGCATTCCTTCGTAAATAATTCAATTTTAAGTGTTAGCATTTCATATGTAGTAGAGCTTGTCAGGTGTGATTCAGTTCAAGATGATTTCTGGTTGCAAGATGTTCCTGTTCTGTGATTTTAGTTTCTCCTTTAAAACATGTGTTTTTATCTTGGTGAGAAATCCTGTCTTTGCCATATCAGTCAGATGGAACATAATCAAAGATTCACATCACTAAAAAAACCCACTGGAATTGCATAAAGCTCTCCAGATATTTGGCTGTATTACTGTAGGCAACCAATAGCCTGTTGCACAGTCAGAACATAAACTGGGCACAAGTCTGTATCATTGCCCTCATGGAGAACGAGGCTTGGCAAATAATAGACATGGTAAGGATGATACAGCAGATTTAGAAAACAAACTCTGCAGGAGCCTTTTCAACATTTCAAGAAAGTATATGAAAGTAAACATTACCACAGCTATACAGGGATGGCAATTCATATGGCAGTTTTTCTACAAATTAAAATAGGATGTACATTCACCTACAATGTCTGTCCTCCTACAGTTGTTGCTGGGCAACAGTTCACTCCTGCACATGGATATCAACATCAAAATACAACCCCATTTCTAAGAAAAAGTTGCCAGCAACATGTTTCAAAAAGGTTGGGACAGGGTCATGACACTGTACATATTTGGGAACTGAGGAGACCAATTGTTGTAAATTGGAAAGTTGAATGAGTTACGTCTTGCTTGAGGATTTCAGCTGCTCAACAGTTTTGGGTCTCCTTTGTCATATTTTATGTTTCATAATGCACCAAACATTTTCAAAGGCCCAGCACTCACACTCTTTTACTACGGAGCCGTGCTGTTGAACTATGTGCAGAATGTGGTTTGGCATTGTCTCGCTGAAATAAGCTTGGCTTTTCCTGAAAAAGACATTGTCTACTTGACAGCATAAGTTGTTCCAAAGCCTGTATATATCGTTCAGCATTAACAGTGCCTTCAGGAATGTGCAGGTTAAACATGCCATGCACACTAATGCACCCCCATACGATCACAGATGCTGGTTTTTGAACCACTGATAACAAACCAAATGGTCCCTCTCCTCTTAAGCCTGGAGGATGCGCTGTCCACGGTTTGAAAAGATAATTTCAAATTTTTACTTGTTAGACCACAGGACACTTGGCCTCAGTCCATTTTCAGAATGTGGCGGTGTTTCTGGATCTGATTGTGTTTGTGTTATTTTCAATTAAACATGGGGTTTCAATGTTTTGCAAATCATCATGTTCTGTTTCTATTGTTACACAGCGTCCCAACCTTTTTGGAAACAGGGTTGTAAAACAATATTTGATTATCTAAGAATAGGCTCATTCTTAAGGATTTGATTTTTTAAACATTACTTAGCATCAAAGGAAAACATTTAACAATAACAATTGTTATGTAACGTGAGTAACATTTCACTAAATGTAACTATTACAGAATATTTAAAAAATACATTTAACACAACAAGTAGCAATGTACAATGTAATGATCGAGTTAACATTTTAACTTCTTCTATGAACATCTACCACAAGCTGTGCTATTGGCATTAACTATGAATTGGGATGCTGATATGAGGCAAATAAATTCAACATCATGAATAAGGCAAGGCAAGGCAAGGCAACTTTATGTGTATAGCACTTTTCATACACAAGGCAGACTCAAAGTGCTTCACAGGACAACATGTCATGAATTAAAATGCATTGCAGAAAGAAAAAGAGAATAAAAACATAGACAATAATAAAAACAGTGCGGACGTTAAAAGTGCAAAGATTTAGCAGAAAGCTAAGGTGAACATAAAAGTTTTCAGTCTAGTTTTAAAAGTGGTCAGAGTGGGTGAAAGTCTCACATCTTCAGGAAGTGTATTCCAGCTGTTTGCATAATGCCTGAATGATGCTTTCCCTTGATTTGAGTTTACTCTAAGAACCACTAATAGATTGGCCTCAGAGGATCTTAGTGATCTAGAAGGCTTATGTGGTGGGAGCATATCAGTGATATACTTCGGCCCCAGACCATGTAGTGATTTATATGTGAGCAGGAGGATTTTGAAATCAATTCTCTGACGTACAGGAAGCCAGTGTAATGATTTAAGAATTGGTGTAATGTGCTCACATTTTTTGGTCCTTGTTAGAACTCTAGCAGCAGCGTTCTGAACAAGCTGTAACTGCCTGACAGTTTTTTTGGGAAGACCTGCAAGGAGACCATTACAGTAGTCTAGCCTATTGGTAATAAAGGCATGGACAAGTTTTTCTAAGTCTTGAGCTGACATGAGCCCTCTTAGTCTTGTTACATTTTTAAGGTGATAGTAGGCCAATTTTGTTACTGATTTGATGTGACTGTCGAAATGTAAATCAGAATCCATAATAACCCAAAGATTTCTGGCTTTATTTGAGGTTTTCAGGGACAGTGATTGAAGGTGTTGGATGACTTTAAACCTTTCTTTCTTAGCACCAAAACAATTATCTCAGTTTTATCCTCATTTAGTTGAAGGAAATTTTGGCACATCCAGTGTTTGACTTGCTCAATGCACTGGCACAGACGATCTATGGGGCGGTAGTCATTTGGTGATAGCGCTACATAGATATGGGTGTCATCGGCATAGCAATGGTGGTCAATGTTATTTTTTTGCAAGATTTGTCCTAGTGGGAGCATATAGATGTTAAATAAAGTCGGCCCCAAGATTGAACCTTGGGGGACTCCACACGTTACGTTGGTTTGTTCTGATACAAAGTCGCCAATGGAAACAAAATAGTTCCTATCTTGCAGATATGACTTGAACCAGTTTAAGACTGTGCCTGAGAGCCCCACCCAGTTTGCCAACCTGTCCAAAAGTATTGAGTGGTTGACAGTGTCAAATGCAGCAGTGAGGTCCAATAGCATTAATACTGAAGTTTTGCCAGAGTCTGTGTTAAGACGGATGTCATTTATAACTTAGCACCGTCTTGGTGCTATGAAAGGGTCGAAATCCTGACTGGAGGTTGTTGTGTGTTGGCTGGTATTTGTGTTGGGGGGTTGGTCAGTCTGTCGACAGTTGCAAATAGGGTTTTGGCCTTAATAGTGTTGCTGTTTATGACATTGGAGAAGAATGTTTCTCTCGCACTTTTTAAGACTAAATTGTAGGCCTGGAGCCTCTCTTTATAGATGTCATGGTGAATATGAAGTTTTGTATTTCGCCAGATTCATTCAGCCTTCCTGCACTCTCTTCTCTGGGCTGTTACAACAGCAGCTTTTCTCCAGGGTGCCTTTTGCTTACCAGAAATCGTTTTAAATGTAACAGGAGCAATGACATCTATTTCTTCACAATTTTTGTAATATAGTTGTTTACAAGATCATCAGCATGGCATGGGTTTGGAGGTGGTAGCGAGGAGATGGCATTTTTGAAGAGTACATTAGCATGTTCATTGATGTAGTGCTTTTTGACATTCTTTGATTCTGTTTGTGTCTCCGAAATTAAAGAAATATTAAAGAAAACACAGAAGTGATCAGACAATGAAAGATCAGTCACAAAAACATCAGAAACATTGAGACCTTTTGTGATTATCAGGTCCAGGGTGTGTCCTCTACAATGAGTAGCCTCTTTCACATGTTGAGACAGTTCAAATGTATCTAAAATAGTAAAAAGTTCCTTTGCACCCTTGTCATTCAAATCGTCAATATGAAAATTTAGGTCACCAGTTATAACTAGGCAGTCAAAGTCAGTGGAGATGCTAGACAATAACTCTGTAAAATCATCGAAAAAATTTGCTGAGTATTTAGGGGGCCTGTAAATAATTAACAGGAGAATTTTGGGAGAGCATTTCAACACAGCACACAGGTATTCGAATGATGTAAAATCACCAAGGGACATCTGTTTCCCCTTCATACATCAATAAAGTTATAGTTCGGGGGTGCTGTCTTGGTCAGAATGCTTGCACTGTTATTTTGCTCCAGCCATGTTTCAGTTAAAAACATAAAATCAAGTTTGAAAGTGGTAATAAAATCATTGACTAAAAATGATTTGTTATTCAGAGACCTAACATTGAGCAGACCCATCCTGATGGTGTTATTGACAGGCTTCGATGTTGACTTTGATTTGGAGGGAATAGGAATGAGATTGTTTAGATTAGCAGGGTGTCTACGTTTCCCAATGTTCACTCTCTTGGTAGTCACAACAGAAATGTAGAAGGTGCCAAGCTTTGACGTAGGCAGCCTTGGGCCCACCTGATAATGTGGTCTACTGCTGAACCCTTTTGGTGGGGGTAGCTCCCGGAGCTCCAAGGGGGAGAAGGGGGGAAAAGGGCTTACATGAAGAAGGGAGAAGGATGGAGACCTGGATGGAGGCTTGGGGGGTGTGGGGGAGGGATCTTCACGCGCATTCGAAATTAAGGGGGCGGTAGAGGGGGATGGACACCTCTCCTCTTTGCTCTGGTGTCTCTCATGGTCAGCGCTCTCCTTTGCAATGGCGGTCCTCCTTTGACGTTCATGATAAGCTGTGTTGTGTCTTCCTTTTTCGTTGGTTCCTCTTGTCTCTTGTCCTTGGCAGTGATGATAGATGGATGACGCAGGAAGTAAGACATGTTGGTTATGAAAAGCTTTACTCCCAGTTTATTTAGACAAAGTTCGTCTGCCTTAAAAAGATGCCTGCGGTCCCCGAAAAAGCTAAAATTGTCAATAAAATGCATTGAACAAGCAAGAAAAGCGCTGGAGAGACACTCATTCAGCGAGTAAAGTAGACTGAATCTCTCAGCTCCTCTCCCGATCGGGGGTAGAGGACCACTGATAAACACCTCAGCATTCACAGCGCTGACTGTTTCAAAGAGTTTATTGAAGTGCTCTCTCAGCTCCCTTGATTGTTGTTTTTCAATGTCATAAAAACCAATGTGCAGAATGATATTTTTTACATTTGGGTGTGCAGCCACAATTTCCAGGATTCTTTTTTCCAAGTCAGACACCGTATCCTTCGGAAAGCAGAGTACTTTGGTGTTATTATTGCTTTTCATGTCTTTTACAGAAAAGTCACCCACAATCAGATTTTCAGGCCCACTTGTTAGCTTTCTCTGTGGTTTAAAGTTAGCAGGTCTTACCCTTCTGCGTGGTGATGGTGAGTTATTCAGGCAATCAGAGGGAGATCCATTGTCCGGCAACAGTGGAGATGTCAGATGTCCGCTGCTGTGTCCTACGTGGCAGGGGAGTTGATGAAGCGCTATGACTGGATGGAGATGGTAGCGCAGGCCAACCGGTCAGATCAGAGATATCTGTGCGCTGGGTCCTCCCAGTTATCCGTTCTCCCTTGTCGCAGGGAGGTGGTCTTCTCTTTGGCTTTGCACCAAGTGTGTTCCAGGGAGGATTATTGCTGGTAGATTTATTACCCTGTACAGGGACCTCCTGTTTCCTTGTAGCTTCATCATTGCTAGTTAGCTGGGTTCTGGCATGCCCCTGTCCACTGTTTTCAATCAGTGCTAGGGTGGTATTGTTGTCACAATATCCATTCACTTCTATATATACTTCTAACCGATTAATTTTTGTTTCCAGCAGTAAAATCTTCTGTAGTAGTTTGTGGTAATCTTCCGTTGAGAAGGGAGGCATCTTCTACTGATTACCTTTAACACTGTAGCACAGGCTCAGGTTTATCTTAAATGGTAGGCCTCCCTGCCTAGCGTTGAGGAAGTCGTAAAAATATTGAAAAATGCCTCTGTTATCTAAAATAAATACAATCCCACTTGTTTTGTAAGTATCAAGGAGCTGTTGCTCTTTGTTTCTTGTTGAGGAGAAGCAAATAGTAGCAGATAGTAGCAAAAAAAATGCAAGCAAAGGCGAGAGCAAGCAGAAAAGCGTCCGCACTGTAGTTAAGCAGGAAGTGGTTAAATAAAGCTTACATTTAATAAAAACCTCTTATACTGACATGCATATATATACTGTATATATGCATGTGAGTAATTATTAAATGTATATACAGTATATATATCACATCATTCATGCTATTGCACAGATTCATAGATTGGACCTCAAAAGATATTTCTTGAATTGAGATGAGTCAGAAAGCCCTTGATGACTCTCCTGGTTCACACCTCACCTCCCTTTCCATGGTGACTCGCACACTTTGCGCAGGTGTAAACAAATGCACTGCAGAATTATTCAGTGTCATGTTTCGAAAACATCAACCACCAGCTCTTACTTTACAGACAAAGGCCTGCTGTGATACTCCTGCAAAGCTTTTATACTCCCACGGCCACTGCTTCTGCTCTTGCCCACAAGTAGATTGACATACATTTCTTTGCACGACAGCCACCTCAGCATTTATGTCCTACTACAACAGAAGACTTCTGGATGGGTTTTACAACATAGCTAAATAACAACAACCTTATTTTTACCAAACTGTTATCTTCAGACAGACATCTTCCATTTCCCTGTATTTGCTTTTTATTACGACTGCTTTAGCACACATGATAGATAAAGTATATGAACTGAAATCAATTCTTACGAAAGTAGGAAGTATAGTGTTTGACAGTATTAATCTGATAACTTTAGAAGTTATTTCAACAAGAATGTATCTGTTGTGTCAATTCTTTGTTAATGGCTCTCTTTTCTACTTGACACACAAAGTGTTTTTTACTGTACCTGTCAGTTTTAATGACTAAAAGCTGGCAATTTTTAACTCTGTGTTCATTTATTTACATGATAATACATTTTTGTAAAAGACACCATATAAAGACACTTTAAATCAATTTCCAAAACGGCTGTTAACATTTTAAATAGTTGTGAATTAAAGGACAACTTCTTGACAGTCTTATAGAATGTCACTGAGAATGCATGGACAGGCTTCTACTGCTGCTTTTGTTTCAACGCACCATTCCTCCTCTGTTATCAGCAAAGAACTGCAAATTACAGAATGGAGCACACTCAATTTGGTCTGCAGGCAGACACGAGGCTCAAGAGGATAATTAAATAAATTGAGTTAATCCTAATCAATCTTGTCGAGGATCCTTTATCACCATCATCAAAGGAAAGAGAAAAAAAGCCCACTGTTATAATAAGGTTAAGAAAAATAAGTTTTTTGTTTGTAGTGCAAAGAAGCATAACTTGAAAATGAAAAATTAATAAATTGACAACACAGGTAAATGAAAAAACTGGCCTAACATTGCACATACCCATGAGTGTTATTGCAATAAAAATACGATGACATATTTGTAATTTTAATTTTTTAAGTTTATATTACTTAATATTAGTTTATATTACTTAAGTAATAAAAGTTGCAAATGATGTGATGATTAAGGGTTAACAGTATAGCTTAGCAACAAAGCACGAAGCAAATTGAATTCACTCTCAGATCCTTATTTCCTGTCTCTCTTATCATCTCTCTCAGATATATCGGTGAGTCTGTTGTCACTGGTAGTGACTGCCTGTGGCTTGGCCCTGTTTGGGGTCTCCCTCTTTGTCTCCTGGAAGCTCTGCTGGATACCATGGAGGGAGCGTGGGCTCTCCCCCACCACCAAGGAGGCCCATGGACACCTCAACCCCACCATGAGCCCTTTGCCCTCGCAGATTGCACCCAGGCAGCCAGTTTACACAGCCGTGGACCCCCCGATGCACAACCGCCGTGAATCGTCACACTTTTCCATCGCCAGAGAGCCCACTCCTGTGGCATCCGTGGTGTCAGTGGAGGCTCCGGTGACTCCTGTATCACCACCACCTGTGGCCATGGCCACACCAGAGGCAGCTATGAAGATCAGTCACACGTCTCCAGACATCCCACTGGACGCCCAGTGTAAAAGCCGTGAAAATGGGGTTCACACCAACCCCCGTATACAGAGACAGACTACTGAACCCCCACCTTCTGGTCACTTAATATCTGAAATTGGGTGAGTATAAGATTTTTTTTTGTCTTAGTCAGAACTACTGTAATTTTGGAACACTTGTTCTTCCATCCTACTCTGACAGTCATTGATGTTTGAACTGATAAGTGCTTATAGTTCTCAACACCATTGTGAGACAAAACATTGATATATTCTGCAAAACCTTAGTTCAAAGCCAACGATTTTACAATACTTGCTTTCTACAATATCTCTGCATGACAACTATGATATGTTTAAGGTTAGGGAAAGATCTTGGTGGATAATGGTGGTAATACAATTTTATTTGGTTAGGATAATGTTTCTAAAACACCCAGTTTAGGTCAATTGCAGGTCTGTGACAGAACTCTGGTGTCAACGTCCGCAATGGGTGTAAAATGCGAGATACAGCATTGTCCACTATGATTAAATCCATTGATGTTTAATGGTGACTTTGTTGTTTTTCTCTGCCCGCAGACAGGGGTCCATTCGCAGGCATATGAACCTGTCTAACCCAGACTTCAACGTAGCCCAGTTCCAAAGGCAGGACTCTCTCACTGGAATGGGGCTGGGCCTTGGCCGTCTCAAACCTGAGCTCTACAAACAGCGCTCCCTTGAGGGAGATGAAGGCAGTCGCAGAGGTGGGGGATGTGGGTACCTACACTTTATCCTCAAATTTGACTGTGACCTGGAACAGTTAATAGTTAAGATCCACAAAGCAGAGGACCTCCCAGCCAAAGACTTCTCTGGTACCTCTGACCCTTATGTGAAGATCTATCTGCTCCCTGATCGTATGACCAAGCACCAGACCAAGGTGCACCGCAAGACACTGAACCCTGTGTTTGATGAGGTCTTCCTGTTTCCTGTGGCATACTCTGAGCTTCCTACACGTAAGCTGCACTTCAGTGTCTACGACTTCGACCGGTTTTCACGCCATGACATCATCGGCCAAGTGGTTGTGGACAACTTCCTAGATCTGGCAGATTTCCCCAGGGAGACACAACTCTGCCGGAACATCCAGTATGTTTCCTCGGTGAGTAAGCACTTGTTGTATGTTCAGTATGATGTCATGCTCACTTAGACATACTATGCTGAATTTAGATTATTATTATTATAACTTCAAAAGGCAAAGGTGTTTTAAGAAATCCGAGAGATTTACTGCAACTTTATTGAAAGCTGTATTTTAAGCTCACATTTGAGTATTTCATTTCAGCACATTCTGTCTTACTGACGGTATAAAGTATTAAATAGAGTTGACTGCTTGCTTAAACACACTGAGCTGTCAACTCTGAATAAACAAGAGAAGAATTAGTTGGTAGGTGAGGTCTATAGGCCTCTCTTTGAAGAAGAGGATTTCTATGGCTCTCCCTGCGGGTTAGATGAAGAGTCGTGTAGCAGTAGAGAACCTGTTTGATCCCAGAAATAGTCCCCCCCCCCCCCCTGCATTTTTTTACAGATTAGACACTAGAAAAAATACTCAGCCATCTGTACTATCTGATATATAGTAAAAATTTCTTCATTGCCTTGTCAATGTTTTAATTGTACACTGGAGTTAAGAAATGATGGGGAGCAGTCATTTAAAATTATTAAACCCTGCAGATTTAGATATTTCTCCTTAGAGATAGTGGGTTAGCACAATTCCTTTCTTTTGTAACAACCATTATCACTGTTCACATTACAACAAGCTGATACAGGTGAAGGACATATTGGGAAACACATTAACTGTATCTACCACTACTTATCTCAATTTAGTAACCTGAGACCAAGTATATGTAAAATTAATCCAGGACGGGGCTGTGTAAAGTCAAGAGGATTTAAAACCCCTTAACATATTACCTTATCGTGTGTGTGTGTGTGTGTGTGAGTGTGTGTGAGAACACACAATACAATTCTTTTTTTAAGAATAATAATAATAATAATAGTACAAGCTGGGATTTTTATAGCACCTTTCAATGGACCCAAGGATGGTTTACATGTGGGCAGGACAAGTAACAACAGATTAGAGCAAATAAATTGAAGCAAAAATAAGCAAAATAAATGGAAAACTGGTGGAAATAGTTTCTGGGAATTTAAGAAACTTAACAGTGTCTATATGCTGTGGAGAAGAGGTGGGTGTTTAGGAGTTATTATAAATATGTCCATGGATGAGGCATAACAGATTTCTGCCCAGAGAGAGTTCTAAAGGGTTAGAGCTGCCAGACCGAAGGCTCTGTGCCCAAAAGTCCACAGATTGGGGATTGTGAGTGGTGAGTGGACCCATATCTGAGGACTGCAGGTTCTGAGATGGGGTGGAGGGGTGGAGGAGGTCTGATAAGTACTGTGGGGCGAGTGCATGAAGCGATTGGAGGTGAGGAGGAGGATTTGGTTGGACATGCAAGACTTAACCGGGAGACAGTGGAGGTGGATGAGGTGTGGATGATGTAGTGCCAGGGCTTGGTACAGGGCAACTATAGCCGTTTTGAAGCTGGATGGTACCATGCAACTAAAATTAAATTATTAGGAGCAAATACAAAAATAAAATATAATCCACAGTGGATTATATGACAGGGGACAGGGGAAGGTAGCCCTCTTTAAAATGCATACTTTTACCATTTCACACAGGTCATAAAAATGACCAGCAAAAAAGTGCACTGGTGTAATTAATCTTTAAAATGTAACTTTAACAATATATTTTATACAATTAAGATTATATAAGATAAAGATAATGTCAATTTTGCAGTCCTTGATATTAGTGCATGCAGCCAAGTTACTTCTGATTTGCAGGTAAATTATTATTTATACTCAATAAAAGTGGTCATCATTATTTTTTTTAATATACATCTTTTTTTGAAAGAAACAAAGAAAGTCTTTGCTCTGAACAAACACTCATCAGGTGAAATCATGGGTACAGATTGTTCCACTACAGTATATGGACATCCCCTCTTTGATAGGTAGTCATTGCTTAAGAATGTGTGTGATGTCGTGTACAACTGCCATATACAGTATATAACAAATCTTTTGTGTAATAGCCATTATGCTTCCATATTTATGGGTCCATGCTTTTGGTGATTGCCTCATTGACAGGCATGTCTTTGTGTGAGCTTATCCAGCTTTAATGTGCAATTGATCCCTTTCTTCATGGCATGCTTAAAGGGAATTAATAAGACTTCTTGCTATTGATTGCTGCAGACAATTCATTTCATCCTAGGTAGGTCAGGGAAGCAAGATCAATGAGGCGCAGATGTTTGTGGGTTACATTTCCATAGTTGCTGTCCTTGTTTTCCTTGGTTTTTATTTGCTAAGATAGCGTTTTCTTTGCCAAAGTAATTGCTGAGATTTTGGTTAAAACATGCCAACACTGCTAAAACATAAGTTCAGTGACGCAACAAACACCAGCAGTCATTGTGTTAACTATAATGGAGTTTGGATCATAGTTAACATTGTTTCCTTTCCTGTTTACAACCTGGCTGACTTCTCGGGTTTGGTGCTCTCTTGGTCTGTTGCTGATCTATTTTTAGCAATGTGGACCAATTCAGAAATACGAGCGATATCTTTTGTGAGCACAATGTTATAATAACCAATATGTCGTTATCCCAGAAAGGAAACCCAAGTTGTAATATACAGAAGTTTTCTTCTTCAAGAAAACACTTTAATTATTGCTAATGTCAACTACCTGGTATGATTTATCATAACACTGGAGAAATTCCACAGTATGTAAAGCAACACAGGACTATATTACTTTCTGTATGTCTCTTGTGTCTCTTAAAAGCTAAGCATCATCATCTTTGGCTGGTGTCAAGGGTCTGTCTGTAACTTGCCTTATGTATGCTGCAATTTCCCAGCTTGGGATCAATAAAGTATTTATATTCTATCCATCTGTCAATCCAGGCTTTAGAAACACCACAGTAATGATGTAATGTTTATAATTTAGTCTGAAAAAGAAACCAGTTAAACCTTGAAAGTTGTTAATGTGTAGATCATTTAATTATTCATATTCATTCATTCAGAATTACTGTTCCACACTATGATTTTTGTCTATGAATACTTATGCCAGATGGTAGAGCAGATATAGATCTGAAAGGCATCAAATTTACCACTATCAACATGTGTTGATAGTGTTAAACGGCCAAATAATCATCTAGAATTGCCTATCTGAGCACATTCTGCATATCTTAGTCTCATGCATATCATTTAGAATAAAAAAAATCAAATGAAATAAAATTAAGCACTTGAAAATAGGAAGTCTGAAGGTTCGTGAAAATAGCTAGCCCTAGGAAACTGTATTCCCTTCTTTCGTTCAGTCAACTGATGTGTCTCGCGGAGCAGCAAACCACTTGTACGTGCACCATAAAGCTCTATGGATGTGGTCTTCTGGTGTGCAAGAACCAGTACTACACACCGTACTCCATTATGGTACGGGGACCATTATGCAAGACAAGCAAACCTGCTGGAGGCAATACTTAAAACTGTATGGCATCAAATCAAGCAAGTGCTTTAATATAATAAACTTCACATTATAATAAAGGTAGATACTCTGCCTTGGGAACAAACTCACATGTCTCTGCCCAATTGTAAGAGCAGCTCTCCACAGTAGCCTCATACAGTATAATGGCAGATGCCTGACAAGAAGAAAAACAATACAGGAGTGGTCTGTCAGACAGCTAGCTATGAGGAACCAGGAAGCCAAGTAAAATTGCTTCTTGGCAATGCCAAAAAGCTATTAGGAATGACAATACATGTCAGTTTATTTATTTTTGTTTTGGAAGAGGAATTTTGAACCTTGAACTTTACTTATATGTAATCATACAAATGTATTGTTACTTTTGTAGCTTCTCTGTTTGCAAAGGTAAACAGGTAAAAAAGCACAATGTTTTTGTATTTTAACATGCTCATTTCTACACAGTGATGTGATTTATATACACTAATTAATGTTTCTGTACATTTTGTCTATACAATTAACTGTCGAAGACAAAGACGAAGAAATAGTATTGGTAGGATCATACCCTTTTTTTTCTTTTATTTGGACTGATGCTTTTTTTATTAGCATATGTGACTTCAGTGTATACCTGAAATTTGTGGCATGGTGCATATCTGTCTATAGACTACTGATTGGCGCAAGTATCAGTTTGTACAGAGTCCAGAAGACCAATAGTTTGGCACAGGCTTGAATGCACTACCATGTGCATGTACCCATATCTGCCCTTCACACAGTACAAGCCATATGCACAGCCATCGGAACCATACTTGGCATCCACAAAGTCAGCAGATGTGTCCTACTTTAATAATACATACACAGTCTAACTGGGTTTTGAGGATGTAAAAGTGACATAAATAAGTTTTGTACATAAATAGTAGATGTCAAAAAAATATATAATGTATTTTGGTATATCTATTTTGGAATAATATATTTATTAATAGGTATTTATGGACATTATGACCTTATAGTGCCCAGAAAATGGTAACCAACTAATGACCGGAAAGAGTTTCGAGGCAGCTTCATGAATATCTTGGAAAAAAATCATTAGAGAAGGGTTCGAAATGTTTCTTTTAGGTAAAGGGGCTGTACTTGACATTCATAACATTAATATAGATGAAAACAAATGTAATTTTGATAGTTGATCCAGCCGTTTGTGCATGTGACTGCCTTGTTTTATTTTTTCAGTATTTCAAGTATAGCACCTTTGAGTTCAAAATATCTTTAATGTCCCTTGCAGAGAAAATGGTTTGCTGACAGGATCCATAAAGGTTTTACTAGATGCAGCTGTTTGATTAATGTTTATTGATGTCAGGCCCGGGCAGGAATGAGGACTCAGATGCGGACGGTACACAGATCAAACTGGTATTTATTCTTAAAAATTCAAGACGTGAGGCGCTGAGCCAATAAAACACTGAACAAAAAGTCGCTCTGAACAGGAGGAAAAACAAGTATCAAAGTTAACAAACAAATCACATTAACAAGGTCGCTCCGACCAGGAGGAAAAACAATTCACAAAGTAGCAGATTAAAACACCAAAAACAAAGTCGCTCCGACCAGGAGGAAAAACAGGGTGAACAAAGGGGCATTCAAAAAATCAAAGTCAAACTTGACAGGAAAGCACAGGGACTACAAAAACCTGAACGAGGATACTTGGATCTCAAGACGTGAACTAGGCTGTGGAAACGAGCTGGAAACATTCGGCATAACAGAAAAAATATTCTGGCAATGAGACAGGGAAAGATACAGACTATATACACATGAGGGGAGGGGGGCCACAGGTGAAAACAATCAAGGATCAGGGAATAACATCAGACCGGTGACACAAGAGGAAGGGCAAGTGACCTGGAATGAGAGGAGAGTTACTTTTCAAAATAAAACAGGAAATTCACAAGACAAAAACCCAAAGACAGGACAGACCTCACTGCGGCGTGACAGTACCCCTCCCTCTAGGGCCGACTCCTGACAGCCCAGGGCGTTCAGGATAAGCCTGGAAAAAGTCTTCGATAAGACCGGGGTCCATGATGTGGCGAGACGGGATCCACTGTCTTTTCTCTGGCTGACGTGAAAGGTGGGATGAACACGAAAGGCCCGGGACAGGCGAAGCCGGACCGCTGCAGGACCGACGAGTCTGGTGACTGGAAACGGACTACTGAATCGTGGTGCCAGTTTTCTGGAGGACATTCTTATTCAGGATAGTTTGAGGCGGCTGCTGGGGCTTGGACGGGTAGTCGGGCTGCTGGGGCTTGGATGGGTAGGCAGGCTTTGACAGGTAGGCGGCTTGCTGGGGCTTGGACAGGTAGGCCGGCTGCTGGGGCTTGGACAGGTAGGCCGGCTGCTGGGGCTTGGACAGGTAGGCCGGCTGCTGGGGCTTGGACGGGTAGGCCGGCTGCTGGGGCTTGGACGGCCAAGTGGAGTCTAGCTTAAGTCCAGAACCAGAATTCATCCCAGTTCCATAACTTGAAGATATATCTGACTCAACTTTTCCTTTTTGTAGAAATTGGCTGTCGTGGTAGGGGTCTTGGTTGTCGTGGTAGGGGTCTTGGTTGTCGCTGTAGGGGCCTTGGTTGTCGTGGCAGGGTTCTCGGTTGTCGTGGTAGGGAGATGGGGCCGAGCTCAGGTCGGGGTACTCACAGTCTGTGGCAGGGTTAGCAGAAAAAAGGTTAATGGAAGTAACATCCGTCTGATTGCTTGACACAGCACAGTCTTTGGCGCAACCTTTTTCGAACCTAATGATCTTTATGGTCTTCCAGTATATGTGTGGGTTATGGCGCACAAGACATGGTTATCCTAGAATCAGTGAGTGCAGAGGGGACGTGAATAAATAAAAACAGATGTGTTCCTCTGGGTTGTCTATACGCATTCTAACAGGTTCTCTGATGTGGGTAATAGCGAATAGTTCCTTGCCATTAAGTGCCCTGGCCCGGATAGGTTTAGCTAATGGTTCTGAGCTGATGCCCAGCTGCTTCGCTAAACCCCAACTCATCAGACTCTCGTCAGCTCCTAAGTCGGTGAGCGCCTTCTGATCGAACACGGTGTGATGCAATAACTTGACGTTAGTCAGAATGCAAGGTACATGGGGGGACGGGATCCCTTGGCTGGACACGAGACAATAAGGTGCCCGATTTCCGCACAGTAGAAACACCTCCCCTCCAGCTGCCGCTTTCGTCGCTCCTCCGGTGTCAGCCGAGCTCTCCCCAGCTGCATGGGCTCCTCCTCGTGATCGGCGCGGAGGTGAGGTTGTGGCTCCGGCGGCAAACAACAGTATGTTTGTCCGCTCGGAGGAAGAGGGCGTCAGTGTCGCTCCGTCGTCGCTGGTCCTTCGCCCCGCTGTTGTCGGAGCTGGACGCACTGGTTATCTGTCTGGATGGCGAGCGTGATAAGTGCGACCACATCGGTGGGAAGGTCCAGAGGTACGAAGAGGTCTTGAATCGGGGCTGTGAGTCCTTTCAAAAACACATTGTATAGAGCTGTGGTGTTCCATCCGCTTTCCACCGCCAGAGTGCGGAAACGGATGGCATAGTCGCATACTGACGCTTAGTTCCTGCGCCCTTTCTCTGTGCGTGGTAACGGGGTCAAAAGTCCCAAAGACAGAACAGACCTCACAGCAGTGTGACAATTGACACTAATTTTGTGTCATTACCTCATCTAGGTTGAACTTAGATTCACTCAACATTTCTTCTCCCACAGCTCTTTAAATATAACATAGTTGACAGAGGACAAGGGAACTTAAAATGAAAAAGGATCATATGTTCCTGACAAAATGCCATCCAGTATTTAGATAAACAGGAAAATTACAGTATTCTCTTGGAAACTAATTGCAAAAAGAATTAACTTACTATAGTATGTTCTGTTACTGTGTAGTATATAATGGGGGAATTAGCAGCTTGATGAGAAGCGGGGTGACAAGTTTAGCTCTCCCTGCTTGTGGTTCTAAGGTTACACTGTGTAACCATTCTGTTTCTCTCAGGTTTAAGCCTCTAATGAGTTGCTCACAGGGCAAAGTACACCACCTTATCACCAGCTTGGCAGACTCATAGACACATAAAGAATCATGCAGAAGTGGTTGACTGTTTACTTACTGTGACCATTCTAGCACCCTCAGCACTATGGTCAGAGAGGCATGCTCAAATACAATGTATTTGATCTCTCGTAAAGCAAAAAAAAGCAACAACAGGTTGTTAGAGGGCAAATGTATGGAGCACATCACAGGAATGTATCTTGTAAGTTTATGCCTATATCAAACAATGACTAAACCAGCATTGTGTCAAATGCTGACAATGGCAAAAAAAAAAAAGTTCAAAAGTGATAACAATTACAAACATTACGGATACAAATGTGCCATAAGCATCAGGACAGTATGTTGACCATGGATGTATCATAACTGGATATATACGTGTGTCTAAATGGTGGCTATTCAGTTCAATGGGAATTGCCCGCCTGGCGCATATGCCCAAAGCGTTTCAGGTCTTCCAGGTTTAGTTCCTTGATAATGGGCCCACTGAATATGCGCAGTGGTGTTTCTCCCCTTCAACTTCCCACTGGTCCCATGGCCTTCACATTGGGATGACATCCCAGGTTTTAAATTTGGATTACCTCAAGGAAGGTCTTGCAAACATGAAAACTTCATGAATCATCTGCAAGGCTGAGCATGATGTAGACTTAGTACAGTATATGCCTGATTAGAAATGAAAGACAAAGCTATATAGGTCTTCATTTATTTATCATAACATAGCTGACCTGGGGTCTACTTTGCAGAAAATTAGAGAAATGGACAGCAAGAGAGACGCTGAGAAAATGACATGAAGATATATGTAAAAAAAAAACTTGAAGGAAATATTGATATTGACAAATGTATTGATAATTATGTGTATACTCTAAACTAAAGTGTTTTTATGGTGTGGTCTCGACACTTATGCGCTCTATTATTGATTGTTATTCAATGTTAGCCAGTTGGAATAGAATTGCATGTGACAGGTGGCCATGGGGACCAGAGATTCACAGTATTTGTAGTGCTCATTCTCACACAGTTATTTCGCTCTACTCAGCTCATGCACGCAAGCACACACACACACACACACACACACACACACACACACACACACACACACACACACACACACACACACACACACACGTGCACACAGAGTACACACACACAGAGAGTACACACACAGAGTACACACACACACACAGAGTACACACAGAGTACACACAGAGTACACACAGAGTACACACAGAGTACACACAGACTTGCAATTGCACAAATGCTTTTTCCTAGACATTTGCACACATGCTCGAAACACATACTGCACCCTCATAAACAAGATAATCATCATTGGAGACCAGTACAGAAGTTGGGAATTTTTGTATCAATGCAGTAGAGCCCATTTGTCATAATCATCATGTATTAGATTCATTGATATAATTGATAGAAATTATAGGAATATTAAATCATCACTGCCAGTGGGATTGACCATATGATTTGTTACATTGCCAGATAAGGCTCGTTTAGCTCAGAAATAGAAACAGATTAATGTGTGTGTTTTTTATGATTTTGAAGAAGGCAATAAATTAAATGTGGCTTATTTTTATTATTATTATTTTTTTCCCCTTTGGTTCCATTTATCATTTTGTTTGTTGGTTTTGGCTTTTAATGTTCAAGGAACCAAACAAATGCAGAATTAGCAAACTGTAAAATTAGAGCTTCAGTTTTATTATACGAGACAGTTTGACATTGGACCTGCAAGTATCAAATTACATTTGTTGGCTAAGAGGGCTTCTGGAGCACATGCAACACAGTCCTAATCTCTCTCTTCCCACCTGTATCTCGAGTTTGCACAAAGACCATGGACCATGAAGCGTGTAAAGCTCACAGAATCCTTCTGGGATGTGGGATGCATTTTCTGGGGGGATTGTCAGTTAATCTATCACGCAAATTATAAATTCCTCATACCAGAGCCTTGTTGAATACTTGATCCTGATTGTAACAAAAGACGAGAGTCAAGATACAAGGCGATTTAGGTCTGGGGGGCCGGTATACCCTTTGCACATGCACACACAAATTAGAGATAAAGTACCTTAACCGGGAAAAGGACATTCATGTTAAGAATGCTGACGAATGGTAGAAAGGACTGATTTCCTTTTGAGAGGAAAAAATAAAAAAAATTGAGTGTGAGTCTGAATGCTCGGACCAATAGACTTAAGAACAGTTTTTATCCAAAAGCTATAACACTGCTTAACACCGCAAACACCTTTACCTATGATGGTACATGATGATCTTTGCTCAGGGTCTCTGCAATCTACTGTTTTTTTGTTTTGTCTCCTTAAGCTGCTACGGTGTGTGTGTGTGTGTGCGTGTTGGTGTGTAAGCTTGTCAGTGCCTTTTAAAGGTCGATTCTATTCTATTTGATGCTTTTAATGTTAAATTATTTCTGCACTTTTAAGGGATTGCACTGTAAATTTCGTTGTACTGGTACAATGACAAAAAAGACAATTCAAACTATGCAGAGTATACCTCGCTTAATAAAGTTCAATCAACCAAGTTTAGCAAAAATTAAAATGCCAAAAGCATTGATATCCAATAGACTTGTCTTTCTAATAAATGGATAGCAATTACATGTCTGTCCCCTTGCCTTCTACAGTGTACAGTACTAGCTAAATAATGAACCATGGTTCGCACTTAGCACACATTGTCCTAAGAAAAGTGTGTTTCAAATGGTGAAAAAGGTTAAAGCTTACAGTTGTGGGTTTTTATAACAATTTAAAGCTCATTTCAATGTACTTTCATCTCCTGATATATTTGAGAAATTAGATGTCATTATCTCAATTACAGTTAATGGAGCAGCTCTGAGTAGCAATGTGACACCATAGCTTCTTAGTTCTCAGGTTTTATGTTCACACATTAATTCAACTCACTGAGCTTCCCTCAACAATGATGACAATGAAAGGTAATAGCAGATAACACCTGATTCAAAATACCAACTCAATCTTCCCAAGAAACCAGCAGATCAGCAAGAGATTTTACTGTAGACGTTGCCTTCACCACATTTGTGTGCTTTCCTGATTCTCACGTCTTTGGTGGAGTTATTTTTAGAGCAAGTGATAAGTGAGCACCATGTCGGGTGACATGTGAGAGGCTTTTATTTCAGCAATGTGATAATATAGAGTAGAGAGAGAGATACTTCATCTCTGTAACCAAATATCTGATGGACATGAGATTATTCTTCACCTTCAGCTTCAGTGTACAGGAATTAAAAACTGCAGCACTACAAATCAGAATCTGAATCAGTTTGCACACATACATGGAATTCAAATTCGGTCAGTGTTCACTCAGACAGGTAGACATATACAGTATAGACACTAAGTATGCATAAGTAAATAAATATACAGGCATAAGGCTGCGGACCATAAAAAATTGGGACACATATACAATCCAGGTAGCAAAAATAGATAGGCACATAAGTTATGGTTATATATACAATATATATATATACACATATATATGTAATATGCAGTCTTATATACAATTATACATACGTACTGAACATAATATCTGCAGGAGGTAGATTTATGAGAGATTTATAAGATAAATAATGTCAACATAATCTAAAGAGAGATTGCCATATCATGATATTGTGAATATCAGTATCAAAAATGAAGCTTAAAGCAGAATAAATGTGTTTTGTGTTGACTTTCAGGATAATGTGGACCTTGGGGATCTGATGTTTTCGCTCTGTTACTTACCTACTGCGGGCAGACTGACCATTACCATGATAAAGGCCCGCAATCTCAAGGCCATGGATATCACTGGTGCATCTGGTAATTAAAAACTGATTCTCTCTATAACTACCAAGTCTCACTGTTGTCCTGATTGAAAAATGAATGTCTTCCCTGTTGCGTTTCTCTCACTTTCATAGATCCATACGTGAAGGTTTCACTAATGTGCGATGGTCGCAGACTGAAGAAGAGGAAGACATCGACGAAGAGGAACACTTTGAATCCAGTCTATAACGAGGCCATCGTCTTTGATGTCCCTCCAGAAAATATAGAGCAGATCAGCCTTTTGATTGCAGTGATGGACTATGACCGGTTAGGAATTTTACTTTATATAAGTCATACAGTATTTTGAATCTATTTTTGTAAACTCTCTTTGTTTGTCACATGAACAGCAAATAGTAAAGACAGGTTCAGTTTTTATTACACTCAAGATGTAATTCCTCATTATTATTTTCCTTTTATCTCCCCCTGCACCTACAGTGTAGGCCATAATGAGGTCATTGGTGTGTGTCGAGTTGGCAACGATGCAGACAGCCTCGGTCGAGACCACTGGAGTGAAATGCTCACATGTCCCCGAAAACCTGTCGCCCACTGGCATCCTCTTGTTGAGGTGAGGTGAAACTACTGTGATGGGTGTGGTGTGTGTTTACATGCATGCATGAGGAATGACCATGTTTTGAACACAAATACATTTTTCTTGCTTAGTATGATTTGGTTTTAAAACTGTCAAAGCTACTCCTACACATGTATCCCTCAGGCAGGAATATGCTGTTAAATTCACTTACAATTAACAGATTAATTACAATTTGGTACATGGTTATAATATGCTATTAGCAGATCCTCACACCTGTATTATATTAACACCTGTTAATGTTCATGTTAATATTTTCTTAGCTTCCGGAGGCAGATTTTGTTATAAAAAGCAAAGTGCATGCAAAATGTTGAATTTCTAGGAGACAATGACTAAGATAAAGCTTTATAGTATATATATAAACATAAATGAGCAACAAAAAGGCCTGCTGGATTAAAAAAAACTGTACAGTGTAAATAAATAAGATATTAAGCTTATCACTGCCCAGTAATTAAGGCACAGTAGGTTTATTAGTATTCAGTGATACAGTAGTGTGTTGTTACAGTAAGGTTGTGAAAAGATTTTTTGGCAGTGGCAATGGGAATATGGCTGCAAGCTACTGATCATCTAAGTAAAAAGTAAAATGTAAAAAAAAAATCTGCTTTATAGAAGCTTTTACCACCAGAGTGGATCAAGTAGTCTGTAAATCTAGTACATTATTTAACTGATTCAATAATCTTCGGTGAATAGTAAGTGGAGTGCCCTCCAAAGAGTCCACAGAGGGTGGCGCAGTGTCTGGATCGGATGGCGGAAATATTACCTGCTATGGAACAGATCACATCTTGTGCCAATGTTACCATAGTGATGTTCACTATCCAGTGTTAAATTGTGCTTTTTAGACCAACAAGCCAGTTTTATGCCGAGAGTTATCTCTGTAATTTACTAGGTCCATACAAATGACAGATCCTTTGTCTTCTTGAGTGTGCCAATTCACTTATTCTTAGTCTTTATCTTTAGATGTGCAGAGGGGAATTAGCGAGGGAGACAAGTAGACAAAGCTTTGATGTGATTAAGCCCCAGGCATGGGGGGGTACATTGTTCCAGACGAAAGCCACTGAACAATCTGTGGACAGTTCATGTTTTTGATATGTGGTAAATAAAATAAACGCTATTACCCAAATATCTGTAGATGGAACAGCCCAGTCTCCAGAAAAAAATGTTGGCACTGTATGTTTTTGTAAACCACAGAAACATTGATGTGAAACGTTCCATGTGCAAATGAAACTTAATGACATAAAAGATGTAATTAATTGAACCCACAACACAGTCTTTTTCAAAACCTAACCATGTCATTTGTTGCCTAAATCTAACCACATACGTTTTAATGCCTAAGAAAAGATGTTAATAGTTTTGGTTTGGATTCACAACGTTTAAAACTGTAACTGTGTGATCATCAAAATGTCGGCGATTAGGAATGAGCACAGGTTGCAAAGGCTCATAAACGTTGATATTCAATGCATCTGTGATTTTCAGAAATGTACAATGTCAACATTTTATTCTGGTGACTGGGTTGCTTGGGGGAAATAAAATCATCTTTACTGGAAATTGCAGAAGATTGATAGAACCAATATTCTGACAGCAGAGAAGAGAAAGTTGAAGGATGATATTTCTGACCTGTGCACTCAGCCTTGAAAAAAATGACTTTATTTTGTGTATTTGTGTGCGCATCAATGGTCCACATCTTGCAAAAAAAGCAAAGAGACAGTGAGAGTCAGAGAAAAGTGGAAATTGAGCTTGTTATGTTCCTTTCAGGGTGTTTAGAGTATGTAACACTTTAAAATCTTGATTGAAGCCTCAAGAAACCCCATTTATAATTTACCTCCTCACAACTCATTTCAGTCAAAGTTATTTTGTCACTACTCCTGAAACTTTAAAGCACTGCTCCAAACATGCTAGTAGGTTTCAAATTCACATTTATTTACATGTTTGTTTGCCAAGTAAGCCACTTTGTCGGAAAAAGCTTTTATCCTTGTGCTTGCCTTTGGCAAATAAAACAGTCACAGTAGCACAATCTATTCCAATAAAATTGAGTGAATACATAAATAAACTGAAACTCATGAAAACCAAAAATCAAATGAGAGACTTCATTGTTTATTTTACTGCCCAATTCAAAACTCTGTAGGTGGTTTGTACATTTGTTTGGAGGTTCCAAGATGAAAAGTTGGGATTATTTTTATATTTTATTTAATATGACTGTAAATCTGAAAATGACTGTGTGAAAGAAGATTTTGTTTCTGCTTGACTTTTGTTTCCAGTACCAGGGGAACGCAGGTAGTAGCCAGGGAGGATCCTGTAATTCTCTGAAGACGCCACCTTCTCCGTAGCCTTGAGCAACACTTCACTTAAGAGCACCAATCAACCCGAAGCCTTGGCTCTATACCTTTTGGACACTAGTGCTGCTGAGTGCTGCATACATATGGTCACAAAAGAATAATGCAGACGTCAATAAACTACTGTGGAAAAGAGAGACACAAACTGTCTTGAGCTCTGCTCAGCTGGATCAGTTGCATGTTGAATGACCGTACAGATGGATGTTTTCTTTTCTATAATGTTCCATAAGAAAAACAACAGGCATATGCATAGACATTTTAAGGCTGTGCTTTACCTGGGTTTATACAGTAGTTACTGTTTTTTACATAGTCTTGTTATTTGTTTTATTGAGGTAAGTCTGTTTTTGCACAATGTACCTACAACCAGTTGAACTGCCATCCTGTTTTTCTTATTTGGTGGTGAATTGGTGCATGAGGTCATGGTTTGGTGGGAAATCTCTTGTTTGTTTGACTCTATTTTTGGGAATATGATGTGTTGTTCTGTCAGTTGATGTACAGTGACGGTTGATTTTTAGACAAAGTACCTGTAAAGAAATATGTTGAATGTTATCAATAAATATTATTCCATTAAATATCTGCTCGTTCAAATGAATATGCATTCATATTTTATTTTGCCATTATTTTTTGCATCCTTTAAGGAAATATAAGATAAAACACTGTCTGACTTTTGTCTGAGTTCTACATGGTGGACAACTAGAAAATCAGTGAAACAATAAAATATGGAAATTGAAATTGAAATCTCAAAGGAGTTTGAATTATATTGAAGCATGTTAATTATATTACTGTTAGTGATTAGTATTAATACTAAAAAAGAAGCCAATGGATTTCTGAAACAGAAAAGAAAGGCTGTGTGTGTGTGTGTGTGTGTGTGTGTGTGTGTGTGTGTGTGTGTGTGTGTGTGTGTGTGTGTGTGTGTGTGTGTGTGTGTGTGTGTGTGTGTGTGTGTGTGTGTGTGTGTGTGAACAGATTATGCCTGTAGGCACAGCTCTGAAATAAACCTTTGCCAAATACAAAGATATTTCTGAGCTGAAACTGCCTTGTGTCTCTAGTATTGCTGCCAATGTCGAGATTGGACCCACACTGTAAATGCATCTGTGACTGCTTCTGTTAACCATGTGTATTGTAGACTGAAACAACCAGGGGAACACATACTGCAAATAAAATGGAGTCTTATGAAGCAAGAAAAAGAAAATGCCTTACTGATTAAATTATGCAGAATACCAAGAGGAAAGCTAATGTGTCAACAGTTTTCAAAAACCTGTGAAATAGATAACAGTAAAATTAAAATAGAGAAAAAGTAGAGCAAAGGTTCCAGGTTAACTTCTAATAATGTGATTAACTTTTAACTGCAAATTACATCTGCTATAGAGGCAACAGTATATTGCAATTTGGGCTGCATGGCCTCTTCAAATTTACTTTTACACTTCAATGGGGTTTTGACTGTCATGTCGTACACACTTACAGGGATACAAAAACACTGCAAGAATAGATTAAGGACCCATATCTCTGATATGAAAAATATTCTTCCTTTATGCAGCTGGCTTAAGATTTAATGAAAAGCAGTCTAAAATCACACAAATATCTATTTTTAGGTGTGAACATATCTCCTGGTGTGTGGCGCATTCTCTACATATTCCATTATTTACATACAGTATGATAAACTGAGGTATGATAACATATCAGGCTCCTTTTTAATACTACACTCTTTTTCACTTCTGTAGAATGTTTCATTGCACAATGGGATTGGTGACTCTGTTTAGTATCCGGTTTGCTTTCCTGTGGATTATAAGGCCATTTGTGATTGACTGTTCATGAACTAATAATAGACTACTCACACTTGGCCCGGATGATCCAAACCCTGCGTTGGAGTGAATGTCCCCCCTCCCTTTTCCTCCTGCAGCCCGTGCCTAGCCTGTACTCACACTATTTAAACAATCTGGGCCACAGCAAGATCGCTTCTGGCTTATACGCCATCACCCGCCAGAGTTTTTGTTTTGTCCAACTGCTTTTGAATATTTTCATCTGACAAAATCTGCAGTAAACACTTCTTTTCTGCATCCGACCACCGCAAAAATAGTCTTAGGACCTCCGTCAATGCTCATGCTTGTGCTCATGCTCATACATATTTTCATTCTTGTACATGTGCAATAGCGTTTTACTAAAGTCTGCCTCTCTCACCCGGGCTGCGGCTGGGAAGTGTGCCATGCTTAACCATAGTTGTACTCACACTGGTCAGACAAACTAGACTTTAGGCGTGATTTGTGCTTGTGCATGGTACGAATGGTGAGTACTCAAACTTCCACTGGACTGTGTTTTAACAAAATTGACAGTGGACCGAACCAAATATTGAGATACCATATATTTCTGTATTCAGGTTATTAATATACACAACTAAAATAAAATAAAAATTAAAGTTTCTGACCTTAATACTTGTACTTAATTATTTTTTAATGAAATGAGGGAACAGAAAGACGCTAAAGCAAAAAAGATAGAAGAGAGAAATTTGGGAGACTGAGAGAGTCTTTTCCGTTTTCTAGTGTCTAGCAGTAATGTTGGTATAGTGCAGTTGTGATGAATATAATCAAGGCACTAGTGTAACCTCTCATATTTCCGTCCTCCCTTCCTCCCTTGGTGCAATAATTGCTCTTATCAGCTGGGACAGCATCTGCTCAGAGCAAGCCTTAAATTGACAATGGCTGTGTAGCCCATCTTCAAGACAATCGATTGGAAACAACGTTAGCCTGCACATGCTGGTGTGAGTAAGATCTCAAAGATGGTCATGTCCACAATATGCAGTACATGTACTATACAGGACTGTACAGGAACGCTGCATGTTTTTTTTTGCAATTATACCTATCTTACAATTGACTAAATAATGAGAACTGATTTCCTCTTGTTTTGAATTATATTTTATTCCAACTGAATCTCGATGCTTGTGTCACACCTCTAAGAAATTACTCTGGATTTGGGGGATTAAATAAGTGTGTATTGTGACACACCCTGTGCTAAAGACAGAGCCTGGAATCAAGTCACATTTCTAGTGAGAACTGAAACAGACACAAAACGTATCACATATTAATCACATCTCCGAAAACTGTAATAAACACACCTGACCAGTGCCTCAGGTATCTCTCTCGTTCACCATCTCTATTCCTGGAATTCTCTGACACAAACCGGTATGCAAATGCAGATACAGATTCAGATTTTTTGTTTGCTTTACTGGAATGACATCAAATGACTTGAATAGCCAAAGCAAATATCAAACTAAAAAAATAAATATATTTTAACAATGATAAAATCTCAGTGACTGCAAAAATAATTTACATATAGGAAATTCTGATCAAGGATTAATACAGCATATCATACTTATTACATATTGAACAAACACAAAATACAATATTGTCTTTTCTTTGCTGTGTGCATAGTGTGCTTGAATAAATGCATTATATTAGAAAGTGTGGCATTTTCATTCTTTATTTTATATATATTTGTACCTTATACACATAATGTAGGCACAGCTTAAGATGCACAATAGCTAAAGACGGTGTAGATGTAATTATACTAATTCCTCTGCCACCTAGTCCACAGAGTATCTTAGTTTCAACTCGTGTTCCACTGAACTTAATTCAACTTTCAGGTTAAATCCCAGTGTACTGATAAGTATAGGAGGCAGGGGAATGAAGGTTATGGTTAAATCGAAGAAAGATTAGAACATCACAGCAGGCAATTCTTATTCTCGCATCTTAGCCCAGCCCATTAACAACATGATGTTGTATTTTTACTTACATGACCCTAACTAAACATTGTTGCACATTCTCACATGGCTTGACACAATATATAAATAACATGGTAAAAAGCTTGTTTCACTATGACGTTTTGCAGACTTCTCTACATCTTACTATCAAGATGACCTGGGGTCCGTTTCACAAAGCAGGTTCAACAAACTCTGAGTCTAACCCTGAACTCTGAGTTGATCTACTCTGAGATAGGAAACTCTGAGTTTTCGGTTCCAGAACAGCAGATTTGCGGTAGGTTGATCAACTCAGAGTAGTTTGACCTGGAGTTAAGCGTGTGCACCACAAGTAAAAAAAGACAGCATCAATGGAGCCATGATTCGACGAGTCACCATGGCAACGGGTAAGGGGAGGGCTACGCTACAACTGCAACTGTAAATATTAATGCGCTCATACGGAGAGTTTGAACAGGTTTTTCGCTGAAAGTGTAACAACGCTGCAGCAGCAAAAGAGAGGGAGACGGTGCGGGAGAACATTGCTGCTCGGGTCAGTGCGTAAGTTTAAATGTAGTCCTGTTGCAATCACAGTAATATCACAGGGGAAACTGCTTGAGTGGTAGTCTATTAATTTATTTAATTTAAGTGCAACCCAGCGGGGGAGAAGCGCACTTGGCAGCAGCTTAAGATGAAACATAAAAACATTGTTCAAACAGGTAAAACATCGGCAAAATCTCATGGTGACACCTCATTTTGAGCAGGTTTTACATTGTAAAGTAAATATTACCGTAAGTGGCTGTTTTATATGTTGTATAAAAAACTCCCATTTGCAAAAAACGCAGCGCAACACACAATATCTCCTAGGATGTGAGAGCATGACTTTGGTTGTTAATGTTGGAAATGTAAGGACGATGGACTGTGACATGAAACGGTGTTGTGCCATATTCAGCACCCCTGCCGTGAAATGCATCCCCTCGCATTATAGGTGATATTCTGGATCAGAGGGCTATATAGGAGTAGTTTATATACCGGTAACCCAAACCTCTTCTTCCCTGAGACCCCGTCGGCGGGGGCAATCAGATAGTATAACAACATCCCCCTCTGCAGCAACATGTAGCTTGCATACAGACACACATGCTGCATACCCACAGAAAGCTAAGAATCTCTTCTACACGCTCATATAAACCATTTGTATGACCAACAAACACAGTTACAACAGCGAGCAATCAAACAATATGAGGCGAAAAAACAGAAATAAGAGCAACACAGACAAATAAAACTGGCACAGTGGCTGCTCTGATATCAGCAAGATTTCACTGCATCCACTCCATAGCAGAGTCTCCACACGTTCCAAAAATACTATTTTTATCACTCTACGACCAAGTTTCACTGATCCAGCAGCCAAATATGACAGAAAACAACAAGCGCATTTGAAACCAAAACCAGAAATGCTGTCTTACCTTTGCAGTATCACAGTGAAAAGTTTAATCCACAGAAATAAAAACCGCTGAAATGGAAGGACAACATCTCCCAGCATGCTTTGGAGGTTTTTCCGGCTTCTTTGACCTGCTAAGCCCGCTTTTCAAAGGCTCTGATTGGGTCATAGCGCCTGTCCGTCATGTAGTGTAGCTCGTCCTTATCCCTTTGTGATTCGCTAGTCGTGTGGTTTAAGTGAAAAAAACGCTCACAACTTGATTATATTGGTTCTTACGATTCCAACGAGGTGTCATGCTTCAAGATTGACCAATGTGGACGGAAGATATAGCCCCGCGTAAGGGCAAAGGGACTCTGTCGCGCTAACGGCGCTAGCGCGCTAGCGACGTTAGAGCTGTGACGCACGGTGACGGACTGAGGCTGGCGTGAATACACGGACTGACACTCGCTGTTCTGCTGCTTTTATGCACTTTATCTCCCTGTGGCTGTGCAAGCCACGGATCTGTGTCTTGTAAATAGTTGTTTGCAGAATATTTTGGCCAGCACTTTGCTATTGCACTTTGTAGTGGCACATTGTTGTTGTTGCTGTTGCTGATTTCCATCATTATTGTTACTATTTTAATTACTATGTCCCTACTATTATTATATTATTACAGTTATTGTTGTATTATAGTGAATACAGTAATCTGACCCTTTTGGAGACAAATGTAGTTCTTTTGTAGGGTTTATGTGTGTGTGTGTAGGGGGGGGGGGTCCTATTTATTATTATTTTTTTTTTTCAAAAACTGTTTTCTCTTAGATCCAAAATGACATTTAAATTAAATTAAATTAATTTTACAACGTGGTACCTAAGAAATCTCAAATGGCACTAATGGTGCCAAGTTGTGCCAAATCGTGCCAAATATGCCAAACTTGAGGACGCCTATATATTTCTTCAATAAGACCTCTATAATTGTTCCTCTGCGTTATTTCAGCAGCATCAAACTTCTCACAGGTGATGTCCAGATGTTGTTCCATGGCTTTATTGAGTTTTTTGGCTACTGTGGCATTATTTTCAAAGGGATACTTATATAAAATGACAATTTTTTTTTGGCGAGGGAAGAAATTCTTCCATTTTTGCTTTGTTCCATCTGCATTTACTCTGACACACTTGCATTAATAGTGCTGCTTACACTTCTGATGCCATCTCACATGTGTAACCTTTATTGTAATACCAAGATAATGCACATAAAGCTTGTAATTACAGAGATATACCCTATTTATTCTGAGCATGTCATTTTCGAGCAGGAACCTCAAAAACGGACTCACACACTTTTGAATCTATGAATTGCAAGAAAAGCTGGGATTATATTTAGAAAACGCTAAGTCAAATACATTCAACTTGCTCAAAAGATCCATTTCATTCATTTTGTGATTATGGCTGCAGTATATTAAGGACGTCTATGCGCGGTCTGATAATCATCTCCCGACGAATATTTAATTCTCTGTGCAGTAATGCGTCACCTTCATCCACGGGATCGTTATCAAAAGGACACGCCATGGTAGTGAAATAGTCACCACCGTATATAACATCTAATGACTGATTTTTGCAGTGATTTTCTAAAAAAACAGACGGAACTATACTACGCCAAAACTCGCCCGCTGACTGAATGAATGAGGAAATCAAATATGTGAGTGGCTGAAAGAGGGCAGAGACAGCGAGAAACTCAAGGTTTTCTGAGAAAATCCTGGTCCCGACCAGGTTAGGTTCAGAGAGCATGTTACCATGGTAACTGACCGAGAGGTTGAGTTACCTCTCTTTGTGAAACAGGCTAGAGTTACCCCTCTCTCTCTGGTTTGAGTTACCTCCCTTTGTGAAACAGAAAACATTTCAGGGTTAACAGACTCAGAGTTTTCACTAAACCTGCTTTGTGAAACGGACCCCTGCTCTAAATATTTCTATTTTGATTTGACAAGCAGAGTGACCCTTTACAAACCATACCACCTGTATGTTCTCTGGGAATCCAAAGACTAAGTAGCACAGCAGTGTGAATAATAATAGAAGAGTTTGTTATTTGTTTATGTACATGCACATTCTCAGTAAATATTTGACATCAAAAAAACTATTCAGTTTTCTGATAAAGGAGATGTTGAACAGCAGTTGTAGGTTTTTTATAAGAGTTGAAAATACATTTTGTTCTCACATTTTTCTATAGCAACAACAGGTGTCTAGCTATTACACTACTTAACAGTAGGCTTTTGTTTGTTGTTTTTTTAAAGTAATCTTACTGCATGATATATATATATATATATATATATATATATATATATATATATATATATATATATATATATATATATACATGATGCACCCTGTTGGCCATACTTTATATAACAGCACAGTTTATGTCCCAAAACTAAATATGAAAGGTAAGGTCATCAATAGATGGTAATCAATAATGGTTCAGGTATGATAATTAGTTATAATCTAGCAGTTGTGCAGTAACCCTGCAAATGACAATGCATGAACAGATGCTTCATACGTTTAAGTGAAGGATTCATGTTTTAAAGAACTAGTGCAGCGTTCAGAATGGGCTGATGGTTTGGCCTCCAAAAGTGCTGCCTGCAGCATTCTGGAGAAGCACTCATCTGATCTACTTCACACTCCACACCACACTCCTTTCAGTCATCAGCAGTACACCCGCCAAGAGTGAAGACGATCAGATGAATGGTCTTTGAGATATTCAAAGGACAGACATATTACATATGCCACCAGACAGAGATCCTTTCCTTTATGGTTTGATGAAATAAAACAAAAGGACAGGCTGTATTTCAACAATGTAGACTAATTCTCCCTATTTTATTAAATTTTTGTTAGGCGCCACAGTGAAATATGCAAAAAAAAAGATGTATTAGTACTTAAAGAGTTCAAATAAAGTTTCCTTATAGAGGTTGAAATGGTATTACAGCAGAAAAGAATAACCTAAGTGACTGTCGCGTGTCAGGACTGTTTTGGTGTGGAGTGGATGTAAACAGACAAACAATGACCACAGAAACAAAGTATTCTAAATATGAGCTTTGGCTCCATGTGGATAAAGGCACTGACATTGAGTATGGCTCTTGCCACAAAATGAAAGGGGAGTTAAAATCCAACAGCCACTTTTAGGAGGTTATTGGCTTGGAAGTCACTCAGATGTCAGGACAGCTGTGGGAGCTTTGCTGTAAAAAGGATCTAAGTGCGACAAGAAAAGGGAGTAGTCCGCGGCGATCTGTCTCTCTGTTGAAGACCTCTCCCTCTCTCCTATAACACTTTGTCTACATACCAGTGGATGAGGATCTGCTAGTGCTGCTTCATAAGACAGTGTGTTGTCATGGCGTCAAATGCCAGCCACGCGTTGGAGGCCGCCTTGGAGCAAATGGATGACATTATTGCTGGTAAGAGTTTCTGTTTCATTATCAGGTCGTCAATAGACTGCCCAGTTTGTAATTGCAGACCTCCATAAAACCGGCACTGCCCACTTGATTTTAGACATACACATATGGTACACAGAAAAAATGGAAGGATTTTAAAATTGTGATGAATAAGTTACAAACATGAGCTAGAAAAGAAAATAGTAAGCAGTCATCGAGGATGAGAGAACAGGTTGTTTTGGTTGAAGAGGTTTGACTGAAATATAAAAAAGCAGGTCTTTGGATTTTAAGATAAACACTTTTCTGAAATCTTACTCAATTAAACATTTTGGTTTTTCCTGTTGGTTCTCCTTAAACTTGTCAAACAATGTGCACTAATATCACAAACCCCAAGTTAATTTCCAGTGCCTTCCCTTCTGTATTTTCTAGCACAGGTGATACATTTTTAGTCAGTGCTGTTTGTCACAACCTCAGCAGCTAGTGTTTTTGAAGACAACATTCTATTAATAGAGGTGACAGTATGACCATTAACACACTCCAATGACCATCTACACCACATATGACCACTAATAATCACACACTGTCATTGAAATACACTTACGTGCAAAACTATGCATTTATCCACAATATGCCCTTACTGCATCACATTAACTTTAATTCAACTCCAGATAGCATATACGAAAAGTACTTTCTGCAACTTAGACATGATGATTACAGTAACCTACAAGCTGAACCTTTAATTTGTGGGATACAGTGTGCAGTCATTTGATGCTATAGTTGCACCCAGTGGAGCCGCATTGGGGCACAATAGCGCACTCAAGTGGCCATTTCTAGAACTATCCTTATTGTACTGCAGCCTGCCGTTCACCTCTCATTCAGCTGTACTGATGCATAAGAAACTAGAATACTTTATTACAATTTTCTCAGTTACTTTTCTGTTGATTTTCTGTTCTTTTCTTTAGGCAAAATTGGTGAAGGGCTGTTCAACGCTCTTATGCAGTTAGGTGGCCAGGATTTCCAAGGCTCAGAGTGTACATCACAGTTGACCCTTGCCCCGCTCGTGGACCCCACCCTCAAGGCTCTCCAGCTGACTGAGGCCCTCAGGGCACTGCTGGAGGGGCAGGGAAATGAAGAAGAACAGGACACTCTCAGGAAACAAGTCTCCACTGATACAGCACACATTATACTGAAATGGCTGGAGAGAGATGAGGTGAGTGGTGCGTCATTCACCTCTGAAGGCCCTCAACACTCAAACAGGGAACAACGACAGACCAGAACAGCACCCAGAATGTAAATCAAATATCCCAATCTGAAATAGGCAAAATCCAATTTATTCAAAAAGGTTTATGCTAGAGATTAGAACAGACATATACTATCCACCCTATACATTCCAGTGCTCCATGAGTACATAGGTTTTATTAGTTGCATGACGGTCTTTGATCCTGGTCATCAACATCTGGAGGGCTTTTTCCTCTCTGCTAAGACGTAGTGAGCTGGAAGCTGGATCTATTGCAGACTGCACCAGTAATGAGATCCAGAGCTCCTGTTTACAAGCAGTTGCTCCCCCTTTCACTCCATAATTTCCTCCATTCTCATATTCCTGCATTACTCCTGTCTTCCCTTTTTCTGCAACAATTGTTTGTACGCCTGGTCCAGGTTGGCCCTCTTCTATTCTAATTTAATTTGATATTGTAAACTTTACTCTCAAGTTTTCCTTCAGTCTCCTCCGCCACCTCCTCCTCCACCCCTTCTGAATTCTTTACTGACTTCTTGCTCTGCACCACATCTGACAAGCATGTGCTGCAGAAAGTTTCCTCTCCCCCCGTGCCCCTTTAGGAAGTCCTGAAAAATTAGCCAAGCGAGGGGTACTTCAGACGGAGCGAGACAGGACCAGAGACAGAATGAGGGAGTTGCAGGGGAAAGAAAGGGAGGACAGAAAAAGATGAGACATAATGAGGTGGAGCAGAAATGCTGCAGATATATTGAAGCCGTTTTTTTGTGCTTGAGAGCAAAAGCAGGATAAAGCAAAAAGGGAAAGTTAGAAAGAGGTACAAAAAAAAGTGAAGAGAAGAAAGAAAGGGAGTACAGCCAACTGGCATGGTTTGAGTTATTCGCCTCGGCTCTAAAAGTCTCAGGCTGCCCAGACTCTAAACCACACGGACTAAGGTCCTCTCTGCTCTCTCTACAACTGCAATATAGAGGGTCTTTAAAAGGAGGAGAGCTGGATTCAGGGAGATCGAGAGTGCAGCAAAGTTAAGAGTCATTGTTTTGTCTTACTGTGGATTTTGGTATCAGTTCATCCTCCTTGATGCTTTATAGCACTGGATAGATTCTCTTAGTATCTGACATCAAGAGCCAGCCCTACAGTACAATGGGCCTGCAGAATGGAGTATGACATTGACTTCTACAGACATTTTGCCTGGCTTAGGAAGGTAAGACATTCACCGCTTATGTGTCTGCTCCTCATAATTTTATACTGCACCAAAGGTTACGCAGAGGATCTTGGTTGTTTATTTTGCTCTTGCAGTGTTATTGCTTTTACAACATAAATATGGTTGCCAGATAATTTGGGAGGAAGGACATGTTTTGATTGAGAGTTGAAGCATATGCGCTGCAGCATATGCAACACATCCACTCTGATATACAAACTCCTTGTGGACTGGACAAAGTTAATGTAAGAAAACAAGCAGCAACAAGACCAATATAAGCTATTATTTAATTATTTGAAATGCTTTTGTTTTAGGGTAGATAAATGGATCACCACGTGGGTGAAATATTGAATGCACAACAAGTCTGCCAAACTGGTCACACGGTTAAAGGGTTTGAGGTGAAGGATAAATGGATATGAATGTCAGCAGAGATCATTTCCTGCCACTTGAACCTATAGGGAGTCTTTGGACAGCACATACCATCTTGCTACCATTAAAAAGACATTAGTTCTCCCTGCCTCCATTAGGTAACAATTCTTACTGAATGTTAAATCCATAAAGGAAGCATTTCTATGCATGTACTTGTCAATCATTGATATTACATATACAATTTTGACCTGCAGGTTAGTAATGTATCAAGAACATTACTTGATCATCTTTACAGGCAAAATAACTGACTTCCCGTATGCCACAGATATCACTAGTCTTCATGACAATGTTTGGAATATTTTGAAATAGTAAGAAATAATTATACTAATATAATAGGTACAGTACATTGTAAGTAGAAATATATTTATATAACACTTCAAGTCAAATATTACTAGGTGCTCTACAAAAAAATACAGAAAAATAAATTAACTGATAAAAACTGAACACGAAATTATGAGAAAAAAAAGAAAATAATGTATTGTGTAATGCAATGCAATTCAAGAGTCCATAATGACTACTTCCCATATCAGGGCATCCAAAAACTCAAATAATTGTTGAGCTAAATCAACACCTCACTGACAGTGTCAACAATTACAATTATACAACAATTATAATTGTGAAGTTTCATAAAGGAAGTCTGGACTATTATTTTGTATTGGATTACAATATATCTATATACATATGTGTGTGTGTGTGTGTGTGTGTGTGTGTGTGTGTGTGTGTGTGTGTGTGTGTGTGTGTGTGTGTGTGTGTGTGTGTGTGTGTGTGTGTGTGTGCCAGAATCTCAGAATCTACTGGCTTCATAGACTAAACTAAGAAAAATATCAAAGGGACTAGAGGAGCTGTGCTGGACACAAATGCTATTGATCCCAGAAAGTGAAGAATAGAATGTCTCTAATAACACTTAAAGTATGCATATTGCAAAATCAAATAGTAAACTGCTAAAACACATGTATTCAGTGTTTTTAAAGTCTGATGAAAAGAGTATATTAAAGGCTTAATGGTATTTTAAATGATTGAAAACCACTTGCTGGCACAGATGATGGAAGCCGGTCTACATAATGTTTCCATGATTGTGGTTGAAAGGATTTTCTGAGAAATTTGAGTCAATTTGGTTGCACTTTGCTTCCCTTGCTCAATGATGGCTCTGACATATCCCTGCCTGCACACACCCTGAGCTCAGCCTTCACCCAACATTTTTCACCCTGCTAATTAGCTGGTATAAAAAATGTTGTACACTAATGTTTAATACCCGATTAGGACCTGTAAACCTTTTACAGACTTTTCCACAAATAATTTACAGACACAACAAAGTGTGAAACTGAGGTTTGTGTATGTACGTGTCTGAGACTGCAACCTCACTACAGAAAAATTAAATCCGACCAACTGGGCAACCATTCTGTGTTAACAGTGAACCTAATAGCTGACCTTTATTCTGAAGGTAAACCTCCATTCATCTGGTAATAGTGAGTCCTACCAGGAGCGCTTATCACGTCTGGAGGGAGACAAAGAGTCACTAGTTCTGCAGGTGAGATTTGTCACTCCTAACACTCAAAATACAATCTCTGTCTGTCTCTTTTTGTGTAAGATTTATGACCTTTAAAAAAGGTTTTAACCTGAAGCATGCCTGAACATTCGTTGAGATAAAGGTGAATCAATTCCATTGTGTATGAGCCTGCTCAAATAAAAGAGGATATGTGACACCACACTGTTGGTGGGAACTGATTCTAAACAGTGCACATATCACATAACAACTTTAGAGGAGAGAGGCGAGGAAAGGAAGGGCAAAGGTGGATCACAGTATCGTGTTGTAAATGTTGCGTAATTCTTTTGCATGGGCGAAGCAACAGTTATTAAGCTGGTTTAGGCTACAACACTAGAATGTCTTTGTCTGCACATGAGTATGTGTAGTGTGTAGTTATGAGTACTGCTAAACAAGTGACAACTCAGACAGGTTGAGGCTAGCAGCACCATGTGCTGTAGCGTGTAGGTGTGTGTGAGAGAGCAGGTGCTCTGTTTGTTTCTTCAGGCCTCACATACAACATTCCTTTAGAAAATCTGATCCACTTGGCTGGTCCGACCAGCCTTTTAGCATGTGATTAGCTATTATGGGGCCTTAATGGTTTTTCTAAAGATTTACATTAAACCTGCTGACATTGCTGGAGCTATTGAAGTGTTGCAAGCACCTACTGAGGCACAAAGGATCATTCATTTCTGCTCAAAGCAACATTTGCACTGTTTGGTCTGGCACAGATGCCGACATCTTGACAAAAAATAAGCATAGCATTTAAATTAAAATAGCTCATATTAGTGTGAAACTGTAGTAAAGGAGATAATCTGAGGTCTTAAGTAATTTGCTAGTCCTAGACTGCAATTATGTGATTCAATGTGTAACTAAATGATGGCAAAAGAGTTGTATTGCCAAGTTTGGTGTAGAAAAAAAACACCCATCTTAACTAACTTTCTGTCCACACACACAACTTTACCCAGGTGAGTGTGCTGACAGACCAGGTGGAAGCTCAGGGGGCCAAGATCAGCGATCTACAGTGTTCTCTGGTTGAGCATCAGCACAAACTCAACTCCACAGAGGAGATGCTACAGCAGGTACACAGCTTTACAGACCTTGAGTAAAAACATTGCACATTAGACTTTAATCAAGAAAGTCTGAGTTCAGGAGTCATCCAGGACTTTTTTTTTTATCATATTGTTCTTCCGTTTAATGAGATGGGACAGGGCCCCAGACTGTCAATCTATCTTTGAAGTTATGCCTCTTCTGCAGAGCCAATCTTTTCTCATAAGCTGTAGAATGCAACTCGGGATGAGTTCTGCTTCCTGGGGAACAAATTCCTTGCTAATATTCCAGTGTTTCTTGTCGTAGATTACCTTGACAACCAAAATATTTAGGACGCTCAGACTCATTCCACAGCAGTGTGTCAGAGTGTTTTTCAGATGTATGCAGGGCCAGACGGGTCTGTCTGGGCAGGTGATTACAGCAATATTAGCCACACCCCAAACCTGTAACCACCATGAACCGCATGCTCTCTCTCTCTTTCTCTCTCTCTCTCTCTCTCTCTCTCTCTGTCTCTCTCTCTCTCTCTCTCTCTCTCCCCCTCCCTCTCTTTCTCTCTAGAAATGAGACTAAGAGAGGGAGAAATGACTAAGGGAGGCACAGCTGAAAAAGGTGGAGAGATGGGAGGGAGGAAGGAAGAATAGGGGTGGTGCTCCTTTAAGAGTTACTGGGTGTGTGTGTTGAACTTTCAGTTGTTTGCTTTTGATGTGAAATCTACAACTGCGGCTCTACTAAACACTATGAAGGTCACTGAATGGAATGGATTTATATAACTCATCTACTGAAACTACAAGACACTTGAAACCATTGCATCCAAGAGGAAAATGCACTAACCCTTCCTTTGCTGCAGGCAGACACTGGAGTAAGATGAACCAGGTATCAATCAATCAATGTATTTCAATCTTATAATGCTGCTATGAAATTTCCATTCAAAATTCAACCTATCTGACTAATTTTATAAGTGCCAGGAATGGCTATCTGATTAGTTGTAAACAGAACTATATGTGTGCAGTGTACCAAAGGGCAGCCAGGGCTAGTTTCTTAGAGACATGGTCATTATGAGGCTTTGGACCTAAGCCGTAAATCTCTTCCTGGTGACAAAGCTCTAATATTTTCCATGTGTACACTCTAGAAGAAGCCCAGATATTTTCCGAAGCCAGAGTTTGAAATGGATGTATCCATATGTACTGTTTGCCTGCCTTCCGATGCTCATTTCTGGACTTTAAATGATTTAGCACCTGCTTGAAATCAACCAAATTAGTAATACATCTGCCCATATAGCCTGGCTTAACTCTCAAGGCTGACGGCCATTTATGACAGATAGTCAGAACTGTATAGCAGACTCTCAGCACATGGTTTGATTGGCAGTGGTTCAAAGTGAGAGGAAAATGCACCTGTCAAAGTTATTTTAATGTTCTTTCTATGAATGTTTTGCATGCTTTCGGTATCTCTCTCCCTCTCACTCCCTCTCTCTCCCCCTCTGCTGTGTACTTTGAGTGAGCTGTGAAATAGGCATTATAAATAGTGGTCATGGGTTGTGTATATTTAGCCACTCAAACAGCGTCTGAAACCAGTGGGTTTGTCCTGAGGGGACTGTCATTACAAAACTGGAAGCTTTTTCTGCCTCATACTTGCATGTTGCCTTTGTTCAGTAAGTATTGAGCATTGTGTTTCATTGAAGGGATTATGTATGTATGTATGTTTGTAACCTGTATGTATGTTTGTGTTTCCCTCTTGCTGTATGTTGATGACAGGAGCTCTTGCACAGGACGTCATTAGAGAACCAGAAGCTGAATCTTATGGGGGAGGTGTCATACCTGAAACTCAAGTTGGCCGACATGGAGGGAAAACAGAGCCATGGGGCTGAAAGGCAGCACAAAGCAGAGGTATGGCTTCTCACACAGCCAAATATGCCTATTTGTATTGGTATTTGATTTTTAATATACAGTACAGTATGTGGGTATGGTTGTGTTATTAGAACTTATTTAAAGACCATAGCATTCAAAAGGGTTGCCATGTTGAGTGGTAACCAGTTGGACCTTTATATACTTCGTAGCAGAGTTTCCTAAATGTGAGCAAAAAATAATTTCACTCTGACAAAAATGGTACAATACAACTGCAAAAGCTTGACTATGTAAATATGAATGCCTTATATGCAAATGACCTTACAGTTGGTTTCACCAAGAACTGTTTGCAAGGGGGAATAAGTTTAGCTAAAATCCCCAGGAACTTCTTTTTTGACTTCAGTCCTCGGAAATTTGAACCCAACTCTGCCAGGAATGAAGAGGGTACACACAAAAATCTGCCTTATGTTCTGATGGATCTAACCTTGAAATCAGCTGCTGATTTTATGGTACATCATAAACGCTTTTTGGACTGATGGAGGGGAACATTAACCAAAACCCTGGCTATGTTGTCCCTGGGCAAAGTCCACAGGAAAAAAAAAAAAAAACTCTCCAAGGGGTTTAAATTTTTTTGTCAGCTTAAACTGAATCATGTATTTGCTTAAGTCTGATGTGTTAGGTAACGAGCAGACATCCTGGGCATTCAGTGACCATATAAATTGGAGAAAGAGGAAGCAGTGAAAGCAGAACTACTACCAGACATGATACTGTACTGTATGTAGTTACTGTCAAAACACTGCTGGTCAAAGAGCCTTTGTGTCCTCAGGTTAAAAGAGTTCCTGCATAGCAAAGCTGGCATGATGAATAGCGGGACAAATATAAGTGTGTGAAGCCTTCAAACCAGAGAATCGTGCTCTTGGTGGTGGGTGAAGTTTGATTTGGTCAGTCTTAAAAAAGGAAAACAGAAATATTCTCAAGTGTTTAATTTGTATTATAAGCAGAAAGTAACAGCATACTGTATGTGCATTATGTATGTGCACAGCAGTGTCCCAGTCCTTCTTAATACTGCTTTCATAATGTGAACAAACCCAACTTTCCCCATAACAGCTGCGTGGACTCAAGGAGAATAGGAAAAATACTTTACTGGCCTCCCACGTGCTGCCTCTACTACACAAACATGTCCACACACACAAACACACACTCACACAACATGTGGAAGCCTCCTTGCTGTGGAGCCAGTAAGCTTACAGTTAAATTTAGCCATGCACGCACTCCATATCATCTGTCATATCCGCTGTACTGGACCCCAAGTGAGACTTCCTCTGTCCACAGTCCAGGCATATCTCAGCTCCTGTTTACACTGTTTTTGAAGGAACATGGGCACGGATCCCCTCCGATGGCAAACCCACTCACCCCTCTTGCAATTTATGTTTCTAATACTGGCTCACTAGCATATTTATGTATTCAGGCTCAGGACCAGATCTACACTTTCTTAGGACTTAAAATATCAGATGACATGAGGTAGAGTAAAATATCACATCTATAACAAAGTATTCACACACACACACACACACACACACACACACACACACACACACACACACACAAACTGACATATACATCTACTTTATAGTATTTCCTCTTCTCTTTCCAAACCCCCCCCCCCCCCCCCCCCCATCCGTCAGACTGTAGTGAATTTCATTAGTGAGCTGCAGGAGCAGATGTGTAGGTTTCAGAAGGAGATCAATAGCAAGATCCTGGAGAAAAAGGCCTTGGAGATCCCGGCTAACAGCAGCTCTCCGATGGTGTGCTCCACTGAGTCCACTGATGGCAAGGGCTCAAACCCCGAGCCGTCCTGTGACAGAACCTCAGGGGTGACGCACAAACTAGAAGAGGCTCCAGATGGCCCTGATGGACACACACACAGCCCGGAAGCGGGTAGCTCAGATGCAGAGCAGCAGAACCACTGTGAAGAAGAAAGTGTAGGCAAAGCCTGCCTGCATGGCATCTAATGTTTTGTACAGCATGGATTGTCTCACTTTAGTGTGCGTAATCCTTAACTTCACTTGCAAATGAATCGAGCACTTACTAAATTTCCTCAGCAGCAATAAATGTCACTGTGCAACTTGGTCAAAAATAATTGCATTCCTCAGTTGTGCATCACTGTGTGACACAATTAATATGCTAATGTATAAATGTAATATTGTGTGTTATGGAACAATGTGCAGATTTACTAACATCACCTCAATATTTCAAGCTTGCTATATGTTCTCATTCATTCCGTTTTAGGTGTTAATTAAAGAGCTCAGGATTCTCAAGGAGAAAGTGGAGGACCTTGAGGATCACAAGATACAGTATGAGAAGAAACTCAAAGCAACAAAGGTAAAATAAAGTTCTGATTTTCATGGTGTCTAGACTTTGCAATACACTGTCAGTGCCCAAATTCCACTGCTAAGTGTCCACTCAACTTTCCTAAATGCTGTCCAATCCGATGTCCCAGCCAGTGTTGTGAGTCATTCTGTTTTGAACGGACACAGTATATTTTCTCAAGAAGTCTGAACTATTTTACCTTCTATTTTGATAGTCTGTAGAAATAGATTTAATGATGCCTTAGTCCCTTTTCATGCCCTACTTCTTTATATTGGCATGATCCCACAATATTAACGTCTTAGACTTTATTGAGAGGTTTAACTTTCTCTCACCCTAAGATGAAATCAATATCTTCCAATTATTTAATCACTTCTCTCTCTGTCTTTCTCACTGTTTTTCTTCTGGTACAATATATGTCTGTGTATTAGATATATGTCATTGTGCTATTCTACTTAAACAATAGTTGGATTTTACTATTTTATTCATATAAGTGTTGCCTGGTCCACTGACTGTATAGTCCAAACAGATTGGATTTAAAAATTGGCATTAGGACCATATGGGAATTATCCATATACCTTAGTCATTTCGTTCTCAAATGAGGTGTGCCTGGTTTGTTGTGCAGTGTATGTGAATAGTGTATATGACCCTCTGCAGTTCTTCAAATATCGGTACCTCGCCATCAACTTGATGGTTACCCAGAATTGCTAAATGAACGAATATTGCATTTCACAGAATGTGTTATTGTTAGTGTGGAGCTTTGGTTACCGGTAGCAGATGGCTAGAAAAATGTTTCTTGAAACAAGCAGGATAAATCTTTATCTACCTTTGAATGACTGGCTACAGATGCTAATATGGCAGATACTGAGCTAAATAAAAATGCTTTACGTGTGTGTGTGTGTGTGTGTGTGTGTGTGTGTGTGTGTGTGTGTGTGTGTGTGTGTGTGTGTGTGTGTGTGTGTGTGTGTGTGTGTATTTTATTTTACATTTTAAACAGTGGGGAGTTTGTTATCAGATAAAATAAGGAGTATTTGTGGCAAAAGTGTATTTTACATACAGAAATACAGAACACACTAGCCTGAACTTAACTTTATCACCATCTGTTGTGCACATACACCCTTCAATTTACTTTAAACAAACTACAGTATATTATAACTCCAGACAGTAGTGGCCTAATATTTGGTTCTCTAGAATTCAAGGAAGACACATTTCTGTGCTTTGCTGTGGGTGCTTTAGGTAGTGGTGTGGAAAAAAACAATATCTTACAAAATTTGAGTTTCAATTGGAAAGATGCATGTAAGTGTCTTGTTTTTTGTGAATGTTAAAGAGCTTTTAGCTGTGCATGTTTTTAGCAGACATACTGACACAAATTGTTCAGTGCACCGTTCTTTTTGCTGAGATCCCTCACTGTGTGGCATCTACAGGCAGAGATCAGCAGCCTTCAGCAGCTCCTGCTCAGTAAGAACGCCGAGATCGAGAGCTTGCACACTCAGCTTCTAGCCAGACCTTCTCTTTCCCCAGAGAGCCCAGAGAAAGGTAAGCAAAGCACCCAGCCTTAAGCCCTAACTAACCTGCCAACAAAAGGCAGAGTTACCCAGTCTGATAGGTAACACAGTTAATGATTCCACTTTGCATTGATTAACTTGCAGTAAAGCTGTGGGAAAAATCTGTCTTGCCCCTTAATAAACTGTCTCATCATGGGTCTCAGTCTCTCTCTCTCTCTGTGGAGATGTACAGGAAGAGTCTAAACACTAAATGTAAGCCTGAACAGTAATGAAAATCATTTTAAAGCCAGGGGCCATGTCTACTTTTAATCTTTCATTTATTTCCTTGCTCCAGACATGCCTCTGAATTATATTATCCTTCTGCTCTGAGGGGCAGCTTTGACAATCACAAACTGTTTTCCAAACATGACTTAATGCACCCTTTTCTCAATGCAGATCTTTCCCTTTGGCTTTACATTGTCTTTATGGATTCCTGAGAGCATACAGTCTTGTTTGTTCTTAATTTTGTCTTTTATAGATAAACACATTTCTGGACTGGTGGAGTTTAGCATTATCACTGTCACTCACCAGCCAGACTGCCTGTGTGCCTGCAATAGTTTCAAAGGAAGTGTGCATGGACTGTTGGCACAGACATGGCTAAAGCTATGATTGGTAGAGTTAAAAAAGGCTTAGGTGAATCTAAAAATACATGGTTTGGATGACACTCGTGAAGAATAAATTTTAACATATATAACATTGCTAGCATGTATTTTTGCCTTTCTTTCTAAATAACCATATGTCACTAAGTGTCTCTAAAAATTATTAATTTACATGACATGAGCAGTTGCTTAAACAGATTGACAATCAATGTGGGGTTTCTCTTTATAGATCAGGAGCTGCAGAGGCTTAGGAGTGGAATGAAATCACTGGTACTTGCCAATGATGAAAAGGTAGGTTACCAGTGAATTTGGAAACCGGTCCTTTCTCTTTCTGGTCAACACAGCTGTATGTAATTATGCAGTATAAAGCAGTGTGTGTGTGTGTGTGTGTGTGTGTGTGTGTGTGTGTGTGTGTGTGTGTTGTCGTCCGTTTACTACAATGAAAAGTGTTTCACTGGCCTGTATATAAAACTGTTGTCATCATGCTGTTAGAAGGTAACTGTTTTTAGACGTTGTCATTTCTCAAAGTTGCCGCCCTCCAACCATTTATAGTACAGAGGGGCTTTTGTATTCTCCCTCACAGAGAATATGGGACTTTAAAGACTAACAGACGAGGGCCGACATGTGGCACACTCCTGAAGACACATACGTACACACAACCCAAGGCGAGCCATTTCAGGCAAAACCACACTTAAGTAGGCCTCGATCTGCCAAGCCTAATTTTGGAAAGAGCTACATTAAGAGAACCATGTCAAAACCAGGCATGGGCACCACTTCAAAAAACACACACTGCACGCAGCTGGTTACCACAACTAAGACTTCCAGCCAGGCCTGTGTCAGTCCCCTCCCTATCCACTACTTTGATGTAAAGGCCATATGGTGAATGGTGGTTGGTTGTGTGCCATATCGGTTAGTAAAAGAGTGAAGCAGATAGTCCATATGTGTGTGTTTTCTAAGGTTTCCTCTGTTTTCCTCAGGAACAACGTATAGAAGAGCTCACTCTGCTCCTAAATCAGTGCAGGCAATTCAGAGATGTCACTCACACCACAAGGCAAGGTAATCAGCTCTTTCACTCCTTTATCCCTCCCTTGTTAGCAACAACATTTGAGTACAAAAGCCTACCAGTCTCCCCTTCTTAACAGAAACATGTGTAACTGCAGTTGAGAAGTATTTCTTCTTCTTGTTACTGTAGCTCCACCTGCTGTTCGTTCACTGTCAAATGGCAGGACTCCATCAAGCAGCAGTGAGGAAGAAGAGCATGCACTGATGAAGAATACCGACTCTGCCAGTGCAAAATCTGTGGATGTAAAGTCTGAAGTGGGTACAGAAGTTTTTTTTTTTATTATTTAAATAAACATTATTTAAAATTTTTTTATTTTTCTTTACTCATCACAGGTTTCCACAAGCAGTTCTTCTTCACAACAAACATCTGTTTCATCAGCCCAGAAGGACAGTGATTCCAGGTAGCGAAGCAGCTCCGTGTCAATGGATGACGCAATATCTCTTAGTGGGATTTTTATTAGATTATTGTTGTTTTTGTCTTCTCAGAACAGATCCGCAGATTTTATCAAGTAGCATGAATGACCTAACAAATGGACATTTACAAAAGGTATTTTGTGATCATCATAAAAATGTAATATGCCAATCATATGTCATTTAGCTTTTAATGTATATAAACATCTTGAAAACTTCCGATCCTTATTTTTCAATGCATGAGAGGTCTCGCGTATTTGTACAGTATAGGGTTTTGTACACACAATTATTGTCTTTTCGATTTGTATCTCTGTGTGGTTTATCCAGAATGGTCCGGATGACATCAAAAGCCAGACGCTGCCTGTCAATTCCTTTCTGTCTGAGCAGAATGGGAGCGGAGGTAGCAGCAGTGAAATCCAGAGTCAAAGGTCTCCAGATGGGAGCGAAGACGGAGACTCCAGCCAAAGTAAATCCAGACATATTAGTCTAGGCTCCTATGCATGATGATGGGTAGTGTGCAGTAATAATCCCTGATGTAATATCAAACTTCCCTTTTCTCTGTAATAGTTATGAGGCCAGTATTTCCCATGAGCAAAGGCAGTATTCATATTTTTAGAGAAAACTACTCTTCTTTGACCAGACGTCCACTGTACCTTTGATCGCATCTAATTACAGGGGCCCCTGACAGAACAGATGAAGTGGGGATGGACTTTCTTACCAAACACACCCTCTCTCTTGCTCTGATTGACCACATTTATCCCAACTCCACCCTTCCTTAACTTCACTGAGTAGTTTTAACTTGAGCCCCACCCTGATTTCTCGCTGCTGCGTTCTGTTGCAGAGTTGGGACTGATTGCAGCCAATATAATAAAGATCACACCTTGTAAAACTTAGTTCAAACCCCTTCTTTTTTTCACGGGACATTAACCAATGAATTATTTGCTGAACTCAATGGTCTCCAACCTGGCTCCCTCTCCTGAATAGACCATTGTTAAAAGGCAGACCACCACATGTGCGCTACTTAGCATTTAAATGTTCTGTTTGGTATGCAAGGAGAAAGAAAAGTTTACTTCTTTCTATTTTGTTCCCCTCCTCATACTCCTCCTCCTCATCATCATAATTATTTTGTCTTTAACAATACCCCAACAGGAAACTATTAATTCTGACAGTCAAATCTTTACAAAGATCCCACTGCTCAAATGTTGTTTTTTTTGGATATGTTACAGTAAGGCTGTGTCTGCTCTATTTTTAAATGTCCCAAAACATGCTCATTTTCTGGTTCACTTCTGTTCTGTTCTGTTTCTGTGTTTCTACCAGAACATGCTTACATGCATTAATGCACAAGCAACACAATTTCTTTATTTTAGTATGTGTCTCAATATATTTGTCTGAAACACTCGATTTAGGGCCCCTTCTCTTTAAGCTCCCCCCCAAAGAAAAAAAGTCCAGTCAGCTATGATTTGTCACTGAAGTGCCACCTTTCATTATACTGTAGTTATGACATCACAACGGTATAGCAGTCCTGACGGCTTGTTTAAAGGCACAGTTTCTGAATATGGGCTGTTTGCATTTCTTGACTGAGCATTTTTACAACACCACAGTATTGTTCTGCTTTTTTATTATAAAAATAATGTAAATCTCACTTTTGTTTTTACAATACAGGACCTGTAGAATATTTAATTGCATCTCTGAAATGTTGCATCTAAGTAGCCATCCACAGTACAGTTCATACAATTTGAACTATATTTTTTTCAAGCAGTATAACACTGACTGTTTTTTGTAACTTCTCACAGAAAAGCTGGAGAGAGTTGATGACAGCCCTTCAAGCGATGATTCCCCTGTTCATTCTGGAGCGAACACACAGCTTGGCCAGCGAGCTGTAGGCTCAACAGAATACATGAAGAATAACAGGAGCTTTAAGAGGCTCTGGGGAAAGTGAGTGTCGGAAAAATGCAATGATACATCAACAATGCTCCAACACAAATTATTGCCAAATAGAGCCAAAAAAAGCACAACCAAATATTGAATAGACCTAAATAATGTATGTGTATAAAATTAGTACTGCAAGTCTAAATAACATATGATTGATATAGAAAATATTCAGCTGTGTATATTTAACATGCAGGTTTTATGTAATTAATTAATTAATATAAGAATTACATGATTAAATAAAACTGTCAGATATTGAGGGATAATGATAACCTTTATTGACTCTCAGTACATTGACTTCATGTATTTTCAATTATCTCTTTTTCTTACATCTTACTTAATAATGATGTGAATATACTCATTTTGCATTGAGGATGAAAGTAGTTTCTAAAATGTGTACCCTTGCCCATACAGACTTCGAAGAACTCAGTCTGGAGGGCTCCAGGCAGCGGATCAAGATGTTGGTCAGTTTAGAAGAGGGGGACTGCGTGCGACAGCAGGACCCAGGCTGACCAGGACACCTGAAACTTATGACTCTTCACGGTAAAGCTCAGTATGCCTCGACCAGACCTTGTAGCACAGTACTGTAAAGTGTTCTGCCAGGTCACCGTTCTACTTTTCTGCTTTAAAACAATCTGGTTTGGTTCTCCTGCCTCATCACCTGCCTCCACAATATCCTAACTACCCAAAGGAAAAGAGGCTTGAGGTCTTTTCTTAGCGTAACAAATTCTATTTTAAATGTTTAGTGTGTTTATGTATTAAGCTGACCATTTTAAATACTTGCAATACATGTATAAATAGATTATGTGATTTGTATATATTTTTTTGTAGTGATATGAATGTTCCATTCTGCCAGTGGACCAAGGAGCAGGTATGTGGCTGGCTAGAAGACTATGGACTGGGCCAGTATGTCAACCTCACCAGGCAGTGGGTCGAACACGGACAGACACTGCTGTCTGCCACACCTCAGGACTTTGAGAAGGTCAGAGAATAAAAAAGGACAGTTTATGCCACTTTAAAATATGAAAATATATTGAATTTACAACTCAATGGTTATGCATGTCTTGATCAGTGTAAACAAATATTTATGGTTAATTAGGAAAATTATAAAAGTTAATCAGGCCAAATTCAACTGCATGTGTGTTTAAACCACCAATTATTCCCCAATCCTTAGTTTTATCATGACAAATAGTCCTTTCTGACCTCAGGAGATGGGTATGAAGAATCCACTACACAGGAAGAAGCTGCAGCTCGCTCTGAAGGCATTCATCACTAAAGTTGTAGAGAAATCGTCAGAACTGGACTACATCTGGGTCACTCGTAAGACTCTTAAATGGAATAATTTGAACTTCTCACACTGCATGTTCTCATTTGAATCAGGTCCACAAATAGAGAGTGAGACTTCTTGTGCCACAAACCAAACAAAGACATGTAATGTGTGAGATGTAAAGAAATTCTGAAATCAAATGCAAATACAGCCAGCATTCAAAACCAGGAAGTATAATCTAACTGAGCAGTTACGGTGAGCATGTTTTGACAACTGACAGCTGGTGATACTTGATTCAGCATTCAAAAGTGAAAAAGTGAATTAATGCTTGATTTTCACTCAGGATGGTTGGACGATATTGGATTGCCCCAGTATAAAGACCACTTCCATGAAGCTCGAGTGGATGGTCGAGTGATACAATACCTCACAGTGGTAAGACTTGATTCTCCATCTGGAACATTTTTTATAAAAGTGGGGGCCTGCAAATACATGTATTTAAATTTCAGACATGATTTAAAAAACATGGCATGAATTTGTATACTTTTCATAAAGTTCACTGATGTTCTTTTGCTGTTTACTCAGAATGACCTCTTGACTCTGAAGGTCACCAGCCAGCTTCATCACCTCAGTATTAAATGTGCCATCCATGTCCTTCATGCCAACAAGTTCAACCCCAACTGTCTTCGACGTAGGCCTGGGGCAGAGGTAAGTACAAGTTGAAACTGTGGATTGTGCCAGGGAGAGTTGCATGTAGCATTTGTATATATTTTAAGTTGTATGTGTATGTTATGCTACATTTGATGTGTACATTCTGCTCTTATATGAATTGGTCATGATCTTAGTTGGCCACAAGATGGCAGCCCTCAAACAGAAATCAAATACTTTAAAACACATATATCCTTTCATACTACATCATTGCCTCTGTTAAAGCTTCATTCTGCCCACTTCTAGGGTATTTAGAAGAAAGTTCAAAGAGTTATGAGTGAGATGGAAGACTAATATTTCTGTTTTTAACTTCTTCAGAAACAGCCCTCTCCCTCAGAGGTAGTGCAGTGGTCTAACCATCGCGTGATGGAGTGGCTGAGAGCAGTGGACCTAGCTGAGTATGCTCCTAATCTACGGGGCAGCGGCGTTCATGGTGGACTGATTGTAAGTACTGTAGAGTTTGAGCTTTACTGCAAGTTTTTCAGAGGGTTATATTACAAGCCCGGAAACCTAACTTTGTCACCTGCTGTATGCTCTTTGATAGATCCTAGAGCCTCGCTTCAGCTCAGAGACTTTGGCCCTGCTGTTAAATATTCCTCCACAGAAGACTTTGCTCCGCCGCCACCTCGCCACTGCTTTCTCTGCCCTGGTGGGGCATCAAGCCACGCAGGAGAAGCGAGAGTATGGCAACGCCACAGGCCACGTGCCCCTCACTACCACTGCTAAAGTAAAGGTAAAGAGCATGATCCAAGAATCACAATTTGTTTGCGGTTGAAGCAGCGTAACTGATTTATTAATGGGTTGGACTTTTTTGTTTTCAGCCAAAGAAGTTAGGCTTCACCCAATTCAGTCACCTCAGAAAGAGGAAACCTGATGAATCTGCGGACTATATCTGCCCCATAGACAGTGGAGTTTTGACAGTGAATGGGGTTTCTCGCTTGCCCTCTGCAGCTCTTAGGGGCCTTAGCCCTACCTTGGACAGACAGGCTGAGAAGCAGGAACATATGGGGATAAAAGCTCAGACTAATAGCCCAAAACAATAATTTAAAATACAGCACACTCCCCTCTCACTCACTAAGAGACTTTGTGAATCAGTGGAAATTCTGATGCAGAAATGTACCTGATGAATCCATGTGGAAACTTGCTGGATGGGCTGCAAAATGATGTGTTAAGCAAATTATGTTAATTGTTGTTAATGTATTTTTAACCAGATGTCTCTATTCATCTTAAATGTGATAAATGGTGACAATGTCTGAATTGCTTTTTTGAAAGCTGCTCTCTGCATTCCTTTTACAGTTGGATTCCAAAGCTTATATTTTACTTTATAATGATGCCTTTTACTGACCATTTTGTATCTAAACTTCTGCATATTTAGTTTGAATATTGATGACATTTCATGTTATATATCTGGATTGACTGCAGAGTGTACTAATTGACTTTACTTTAAAAATTTCTCTCATTCATCTTCTATATGAGTGAAAAATTAAATCACTTTGTTTCTTGATGGTAGACTTACTCTTTTGCACCTTCAAATACTGTTTGTTTGTATAGGATTTTACCAAAATGTTGCCTTGATCATTGTGAATATGCAGTAATATAATAAACATCCCCTCAACAGTTAGTTGTGTTTTCATTTTTGGGGACCTTCAGAGCAAACGCTTCATGTTCGTGTTTAATTTCAGAAAATGATTAGCATTATTGCAGTATTATTATTATTATACATACATTACATATATAGTATATATCACTTCCTAAGGATGGGTCTTAGGATCTTGAGTTTGAATTGATCCATTACTGCCCACTACTGGTCACAAAAAAAAATACAAGGATGATTGACACTACACTATTGTACAGAAGGTTTGGTTTGTTCAAGTCCAGATTCCTCAAAGTGCAAGGCAAGGCACGTTTATTTATACAGCACAATTCAACAACAAGGTAATTAGGGTTAGTGCTTTATGTGAAACATTAAAAAAACATTGTAAAGAAACATATAAAATTACATTTAAATCACATAAAGATCATCTCTAAATATACAGTATAAAGTGACATTCAAATAAAATAATTAAAAGATCAGGACATTTCTGAAAAATGATTTCCAGTTGTTAAAGTGTAATTCTGGCACAAAACCAGCATGGTCTTTTTCTGTATTAATATACATGAAATAAGCCTTTTTTTGTTCGATCAACTATCCACGGAGAGACGCTAACATCCGAGCATGGCTAACACTGATTAGCACGGGGCAGTACAGTGAAGGCATTTAAACAGCTTTTTTTAACCACTAACACTGCTCAAAATAACCCCAAACCTCTGCAGTAGCATGATTAGTATCCCTACGCATAAAATGAAGCACCAACAACGTACTAAGCAAACCCGGAGTTTAATAAAAGAGAGTTTTGAAAGACCTACCAACTGGCCTGGTACCAGCACCTTTTGTAGTAAAGTCCCTTCAAGTCGATTAACAAATGCAATACAAAAGGAAGGAGCACAAACCAAATAAAATATTTTCAGATCCCATTGCACCCTTCAACCTAATTCATTTCAGTGAAGTAAGAGCACTGAAAGCAGTGTGGGAATATTAACCTGCCTCTTTCCAGATGAATTTCATTCCACCTTGCTTCCGCCCAGCTCCACTCATCCTTCTGGGATCCCTCCACAGGATAGGTGTTTCAGAAGGCTGGGCCTTATCAAAAATCCTTGCATATGATTGAATTAACCACTTGTCTGTCATTTTTTTTGAAGTGCTACTTCAACCACTCACATAGAAACCAACCCGTGACGCTACCACTACGGCGGAGCCATTTGGTAAATCAAGCTTTTGCCAAACCCACCAAATCTGGTGATAGTCAGGTTGTGGCAATATGGCATAAGTCAACATACACTCACCGGCCACTTTATTAGGTGCACCTGTCCAACTGCTCATTAAAGCATTTCTAATCAGCCAATCACATGGCAGCAACTCAATGCATTTAGGCATGTAGACATGGTCAAGACAATGTGCTGCAGTTCAAACCGAGCATCAGAATGGGGAAGAAAGGTGATTTAAGTGACTTTGAACATGGCATGGTTGTTTTTGCCAGACAGGCTTGTCTGAGTATTTTAGAAACTGATCTACTGGGATTTTCACGCACAATCATCTCTAGGGTTTACAAAGAATGGTCAGAAAAAGAGAAAATATCCAGTGAGCAGCAGTTCTGTGGGCGCAAATGCCTTGTTGATGCCAGAGGTCAGAAGAGAATGGCCAAACTGGTTCGAGCTGATAGAAAGGCAACATTAACTCAAATAACCACTGGTTAAAACAGAGGAATGCAGGAGAGCAACTCTGAACGCACAACACGTCCTACTTTCTAGCAGATAGGTTACAGCAACAGAAGACCACACTGACACTTTATTAAGCACCAGGTGCACCTAACAAAGTTGCCAGCGAGTGTACATAACTCAAAAGACCAAACAAAACATAACAGACATGATGCCCTTTACTAGGGCTCTGGCTTGCTATATGCATGTTTTTAATAATAATAATATCAGTGGGTTGTAAATGTTATGTTAATGCAGTTACTATATTTTCCAAATGAGACAATATTGATGTATTTTACACATATTAAGTGCTGTAATGAGAAAAAACTAAATAAATGACCTGCCATTTGTCCTAGTGAATCTACTAGAATAGTGTTGCCGTGACTGTTAGTGTGGCAGGCAGACAGGTCAGCCGTCAGCTCCCTTCTGAACCCTCTTGCAGAAGCATACAGCCTTGATTAGACCAAAGACAATAATTAGGGAATCTTTTACCACTGCATATCATTAGTTCCCTAACGGAGAACATCCTGATCAATGATTACAAATGACAAGTTCATAAATAAATTAGTCCTGCTGATAAGTGTGTAAAACAAGTCAATTGGTTCATGTTAAAAGGGAAATAGAGGTCTGCAGGAAAGAAAATATTGATGGTTGGTGTTGCAAATGTCTATTGTCTAAAATATCCTACAGAGGAGGTAATTGCAATATATAAATGTTTTTTCTTAATGACTGGGTAGTGCACATAATAAACAGCTGCATAAATGTACAGTACACATGAAGAAATGCTGGAGGTTTAAAAAATAATCCTTACAGTATTTTAAACCAGCAGATGTCAGTGTTGCCTTTGGATATAAAATGTGCCATAAATACTTCCAGCGCTGAACCTTCACAGTGTGTGTCATTTTACATTATTGTTTAATTCTCCATTTTTCTACTGTTGGTATTTGACAGTGAGATGTAAGAATGCTGTTTTGATTCAATGACACTGCCTCTGCCCTTAGTTCACTAGCGTTTGTGTGTAATTTGCTGGACTGCATTTCTACAATTGTAATTACACTTTCATCTAGAAAGACTAGAACATGGGTATCATGCCAGCACAAAGGACTTGAGAGGATGTCACACTTCTTCACACAATCTTAAAATACAGATGGCATGCATAAAAAAAAAGTTAAAACATGGATGTACATGTATCCACATATACTCTCTATTTTAAAATGTGTTTTCTACTCGGCTGTGTGTGTATTAATTTGGGTTTATCAATGTGCATGTAGGCATGTGCTAATAGAATTGGCATTGTTTATAATAGTGCATCTTAGCTAATTTCAGTAATGTGATCCCGCCTTCACTAGATGACAGTTTAATAGCTATTATTTGTGTCACCCTCTCTCATAATGCTTTAGCAGTAAATTGCTATGTTCAGGGGACTGTGGTATGACTGACATCTTACCTTGTAATACGATACCTATTGTTTTAATTAAGTGAAAGCGATTGTGACATTTATTGGTTTCCAAGTTACTTGTTAATGGCAGTATAAGAAAAAAAGTGGAAGTAAATTATCATGGTTTAAATTGCATAAATTATTTGCAAACCCTTTGCTAATGATTACACATTATTATCCCACTGAGACTGTCAAGGCATTTGAATACATCACAAATAAAACAACACAATGATGCAACACAACCCCTCTTGGCAATGCCTGAGCCCCCTCTCTTCTCTGTCTTATCTTCTTTCTGTGTGGTTCTATGTGTGTGTGTGTGTGTGTATGTGTGTGTGTGTGTGTGTGTGTGTGTGTGTGTGTGTGTGTGTGTGTGTGTGTGTGTGTGTGTGTGTGTGTATGTGAGTGTGTGTGTGTGAGTGTGTGTGTGTGAGAGAGAGAGAGAGAGAGAGAGAGAGAGAGAGAGAGAGAGAGAGAGAGAGAGAGAGAGAGAGAGAGAGAGAGAGAGAGAGAGAGAGAGAGAGTAATGTTCATTTATTCTATATCACGTTTGTGGTAAAATTTCCCATTTAAATTATAGAGGCAGAAATTTATTCTGTTACCGAGGCTCCTGTTTAAAGTATTGCCAGTAGCCAGTGTTAGTGCTTTAAGTCATCACCCTGTCTGTTTGATCTATGGACTCACTAAGATGTCTTTAGTGGAGCGTAATCATGTTTTCATATGATGTCACTGGTCGTTCCCGTCATTAACTTGCCACCAGCTTGCCAGTTTGGGGAACATATTCGATGCTAGGGTGGTGCATGTGTTGTGTACTCTCCATCCAGCCACTAAAGCAGTATCTGTCTCCAGCGCACCAGTTTGTTCTGACAGGCCTGCCACAATGATGACTGCATCACCCAGATGTGACAGAGCAGCTTGAGAGCCAACCCTGACACGCCGTCAAAAGGAGCAGCCAGCCGTCTGTATGAGCCTTCTTCTGCCCCATCAAACCTCAGTGCCCATCTCTTCCTGTACAGCCAGGCACCATCAACCAAGCTGTTTCTCTCCGTTTGCTTTTCCATGCCAAGTGCATCTTCTGAAATAGCCATATATGGCTTAGATGTTATATACACATTCAGAAATTCAGTGGCGAGGAAATGATTATGATCAGCCCACTTGGCACCAAGGGCCCTCTTTATTGGTAGCCAGGACAACTAGCTCCCTGTCATGCTTAGTTTTTGGACCCCTTTTTTCTATGCCTAAAAAATGTGGCTAGTCCATTGAAAGAGAGGAGAGTCATCCGTCATAATAAGATGACAATTATAGAGACATATAAGGAGTCCTCCATCACACTAAAGATTTAGCATTGTGTCACCACTTTGGTCATTTAGTCCACATCGCATCTGGTCATTTGTTACAGGCATTCTTATTAAATCAAATGTAAAAATCTATAATAGACAGCTGTTACAGCTATAATACATTAATTACATTATTAAGCCCTGAGTTACTGTGAATGAATATAAAGGATGATGATTTGTTCTCAGTTATGTCAGTGTGCCGTTTTTTTTCCCACAAACATTACACAGTAGGACAAACTCCAGGAGCTTGTGACCACTGGGAGGATGATATGACAAACACAAAGATCAACCTTTATGGTCAAGTATCGTACTGTTGGCATAAGAATAGAGAAGGGGAAATTTTGCGAGTGGTCTCAGAACCACACACAGGTAGACGGGCAGGAAAATGACAAATGATATCATAGCTTCAGTTTTACAGGTAAAGGACCTGTAAAACTGAAGCATAAACGACTGACAAAAAGAGAGCTGCGACTGTCGACCTCGATGTCTGAATGGTTGTTCTGACTACCAAAACTATCAAAAAAAGTGCTGAAACTCAGAAGAGTTCTATGTCAGAGGAATGAAAGCAGTTCCTTACCTCAGGCCATCATCATGGGTGATCAAGAATGACATGCATCACCAGAGGCTTTCATGTCCAGTGAGAACACCTGTCTGACTCTCTGGGTCAAACTGGAGAGAGGAATGCCATTGCAGATAACATTTCATATGTGCCACACGTCCTTGAAGACATGGTGGCATTGTGTACCAAAGCAGAGTGCAGAGATATGGAAAATAATAAAGAATAAAATCTTCATGATGACTGGATTTAAGTTGGTACTGCTGGAGTGCAACAATATTTGCAGTCTCTCCTAGACATGGTTTAAGACCGTATACCGTATAGAGTAAAAGAGTTGTGTAAAAACTGGGATCCGGCCAATAGATGCTGTTTTACACAACTTTTAGAAGATGCACACTGAGACTGCAGTTCTTTGCGTGACTTGGTTTATTCTTATTCTTTGTGGATCATTACAGGGACACAAAGAGAAAGTCAATCAGTAGAGGTAAACGTTGACAATCTGTAAACAAGACTGAAAATCAATGCAGATCGCTTTTGTGTTGCTGAGTAAAATTGTCATGCCAGTGACATGGTTCATGCGTGCATTTATGTATGTCCTGCATCTTCAACCATGCAGGTTTACCATGCTAATAAGTTTAATAAAATTTTTTTTTAAAAAAAAGAGCAGGAGCAGTTTTCAGAAGAGATACTGCCTTATTCATAGAAATTGCATGAATCTGAAGCTAGCCACACGCTTTCAAAAATGGCAGAACTACTTGGGAGCAAACATTTCTGAGTTTTATTCAAGGTGAGCAATGATGAAATATATCAAGTGCAAATGGTCCACTGGAATTAATGGGGGCCCTTTAGATTATATTACATCACTTTGAGCAAACTTCAAGGCGAACAATGAGCATCAAGTGATCCTAGAAACAGGCCATAGTGAGAGAGAGAGTGTTGACCTGTTTTCAGTCTTTGTGCTAAGCTAAGTTGGCTGACTACTGGCTGTAGCTTCGTATTAATTGTACAAACATGATTTTGGTTTCAATCTTAAGATCTAACTCCCAGCAAGAGAGGAAATAAGATTATTTTCAAAAAGTTCAAACTTGTCCTTTAAAGTTCCTCTCCAGACATGTTTTAAGGTATGTAAAAATTACTCTGCTATTACTAATATGTAGTTTAACATGGTTTTCCAGCATAGAATGTCCAGCATGTTAAACAAAATGTTACCTATCTGATCGATCTTTATAGTTTCGTATGAGGAAATGGGTCAGTTGTGTTTTGAACGTTGCTTGTTGTTACAGTAGACGCTAAAATGAAAGTACTGCCTCCTGGTCTGAAGACTGCAGTAGCATCGTTTGCATAGTGGCTTCTGCGGATTGATGATAACTCCACGGTCATCTGCTTCACATGCAAAGTACTTCCATATATGACTCATGGTGCCTTTTTTATCAACAAGTTGGGGCGAAGCGATTGCTGTAGTTCACTTCCACATGGGTTTTATTTTTGGCATGTGAGCGCTACTTCTTTGCGACCTCCTACTTCTAAATGCAAGTATGACTGGAACACTCACTATACTGCCCCAATTAGTTCTGGTAGAGTCACAGCACAGAAACATCCGGTGCCTCGGTGCTTCCAGTGCCTCAAATAATAGCCAACGTCTGTGTTTTTTATTTTAGAATCAAAAGGTATCACAAGGATCAGTTCTAGGGACATCCCCCATGAACCTATAGTATGAATGCAAAGAATGTTACAGATGGGACACATTCCATCCCATCTCTAACACATCCTGTTTACAAACTTCAAAAACATATAGCAAAGGTTAGATGATGTTAGAGAGTCTCATTTGGGCAATATTGTACAAAGAAATATGCAAGAAAAAACAAACCCCAACAGCCTTGCTTGATGAAATTATAGACAAAAAAATGGTCTCTGATGAACTGGCACTTAATTACTGCTTGATTAGCATAATTATGCATGTTAATAGCATCTCAAATGAATTGCTGTTGTCAGGAGGGAGGAAGCATCTGTAGTGGTGGCAGCCTGATACATTTTTTCTCCTATCCAACAGCGTTGTCTAACTCTTCCCCTTAAGTGTTCACCATTAATCACTACACACTCCTTTTCCTTTGGAGTGAAATTTGGCATTTTGGGATAATTGGGCTATTATGGTGTGCTTGTCACATCTGTAATAGTAGGCTAACGAGCCCCCTCATGTGCTAGCGTTCAGATATGATGGCAGAGCATGGGCACTGAGTGGCATGGCCCATTCATGCTGAGATACAGAATATGATCATATTATTTTATATCATTATCCTAACATCCCAAATATAGCCTTAATTTACACTACTACGCTGACGTGGACTGATACAGACTGACATGCAAGTGTATCTGATGTCTCATATTGTATTCTCCAAAGAAACACACGTACACACACACACACACACACACACACACACACACACACACACACACACACACACACACACACACACATACACACACACATATTTTTCCAATTCCATACCACGATCTATTGGATAAAAAACTGAATACTTAAATTTCCCTGGCAAATGTGCTAACTGAATTTAAACACCCTGAGTTAATTTCACACAACAACTAAGGCATTCACATACATTAATATAATTTCAACGGGTAAGCTCGATCCCTGTACAGTTGTTCCGGGAAATTAGCTATAGAGACTGTCGACATGTTTATTTCTGTTGTAAAGTTGGACATTTTAACAAGAAGATCTATGAGGATTTGTATTGTTTTGGAGCCAGTCTCAAGTGACCACTTGCTGAAGTGCAGTTTTTGGCACTTCCGTGTTGGCTTCCTTTCTCAGACCCAGACATTGCTGCTTGGCATAGACCAGGGGTGTCCAATCCTGCTCCTGGAGGGCCACTGTCCTGCATGTTTTAGGTTTCTTCCTGCTCTTACACACCCGATTCTAATGATGTTCTCGTTCTCAAGCAGCTGAAGTATGTCAGGTTTTATAATCATTAGACTCAGGTGTGTTAGAGTAGGGAGAAACTTAAACAATGCAGGGCAGTGGCCCTCAAGGAGCAGGTATGGACACCCCTGGCATAGACTGTATGTTTTATTCAGCCCGCCCCAGCTCCATTCACGCTCCACCTCTTTGAACATTTTTGGATTACCTGAGAATTATTGACATCAGGTAATAGCTCTTTAGGAACCTATGAGTGAGAAACTACCATCTATCCATATTGTATACAGGCTATGGTATACACACCCACCCACACACACACACACACAAACTTAAGCGTATGTTTTTTTGCAACACCTTTAAAAGTTTACACTAAAATATATTTTGGGTTCATGTAACTGTACCGCACCATTGTCTACAAACAGCAACTTGCTGCATACTGACAAGACTTTTTTTTGTTTAAATAACCTTTCGGCTGTGAGTTTGAATCCTTTATCCTAAAAGAATCAATGGTGTGATGGATTGCATTGATATCCCGCTCTGTGAGTTGCATCACAGATTCTAAAGATGACACAACCAATTTCATGGTAAACATTTCCTCTCACCACCACTTCATCTGGCTCCTTATTATTGGCAGACATGGAGAAGCGTGGAGGGAGACAGGGGAGAAAAGGGGGTGTCTCAAGGTTGCAGGTGGCAGCCAGGAGCGCTTATGGATTGAGGCAAAGGGCACGGTCTGAGATGAGCACTGACTGCTTCATTGGGAATTCTACTCAGGAGTATATCACATTTGTAATCATCTCTAATCACTTTTTATTTGAAACTTTGTCACAGCTAACAGTCTGCTGTAAGTTATCTCTGTGAATTTAAGATATTGAAAATTGGTAAACTGATGTCAAAGAGCTTAAAAATTTCTGTGAATCAATGTCACACTTGGATATATATGTTGTCTTCCTTAAATGAGTAAAGCTATCTAAACATAAAAAACAAACATATGTTTAACTTGAACTATTAGAAAAGTGACAGGCTTTAGGTAGGTCTAATTTGTGTCAGCCTAGCCATTGGCCTGTGTGACAGGGAGTGCTGTATTGGATATTAACTCACTGACACCTGGTGGTCTGTCATTCCCACAGACAGCCTGTTAATGCCCTAATGGCTCATTTACATTATTGATGAGCCAACCCTGGGTCACATCAAACACGGACTATTTAAAGGAAATAATTTTATGCAAACTACATATTGATGCACTAATGATCAATTGGCCCTTGTGTTGTGTGTTAATAATATGCAACTGTTGCAGTGTGATGTACACCTTCAATTAGAGAGTTACCCTGCCTGCCGGCTGACTCAAACAAGTGGTGCGACTGCATCATTGTTCTGCTGACTGGTGGCAGAACTGTAGCCTCTTGGATGAGAGGTGTAATGTCTTTAATTCTTCAACTTCCGCAAACTGGCTTTTTTGTGCGACAACATCAACTAGCATGATTACAAGAAAAATTTTGTGGATTACCTGAACAAAAAGACCGAATTCAAGACTCCCAATGACAAGACCACCAAGTTTTCTAGTGTGAACAGTACAGCAATCTGACAATTTTGAAAGTCTTGTAGTGCTAATTTAGTTTGAGATAACTTCCGTTTTTTCTCCCTTTTCTTTTTACCCCCAAATTGAGCTTTGTCCAGCTCGCTGCTGCCACTCTCATGTCCATCCATCAACCCACCTGGTTAAAGTTATTCACCTAAGACAGTATACTAGCACTGTATTTAACCCATGTCCTTCACATATTCTTAAATTGATCACTTAAGTCATCAGCTAAGGAGTGGTCATTTACAAGAAAAGACTGGGCCAGGAGGATGGAGTCTGGACCTGCTCTTATCTTTGACTCTAAATATCTGACTTTGGTCACCATCTTTACTTGATCACAACAAAGTCATGTTCTTGATTACAGCACTACATGGTTATAGAATTTAATTATATTGCATGATGCAACATGTTTATTGGTAACCAGTTTCCTTCTTGTTTTAGGGCTTGTATGATAAGATAAAAGATGTGCCGTGTATAACAACACAATAGTTTGTCATTTTTGGAAGAAATCTCTTGCCATTTTTAATGAACAGTATCCTTATCCTATATATTGTATATGTTTCCTCAGGAGTCAGGACCAGGTAAAGTTTCGTTATGTTCAGTCATTCTTACTTAAAGAAATTTTTTAATTTCTTCAGAAAGGTCAAAGAAGATAAATCTAAGGATCTGATTGTTGAACTGCCTCAGCTGCTCTCTAAGGACATCTCTTTTCTCCAAAATACTATAATCAATATTGTGATCAATTACATTTGTTGTGCGCACAGTGATGCAAATGGGGTCTGCCATGGCTGTTATTGTGTTTCTGACAAATTGGGGACATTGTTTGCATGCAGGGAGAATGCCTGTCTCCTATATAATAGCACAAGGCACAGAGTGACACAGAGGATTTGTCTTTCTGATTGATTGGTGTCATGCTTAAATGCTTATCAATCTCTTGATTTCTAAAAGCCATTCCTGAAAGAATCAACCCCTCATAGACCCACTGTTTGGAGCATCAAGGTAGTGCTGTTAACTTCAACAACAGCTTCTTTTCCAGAGAGTCTGTGGCAAAAAGACTGATTATTATTCCCTATATGGACTTTGAGGAGACGCTGGGGACATGCTTGTCTGTATATCATCATTTATATCTGTGACCTACAAGGTATATTGATGTGACCACTTCCCATTCAATTAAAGATAGATTTCCAATATAAATCATTTAAGACTCTGAATACACCTACATGTCTCACAGTTCCTCAACATAGCGATATATTATTTCCTTTTGTCTAAAAAGTCCTAATATATAAATTGAATCATATTTCTCTGAAGATATGCACACATAGTGAGCTGAAATTGTTCAACTCGTGGTTAAATAATGTCCCCCTTAGAGGTCAGCCCCAGTGGCCCCTTTGCTTTACTGACAAGGCATCTATGGCAGTGCCTGCCTCTCTAAATTAAGAATCCCATAAAACAGCTCCACTTTCAGAATCTCAATCATAGGGTGAGGACCCATCACCACCCCTTAGGGCCCCGCATAGCCCACCAAGCCCCTTTTAAAATGAATTATAACTGTCTCCACTAGTGCCCACAGATCCCACTCAGATTGATGGCCAAGAATAAAATGTCCCTCTTCACTTTTGGCCCTTCCACATATATCAGCCAGGAGGCCCATCGTTTATCAGACCCAATACTTTTATTAAGTATGCTGACTGCTATCATTAGGATAACATCTAATAATATAAAATGGTATAAGGAGGTGTTCTCTAGGTCTCAGAATCAGATGCCAGGGGCATACAGAAGATTTAAACCTATAGTTTAGGGAAATGTGTTAACCTAACCTAAAAACACTTGGCAGGTGTTTGAATGAACCATCTGTCAATATCAAACTTTTGCTGAAACCAGTTGGAAGAGCAGAAACATATTTTCCATTGACAAAAGGCTTAAGTGCCATTCTTTGCTCTTCTTTCAATGAAGAAATCCTCTACATTTTTGATTAAACTGATGCTATTGGATAATCTATGCTAACCTCTTTCGGAGCTGCTGTTGTTTTTGTATGAACAGTTGCCTCTCTGTTTGGTCACACATACCTGGACCCCACCTGTAACTGCCAGTGGTTCCTCACAGGATACTGATAGATCTGAGCCATGGTGGCAGAAACACATTCAAAGCCTGACAAGTGATCTTGTGATAACATGAGAATCAAGCTGCCATGCAAAGCAAAACATTTGTAAGGGACACTATCAGAATCTGGTGTTGGTATAATAACAGCACTGCACAGAAATGAGCTACGTATAAGGAAGCACCTTAATTGTTTTTTCATTAGTAGATTATTCATCATTAAACTGCATATATGTAGTGTTTTCATTCAAGGACCTTTACAGTTATAAAATACAACACATAGATAGTAGAAGCTGGGGATCTAACCACCAACCAAGAAAAACACATGTAAGATTGACCCTGTCCTTTATCATCTACCAGGGTGAAAGGGGAGGGTAAAGGAGTGAGGAGAGAAGGAGAAGGCCAGAGTTCAAGAGTTTAAAATAATAACTGGAACAAAGGGGCTGGAGTAATAAAATGTGACAAGATGTGATATCAACATGAGTACAGCCAGAGCAAAGAAAAGTGACAGAGGTTGTGAGTTTGTGCCAGATGACAGTGTCACTCACACATAGTGAGAGAAACTCCTCTCTTAAAAGTAACAGCCTCTCTAATACCTGTCAGCTAATCAGAGCTTTTCTTAGGTGTGAGACAGTTGCTGTCACAACTCAAGACCATAGTTACTGTGTTGGTCTCCCTTGGAAAGGATCCATGGCCAAAAAAACAAAGTTTAAAAATCAAGTACTGCTTTTTAAGAAGCAATGCATTACACTTTGTCTCCATGTGTGTTTCTGAGCGTTGGCTGAGTATGGGGAATAGAAGAGAGAGAGAGACTTTAAGTCTATGTGAGCAGACAATTTAGATGGAGGTGTTGAACACATCTTTAATACTAATGTTTGCTTACCATGTGAATGACCATATGAAATGACCATGTCCATAAATGACAAGTGTGTGTGTGTGTGTGTGTGTGTGTGTGTTCTATTTTCCCCTGTTGTGGAACAATGCTGCCTCCCCTATCTTACCCTTAAAGCTTTTGAGGGAAAAAACAATTAAGAAACGAAACAATAGGGTCTATATTATATAGGGTCTGGTTTGATATGCACTTTGTAACGTGGATCTGATACAAACAGCAGCCCAGCATTTTGCCTGCCTGGCCGATGGCAGAGGAGAAAAGGAACTCCATATAAATGGAAAATTAGCGGGGAGCATCGTCAAAAGTAATTAACTCCCCTCCTTACCACTGTCCATTAGCCCTGACATGATGACACAGGAGGAAAAAAACATTCATGTCAACCCTGGCAGCCACCCGCGCTGATCAGATAAACATTTTTTTTGTTTTGTTTTGACGCCTGATTACAAAATGATTAGCCAGCGTGCCTGTCTCCTCCTTACCCTTCACCTCCCCTGTGGCTTGATTGACAGACGAGGTGATATGCTGTTGGGTCTGTGTTAGCTGTCTACCACCCCTTCAAACGCACGCATTCACACACACAGACAGATACACACACACACACACAGATTTGATCTTTGTTGGTGACTTTGACGCTCTTACAGATATATTTGTAACAACAAGGATCATATAAGGAAAAATGTTGTACAGAGTATGTTATTATTCTCATTCTTATGGTAAAAACTAAATAAATATAGAAATAAACTTAGATAGATTGAGTAAAGAAATGACTCCCTTAATCACTGATATTTGTCTAGGCTGTTTACTACTACAACCGATGACAATTAGTACCTGGATGGACATCTTTCACCATTTCAGTCCTTCTGTTTCAAACACGTGACTGCAACGCGGCCATCAGTTACAGTCGAGGGTTTAAAACAAGTGTTTAAAACGGACGTTTCACAACATTAAATAGAATGGTCCCATGTGCTGTTTTGGGAGTATGGCAATGTGTGGAACTGGGCTGTGTGTGCATGAGTTTAGAGAGGCCTTATATAAGAATTAGAATAAATCTCATGTATTGTGTTTTCAGTGTACTTACGTGCAGCGATTCAGTGGTGTTAAAAATTGGGGTGAGGAATGCAGTAGTATGACTAGGAGGTTTTACTTTAACAAAATTTCAATATATCACAATGGAATAAGGTAATTAAAATGAAATTAACAAGTATAAAATATAATTTGGTACACTTTTTTCGCCTGGGTGTTTACCAGGTTAGACATACTGCCATATCCCATTCCTGTGGTTGATCATTTACCAGCATCTCATGTTTGACACCAGCTTTACACTGCTCTAGATAAGACAAAGATAGCATCCTGGTAAAACAGTGTCATAGAGTACAGTCATGTATACTATATTATATACTATATATACTCTTCAGTTGTCCTGCGAGAAAGCAAATAAGAGCTGTTAAAGGGATTATGTTTAACCACACCAAACGTTTTTTGAACAAGAGTGGTGATTATTATTTTTTTGAAAAAGATTTACTATCCAGTAACTGCATGAGGTAAAGCCGAAATAAAGAATTTCATTTTGATCCCTGATGAAATAATGGATGATAAGCATGTCATTACGTGTTTAGATGAGAATGGATAGATGCCCTTGTGTTTTTTTTCAGTAGCAGTACGAATGTTCATTGATCACCCATGAGGTTATAGGAGCTCATATTTTGATAAGGATGAGATAAAAGTGGGATAAGGACAGTATCTTAAATCTTTGGCTGTATTGATTTACTGCCAGTGTATGTACGAATGGCATACAACTACCTCAAGCATTTCTTGAATAAAGTCAAAGGAGATATATGACATTCATGAACTATTTAAGTATATAGTGACTGCAGGCTGTAAGCAGAACATCCATTTTAACATCCATTTATGCTGCTTCCCCTCATTCCCATATTATACTGATAGTTCCTGCACAGCTTGAAACGTCTATCGTAATTTCCCCCCAATTAAAGTAATAAAAGGGAATATTTCGACTTTGGACCAAATTCACAGACAATGTATCCTCTTGGAGTACTGCCAGGATTATTTACAAGATAGTATAATGCCATAATAGTAACAGATTGCTGTAAATTCATTACACAGTATTCATAAATTAAAGTTAAATTAGTGTGAAACCAACTAAATAAACCTTTCTTTACATTCATTCTTAACTAATTTGATCTCAAAAGATAATATTTTCAGTTAAAAAGTCACACAATTGTCACACTATAGAATAAATAAGTTAGAATGTTCAGGAGAATGGAGCAGATGACTGGTATGAATATCCCAAATTTAAAGGATAACATTGCTAAAGTAGTAGTAAAAATGAATAGTAAAAATGTGATTCCAAAATCAATCTTGATCACCAAGACAAGTTGGTGACTTTTCCCGAAATGTCATCTAACCATCATCTGATAACAGTTGCGCAATCAAACAGAAGTTTATACTCTTCACAGGACACGCTTGCCTGCCACACAGTCATGTGCTTCTACACATGGTGCTGTGCCTTGACCTTTCATCTCTGGGTGGCTCTGGAACAGCAGTCACATTGCTAAAAAATAATTAACCAAGTCAGTAGAAAAAAAGACTGAATGACAGGTGTCCCTAAACAAACAAAAAATCTGTACAGTTTGTTTTGATCGTGTCATGTTATTTGCTTTTATTCAATGCCTTTGAACATATGAAAAAAAAAGTTTTGCTAACAATGAAACAGAACTTTGTTTTAATATTTCAAAGTGATTCGATTGCACATGTTCCCCAAACAACACAAATGCATTCTCGATTACCTAGATTATCTAGAGGGAAACATATTTTCCAGCAACCAGCACACGTTGTGAAATGCTAACTGCTTAAAACATATGGTTGAAGTCTCGAATTGCAACAATAACTTGGTTATGTTCAGCAACAAAAGTACTTAGTTAGGTCTAGAAAAGGATGACCTAACGATCTGACCATAACCGTTCAAGGATAATGCCCAACCTTAACCTCAGGAGACTTTCACAAATCATGGGTTACTATCTAGACATGGCAGTTAAGTACATTACGTAAACACCACATTTTTAGGAGACAGAGCGTATTGTTGTGGTCACCTCATACTGTACCAGAGAGAAAATGAGCTGTGACAAGGTGACTGTCACTACCTGGCTACCGACAGTATTATTTATAATACATGTTTATATTCACCTGCTGTGACAAGGATAATGTTGATCCTGGTGAGTTCTGATAATGTACAGGTCAAGTCACAGGACTTTTTGTGGTACGGTCATAAAATAAGTTGGATATATAGTATATCCTTGAATTTTTTTTCTTGTGAAATATTCACTATTCATGTTGAAATGTGATGAAGTCATAGCTTGGTTCAAGACCTTCCATTATGCTACAACAGAGACTGGGTGCTTGGCTGATTATAAATCACCTTGGAAACACATGGTGATGCAAAATCCATAACGTGAACATCATGCTTAGAACCATATTTAAGCATTCAGGAGCACTGCTACAATTGCCTGTTAGCATGCATTTTGCATTTATTTACCAATTAAAAATGCATTTGGTATGGATTTGAAAGTACTATGCAAAGCTGCAGTGCTCCTGTAAACAGATTATGGTCCTAGGGGACAGTGTGGTATTGAATGACTAAATAGGCCTACTATGATTTATGATAATGCATAAGAGAAACAGGACTCATACCCCCAGTCCCTTAACTCCAACTGGGTACTGGAATATAAGCATACGGTATTGCAAGTACTATTATATTTCTTAAGTCACAGTTAACATGACTTATTAATAATATTTCATGTTCGTTTTTTTGTGTGAAATTATAATTTTATATACTCCATACAATATGTTAAATAGTTTGAAGACGTCTGATATTGATGTCACAAGAAAGAGGAACTCATATGCCTTTTCAATGCGTACACTTTCTGTCTCTCTCACACACAAACGCACATACACACACGCACACGCACACGCACGCACACACACACACACACACACACACACACACACACACACACACACATACACACTCACACACACACAGATTTGCTCTTTGTTGGTGACTTTGAAGCTCTTGCAGTTATATTTGTAATAACAAGTATCATATAAGGAAACATGTTGTACAGATGATGTTATTATTCTCAGGGCAAGTTTTTCTTTTCTTTAAAGGAATATGAGAATCAAGCTCACCCTAAACCCTGGACTCTGATCTCCCAGCTTTAGCGTACACACCATCAGCATGGGCTACGAAGCAGAGCGCTCCATGAGTGGGAGAGAGGTGTTCGTTAAGGCCTCTTTCATTTCAATTGACGGGTTGAATGCTCCTCAGAGCGAGGGGAGATTTGGGGCATCACTATATGTGACAGAAGAGATTACAGAGGTAATCCTGCCTGATCACCAGGGAATCATCTAGTCTTCAACTTGCTCTTATTAACTGGTTCGCACTCACATTCTGTGTAATTAACCAATCTCTTAATTTACACCTATTTGATTTAGTTTCTGTATGCAGCAGAGCAATCAGACTAAATATCTCTTATTCCGTGGCTCAGCTATGTTTTACTCTAAGGCCGAGCTATTATCCTTTTAGCTGTGGGTTTGCAAGACTTTAGAATGAGTAGTTGTGTAGTTTTGTATTACAATAGGTCTTTCCAGCAGTACTCAAGCATAACTACAAGGGTTCTTGGCTGAGTTGAAGGTTTTATACCCCATCAGGCAATAATATAGCGAGACCTGAGCCAAACTATCTCAGTGAAGCTTATATATGTCAGGTTTGAGATCATGTTCAGATTACATATATTCATTTCATGTACATTTTGGTCATCTATCCACAAAAAGGCTTTCTTGAGTGTACAAATTTCAGAAGGCTGTCTTCATGTTCTAGTATGGGTTCATGCCATGAAAAACTACATAGACTGTAAAAATGAATGCAGGATTACGTTATAGTAGTGTATGAGAAACTAACCCCACTGTTTTCCCTGGTCCTTTTATACAGTATCTTAAAGTGCTACATGCTGTGCCATCTACAGGAAGACAGCGACACACTATCATATCATGATTATAACAGGGGTGTTTCCTCCTGCTGGTCCTGCTTTGAGAACCTTTGATATGTAATTAGATTTTATCAGTCAGTAAAAAAAAACTCTTGTCCGGGTCAACTGTGCGTGTCATGTGATTACAACATTGTACTCTGATAAGGGAGCAGGGAGGCATTTCAGTATTGCCTCCCTTATCAGGGAGGCCTTGTATGATTCTTTCATTATGAGAGTCTCATTAGGAGTTGCTGTGAGTAGTCTAAGTTGAAATAACGCTAGAATTCCTGCTGTGAAACATTTGATTTGGTAGATTGCTATAGTAAAGTTGCATTTTATTTCACTTTTTGTTGCCCGAGCTTTAACTGTTATAGTCTAATTAATATTTTATAACATGGTGCTTCCAGCAAGTAAGCTAACACTGTGTTCCTGCTACCCATCTGCACAGTTACCTGTATGGTCTAGCATATCCATTCATTTCAATGAGACTGCACTGGTATAGCTGAGTTGTTGCTGTGGACATAGGTCTGAACCAATGATCAGCTGATGATTACCTATACTGTGTGTGTGTGTATGCATGAATTCACAGCCATACATTTGTGTAAACTGAGAAACAGTGAGAGTCAAACCAACAAAATGGGAACTATGGAGCTGGGGTCTGGTGTTGACAGGAGTAATATCCATCAGGCACAGCTGAAGCTGCCCTGCTGTCATTCTGTGATTGGATTAGACTTGGTTTGGCACTGCTGCCAGCTCCAACACAACCCCAGGTGCTTCCTGTTGCCTGGCCCCAGAGGCCTTTGACAGTTCACTTGAGTTTTACTTTGCACCAAGACACACTCAGTTGAGGTTGAAGAAAATCCTTACAGTTTTAAGGGTAAAAAAAAAAAGAAATCTTAACTGTTTAAACCAAAACATATAAACAGAGAGAAACTTTAATGAAATAACAATGTATCTTTCCTGTGTATCCACCAAACATCCATAGAATGATAATAAACATCCACACAGGACTATTGCTATATTAATAACATTCCAATTATTCTGTGAGTGATATTGATTGCCTACACAGAAATACATGTTTTCCAGCTAAAGTGAATGTAAATTGGAGATGAGATTGGTTACTACACTTTCTACAGTACAATGAATAGATGGAGACTCAAGGGTTTTTATGATGTAATAACCATATTCACCAAAATCAATAGCACAAGAAAGGAGGCAATAATGCAGACTAACTGAAGGAAATGAAAACAGACATAACAAGAGAGGAGAGAAGAAGTAAATAAGATGATTTATATTGAAGAGTAGGCTTTTCATCAAGCATAGACCCTGTCAGTGTTAAAACATTCTATTTTTGAACTGAAATAATTCTTGACAATAAATCGAATATTCGGTATTAGCAGTATTTCATGACGGCAACACAACAAGTAAGACATTAGGTATTTAGCTGTGTGTTTTACATCCAGAGTTATGCTTAAACAGTCACACTTTGTAGATTTTACGGAAAAGTGTGCATCTGTTTTCTCTTACATATAAGTTTTTTATATATACGTTCCACCCATTACTTCAGTTCCTCTCATCTGTTCATCAATATTATTGCCCCCTTTTCAGATCTTAATTAAAGCACACTACCCCACCACGCTTTCCTTCTCAGTTCTGAGACCCCTGTGCAGAAGGATTATGGGATTACACCAGTAGGGTCCATAGCTGTGAAAGCCCTCTGTAGCAACAAAGCACACAGTTTGGAGCCATGTGGCACAAAAGAATTTGAGTTGGAATTCTTCAGGAGGACTAACAGAGCCATGGCCTTTGTAAGCAGCACAGTAGGTCTCTGCCAGCATCTGACGGCATGTTTCCATACAGGCCCGATAGCAAGAACTACAGCAAGAGAATAAAAAAATGATTTTCCATGTATTCAGTGAATTGAATTCCATTGAGTCGAAATGCCAAAATTGCCCCCAAAGAGCTGCAATTTGTGGGGGGTTGTAGTTGCTGTTTGCCACCTTAAGTGTGGCAGAATTAATAAGACTATTACCTCAACAATTACCGCTCTACGCAGCACCCAGGATTCATTTCTGTGGAAATTCGATACCACTAATTAAAACTGTTGCCATCGCTCTGGCGTGAGAGTGATTGTCTCAGAAGATACAATCCCCTACGAATTACAAAGGCAATTTTATGAGTTGGAAAACTGAGAGCAATTATTTTAACAAGCATAAAGCATTTTCTATCGAGCTGCAGTCCTGGCTGATCTAATATTAGGGCTCGTACTATAAACAGAAAAATAAAGAGTGAAGCCAACACTAGGAGAAAATGAGGCTCCCTCCTCAGAAGGCTGTAAACCTGCGAGGTGTCGACCTCCTGCTGTTACTCTCTGTGTGGTCACAGACTGTCTGGCCATGGCCAATGTAGCAACCACTTTTACAGGATGCGCACACACACACACGCACGCACACACGCACACAAACACACAAACACACGTCTAAATCAAACCTTAGACATCACGATGCTTCTCTGTTTCAAAAGAAATTGCAGTTTATTGCTTCTGACAGTATCATATTGACTCACTTACACAAAACTAGAAAGCAGACAAAGACTAGATTCCTACTTCTTCAACCTAGATTTTGTTTGGATAAATCTGGTTTCAAACAAGTTTTCCATTACATTTAAAACTCGAAGAAAGCCATCCGTTTTCAGTTATAGATGAACACCGGTGTCCTGGAGCTTTGTATCATCATATCCAAATGATGACTCTGTGCATGAGATGTGAGACTAAGGGAAGCATTTGCATTAACCTCAAAACCCCATTTTACCCAAATGCAAAGAAGCTTGTAACGGTGGTGATTTAATTTAACCCCCCCTCCCCCCCATTTAATGTGAATGACATCTGCAGACAGGAAGTTAACAAGGACAAAGGCTATTGCCTAGCAAGAAATACACCTGATTTTAAAATGTATTTGTGTTTTTATGCATAACGTGTGTGTGTGTGTGTGTGTGTGTGTGTTTCCACGTGTCTCTACTATACATCTGTAATTACCTTGGCATTAACTACCAATGCTATAAATCCCTGCTGCAATTAAATATGTTTCGACACAAGGGATTTCCTAAAACTTATCATTACTGATGTGCAAATTACACATATACATCTGACATGTGCCCCCAATTAGTCACTTTGTACTCTTAATTAAGCAGCATTAATCTTGTGTGTATGTAGAAGCTGTGAGCTGAGACTGGCAGCACCACATGATGAAATTAAATTAAATGAAAAGGAGGAGGTTGGGGCTGTACTAGAATGTCCGTGTTTGGCCAGGTATAGGTCATGCTTCAATACACACAGACAAAGACGCGATGAGACGTCCATATACATTCATAATAATCTCTATTGGATATGGATGATGTTCTGAGAAAATGTATATAAAAGTGATCATATTAATCATCTTTTAAATTAAGGTGTGGTTAGTCCTTTGAGTATGATCATTCCTTATGACTGTTGCCAAGATTAAATTTCATATATGATTTAGATTTTAAGTCAGATAAATAAATATATATTTCTCTATGTTTAGTCCACTGTGACCTATCTGCACTACCTCTCTAACTTATGCAGTGTGACTTTTCACACAAGGCCTGAGCAGTAGGCTGCCCCTTCATAACAAAATACATAAGAAATGCCTCTACATATCCAGTTGACACACATTCATCAGGCCTTCCTCCTAGTCCCTTCATCCTCTATTATATTTCCAATTAGCTTGGATTTTCAATGATTTAACATAATTTTCCCTGGTAGAACCCACTGTTTACACTGCCAATGTGGGCGCCACAGTGAATTGTTCAAGCCTAGGAAACTTGGACCATTAGTGCGAGGAAGGCACTGTCACATATACAGTAATGGAGCCCCGGTACTAATATTTATGACACAAGGTGGCATGTCAGTGTTAGTTAGTGAACGCATGTGTTTTTCTATTTTTCAAATGAGGGGGGTTTGCTTTAGATCTCAGTGGATGTGTGAAGCAGTGTATTGTTTTATTTGTATATTTTTCTATTTGCAGCCACATAAAAACACATGTACACATATACAAACCACAAACAATGGTTAGAACAGACAGTTCATGTCCCCCTCCACTCAAAAAAATTGTGTTGCTTATGTTTATGTCCCCTTGAATATACTTTTCTCAGTTTGTCACCAAGCTCAGTTTTTCCTCAAACATAGCTATACCAGGCAGGTTATAGTTGGTACGTCACAAATCGTAAACCAATAACTGTTTAAGAGACCTGAAACCTGAAGTGCAGAGTGGAGTGTCAGCACAGAAAGTGAAAACACACTGTCATCATAGCTGTGAACAACTGCCAGTTTCAAGCTAACAAGCGACATAAACAACTAAAAGATTCTAACTTCACCAACCATTCTGATACATTTGCTAGTCAACGATTTTAATATGCAAAGCTCTGCGAGGCAGCCATTCGCCTGCCGGGCTCTGCAAGATGGCTGCCCCGCCATCTCATGTCTGAAGCCGGCTCAAGCATGTACAGGGCTAAGGCAGATTCTCTCCGATGTGTGTAGCCATCTTGATGTGCGCTGCTCTTTTACTGGTCAACCTCGGAGAGAAGCTAGAATGTAGTCACTGAACTTGGACGTGAGCTGATACAATGTTATGCAAATAGGATATTAATACCATGTATATGTATGTATACTGCTCATCAATTTCAGTCTTTGCATATAAAAGAAATATGTTACAAGCTGTTTATCTGACTCTGTCCTCAGTCTCCTCCACATCTGGCCCTTAAATTACAGCTGCTGAAAACAAGGAGAAATTTACAGTGATCTTGACAGGGTTTCAGACTGGGCACAGAGCCCAGTCCCCCAGCCTCACACAGCCTTGGAGCCCTGAACACACATGGGGGCCCTTATTTGTAAAGTAGCTGCGGTGGCACCAGGGAATGATTTAAAAGGAGCGTGTTGTGTGTGTGTGTGTGTGTGTGTGTGTGTGTGTGTGTGTGTGTGTGTGTGTGTGTACGTGTGTGCTGGAACATGCAGCCTGACTATGTTTACTCTCTGTTATCACATCCACACATCTCCAGTAAGTGGCGGGGAGAGAGTGTGCTGTGTTGAGGAGGAGATATGGGGAGATTATTGTGCTGTTCAAACCCCAAACTCTCCCACCCACTCCTCTCTCCTTGAAAATGGATTATCTTTTCAAGTATTGTAAAGCACTTGAGTGAAATGTTCACACACACATTTATCTCACTAGTCATTTGGCAGTGAAACTCTGTCACATGTGTTTATTATAGCGGTAGATAACGCACAACTTAGCAAGTCTGCCTGGATAGCAATGAGATCTGACGGCCAATAAGTGATACTATAGTGCATTAGAAATTAGCATTAAATAACGCATTAACCAGAGAAAATACAGTAAACTCCCAAACTTAACAGACATGAAACACAAAAAAAGCTAGACCAGAGCTAACAGAAGGGGGGGGGGGGGGGGGGGGGTGTACAGTAATAATGGGAAGGGGGATTATATCTCTGGCATGCAGCCCCACAGTAAAGCCACTGGTTGGTCATGGCTCTGGGCTGTAGACGGACCGTCTCCTAACAGTGCTGGGTGAATTAGGCTGTGGTTCCACAGCGAACCTCAGCCAGCCTCAGCAATGTGCTAAACCCAGACGTGACTTATGGCTACCCACCAGAGATTTGGCCTCTGGACCCAGGACTTACACCGCAGAGCGGAAAGGCAAAAGAAATTTCATCACAAGCACCACAAAAAGAAAGTGGGACAACTCATGACATATGTACTGCCATGGTAAGCTAATTGTGCTAACCTCTGTATTCTTCAGACTGGACATGGTCTAGCCTTGCCAAAAGGCATGGTTCTGACCAGTCACTGCCCGGCTGTGTTCACATTGTGGTCAGTACAAAGCCACAGGGCAGAGATGCTCTTCTGAGGTCTCGAGACCACAGCTCCGAGGGATACTCCCAAGTAGGACAGCTATGAGTAACAGTGGTTGGAACTGGTTTGAGAACATCATCTTCTTTTGATATAATGCTTGCCATTACAAATTTCCCCAAATAAAGGATTCAGTTTCACCAAATCCTTGAAAGGGAAATAATGTGTATTTCTAGGAAGAGTGAAGAATGAATAACAACAAGATCGTCTCATCATGAAAGTTAATGTGCCAAGATGAGAGAATTATATACGCCCGTACTTACAATATCCATTACTGAGAGTATAGCGCAAACAAGAAAAACAACAACCATTTTTTTTGTTTCCTTTTCCAGTCACAAGGCCACAATTAAGTCATTACATAACAAGAAAAAAAACAATGTCAGCACTGTCTTCAGCCTGCTCTGCTCCCACAGAATGATTGTAATGCTCTGTCCTTGTTAAAACATGTCCTGATAGTTTAATAAACAATGTCCATGAGTGTAAGTTGATACAGGACTCTTGCTATTTTCTCAGTGCAGCTCATATCACAGAGGGTAATGCTCGGTTATCAGAGTCTGTTTGTGCATCGTGCTTTCCTGCTTTCCATAGAATCTGGATTTCATACAGCTATTAGACGCCATGCCCTGTTATCATACTTCAGTTTGCCCCAAGACATATGAGTATTCATGTATTGGTCAAGGATACTCATTATTAACCTGTACTGTAGTTTGTCACATTGAACAATTGTATAAGCCAGATTTAAGTCATTTTACAATTATTAGCTTTGGCCCACTTTTAAATAAATGTGAAGTTGTGATTTTCAGTCTCTCCAGAGGCAACAAACACATTTGTTACACCTTTTGCTTGACATTAGAGTCATTCACCATCTCTGAGGAGATTTACAGTTTAATTTGCAGCATGCAGTCATTTATTGATCTGGGAAAGCTTATTAGCAATACCTTCTGCATAGTCTCTCAACAAAATGTATCCGTCATCCCTCACATAAGCAGCAGGTTCCTTTGAGAAATCTATGGCTTTGTCAGTTACACTGTGGGGAGTTAAAGAATGCCCTGCCACAATAAACAGCTGTCTAGTCTATACAAAACATATATTGAGAGTTGGGGTTTCATGGTACGCTCACACTAATCTGCATTTTGGAGAAAGCCCATCCCTTACCTCATTTTGTGGAGTTAATGTGAAAGAGTGAGATACGCTTGCCAGCTGTAATCAAACGGTACTTAAATTCAACATTCAGGCAATTTGCAAAAAAAAAAAAATATATATTCCACAACAGTGAGCATGCTCAACAGTAGTCAGAGTAAAACTGCAACCAACCTCTCTACCTGTACTATCATTTTCATCCTGTTTATTGTTGATTAATTACACTGCCACTTGCGCACATGCCATGAAGCCTTCACTTCACAGTTCCTTCACTGTGATTACTCATCTCTTTAAAGGTGCTCTACTCGAAATACTGAGAAAGAAGGGCTGGGATTCCCTCCACTCAGCTCTCACCCCAATATGTGAAGTTAAAATTTTGTGGTTGAGACCATTTATCAAAATAAACAACAGAGAACTCTGATTACAACACACACAGAGGGAAATTGATTAAATCATCTGCTCAGGACACATTACTCAACTATATCTTTACACGGTTATTATTTGTTTGCTATTTTATTGCCGAGTACAGTCCCTTAAAAAGTTCCTTGCAACGCTCAAAATTGACACAATCTTACACTGTTCTGCCTAGAAAGGTGCCACAGATTGTCTTAAAAAGTAAAGTAACTTAATGCAGTGTGAATTCTTCAAACATCACATGAATGCATCCCAAATGCCCTATCATGCGATATTAATGAAAGTGAAAAATAATTTGTGTTTCCACCCGTTATTCAGGTCTGCTTCTTCTGTGGCCCATGCTACACACCTTCCAACAAATTTCATGAAAATCTTGCTGACAAGAAAACAAATAAACAAAACAAACAAAACACAAAGCAAAAAACATTACCTCCTTGGTGGAGACAAAAACTATCTCATGCTGATACTAATTACTAACAATATATACAACAAATATTTTAAGAACTGTGCAATGCTGCTGATTTGTTTATGAATGACTGGCATGTAATACACATAGAGTGGTGGTGTGTTGGATGGACAGCAGAAATTTCCGAAGACTTTATGGCAACAGTCAAATTTTTTTACTCTGAGAAAATAAAAACCATTCATAATTAATAGCAATTTGTGATGTATATTTGATATTTTTTAGAATTATTGTTTCATTCAAGGTCCCCAGGGCTGTTGCCAGTCTCTTTAGTTAAAGTAAAGCTGAGCTAAAAGTACATGAAAAAAAGCAGTACAATGACGAAAATAATTTTACTGTATCAGTTTGAAAACAAGTGAAGGTTTTAAGTTGAACCCAGCAAAAACAAAGGTATGCCCTCAGTCGAAGCCAAGTCTGGAAAGCATCAGCTCAAACGTGTGCAAACTAAAAACACACCACTGGGAGAAACTTGAGGTACTCTAAAGCTGATTAAGGTCTGATTTTGATAAATCCTATATTTCAGCATCCACCTTTAACTCAATATACCTTAAGACACATAATACCATTGGTTTTAAGCTATCACAGACTCACCATTGCTTCCTGTTTGTATTTCAAACAACACATTTATCCCAGAGCATTTATACAGCTTCACTCTAACACTTTTATGGGCCATCATCAGTCTTGTTTAGCTACCATGCATTAGAGATGGGGTTGCTGGGGGGAAATTGCCCTAGTTTGATAATGCGGCCTGCAAGAGGAAGGCTGATGGTGGTGGGTGGGCTTGGCGAAGGAGACTGAGTAATTAAACTGTACAGGTGATTCATTCAAAGAGAAAGCAGTGCATGAGAATTTGACAACATAGCAGTGAGGATGAAGCTTAATTGCAAACGCTGGCTGTAGCTGAAATGGATTGTTCTTTCTGGGGTGTCTGTCTTAATAGAGGCCTTGCTGTGAGGATGAGTTTAGTTCCGAGAGCTTTTACTGCCTTTACTTTATATGTGCGTGCATGTATAAATAAGAAATATGTCAATATCATTTACTTCATGTTCTTAGTACACAGATAGTAAATGAAAGTCAATGCACAACGCAAATCTACCCCTTTTCTTGAGCTGAAGATGGGTCATACAATCTGCACATACAACTTTTGTATCTGATTTTATGCTTATTGACCAGTTTGATGATATGGGATCATAGGATGAATGCCCCCTGTCACATACAACACATCCTCACTATTGTTTATAACACACCTGTTAAACTGTAACTACGCACACAGCTGATCATGGAGAGTATTAAAATTGAGGCAAACATGTCTCTTGTAAATTATAACTATATCATATTATATATATATTAACATGCTCTTTAGTCAACAAGTCCTCAGGCCCTTACAACCACATAGGTTGCTCGTTCCTTCCCTCTAATACGGCCCACATGAGCATTTCCTCCATTCCACTGGCAGTAGATCAAGACATCCTCAAACCTAAACATAACGGTTTTAAACATGTGGTTAACCTTTTGAAAATGGTTGCAGTTTGGTAAGATTAAGGCAACAAAACTACTTGGTTAGGTTGAGAAAAGATTATGATTTGGTTTAGAATAAGTGCATTTGTTGCGTTACTTAACGTACCTGTGACTCAATTTACCCATATGTACATGCCATTATTTACGTGGCATAAAACATGATGTTTCTATAATTTGTACATTTAAAAAAGTCAAAATAACTCAGCTTTGACTTTTGGTTTGACACAGGACATGAGCAGCCATCTCTTGGGTGAAAGTTTGTCTGACCCATCCACCACCCCGACCTCCTCCCTATGTGGACTTTGGTGCTCTTTATACTATGCTTGGTAGGACAATCTTCAGAATTGTGCCCAATGTATTTCATAAAATGGTATTCACTGGGAGAAATGTCTTTCCTAATGCTTTAATGACATGACATCAGCCTGTGTGATTTGACTCGTATTGATCTTAAATGGCTTAACATCATTAACTTGACTGCTCATTCTGTTTACAACCTGAGAACCACAATCTTGTGACCAGAGGTTGCGTGATGCCATTGTAAATACTTAATGGCTTAACATTTTTTAACTGTCTTTGTGAAAAGCTAACTTGTGCCTCTTACTTTGCAGGACAACATGGGCGGTAAATATTATCATATTCCTATTTCTGAATATTCTTCCAATGACTGCATGCATTTGAGAAATATTGTATTATTTGTGCTTGTATTGTTACTGGTAAACAATGTCTCGCTGCCAAGGGCAATATAAAAAAGCATTTCAGTTATCTGACAAAACTGAAAAAAAAGAAAAGTGAGAATGAGGAAAATAACAGCTCTAAAATGCAGAGGATAACTCAAACACAGAGTCCCATATGAAGTAACGGATTTACTGAGTTTAATCCCTTATCAAACAGACTATACAATGAAGCTAGGCCCTAATCTAGGGGAATTCACAGTCCATTTCCAATGTTTGGGCAGATTGGATCCACAGGGGTGTCCTGACCTATCACTGCTATAACCTTGAGTAGGAATCCAGCTATTCCATGCACAATAATTGCTCTTATTACCAAGAAATAAATCTGGTCTTTACTTATTTCATGCTCAGGTGAAGACTTCTCTCACACGGACATGTTGAATTAGTTTGTTCTTTAGTCTGACAGTGACTGAGCACAAAATGTTCAGTTCTTTGAACAGTGGGCTGGAGAAGAATACTGGATTTCAAACTTCTGTGCCATGAAAGCTTTCCCCAGATCTTTACATTCACACAGCCATAACTAAAACCTTCTGAAAGTGAAGTGAAGTATTGCTAATTTTCTGCAAAGAAAGGGGGAAAAATTAAATAACATACAATCCCTAACAAATAAATGTATACAACCAAAACATGAAGCATTTGAAAGTGGTCGAATATAGTCTGGACAAAGAGGTAAACGCCTTGTTTGCTTTTTGGTTCTGTGAATAATTAATTCCACAGGCTGAAAAAATTTTGATATTCATGACCTTGATAGTGGACACATTAAAGAGGGGAGCATTTGCTAAACGTAAAATTATATGCGACTAGAAAGGCGTAGCTACATCACTGGAGTCACCCCAGAGTAAACAAACGAGTTCAGCAAGCAGAGGAGGGATTACCATATCTCCACTTAACTTATTTTATCCTGTGAGAATCATCAATATTAAAGGGTAAGGAGAGGGAGAGAAACTGCTGAGGTGGGCTTTTAGCAGCAGGGTGAACCACTGTGTTTAAGGAGAGAGATAAATGAGAGATCTCCCTGGAATCTACAAAGAGAGTAAACATAGTCTTTTTATCTTTTCTTTTTCGCCATACAAGGTCTCTTCGTTTTAACACATTTTGATGTCACAACCAACCCCTTTCCCATCCTCTCTTGTAGTTGAACTGCTTTCGATAGTTAACTTGTGTGTCAGTTTGATATTGTTTTTTTTACTGTGCAGAAATGAAACACAAATATTGACTAAACAGTTTTTTACATATTTGCATCCATGCTAATGTTTTTATTAATTCACTCATGACGGCAGTGTGCAGCTGTTTGCAGTTTTGACAATTTATGAGGATAATTCTAACTGAGGAGTGACCTGTTTTTGTGTGCCTTTGGGCTAAATGCCAGCGAATATGCTGTGTTTGCCTGTCATGTTAGTCTAGTGTATACCTTATGGAGGTAGATACTGCTCAGGGCCATCAGAATCAGCATGGTGTCTTTGTCAGGTAAGTGACCCTGCAGGGCGAGTAGCAGAATGCTGATCCATCTTTACTTCTGTTTACCTTACCTGTCAGTCAAAAACCCTGTGAAATTAAAGGAGTTCTCAACTAACATGCACAAGGTACTTTTTTACATGTGTTACAATGGCATCACTCATTATCTCCCCTCTGTGAGGCAGAGTATTTTGATCTTGTACACATCTGTACGCCTCCAAGCTCCTGGACAGATGCCAGTTTTGGGCGGACACAGCCCAGAAGGGGGTCTTCAGTTACCTGCCAAAAACCCAGCCCAGCCTGCAGCTGATATTAGTTATCGATATTTTACTGGATGTCATTAAAACTTTAAGAGGCTGCGATTGGAGGCAAAACAAAGGAGATCCTTCATGAAGTGAGGTCACGTGGGGTTGTAAAAGATAGCTTTAAAAGGCTTTATTAAATGATATAAAATCCACCCTGGTGTGTGAAGCTGTGGGGTCGAACAGCTTTAAGGAAGGAGCTTCTGTGCTGTGGTGTTCTGCCAGCTCTCGCGGCCTTAAGCCACAAAGATTAAAACATGGCTGAGCCCCATTTACTGCGCGACTGCAACCCAGAGAACTTCAAGGGGAGCTTAATGTCTTACCCTGTATGGATGATTATCAACTATCAATTCAATTCAATTTTATTAACAGTGCCAAATCATAACAAAAGTTATCTCAGGACACTTTACAGAGTAGGTATAGACCACACTATGACTTTTTTATGATTTACATAGACTCAACAATTCCCCCGTTGAGTACACAGTGGCAATCATCCGTCATCCGTCTTGACCAGTTGGGGAGGAAGAAAAGGAGAGAGAAAGAGAGACAAAGACAGACAAAAAGCGACAGAGAGACACAGAGATGCAAGCAACCACAAAAGTAACAGTAACTATAATTGAAGCTATACTAATGTGAATATGACTTAATTGTTATGGCAGACTATACAGTGCCATAGTAGAAACAAACACAGCCAAGGTGACAGAATATGACAATGATAATAATAAATATGGTAGTTATTTTGATCAATGATGATTAGTGGTAACAACAGCTGTCATACAGTGAGAAACCACTGATGGTATTTTTTATGGCTACAAATTTTATAATATATAAGGCTAATGATAGTATATATGCGTAATAGTAATAATAATAATAATAATAGCAGCAGCAGGAAGCGTCATGCAGGACCACGGCAGCAGGCACCGCCACGATCAGCAGAGACCTGCGAGACGACAAAGCAAAAATAACTCCGGGGAAGAAGTTGAATTATTAGCATGCAATGATGAGACATTAATTAGTTGAACAGATGCAGAGGAAAGAAGCTCAGAGTATCAGGAAAAGTATTATCCCCCGGCAAACTAGGCCTATAGCAGCATAATTAAGCATAACAACATCAGCTTAGGCCCCGTACATGCAGGCTCTAAGAGAAACTGAATACTAATAACAGGAGGCCATTTGTGAACAGTTGTTCTTTGAGGTTAGATTGTTGAATCTCCTGGGAAGGGATGAAAGGGCAACATTGTAAATTGGAGATAGGTGGTCTCTCCTCTGTTTAGCGATGGTTTCTCTACTTTTGCATAGATGGCTTCTTTTACTCCTCTTTCAAACCATCTGTCCTCCCTGTCCAAGAATTGGACATTGTTGTCATCAAATGTGTGGGCTTTCTCCTTGAGATGTAAGTGGACAGCAGAATCCAGGCCTGAGGAGTTAGCTCTCCTGTGTTGGCCATGCATTGGTGCAGTGGTTGTTTTGGTCTCCAATGTAGAGATCTTTGCATTCCTCGTTGCATTGAACAGCATAAACCAGATTGCTTTTGTGGGTGTGTGGTGTTCTGTCCTTGGGATGTACTAGTCTCTGCCTGAGTGTGTTACTGGGTTTGAAATACACAGGGATGCAGTGTTTGTTGAAGATCCTCCTGAGTTTCTTTGATACCCCAGCCACATACGGAATGACTATGTTGTTTCACTTGTTTTCTTTTTCTTCACTTTGTTAGCTGAAGGCTCTGCCTTCCACTCTAATTTTGGAGACTCTAGGAACGACAAATAGCCCTGCATTCACAGAGCGCAGCGATTTAGTCGGGGAATACGGTATTATGAGCTTGTTAAGATACAACAGAGTCTGAACCAATAAGACTGTTAAGATTGTTAAGATTGTTTGTAAGGAGAAGGATTTTAAATTCTATTCTAGATTTTACAGGTAGCCAGTGTAAAGAAGCTTATACGGGAGATATTTGTTCTCTTCGATTTGTTTTAGTTAGTACATAAGCTGCAGCATTTTGGACCAATTGGAGACTCTTAACGGACGTATTGGAGCAACCTGATAATAAGGAGATCGATTGTATTCCTAATGTCTTCTTTATCCATTTTGAAAGTTAAAGTTTCTTCTAGTCAGACGAGTTAGTTGTATGGTAAGGATGTCCTCTTACCTTTTCTTAGCTGACAGTTTCGGCTGTACTCCAGCCTTCCTCAGAGCTGCTGTTTTCTTCAGGTTATGACGTGTTTTATGAAAACAGCTGACCGGGCCAGGAAACCTCAAAATAAAGTTCCCCGATCCAGTTGTGTCCATTCGGACAAGATATGTGACGTCATCTATGAGATTCCATGCAAATCGTGCAATAAAACATACATCGGAGAAACCGGACAAGCTTTCGGTATAAGAAAATTAGAACATCAGAGTGAATGCGAGCAAGAGACAGCAGGCAGGCTTACCAGAACAAAGAAACACACAGCAGAACAAGAAAACAGAAAAATCAGCCATAACAGACCATTGCAGAAGAAACCACATCATGGACTGGGACAGGGGAAAAATCATCACATCAGAAACAAACAGATACAGAGGATGGATAAAGGAGGCCATAGATATAAGGAGGCGTGAGGGCAACACCATGAACAGGGACGAGGGGGTATACTTGCTCCCACACACCTGGGACACCATTCACTGCCAGCGGCACCAGGGCAAGGAACGGACACAACCGGGTCGGGTAACTTTATTTTGAAGTTCCCCGACCCTGTCAGCTGTTTTAATAAAACACGTCATACCCGAAAGAAAACAGCAGCTCTGAGGAAGGCTGGAGTACAGCCAAAACTGTCAACTAAGAAAAGGTAAGAGGACATCCTTACCATACAACTTGTCTGACTAGAAGAAACTTTAACTTTCAAAACTGATAATAAGAAGTTTCAATAGTCTAGCTTAGAAGTAAAAAATGCATGGACTAGTTTTTCTGTATCTTTCTGAGACACAATATTCCTAATTCTGCAATTTTACGCAGGGGAAAATATGCATTCCTTGTTAGTTTTAAGTGAGAATGGAAGGACATATCCTGATCCAAAATAACACCCAGATTATTTACTGTGGTGCTGGAGGACAACACAACATCATGCAGAGTAACAATGTCTTTAGGTATTGAGTTTCAGTAAAATAACTTCAGTTTTATCTGAGTTTAACATCAGAACATTGCAGGTCATCCAGCTTTTTATTTCCTTAATGTACATTTGAAGTTTATCTAACTATTCGGTTTCTTCTGGTCTGATCGATAAACATAATTGGGTATCATCAGCATAACATAAATTTATGGAGTGCTTCCTTATAATATTTCCTAAGGGAAGCATATATAAAGTGAATAGAATCGGTCCAAGGACAGACCCCTGTGGAACTCTGTGACTAACTTCAGTGTGCATAGAGGATTTGTCGTTAACATGTACAAAATGAGATCGATCTGATAAATAAGACTTAAACCAGCTTAATGCAGTTCCTTTAATGCCAATTAGATGCCCCACTCTCTGTAACAGGATGCAAGGGTCAATAGTGTCGAAGAAGGTTGTTAGTAATTTTTACCAGTGCTGTCACAGTGCTATGATTCATACTAAATCCTGACTGGAAATACTGAAATAACTCACTTAATGTAAAAAGTCACACAGCTGATTGGCCACTTATTTCTTGAGGATAATAGAGAGAAAAGGAAGGTTAGATATAGGTCTATAGTTGGCTAGTACCTCTGGATCAAGACTGGGCTTTTTAAGAAGAGGTTTAATTACAGCTACTTGAAAAGACTGTGGTACATAACCTGCTGATAAAGACATATTAATCATATCTGGTACAGGAGTGCTAACTAAAGGTAAAACTCCTTTAAGTAACCTAGTTTGAATAGAGTCTAGGACACAAGAAGCAGGCTTTGATGCCGAAATAGTGGAGGCTTCTTTCTCAAGGTCACTTGTAGACAAGCAGTCCGAGTATACATCAGGGGCCTGTTTCACAAAGCAGGTTTAGTGAAAACTCTGAGTCTGTTAACCCTGAAATGAGGGAAACTCTGAGTTTTCCGTTTCACAAAGGGAGGTAACTCAAACCAGAGAGAGAGGGGTAACTCTAGCCTGTTTCACAAAGAGAGGTAACTTAACCTCTCGGTCAGTTACCATGGTAACATGCTCTCTGAAACTAACCTGGTCGGGACCAGGTTTTTCTCAGAAAACCTTGAGTTTCTCTCTGTCTCCGCCCTCTTTCAGCCACACATGGTGTTTCATTTCCTCATTCATTTAGTCAGCGGGCGAGTTTTGGCGAAGTATAGTTCTGCTATAGTTCCGTCTGTTTTTTCAGAAAATCACTGCAGATATCAGTCATTAGAAGTTATATTAGGTGGCGACTATTTCACTACCATGGCGTGTCCTTCTGATAACAATCCCGTGGATGAAGCTGCAGCATTACTGCGCAGAGAATTATATATTCGTCGGGAGATGATTATCAAACTATTGATTATAGATGTTCTTGCATTACCAGGCAATTCTATGTTTGAGCGGTACCGTTTCATGTCACAGCAGATATTCTGTGTTGCGCTGCGTTTTTTTGCAAACGGGAGTTTTTGTATACAACGTATAAAAGTCATTCAGTAGGCCTACATTAAAAGTTATATTAGGTGGTGAATATTTACACTACCATGGCGTGTCATTTTGATAACGATCCCGTGAATGAAGGTGACGCATTTCGCAAAGAGAATTAAATATTCGTCGGGAGATGATTATCAGACGTCCTTAATATGCTGCAGCCATAATTACAAAATGAATGAAATGGATCTTTTGAGCAAGTTGAATGTATTTGACTCAGCGTTTCTAAATATAATTCCAGCTTTTCTTGCAATTCATAAGTTCAAAAGTGTGTGCTTTTAGTTGGGTTACCGGTATATTAACTACTCCTATATAGCCTTCTGATCCAGAATATCACCTATAATGCGAGGGGGCTGAATACGGCACAACACCCTTTCATGTCACAGTCAATCTCACCCCTCCTTACATTTCCAACATTAACAACCAGTAATGCTCTTATATCACAGCAGATATTGTGTGTTGCGCTGCGTTTTTTTTTGCAAATGGGAGTTTTTTATACAACATTGATATGTTGTATAAAAAACAGCCACTTACGGTAATATTTACTTTACGATGTAAAACCTGCTCAAAATGAGGCGTCACCATGAGACTGTGCTGAGGTTTTACCTGTTTGAAAAATGTTTTTATGTTTCATCTTAAGCTGCGCTTCTCCCCCGCGGGGTTGCACTTAAATTAAATAAATTAATAGGCTCCCACTCGAGCAGTTTCCCCTGTGATATTAATGTGATTGCAACTGGACTACATTTAAACTTATGCACTGACCCGAGCCGCAATGTCCTCCAGCACCGTCTCCCTCTCTTTTGCTGCAGCAGCGGTGTAAACCTGCTCAAACTCCCGTATGAGCGCATTAATATTTCCATTTCCAGTTGTAGCGTAGCCCTTCGCTTCCCCGTTGCCATGGTGACTCGTCGAATCAGGGCTCCATTGATGCTGTCTTTTTTTACTTGTGGTGCACGCGCTTAACTCCAGGTCAAACTACTCTGAGTTGATCAACCTAACGCAAATCTGCTGTTCTGGAACCGAAAACTCAGAGTTTCCTATCTCAGAGTAGATCAACTCAGAGTTCCGGGTTAGACTCAGAGTTTTTTGAACCTGCTTTGTGAAACAGGCCCCAGGTCATACAGATGCCAAGCGAGTTGATTTTGTCTCTAATAGTTCTAATTTTGTAATAGAAGTAGATTATGAAGTTGTTACTAGTGAAGGTTATAGGGATACATGGCTCAATATAGCTGTGGCTCTCTGTCAGCCTGGCTACAGTGCTGAAAAGAAAGCAAGGATTGTTCTCATACCCCTCTATTAAAGATGAGTAATAGGCTGCCCTGGCATTACGGAGGGCCTTCCTATATGTTTTAAGACTTCTTCAATTTAGTAAAGCGCCATTTACTTTTACATTTTTGCAGAGGTTGTTTTAATTCATGGGTTTGTGAGTTATACCATGGAGCTATTGTAAACCTCTGTTTCATTATCTTCTTTTTTAAAGGAGCAACAGAGTCGAGTGTTGTTTGTAGTGAGCTTAAATTAAATGTAGATTTTTCGAATCGCTTCCTTAAATTCAGTTACAGCACTATCAGATAAACATCTAGTGTAGAAACTTTTGCCCAGAGGTGAGTAGTCCTGAAAAACAAATTTGAAAGTTATTAAATAATGGTCTGTTAAAATAGGATTCTGAGGAAAGACTATTAAGTCTTTAATTTCCACACCATAAGCCAAAACAAGGTTGAGGGTGTTACTGTAAAACAGTGAGTGGGTTTATGTACACTCTGACAAAACCATTTGAATCTAATAGAGAGATAAACACAGTACTAAGGCTGTCATTATAAACATCCATGTGAATATTAAAATATCCTACAATGATTACTTGATCAGATTTAATGACTAAATTTGACAGAAAATGAGAATTCAGGTAGAAATTCAGAGACCAGGAGCACGGTACACTATAACAAATAGATTTGGCTGGATTTCCAGGTTGAATGTCAAAAAAATAAGAACAAGACTTTTAAGTGAATGATAATTTAGTTTAGGTATAGGGTTTATTAATAGGACTGAGTCATAAATATGTGTTTTATATTGTTGTGCACAGTGCGTGGGCCAAAGTTGGCATGGACACTGCGGAGTAGGAGGTCTCTTCTGGCATCATTTGAATGTCCTCTGACTACTGCCATGACAGGGAAACCACAATGATGAAGAATTTTAGCACTGTGGTTACAATAACAAGAGTAGGCTACAAACATCGCCCCTCGGTCTCCATTCCTCCCAATCCAACTGCTGTTATTGTTTTCCCATTATATATTCTCTTACTCAATTAATATTCTTTCCTTCCTCTGTCTTTTTTGTCTTTCGGTGTCTCCTTTCTCGGAAACACCCACTGAAGCCCCTGAGGCTCGGGGTAGCCAGAGCATTATCATCAGAGGCCATGTGAGGTTGAAGTGAAAGATGAGCTATACACAAAACAACTATGACAAGGCTGTCTGTTATTGTAGCTCGGAAACAATGGCCTCATACAAGCCTCTGCAATTACACCGATGTTAAATTCTAAATAGCAGTAGAGCGAACTATATGTCTTTTATTTATTATTTTACAAGCAGGTCAGCTCCCCCTAGATAACCTTATAGTGTATGTGTACTAATTATAGCAGAGTGATATGTTAAAATTGTTGTGTGTTTGTGATTCTAGGAGCCAAGTATCAACTTAGTTGTTTTATGCACGCATGAACACACTTGCAGACACACACACACACACACACACGCATTTGATATCAAGACCATCAACACTATTCAAGGTACTTACCAGTATCTCGTGAATTAATCTGAAGATGATTTACTACCTTGGCTAGAATAAGTGCAGTGAGAAAATCTCGATATTGGAAAAGCACATTTCAATTTACTACAAATAGTGCGCCTTCGTGTCTTTTTGCTGTGGAAGCCTTTTTCCTTGCCAGCCCGCAATTTACATAAAAGCATTTATTTCATCATCACACCATAAATGAAGAAGTACGGATTAGGACTCTTCTTATTTAAGGGTTAGTAAGGATGGAAACAAATGAAGTTGTATTTTAATTAAATGTTCTATTTATTCATCAAATGTATTTTCCTGTAACTGCTAAAAGTTAATGTTGGTTAACATTTTTATGGCTTCTCCATGTCTCATGCCAGTGGATCCCAGAGTGAGACACTGAGCTGGCCTCCACACCAGACACTGAGCTGGCTTTTAGACAGCATCTTGCTCCATCCCTCTTCCTTCTGTTCCACATCCCCTGTAGTTCTTTTTGTCCTTGCATCACTAGCCCCTCTGTCCTCTTCTTCTCTTTCTCAGTTTTCTTCCTACTTTTAATCTTCTCAAACGTCCCTCACCTCCATGCTTCCTTCCATTAATTGCATAGTTCTCTGTGTGCCATTATCGTTCCTGAGGGAGGTTCTACCATGAATAGCCAGCCTTGAAATGTTGGCTCTTTGGCCCACCACGTCCCATTTGGCCCAGCTATGGTTGAAAAGCCGAGAGGCGACCACATAATGACCGGTGTCTGAGGGCCTGGCTAATTTTTCATGTTCAAACAGGCGGCTGACTCCTAGGCCCAGACTAGGGCTAATGTAAGGTTTGTCAGTGCCCTCCAGGGGTTGTAAAACATGGCAACCTGAGCCTCTGATCTCTTTTACACAATCTACACCAAGAACTGCGTGACAGCCTTAAGTGGCAGTGACAGATTTACCATATCGCATTAAAATGTCAGACATATTTTCCAAAACGACTTCTTTATACACCGAAATGTATTTTGGTCATATCAGTATGTTTTCTAGACGGCTAAAATTGATTATTTAATGCTGTTTGCACAGCACATGTGAGGAGAATCAGGTCCAGACATTGTCCGCAGTTTCCCTTTCACACATGCAGCACACAAGAGGAGTCCTCCGGTTAGACATTTCTGTTGACGTCTTTGTGGAAATCATCCTTCTTCTTCACTGTCGGTGGTTTGTTTTCCTTTGCTGTTGGCAGCAGCATGATATAAGCAATGCACCCCTCGCTCTCATGAATACATTGGAGAATGGGAGATGCATTCGTACCAGTTTAACTGAGGGGCCATTAAACATCAAAGTATATGTGATGTTTTCTATTATGTATTAGTCTATTAACCAAGACAAACCAGATGTGCATTTTTGGGTGATGCAATGCAATTTTTCACTTATCCTGTTTGTAGCTCTGCTCTGTCAACATCTTCAAGAGCTCTGAAGCAGTGGAAGCTAATTTAGTTTTACGGAGAGGGGAAGCCACATTATTTCTCTTTTTTTTTATTGCAGTCATGTCACCCTTGTCCATGTAATCTGAGACCCAGGGCAGTTACTCTGGCTCCTGGCCTTTTCTTGTTAGTTCAATGATGGGCATTTGTTTACATTTTTCTCTGAACTAAACTACCTAAAGGGCAGCTGATCCTAGCTCTGTAGGCCTGTTGCTTGAGTTCTTCCCTCACCTTTCTTCCAGGCGACGCTATTGTTGGCTTTATTCTGTGTGGTTTTGCTCCAACAAACTGCACACAAATCATGCTTCCAACAGGCAGAAATATAAACATCCTAAATGTTATAGCCTTCTCAGTGTAGTTGGCAAAGAAAGAGAAATATGGTTTTGGAAGGCAGTGCATCTCGAATGTTTGTTAAATGTAGAGTTGGCTTCACTAGGTGTGGGTGACTTCAGACTTTAAATAGGTTAGCGGGAAGAATGCAGCTAACAAAAATGTGTGATGCTGTTTAGATACACTAATTATTTGTAGGTATAAAAAGAATAAGGCTCACAGATGAACTGGAGTAAGAAAAATAGACCACCTCTACGGTGACCCACATAATCCATTATGTAGATGAAGGCAATATTCACTATCTGTTGTGTGGATGTGGAAAGTTCACAACACATCTGTCTAGATTCAGTTCCTCTGTGTGTGTGTGTGTGTGTGAGAGAGAGAGAGAGAGAGAGAGAGACTGTCCCTTTACATCCTAATGCATGCAGTGTACTGTAAAAATAACAGGTGTAACATAAATCCATATTGAAGGATTGCCAGTATAAGTATATTGTATAAGTATGGTAACAAGTTTATCTTGTTGTCCAAGAAAATGTATTTTACTGCTGTCTTAATGAATATGAGTGATCACCTTTGAACCATTTTGTGATGTGCTCGTGTGTAGCCTGCACACCCAAATACAATATGTGATATGTAGCCTACTTGATGTGGCACTTTAACATATATAAAAAATATGTTAAAGGGGACGTGCTCATTTTCATGTTCATACATGTATTTAGGGTTTCTACTAGAACATGTTTCCATGCTTTAATGTTCAGAAAAGTAATATTATAATATATAAACATATAATAAAGTAAATAAAACTGTATTCACCCTGTCTGAAATCGTCTGTTTTAGTGCCCTTTAAATTGAAATTCTGGCGTAAAATCCTCCAAGGGTCTTTTTTGGCAAATGCACTCATCAAATAAGCCATCGAGACAATTTTTTTTCGTTTAACAACTATTAACGGAGAAATCCCAGATAGTCACTAACAGACGCTAAAAGCCAAATGCTGCTCACTTAAGAGTCCTTACACCTAAACCAAAGCACCAACAACATAGTTTATGAACCCAATGTTTATTAAAAGAGTGTTTTGAAAGACTTACCTACTGGCCCTGATAGCAGATCTTCTCATAGTAAAGTCCATTCAAGTCAATTACCAAATGCAATCCAAAAGGAAGGTTGATGCCATCCCATTGATCCCATTGATGCCTGGGTTAATGTGTAGGGAATCTTATCATGCTACTGCTGAGGTTTGGTGTTATCATGAGCAGTATTATTGGTTAAAAAGCCATTTTAATGCCTTCGCCGTGCTGCCCCGAGATAATCAATGTTAGCCGCATTCGGCTTTTAGCGACTGCCCGGGATGTCTCGGTTCATGGTAGTTACACAAAAAAGAAATTGTCTCGATGGCTTATTTGATGAGTGTATTTGCCGAAAAAGACCCTGGGATGATATACACCGAAATTTCACTTTAAGCTCTGCTCTGATTGATTACAATAAAAAAGACATGCACATCACATTTTAAACGATATGGGACCTTCAAAATTGCACAGAATTTGAGAAATCCTCAGAGAGGTTTCTGTGTTTTTTTTGTGCTCCAAATTAGTCACTAAAAAACTGAAATTGGTTTGCCAAAGGGATTGTCTGTGATTGTATTCCATACAGGTTTACAAATGAGAAAACTTGCATGGTAACACAAATCCAGGGTTTGAAGACAGTTGCTTTCACAAAGACAATGAATTCATTGCTGACAAATCTGCTTCTTCATGCTGATCCAGTACTTCCCCAATAAAAGCAGTATATTGACAGGCATCCTATCAGAGAAGCACAATGGCATCTAATATATTTTGTTAAGTGTTCTGCTTGCTACAGTGTTGCTATTAGTCACTCTTTGAAATCTCATGATCATAGATTGTATCACACACATTTATAAGTATGATAAGAATGTATCCTAGTTTGTACACCAGGCAAAAAGACAAAATAACATGCAGAAGTGCTGTAATCCAGCACACAACTTTGACTTTATCAGGAAGACTGTATTATACTGAAAAAGCCATTTATCTTCTACTCAAAATGCTTCTCTGTGGCTTTCCTGTGTGAAGAACACAGACCAGTTCTCTGCTTCTCAATGGGTCCGGACTTTTTCTTGAGGTCTTCTGATGAAAGCCACAGGATGTAGATCTTTGGTATAGTCATGAAAAACGTACCTGTAACCTCAGTGAAAGTACCTTGTGGCCTTGTGGGATGTCTGACATTGAGTCAGTGAAGAGCAGAATATACTTGATTGTTTTCACATTTGAATTCTGTATATCTAGGGGGTCTGCTCAAGCTTAGAAAACATCAGGAAACAACATGAGACGACGGGTTTAATATTTTTATTGTGTATACTCTGCAAGTTAATTTCAAACTTACAATGAATCAAGTGTTACTGATTGAATAAAGTTGCCAATAAAGTGAAACACTTTAGGGTGGGGCATAAATGTTTCTGAAAACTAATCAAGTAGTGGAGCTTGAACAAAACTCTATCATTTATTATAATTCATTGGAAGGGAAGAGTGCAGTATTGGCTATTGTACGTTGTAGGATAGTGCTCAAGGACACTTGAGGTGGCGAGTTGCTTTCTGACACAGTGTACTGCACATACAAGTAGGTAGTATTGTATGTTTTAGTGATTAGAGAGGGACATCCCCTCCAAGCCAGGCATTTTGATGTTGCTTTGCAAGTATTGTATAGATACAGTATATTCATTTGTGGTTTGAATACAATTCCAGTGGATATGATATAACTAGCTATACTGAAGAGTTCATGGATTTCTAATAGGCCTTACTGGTAGGGAATAGCCCAGTGATGGAGTTCTGTTTCACCAGTGGCTGGAAATCTAATGCAAACATGACGCAAAAGAGGGCAACCTAAAGAGGAGGTTGGAAAAAGAAAGGACAGCTACACCATTTCTTGGTTTGTGGCTACACAGTAGCTGCCAACACTGAGAGAAACCCAGTAATTCACCCAAAATGTTAGTCCCTTAATTCATGGTATCTATACCAGAAAGCTGTAACACACATATGCAAACTTAAAAAGATTTACAGTACTTGTGCATGCAAACAGGCATATACTGTATGTTAAAGCAAACACAGATTAATTTATACATTCTTTACATAGAAGAATAATGTTCCTGCAGGGTGGTTAGTTATGGTAACTCTTAATTTGCTTTTTTAATATTATAGATAAGATACAGGCATTAAAGTCCTTCAGCTTTTGACTTTGTTCAAGTGTCATTCAAACACCTAAATTCAATTACTAAAACTATTCTTACGACTGTTATTATTGCTACTTTTCATAGCATTGTTAATGTTATCATTGTGCTCTCTATGGCCCTCATTTATCAATCTTGCGTGAAAACGGGCGCAGATCTGAGTGCAGAATTGGTTGTACGACATTACACACGTGTGATTTATGAAACATTCGTATCTGACCAATCGCAGCGTACGAATGAGCGGGCCTTGATAAATGCAGCGGCTGAATTCGATCGTCATTAACATGTTACGCCCTTAAATATTCCTGGTTTGGAGGCCTCGCCCACTGAGGTCAAACATGCAGAGGAGAAACGCTGGTACGAAAAGACACTTTTCCGACACACAGATCGGCATCCTGACATCCGAGATTGAGCAAAATAAAGATGTGCTTTTGGCAGTCTTGAGAGTGGAATAAAAGGGGCCCATAAAAACGCTGTATGGAAAAGAATAACAGAGGCAGTCAACCCGAAGCAGCGCTCCACTGTGACCCGTGTGCATGTGTCTTACTCTATATAGAAAGTGTCCAGAGAAAACTTTTGATATGATTTCAAACTATAAATAAAAAAAAGTTTAATTGAAATGCACCATTTAGCCCTTTCTCAATACCATTAGCGGTCAGGGTACATTTTTTTGAAATGGAAAACAACAGGTCAACATGTTTGGAGTATATTCTACTCTGCATTCTGTAATTTGTTTCAATTTGAGAAAATGTGTGAACTAAAATGAAAAAAAGGTCACACAGGTGTTAAATGCATGTAATGTATTTCAAAAGTGTAATAAAATAGCTGTTTTTTTCCAGTTATTTTGTTGTATTGCTCTGTCTTCCTCATGGTAGACAGCATCGTGGATCGATTGTATATAGCTCATGTTCACTCTTCAGAAACCCACAGAAAGTAATTGTTGTCTATTTAATCACACTCATTCAACTCAAATCCTTCACATCCCAGCCTTCTCCAGTCACTTCAGGTGTGCCCCAGGGCTCAGTCCTGGGGCCCCTCCTTTTCATCATTTACCTTCTTCCCCTCTGTAATATCATCAGTTTTCACTGTTATGCAGATGACACCCAGCCTTACCTCTCCAGTAAACTCCCACCCTCATCCCTTGCTGACTACTTTTACAGACATAGAATCCTGGTTCTCCTCCAATTTTCTCAAACTAAACAGTGACAAAACTGAGGTTCTCCTCATTGGTTCCAAACAACACTATCCAAAACTGATCAATCAATGACAGTTTCTCAAAAGTCATTGATAGATCAACTGTCTCCCCCTCCCCACAGGTCAAGAGTCTGGGTGTCATCCTCGACAGTACTCTTTTAATTAATCTTTTCATTCTCATATCAATAACATTACCCGGTCAACTTATTTTCACCTACGCAAAATCAACTGCCTCTGCCCCACCCTCACCCCCCATACCACTTCTATTCTTGTTCATAGCCTCGTCACTTCTCGCCTTGATTACTGCCTTTCTCTCCTCTCCGGTGTCACTCACAAAGCCCTCCATAAACTCCAGTTAGTCAAGAACTCAGCTGCCTGCATCATCACAAGGACCCCATCCATCCAACACATCACCCCCTGTCCTACAACATTTCCACTGGCTCCTAATAAAGTTCCGCTTTGAATTCAGAAACCTCCTCTTAACATTTAAGTCCATTCACAGTCTCACCCCTCCCTACCTGTCTGACCTCCTCCACGTTGCCACGCCCTCCCCCACTCTCAGATCCTCCTCCTTCATCCACCCGACTGTCCCACCTGTCAGGTAGATGGACCTCTTCCTCTCACAGTCCAGGTGTTAGGTTAATCAATGACTCTAAAGTGACCGTAGGTGAGAATGTTAGTGTGAATGGTTGACTGTCGATATGTACCCTGCGATGGACTGGCGTCCCGTCCAGGGTGTACCCCGCCTCATGCCCTGGCCATTCCATCGGTTGGCCAGTGTTTGGTATCTCAAATTACAAAAGATTAATTGTGATTTGAGAGAAACAGAGATCGCTAGAAGGAGACCGCCCAATAAACCTCCAAACCTAAAGGACACAAATATTTGTTCAAATCTGCATGGGTGTGTATTTTTTGAGTATGGGAGGAGGAGCTGTCAATGGCTTGTCTCATCTGCAGGCGGGTCCTCCATCCATCAGGGCTTAAGTAGTTTTCCAACAGTACATTGACCTTGAGTGTCTGGTATCGATTTCCTGTGGTGTCACACTGAGAGGGGTCGTTACCACACAGCCCCTGCTGTGGGGTGTGATCAGGAACAGATTCCTGAAATCCCGATGCGATGGTGATGGATCGCCAGCCTCTGCAGACCATCAATCCTTACCTACCGTAACCAGGATGACACCTGCACTGAATTCATCATCATACAAGCCACAGGCATGTCAAAGACTAGGATGCTATATTGCAGCGTGAAATAAACTTTCACGCATGTAGAAACAAACGGTCATACATGTGTGCTATATCTCACCTTAACAGAGAGCAATATCAATGCATTACCTCCCTCAACTCATAGTCATGAGTTGATCTACTAGGGACTTGCAATCAGAACAAGGATAACATTTAGATTCCTGATATGAAAAAATGATGTATGACTAGAGAAGAGTGTGTCCAGATAAAGTTGTTCAGCTACTTATAATCAGGCATCTACAGTATAGTAGCATCCATACAGATGTACTCTCTCACTCTGTGACATTGTGTGGAGTGAGGCCCAACACCCTATTTTAGACTTTTGAGGAAAAGCAGGCTGGTCTCATTCACTATTTTATTTAGTACCTACGAAAAGTATTGTACTGTAATTTGTGTGTATTTCACATATTTATTGCTGTAGAAATTATCTCTGGAACAAAGAAGGAAATCAGGTGAAGTAGTATAAGGCCGCTAAAGCCCCCGTAGGGAGGTAGGGCGTGGGTATCCCACTGGTGATTGTGTCCCGGAGGTACTAAGCCAAAGCACATCTTTTTTCTAATCCTAACCAATTCATCTTGATGCTTCACCCTAACCTTCACTTTTTGTAACTGTCCACTTCCAGTCACCGTCACAGCATGAAATAGATTTGCATATATCATAAGATATCATACAAACCTGTTGAGAATGATGAGTATAAGTGACCCGACCTTTTCTCTAACCACTATTTCAAAGCATTGTCTTTTATAAACAGATTATGAAAATGTTATTACTTTATATTGCTATTAATGGTAAGTATGAAAGGGAAAGTATTTTCTCTGGTTAAACACAGACTCAGGTTGTGTCATTATTAAAAACAAATAAACGCACAGCTATCCCTCCATCTTTCTCAAACGTGACTGTCTTTTTTTGTCTCATTCTCTCTCACTCTCCTTTGTTCCTCTTTTCACGTCTTATTCGTGCGACACATTTTCTACGTCTCTCATCTTCCCTCTGGGCAACGAGTATGGCTATTACTGGTATTGTCTCAAAGGGAGCAGTCTCTGGTGCCATCCAGACCACAGCTCAGAGCCTCAACTGCAGGCCCCATGTGGAGCAGAGGGGCTTACAAGATTTACCCACCAGGAGAACACTCCCACAGCACAATGCTCCTTTTCACTAAGTTCCTCCATAGGCCTCACACATATTCCACCATGAGACTGAAACAGAGGTTTAAGGGCATGCCAAACGCACGCAAGCACGCACACACGCACACACACACACACACACACACACACACACACACACACACACTAACACACACACACGTCCAAGATCTTGCATACATCTATCTCCCTATTTCATTAACTCTGACAGCAAAAGAGATTAATGCGACGCATCACTAATAGCAAAAAGCAGTACCTAGAGCCCGAAACTTCTCGATATGCAGATGCTTTACTCCCAACATCCCCACACTAAGACTTGGATTAGGTTGCATCAAAGGATAAAGACTGTAATCAATTGATTTTTTTTTTTATCTCAGTTCTTCCACCAAAACTAAAACTTCAAATTCCTTGTACTTTCTCATTACAATTAAAGTTGTTAAAATATATTTAAATATATTCTATAAATATGTTACTTACTGCTGTCTACTGCATTTAAGAAAACCTGTAAAAACTCTACCCTACAGTGTAATCATCAACATCGTCATCGTATCACGCCTTTTAGTAGTTCACATTAGAAACTGACATGGCTGATTTAATTAAAAATAGCAATTGTGTATATTGTACAAACAAATGTCCTTTCAAATGCTAATTCACACAATATTTTTTTTCAACACTGTTCTTTGAAATGTTCCCCTTTGATCCACTCAGTTTGACACTGGTCTGGCCCTGTCTCACCAGCTTGATTGAGAGCCAAGAAGACAAGACTAATCTATCCACACATAGAGGATGGCCCACATCATGCTCCAGAGCACCATGCTTTGATAAGGGATGGCTTTGAATGATTATTTAAACTATTGATTGGCTAAGAGATGACATTCAAACAGCAGAGGGAAAAAAAGAAAAAAGAGAGAAAAAAAATCAAGGGATTACTAATACTTTAGAGGAAAGGTTTATGGATGTGGATATCTAAGGTTTTCCTTCTTGTTAGCCAAAAGCCATTCTTACTTGAGGATCCGAAACAGTTATTTCAACAGAAATATGTTTAATTAAAAAGCTCAACCATTATTTTTGGTACATAGGGTAAAGTTAATCAAACTCTATGAAAATTTGCCAAATTAATTGCAAATAAAACTCCCTCTGAACAAAGAAATATAAAGATCTGAAAAAAATTACAAAAGCACAACACTAATGGTAACGGATAGCACTTAAAAAAAGACCTATACTGGCATCAGTTTGCATGTTTTCCTTCATATCTGTGGTTTGAGCATGGTGCAAATACATAAATAAAGGCCTGGTCTTGGAGGGGTTGCAGTGGTTCTTCCTGTTTCCACTTGTGGTGTTCTTGTCCGTGGTCTGTCTCTGGCTGCGCTGGCTGTTGTAGGAACAGCCTCCTTCCACCAGTTATTCACTCTCCGCACCACATAATTCAGCCTGGGAGGTACAGATCAACCCTACAGCAAACTACTAGTGACAAGGCGTTACTCATTTCCTCCGCTCTTCCACTACTTGTCCTTCTTTCCTTTATTTTTGTGAAGAAGGGCTGGTGGGTCATGAAGTTCTTAGTTGTACCGTTTTAAAACAAACAGTAGGCGTTGACACATTTTCTTTAAAAAGCTAACTTTAGTACTCCTATAATCCTTTGTCTGTATCTCTGTGCCCTTCCGACCCCTGTGCTCTCTTCCTCTTTCTTTCTCTCTCCCCTCTCGGCATTGACAGCAGTGTAATTTGAACTGTTTTTCCCAGGGGCCTAATCGTTTACTTCCTGCTTGCAGAATACGCAGATATTGATTAGTTATCAGACCCTAATTGGGGTGCAATCTCTCTAACCCTCAGATGTTCAAATCTATGATGGGAATGGCAGAAAGTAAATAGGCTACTAATACTTGTAAATAGTTTTGGCAACTTGCCCTGACACTCGTAACAATGCTCACTACTTTTTATTCCTAAATCTTTTTAGAAGAGAAAGAAAGATGATGAATGCATTAACATCCAAATTCAAAACCAAAAGAGAAGAGAGAAATATTAGCTGGGGTACACCATCTGTTTATGAGATCTATCACTTTCTCTCTGTGCATTGTGTGCATAACGACTGATCTATATGTCTTCAAGCACCAAGAAGTCTGGACAGCTTTCTACCCTTCTCTGCTTCCCTATAAGCTCTCAGCTTGCCCTGAAATACCATGGGCGGCTCCGGCCACAGCTCCCACTGTGCCAGAGTACGGTGCAGAGCACGGCTGGAATGGGAATAGACAGTTAATGGGCACTTAGAGGATTGTGAAAACATTTTCCTCTAGAGACGTAGTGGTTTCGAGATTTCTCAGTGGGACATGGCCTAGCCAGCGCCCTGTCATTCTCTGTCTCTTTTATCTGCTATGTCTACATCTATTTTTCAAATCACCTCACCCACTCTGTCTTTCTTCATTTCATCTTGATCGCCCACTGCTTGTCATGTCTGATTTTCTGTTTAATCCAACTCTGGCATCAGTATTTACCTGGAGGGTGTGTTGCATTCTGGCCATTCATACTAACAACAGCCTAAAGTCTTTCCTTATACACTCTACCTGTGCCCCTATGAACCACTCCATTTTTTCCTTCATCCGTTATATGCAGCTGCTTTCACTGGCAGGCTACTTTGGCGGACACCAAGACTAGCCTGCTTACGACTGTCTGTGATGCTCTGAGTTCAGAGTGGAGCCTTTTGCTCCATGCCCAGCGGCAGTGTCTGGTGATGGGTACTGGCTTGGGCCCAAACCTCACGTCCAGTCCAGACATATGAGAATGCCGTTTGAGTCTGGAATCACCTCAGGATAAGCTGGAGTCAGCTGCACATTTTCCGATCCTTTAGCTGTTTTTCGCTGTCTTGTTTCCATTCAACCAACACCTCATATAAGTTTAGACACCGGGTTCCATTTACTGTAGATTTTAGTGTTTATTTTTAAAAAAGTTATATAAAATACATTTTTTTCTAACTCTGAAGTCGTATAGGAAAACTACCTAAGACATGCATGAAGTAGAACTTACTTTAAGAAAAGCTTTTGTGACACTAAGATGACAACTTCTTTTTTCAAAGAAGAAAGTGTTATCACTGCAAGAGAGCACATATTTGTGCATTTTTAGAGAAACTGAATGAACCTTTATTGCTGTTCAAAGAAAAACATGTTCATGCCTGCCTTTACACTTTTTGGGACACAGTATTTTAATATCATACATACAGTACCTTTATCTCAGTCTGTTTATCCTCATTGGTGCACATCAGAGCAAGCCTAAAACTTAAGCACACAATTTGAGGCTCAGTGTTGTTTGTAATATTACAGCATATTCCAGTAGTTACTGTACAAGTGAAAATACAAGTGACAAAGCCACCTAATGATTCCTGACTTCTGTGACCTTGTACACTGGGTGTTTTCTGCCACAGTACAGAACGTGCCACAGAGGATTGTTGAAGTGTAGGTGCTTATGCTCTGAGAGTGAAGGATATGTGCGCCTGTGGGAGGGAAGAAATCTGCAATGGGATGCAGAAGTGTCCAAATTTGACCCCTCAGCAGAACTATCCAACTCTAAAGGCTATCTAATTGACTGGCTGGTGCTTTTCTGCCTCCCTCTAGCCTACCCCAGTCCCTGTGGAAAGCCATCAGATGGATTGTGTGAACTTGCCCCTAATCAAGACCCATTCACCACTAATGAGAATGCGCTTAATGACCATATTATGTGTGTGTGTGTGTGTGTGTGTGTGTGTGTGTGTGTGTGTGTGTGTGTGTGTGTGTGTGTGTGCGTGTGTGTGTGCGTGTGTGTGTGTATGTGTGTGTGTGTGTGTGTGTGTGTTTGTGTGTATGTGTGTGTGTGTGTGTGTGTGTGTGTGTGTGTGTGTGTGCATTCGTAAGTCAGTGTGTCAGAAAGGCGGGTGACATGTAAAGCTTGAGATGGACAAAATGCCTGGAAAAAATAAACTGAACTAAAGTAAATCAAAGGCAAAAACTTATCTAGCACCCGCAACTTGTGTTCTGATAAAACAAACTACATCGTTAGTAGGAGCAACATAAGCTAATGTGGCTGAACAGACATAACCGACAAGTAAGTGCAACATGTGTTTGTTAGCTTCTTGTTCACACTGATGGATCATGTTTAGCCTCGTCTCGTATTGCCAGACCTATCTTTACAGCACACAGTGTGAATTTTCTGGCTGCTCGAGTTTACATTCTGGTATAGGTTTAGGCTAGGTTTTTTGTATTTCTTTAAGCCAATCCCCACTGTCTTGGGCCCTGGATGCAGCGATGGTGCTGTTGCAAATAGATAGCAGATATAGAGGAAGTGGTGGAAAATGCCTGACATCTGGAAGGCAGGCTTTATACCCAAGCTGTACATCCAGTAAGCCAGACTACACTTAGCCTGGTTGAAACCTCTCAGGAGTAAGGGCGCACTCACACTGTCCAACCGTAGCGTACCCAAGCACGTTTCACAATCTAGTTTGTTTGACCAGTGTGAGTGCAACCGTACCGTGTCTAGGCGCGGTACGCTTGCCGTCCGCGGCCCTTTGGGAGAGGTTGGCTTTTGTTAAGCACGTTTGCACATGTAGGAGCACGAGCGTGCGCACGTGTACGAGCACGAGCACAAGCACGAGCACGAGGACAAGGCCTACAGCGGTTCTGACGTCATTTTATGTAAAGAAGGACGGACCATGCGCGGACATTTAAAACAATGGCGGCGAAAGGTTTACGTTGGTGTAATGCGGAGGTGGAGTGTTTACTGCAGATTTGATCAGATGAAAATATTCAAAAACAGTTGGACAAGACACACAAAAACTCAGAGGTCTATGGAAAGTTTTGTAAGCAAAGCGACGCATCGTGATGACGTCAATCACTGCGCGGGACGTGTTACGGCATGATGACGTATAGGCAAGCAAGAAGCATTCCGCCGAGGCCCAGGAAGTGTGAGTACAAACGGGCCTGGCCTGCAGGGGGAGAGGGGGGGGGGGGGGGGGACAAGTACCCTAAAGCATGGGGTTTGTTGAGGAACTGAATGGGAATGAATGAGTCAGGAGGAATGGCAAAACTGATTAAAAAATTACAAATAAATTAGAAATATAATATTAAGCAATACTGCTGTATCTCTGTGTGTGGTGCTTTAAATTACTGTTGTTAAATGCTGGACATCCAAAACTTAAGTGTTAGGTACAGAACAGCAAATGCCAACCAAACCAAGCAAAGAACATAAGAAATACGCAAATCTGTTGTTGGCAAATCAATAATGTCAATTTGATTTGTTTTATCTGTTAAAAAAACATCTGTTTAGTAGCCATATTATCATAGGAACAGCAGAGTACATCTAGTATGGGAACAGGTGTGGCCAAAAATGCAAAAGTTTAGCTTAAAAAGATGTTTTTGGCTAGTAGAAGCACAACCTATAGTCCACACAGCTTTGCAGCATGATGGACTTTCATAATCAAATGAAATTCTGAAACACAAATGATAATGAAAAGTGAACTGAAACGTATGTATATGTGAGAGGGAGAGAGGGGATAGTGGGGTACAGGATATCACTCTCTGATCTCAGTCTCCTTCTTTATCACGCCACAATCTTCATCTCATCCCCAAAGGATCTATTCAGACCTATTTAAAATTGGAAACATGGAAGTCAGAGTTTGACCAGAACTTGAATAGACCCCAAGGAATGTCCTACCCCAACCATTCACTGAGCTTGGCGTCCCCATGAGAGCATAGAACTAGACACCCATTAAAAAGGCCCTGGACGACCATTTGCCAGTCTCTGATACCCCTTTAAGAGCAGTATAGTGCTTTAAATGGGTTCTTTCCTTGCTGATTGCGTGTCATCTCTGGAGCAGATAAGACAGCAGGCAGCAGGGTCTTTGGTGGAGCAGCATGCTCCCTTCTGCCACAGGAGAGACGACTGAGAGGAGTCATCCATCACTGCTTTTGTGAAGCCCCTTCGCAATGGGATGAGCGGCTAATGACTGCTTTGCTGGGTATATCTGGGCCTTCTCTTGAGGTACAGCATGAAATTTGGAGACTTGCAGTTTTGATTGGAACTATGACTGAATGCAATTTGAGACAGAGATAAGTAAGGATATTAACTTACTAAGTTTCACTTCCTTGTTCAGCAGCACACTGCAGGGTTAGGCAGAGAGCTGCTCCGGCTGGATTGTATTCTCTGCCTCCACACTGTGTGCGAGGCCAGTGAGGGGGAAGGGAAACAGGAGATTTATGTCCTTCTGTGACACACGCTGCTCTAGGTCTCATGTTAATGGAAAATGAGATGTTTAAGAGTCTGGCAGAGAAATACAGCTCTCTTTAAATCCTCTGCTTGTCAGCCAGTGTAACAGCATTATAACTACAGTTCAGCATGGTAATGCTGTTAATGACAGTAATATGTCACGTTTTCAGCAGACTTTCATGCTTCTTTTACTCTGCATCCCTGCGTCTCTAGCTGTTTCGAATACAGCTTGCATGATGCTGCATGAATGCTTTACTTCAGGCCACACGCAGCATTTACATGAAAGAATTAGATATGGCCTGAAGAAGCCCAAGAACTGAAAGAAAAAGTGTTACTCTGTAAACTGATCACTATTCAGACAGAAAGTTAATTCACAATAGACGCCCAGTTTATCAATACATCTTCCCACTCTCCGCCTGTTCACTGAAAGGCCTGTCAGTGAAACAGCCTCACAATGCTTCAACTAAGGTCTGTGGGAAAATAACTTGGGTCATAATCGTGAAATCTTTTCCAAACAAGGAGGGACAATTCCATACTTTCCAGCCATCACAGTTAGCCATTGTCCATCCAATCCGACATTCCCCTAATGCCCACATGTTTCAGATATCTCCTTCTTCCTTGTTTCTTCAATTATGTGTCTGTTTACTTTCTAAAGGCCTCTCTCTGCCCTCTGTTCTCAGCCTTGCTGCCCACTGTTCTGTAGGAGAGGAATGGAGACTGCATTAGTTGCTTGGCTTCACATTGACACTTGGGCCTATGGTATAAGATATAGATAAAAGAGGGATACACAGTGTCTAGGTCTCCCTGATCAAGCACTGGAGCTTCATAGAGACCATCCTCAACAAAAAAACAGCTGTATGATTGTGCAAGCAACTAATAACAACCCATATTTACGTTTGGTGTGACCGTAGTAATTATCGTGAGAGCAAACGAGGAAGTAACATAGTAAATCTATGAAACAAACACAGGACTTTCACCCGTGTGAAACAAAAAGTGACAGTGACTTTTTTTTTTTTAACTTACGTGTGTGATGTTGTAACCATGCCCCAACCCCAGTGATTTCCAGGTAAATCCAATATGGAAGTGTAGTTCGCCGAGTGGCCTCAAGGAGCAGGTTTCATAGTAGAGCAATTTCTCATTGACCCTCATTTAAACAGGCCATTTTTTACAGCATAATTAAACCTATTTAAGGCCTGGTACAAAAGAAATGTCAGTCAGTATGTTTAGACCATATCTCCATGACAACACTGAGGGCATTTGACAACATTTCATATAATTTCACAACGTTAAATAGAATGTTCACATGTTGCACTCAGGTGATTAAAAAATGCCACCGTGCTGCCGTTTCACAGGTTTAAAAGAGCAGTCGTGAATGTTGTCATTGGCAATCAACCTAGTCTGACGTTTAGGTATGGGGACCTGTCGTTTCATAATATAAAAGGAGGTTTATCTTTACATTATGGCACTGATCTAGCAAGAAAATACATCTGGATAACCTGCATTGAATCAATATTCACGTTTATTTAGTGTGTCTTAATTTTTATTGTTTGATTGTCTTTCAAAATTCTTACTAGTCCATTTAGGAAATATTGTGTGACTTCTTTCACAAAATGTTGAAAGAAAACAGATTTTGTCTAATGTCAAATGTCTAATATATGTTACACCCCAATTTAAAACTTTACCATACCTTTTCTTCTAGTGTCATGGAAATGCAGATCAGAACACAGTCTGGCCTACATGAACTGTGTGTTTGCTGCTGAACCATGAATGACATGATATCTCATCTGTAATGACCTCGGTACCATCATCAAACTTGTCATATACTGCCTATAGATGGTTATCACTGCCGGACATCCCTGTTCAACACTTCAACCCCTGCCTACCCTCATCAACCAACCAATCCCTAAAACAACAAAAGGGGACATAAAAGCAGCACTGTGTAAACCACAGAAGCCTCTCTTCCTCTTGACTACAAAACCCATGGCCACTGCTTAACCTTTCAGCAGGAGATTTCAGCAGGATTTTATCCAGGAAAGGATGAGTATACTCTTAGCTAATTCTACAGTAGTTCTGTAGTCTTGGTGGGACGAGCCTGACTATGTAGCAAAGAGGCACCATGGGGCTGTCATGAAAAGAGTTGAAGTGAACAGCTGCTGTAATGACAACATGGATAACTATTCATTGTGATTGCTAATATTCATGTTCTGTTTAATATGTGTATTTTTGTGCATTTATCAGAGATCTTTTTTGTTATTTGATCTATGAAGTGGAACACAGTGGAATATTGTTCTCAGATGCCACTTAGTAAGTGATTTGTAACATTATAGCCTACAGATTATGCTGTTTGTACACCACACAAAGCGACCCTATTAAATCTCATCAAACATAACAGCCCATATCATATCTTCTCCGCCTAACACTCCTTAGAGATACACACTGCCTCATCTGATCTGGACCATGTCCAAAATCCTCCAGCAAAGCCTAAATTTGTGTAACAAGATCTGGACCTTGAGAAGCACGTCTGCCACAACAAATTGGCCTCATGTAGAGAGAGAAAGAGAGAGAAAAAGGGGGAGGTAGGGGAAGGCTGCAAAGCTAATGAAGATGTAAGCTAGCAGAGGGAGGTAATCTTAGAGCCTTGATAGCCTGAAGGGGCCCTGCCCCCTGATGCTCAGCATTTGGCCCTGGCTCAAATCGTGAGGACAAACATCATGTCTTCTTCAATTAGACACAATTCTCTTTGGGTAGGCAGAACATGGTGAACACAGAGCGGGTTTTCTTAAAGATGGACAAGGTGTTTACTCGACTTTGACGATGCATTATTTCTTGCCCCAGAGAACCTTTTAGAGAAATATATTGAAATCTGGGGATTTGGATATGAGCAGGTTTAATGGTTTAATGGTTAACTGTGCATAAGTTAATTTGATTTTTTTGTGTGCCTGGTTGGAAAAATAATGTTTGTGATTGTTATAATCATTAATAATATGAGTGTGGTCGAGACCTACTCTGTATGGAAAGTGTCCTGAGATAACTTCTGTTAGGCCTTTGATAAAATTTAATTGAATGGACTGTGAGGCAAAAAAAACTGAGCTTGATTTCAAATGGGCAAACTTTTTGTGCTGTGAAGCAGGTATAGGTGTAGGATAAATTAAATGCATATCCTTGTAAAGCAGAACTTTATCTTGTCCAATTCAAATCCACTGCCTCTGTATAATGTTTTCATATCCCTGGCTATCTTTTTTCTTGCAATGAAGGTGCAAATTAAATCACTTGTCCACCTGCCAAAACCTGCATAAAGAGCCGTACATTCATCTTTTTATATGCCTAGGACTTTTTTGTTTTTGTTTTACTTTACAATTATTTGTTTAATAATTATGTAGTTTTGATTAGCACCGGCTTCCTATCCTGTTTTAAATGAAAGGGGACATGGTTTTGTAGAGCTGAGGAAAAATTGAGACTCTAGAGACTGAAAATGTCCTATGGCTTCCCTCCACAGCCAACCTAGCAGATATGCTTATATATGTCCAAAGACAAATCAGTCCTTAGTCGCCTCACAGATGCATGCCCATCGAGACAAGCAAGCAGACATTCAACTGTTCATCTAGGTACCTGTCCCTTCATTTGTCTATCCATCCGTTCATAATTTGGCATTGTACTATTAAACCTTTACTGTTATATACCTCCAATTGAGCCAACCAATCAAAAGTTTTATGAGTATCTGCCATCCTCATTTATATCATTCAACCATCCATGTCGACAGTAATAGGATATATGGGACAGCTCAGATCATAGAAGGGGTTACAGTTCTGGCTCCACTGCAGCCAGAGAGACTACCACTGTGTTCAATGTGAAAGCAGAGAGAGCTCAGGAAGGTTTGTAGGTTGGGATGACTTTACAGCCTTTGTTGACTCAACAAGGAAAGGTAGAACATCACCACGGATTTCTGAACGGGGTGAGGAAATTAACTCAACATATCAAGGCACATTGTGTAATATATGCCATAATCAGTGATTGGCAGTTGATATATAGTTTAACTTTACAATGATCTGGAGTGAACAATGGATATTTTTTAGCTAAATGTGACAATTAAACTAAGCATTAACAGTGTAAAGTGAGATGCCATTGTGGCCTGAAACACTCTTGGCCGAACTTGTGTACGACATTGTCAGTGTGTTCTTTCTTCCATTCCACAAGTTTTATGCTACTATTGAAGTACTGCTTTTAGTAAAGCATACAGGTTTCTAAAAGCCTGACTTTCACTTCCACTGTATACTTTTATATGCAACATGTGCAAAGCCATCATTGTCTTCTTGAATACTAGAGAGGGGGAAGGTTCTTGCCACCAGCTGGAAGGTTCTTGCCACCAGCTGCAGAAACCAAAGGAACATCACCTCAGTGGATTCCGTGGTTACTGTAAAATTAACCATTCCCATCCCCACTGTAACTATTATTCTCCTGACCCTTCCATGTTGAAGAGTTATTGGATGTATCACTTCACTTAGTGCTTCCAGAACACAACGGGTTAACACAGAGACTCTCACTCTTGGCAGTGATCCCAGACTAGGACATGCCACTGCATGTGGAGGTGCAGACTGCGAAACATCTGTTTGGTAGCACTGTGACACGCACCCACATATACTATTTGCAATTCGTACAGCAAAAACACAACCACAAATCCTAATTATTGCTTGCCTTTTCTCATATTTCCAGATAAGATAACAGCATGTCTGATCAATTTATTTCAAATCTGATGCAGAAACACTCAGCCTCTTATTCTGTAAACTATCATGTCATGAAAGTAGAGACTCAAGAAAGTAAGATGCTGTAGAGTCTTTATTAGATGAGGGATTGAACTGGCCGACTTAAATACCTCTTTATATTTCAATCTTCTCCTTCAAATAAATGCATGCCTAAAAGCCAGATGTTTTAGAAAGCTACATATTCGCACTGCTTTTATTTCAGAAGCAGACAGTCTTGTTTTCTCTTAAATAGCCACTGCTGCAGAAGAACTGGGTTTACAAGTTTTCTTTCGGGATCAAAAGTTAGTATTAACATATACCCGCAGTGTTGGGGAAGATATATATTTTTTAAATGTCATCAAAGCATATTGCTCCTCTTTTAGTAGAGGCTAGCTGCCCCTCTGCAGCTCCAGCCAATGCAGCGTAACATCTCTCCGTTATTCAGATTGGATCTGACTGTCCGAACCAGTCTCTCCACTACTGGGATTAGTACCTGTAATATTATTTCAGAATTTAAAATTGTAATCTCTTACACAAAATCCCATGAATTGAACATGTCACTCAGTTACTTGCTACTGCCCAACACTGTCACCCAAGACTCTTGCATCTACCATCCTTCTGCAATGCCAGCATATTATCCACTACAGATCTAGTCTCGCTTAGCCACACCCTAGTGGCTACCCCACACATTCATTCTGGAATAAGGCAGAAAAACACTGGCTGACTTGCATTTATTTAAATAAATAGTCTTGTGGGGGGACTTCCTTTAAACACAATTAGTAGATAAAAATCTTACGGGGTTCATCTTTAAATGTTAGTTTTAGTAATCTACTAATTTAGGTGACACATTGATTTCTTCCCCCCTCCTCTCCCTCTCATTCCCTTTCATGGTGTACAACAGGGGCCTTTTGTTTATTTAAGACCCACTATGCCAGATATGTGGTATGCCACACTTGAGGTGTGGTGCCCTGAAGCAGTCAAGTAAATAAAAATGAAAGCAGCAGAGAGAAACAGCTGTTGTGCATACGCCTTGCTGGAGTGAAACTGAGATAACTGAGAGGGGGTAGTTACCTGGTCTACAACACAGTAAATTTGAGAATATCAATATGAGGGACTTGATTAAACTGCATTATTGTTTTCCGCCTGTGAAATATCTCACCCCATCTCTGATATATCTCTCTATTTGTATCTCCAACTCTTTGCCACTCCCTGCTGAAGGCTGTGAGAGTGGAATTGTGCCCACAGGCGGTAGAGCACGGGTGGAATTACTACCCTGACCATGCCACTCAACTCGCTCTCCTCCTGCTACAGGTGTGTTGCCTGATCTGGTTGTCTGAGGGAGTCACTTCTCTCTCTGTTCTCTTCCCCCATTATTTTGTTATTCTTCCAGGAAAGGTATGCCCTTTGCTGCCGGTAAAGCATCGTGTACAGATGTCACACCCCCATCCGCCAACCTCATGTCACTCACCAAACTGAGGTTATGGGTTCACTGAGCTACAAAGAAAAACTTCCCCGAAAGTCTTTATGTCAGTACAACTTAAGATGATACAGCACACATGCCAAACCAGAAAAACACCATTAAAGTAATTAGGAAATATTAGATGTTATCTTCATAAGAACAGATTTTTTTATTATTTTTTAAGTTTATTTAGAATTTAATCTCTTGATTTTCCCTCTTTGCTGCTCAATGGGATTGCAGAGTAAGCTCTATGGCAGAAGCCCTACAGCTAGTACAGTGAGGTTCAATGATTTGCTCATGTGCACTTCAGCATGTAAATGCTGTACCATCACATGTCTTAATTTCCTTGCGGTAGTCATCCCAAAGGATCAATAAAGAGAAGTCTAAGTCTATCACAGTCATCAAAAAAGAAATCTGGGACTCCTGCCCACAAATAATACTCAGTTACTCCAGCCTAGGAAATATTGTACCTTTGTGTGTGAGAGACAACAGTGGGGTTCCCCAACATCACAGGATGTTACATACGAACATACAGCATCACATCCTGCCTTCCTCTCAACTGCTATACCACATCACGTTGAAGAAAAAGCATACAAACTTCAAACACTCACACACACACACACACACACACACACACACAAAACAACCAGCCCCACATATACTTGAGCACATTCCCACACAAAGCACAAGTTGAGTTTTTCTGCTGTGTTTCAGTTTTGTTTTCTCTGCTACTGTACTTCACTACTTTCTAGGCTTTTTTTCTTTGATTCCTGTTTGCAACTTAACCTCTTTAGCCTCCTTCAGGTCTTCTAGAATATAAGATGAATAATGTAGACCATGACCTCTTTTCGGAATCTTGAAAAATTGAAAGATTGGTTAACCGGACTTTTTCTAATTTGGCCTGTATTGTAATAAAAAGATGACAATGCTTGCACACTGCATTTCATGGGGATATTGTAGAATTTAGTGAGAAATGGAAACCCTTAATCCAGAGAGAGAGAGAGAGGGAGAGAGATCTGTTTCACTCTGTCTTTATCTGACTCAATGCCCAGTGTGCAATAATGACAGAAGTAAAGCGCACAGCAGTGATCAGTGGGATAAGCTCTCAGACCTTCCATACACCCCTCTTCACTCTAATTGACGAGTGTAATTTGATGGCACTCGTAACAGAGTTAGAAAGCAATTAGCATCATGGCCCATCGGCACAAACAGTGCAGAGAGCCCACCTGTGGGTCACTTTTTAATTTGGTGGAGTGCACAGTGCTTAGCGCAGGACTCGGCCTTTGATATACTCAGTAGATAGTAAATCCTGTTAGCGCTAACTCCACAAACTACCCTACTGCCCAATATCCATCTTATCCACTGGTTAGGAGCTCACCAAGCTACACAACAAATTATTAGGGTGTCATCTGGCCTTGGATTAAAATCCAGACTCATTTGCATAAAAAAGGAGAAAAAGTAGAGATGAAATAGAGGGAGGGAATGGGAGGGAAGAGGGATGATTCAATGATGGGGGAGGGTGTTTAATTAAAGCGACTGATCCGTGCTGTTTGTTGAAGGACTAATTGTCTTTCCCCCTGAGGAGGCTGTTTCCTTAAGGAGCCTCTCCAAATTACACTCCAGACGGTAAATGCTTGTTGTTGGTGAGACTGCAGTACTAACTGGAAAGGAAAAAGTAATTCTAGGAAATAAGTTTATTTCAAAACAATAACAACACAAGAGGAGATTTTCTTTGTTCCATTTGCTCTTCAAAGATATGGCTGGTCCCCAGCGTCTGTGTTTGTTCTAATTAGGCCAGCGTTGTTGATCATGTCAGACATTGTGCTGTCCCTCTTTTCCCCTGGGGAGTGTGTTTAACATGTAGTCCCCAGGCAGGGTAGTTGACCCAGAATGACCTTTAACCTCTCATTAAACCAAATTGGGTTTCCTTTCCTAGCTGTGATCCTCTTGCCCAAATTTCAGACTTTGCTGCCTTTGACTGTAACCCTGCCCTTGAGGAAAACGCCACATGTCTCCACATGACACTGTGTATACAGCACTTGTCAGTCTGTTTTCAGTATGTTATTATCAAATACTCATGAGTTGAAAGTATTTAAATGCAGATGATTTAAAGGGACATAGGAGCTAGTTATTACATATCAAACCTTATTTGATAGATACATGCAACTAGAGTTTGATCACAGTATGGACACAACATAGTTCAACTTGTCAGCACAACTGTTAAATACCAGGGGGTAGTATGAATGTTTAGCGAGGCCCCATGGTTCTGTGAGGCAGCTCGGATTGTGAGCTGTGCCATAATCATCAAAGGATCAAATATTTTTTTTTAGTTGAGCCTGTGTTATCTGTGATGTGCAGGGTAATGTACCTGTATTTCTACATGGACTGCACTACTACTTATTAATTGGTGATGCGTCATGCTGCTGCCAATGTTGATGTTCTCTATTTGGGTTTGTTTGGATTGACTGCATCTTTGATCAGGTGTAATTAGTCTACTTGGATGTAGTCTGTAGACTGTTGGGATAAAGCCTGTCATTGTCACCTATTTTCGTTATCTCCACTTTTTATTTTGCTAGGGCACCATCACTGAATCTGGGGCTTAAAGTGTGATTCCGGCGAAAATCATTCCAGGGTCTTGTTGGCACTTACATACATCAAATAAGCTATTGGGACATATTTTTTTCATGTAGAAACTATTAACAGAGAAAGCCGGACGTGGCTAACACTGATTAGTTCTGTACAGTGATGGCATTAAAACAGCTTTTTTAACCACTAATACTGCTCAAAATAACACCAAAGCTCTGCAGTAACATGATAAGTATCCTTACTCATAAAATGAAGCACCAACAACATAGTTGACGAACCCAGAGTTTATTAAAAGAGTTTTTTGAAAGACTTACAAATGGACCCCGGCACCAGCTCCTCTCGTAGGAAAGTCCATTCAAGTTGATTACCAAATGCAATCCAAAAGGAAGGAAGGAAGGAGCCCATTGATTATTTATTCTAAATAAATCATCAAGGGGCTCCTTCCTTTTGGGTTTCATTTAGTAATCGACTTGAATGGACCTTACTATGAGAGGAGCTAGTACTGGGGCCGTTTGATATTGTTATTGGATGTAGGCTTTGTAATTAAAACCTCTTAGTATTCCAGATAGTCTGGTGCTGACAGATTATCATAATTTTTAGTAGACTAAACTAGCATGTACAGTATACTGTCCAACAGGCTAAGTTATGTGTTCAGTTCCAGCACAGCCTCCGATTGGAGTACAGCAAACTGTCACTAGGCAGTTTAAGCCAGTCCGAGTTCCAAAAATCCGCCTACATAGACAAAGCCAAACCTATGGCCCCCCGCTTAACCAAACAAAATACGAGAGAAAGGAACAGGCTGAGAGATCCCACAGCGCTTGACAATGAAACAGTGTAGATTGGAAATGTGTGAATGTGAGTGTGCTGAAAGAGAGAAAGCTTACACAGAAGAGGTATTTCTGTATTAGCTCTCTGTGTTGATGTAGCTGCAACATCATAGCAGAGGAAGAGTCACAAGCCTTTCCTCTGTTCTGACTAACTTTACACACTGATAAAGTGTGTTGTATGTTAAGTGTTGATGACTTTTCTTTAGAAATATCTAACTCTCCTTGACTGTGACCTTTTTTTATACATTAAAATGTGTTGCAAATAGAGTAGTATATTAAAAATACTTTGGAATATTAGAGAGTAAAAACCTGTGTGTAACCTTTTATGCACAGTGTTGTAAACCCCTGCAAGTAAGCATGTGACATCAATATTGTCCTCCATTGGACATTTAATCACAAGCACTTATATTATTATTATTAGATATTATTAGATATTACATAAAATGTATATGTCTCTAATAGATCCATTCTTGTGCCATTCTGTAGCTGAGATTTGTCAGTGAATCTGCTTGTGGACATTGTGAGTCTAGCTGGCACCCTTGCAGTATTTCCAGCCCGGGCTAATACGTTTAACAGCCAGCTGCAGTCAGAATGGGGTGCAACAGGAAACACATAGCTGTCATCAGAACACACTCTACTGGCCAGGGGTCTTGGTGATAAAAATGGGGGATTAATTTATGCAGTGATTATGTTTTCATGATCCAAGAGAGGGTTATTCACTGTCATAGATAGAGTTAATTTATCATTTTCATTTCATCATTTTTGTAGGAGGGTTAAAAAAAAATTTGTAGACGGTTAAAAAAATCCAGCAGAAACATCTCCATCATTGTAAGAAAGTGAGCATTACTCCCTCTTTGCTGCTTCAACTCTTCAAGGAGTGGGAGCAGCAGTCACAGATGGTGAACAAATGTTCTTTTGAGAGAGCGTTGCACAAGACTTGGTTCTTGCATGGCCCAGCAGTGAGCTAGCTTTGCTGCAGATGGTTTAAAATGCATCCTCCGACAAACATGACTTCTTCATCAATTTGTGATGCAATGTAACTTGGAGAGTGGGATACATGTTTTTTACTTTGTTTGTGGCCGAACACAAATAATTTTACTCATCGATTGGTATTGATCAGGGCAGCCTACACATGACATTGTTTATAGTGAATGAACCAGTCTCATTATTTCAACATCATCAACCTAAACTGAATTGAAGGAATTATTACATACTCTTGAGGGCTTATATGTTATTAATTTGGAATAAGTCTACACCCTGTGTAATTAGTGGCTATAAGAAATGGCTGCCAGCAGCACCGTCTGGTCAACATGCACTGTTTTCAGAGAAAAGGTATAAAACATTTCTATAGACTTTGGTGGGACTAATGTTATTTCCAGTACATCTGGGAAATTACATCTCACACCAAATTACAAACCAGATTTTGCTCAGAAAATTGCGGCACAACCCATTAACACATAATTACATTGGGAAAATAATGGCTGTGTGCATTTAATACAAGTATTTGGACAGGTATTTTTTTAGTTTTATGTGTCTTAAAGAAACTGAGAATGTCTGTCTGGGAATTGGCGGAAAAGCTAGAGATCATCCAAGTGCATGTGAGTTGGATAATATGTTTTGTTTTGACAAAACAGTTATAATGCTTATATTTAGTACTTATAACAAATGGTACCTCTGACAAATGCTATAATGACACACACTTTTCTGATGTAGGGACTTCTAAACCAAAAGCAGACAAAACCAATAATACAAATGTGATGGAGCTGGAGATAGATCATCACAGAGTAACTTTGCAATTGAGTCTTCCCTGAAAGCAAACACGCTGCCAGGACCTGACCTGTTGTCATTGGCATCACATGAATGTGACGGCTGAGAATTCTTCTAATGAACGAGTTAAGATTAATAACAAAATTGGACCTGGAGCAGAGGGGGGGGGGGGTGGGGGTGGGAAGGAGAAATGAAGAGGGCCCAAAGAGGGTTGCCCTTGTGTTCAAACAGTGATGCCCATTGTTTTTGTGAGCAGGTGTTTTGGTCTGAATTGGTGGGCCTGGTGCTGTAATTGCTGTTTGGAATGTCAGCCTGGTTAGAGGATGTGCTCCAACTACTGGGTGTCATTGTCCATGTCCACTCCAATGCCAGAACTCAAGCATCATGTACCCCAATTAAGATCATGAGCTTTTATTAGCCAATTTAGTCCCTATGTCTCCATGGGAAGTGCGTCCAGCACAGAGAGTTATTTGAGTTTTTAACTGGTCCGAATGTACAACAATCATGGGATGTCTATATTGACAATTGAGCTAGGTCTCATAGCATACATACATAGTATACTTGTGTCTACATTTGTGTGTGTGTGTGTGAGTATGTGTGTGTGTGAATGGGGTCATGGTATGGATGAATGTGTCTACAGATAATAAGTTGAATATCTGCCATTTTTGTAGTGAAGCAATACCTTTCTCATGTGGCGTACAATCTTAAAATCCTTACTTACAGCTACGACAAATCTACTGGCTTCATATACACATAGTGTAGGGATAATGTTGTCTGCATTGTATCATCTACTGATCATTAAACAGTGGTTGGCCTCAACGTTAAATGATTTCAAAATAGTAATAAAATTATGATAAAAAAAATGATTTGGTCAGTCACTCATTGAACTGTTTTTCTACTCATATACATAAAGGTTAATCGAACCTTGAAACACAAAGACATTCGTCATCGTCCATTACTCAGCACAGAGTAAGGTATAGGGTACTGTGATTCAGTGGTTGGCGAAAGTCCAAGCTGTTGGGATGATAGTACACACGTACGCCGTGCCTCATATAAAAACAAGGGCTCAATATTTATTTACTGTTTTGCACATAAATTAGCCTATTTCATATCCTAACCCCTAATTGTTCAAAACAAAGACAGACAGTGTTTTCATGATTACCACTGTGATAAAAAAATATGTTGGATTAACACAAAACTTTCAACATTTTTTTGCCAACAGCACTGGTGGCAACAGCTTGGAGAAGTTTGTATTCATCTTCAGAATGTTTTGTTGGAATCTGGTATGGGTTTGGATCGTGATGAACTCACAAGTGAATCTGACAATTTGCTTGTCCAGTCACTCTGAAATATCATCATGCGCTATGATCGCAATTTAAGAAATTTGAACTTTATCAGATTAGTTGGCAAGAACTTTAGATGCAAATGCACAAATATTCTCTCTCTCTCTCTCTCTCTCTCTCTCTCTCTCTCTCTCTCTCTCTCTCTCTCTCTCTCTCTCTCTCTCTCTCTCTCTCTCTCTCTCTCTCTCTCTCTGTGTCTCGGTCTCTGTCAGACAAGCTTGGAGACTCATTGTTCTGCAGGAAATGCTCTCACCATACAGACTGCAGGCTTGTATACTCTGGATTTAACCTTATAACAGCGTTACAAGCATTTAACCAACCAGCTTCCGCTTGCTTTATGTTGAAGCCCTGTTACAAATACAAAATAAACTTTGACAACAAGCTAGGCCCTCTCAGAAAAGCTCAGTAGAGACAGAAGATGAGACAGAAAGTGGGGAAGCATATATATATATATATATATATATATATATATATATATATATATATATTATATCTGTTTCTTTGCTTTGACAGTTTGCTTCAAGTCTACCAGAAGCTAAAAGGTGGGTTTGTTTGGCATCCTCTGCCTTGAGGCCTTTGGGCCAGACACTGAGAGGGCCACAGGGGGAGCAGCTGCAGCTTCTGCCACTCGTAAAGACTGACATATATTTACTTGCATGCACATGTGGAGGCACTCATTGTCTCTCTCTTCCTTTCAAACACATGCACAAATACACACTTAGAGAGCAGAGAGAGAATGAGATTCCCTGCAATGGATGGTGCAGGTGTGAGGATGTTGCCATGTGGGAATTTCCAAAAAGCCATGAAATATGCAGGCTATAATGGTAGGGCCAATAGCCTCAGCTTAACAACATGTGTCCAGAGGAAGGTTTTTTTACCTGACAAGTAGCACACCTGCCCTTTAAATATTGTCTCATCCATTCTGTTATATTCTTTGACTCCACCCAACTCATCTCATCTCATCTTTATCCATCTCTATTCTGACATCTCTGTTTAAACTAAACACTTACTTACATTTTTAGAATTCATTCACTTGTATTGTCTCACACTCACCAACCACCAGAAATGAACTAAAACCGGTCACAATAACGTACATTTTTTGCACCTTTGAGGATAATTTAGCAGTGATGGACTCATTTGTCCAGTATATGTTCTCAGTTCTCTGAGGGTTTTTTTAATCTGCCCTGTAGGCTGAGAATGGCCCTGCCTATCAGCATCTGTGCTCTGCTTTGTCAGTATCTCCCAGGTCTTTCTCATTTCATTAGGAATCACTCAGCACTTAAGAGAAACATTCAATTACGCTCCAATGGTAATTAAATGTTCCTCAAATGTGTTCATTTAAATCATCTTGATTTCAGCTTCAGTCGGGTTTTTAATGCTGAGTGCTCAACACAGGGCTCAAATGAACATTAAGCACATCATCCACTGGGAGTGTTTGAAGGGCCATGCTCACAATCACAGTCAGATGTCATTTTAACCAGCTTAGCAGCGGAACAACTGATAAAATATAATTATTAGGAACAGATACAGACTGCAGAATTCAAACATACAGGCCTTGGTAATATTGTTAATGATACTGGTAGCACAGCAAAGCAAGTGATGCACATTTGCAGGTCAGACATAGCTCTGATTAAGATAAGTCGAGAATCTTGCAATTTGAATGTGACGATTAGTCTTCTTGCCATAAGACCAAACGTGACATTACCCATGATTACTTAGCTCTCTGGGTTAGATTATGTCTGATTTGACACGGGTAATAGGAATGAATTGAGAGGGGGCAAAATTCATCCGCTCACGTTTCATCGTGACAAAGGTATTCCTCATAATGGGTTTAGACTGTATGATGACTGTATATGAAGACTGAAATGTCATTGCTAATCCTACAATTAGAAATGGCTGAAATTCAGGTCCAGAGTTTTATACTCGCCATAAAACTTTGTGCTCTCTCCTTCTGCTCTAATAGGTTTACTTTCACTAATCAGACAATGCACCATAAATGCTACAGGTTTAGTTTTATAGTAGCTAATGCATCACTCTAAAAGCTGGAAACTCTTTTCTTGTGATGTTAACCTCTGAGTGGAACATAACTAAAAGATATTTAGGAGAATAAACTTTTAATCGCCTCTATTGTGTGTTAAAAGGTCCACCTCCTATCACAATGGCCCAACCCTGTACAGTCCAACATAATAAATGTAATAATTATGTGTTGGTGAAATAACTGTAAATCATTTAATGACCCTACAAGGCGAGAGTTATTTTTAAAAGGGGATTCATCAATATTCTCCAGGGGTACATGAAGAAAGGTCAGAAAATCTCTCATTAGGCTATGAGCATGCGCATATGTGTCCCCCTATGTGCATTTGTGTAGCCATGCATACATTTGGGAGTTGGTTTGTGTCACTGTGTCAGCTTGTGTGTTCCTATTTAAGTGTAAGTGTCTGATGTGTGTACTGTGATTGGAGATAACTATGATATCAGAAGAACGCAACACAACACAGGAGAGCCATCAACGGCATCCTGATCATCCAAACACAAATATACATCGATCTTTCATCACTAAGCTGAACTGTCTGAACATCAAACTGTGGTTTACACAGACAGCCATTTATTCTGTGCGTCAGTGGTCTTTCTAAGTGTAATTGTCTGTTACTATACATGTGGACGCGTGATTAGTGTGTTATCATCCATTACTACCACTCCCCAAACACACATAAACACACCACACTTTTTTTTTTTTATACATTTTCATTTGCTCAACAATATACAGCGGGGCAAAGAGTTTTACAATGCATTTCTAGGGTGGCTAAAAGTTCTCTTTTACTTCAATGGTCTTGTTCTCTGATACTTCTGTTGGATCTCTGCTGTAATTAGCTTACTAACTCTCTTTAATTGGGAAAATTATACTTTATTGTTAGTCAGTTCCAGGTTACAGTATAGCTCAAGGGCACAGGAGCAGCTGGGAGGTGGAGGCTAGAGACTTAACAAAGACACGAGTGGGAGGCGCAAACTCCTGCATGCATTGCTACAATTCCTAACTTCAAGGAGGCCCTCAGCCCTGACTTCAAGGAGGTGGACAGATATTATAAATGCATGCAAGCCAATACAATATCCCTGACACAAATCTATTTTTATTTTAGTTGAGCCAGGATCAGAAAGGAATGTTGATATCTGTATGATAATGTTAGGGCTATATGAAGTAGGATTTATGTTGACTTGCGTTATTGCACAAAACATTTAGCTCCTTTCTGGACATCACTCAATTTTAAAACAGCATACAAATTAAGCTATTAAAAAGGTTTTCTCTCTTACAAAATAGGGCTCTCAGACTTACCTAAATTTGTTATCATGTTAGGTGTAACTTTGTTCAGTATCGTGGAAAACTCTGTCATTGCACTGTAAGTATTTGTTTTAACAGTTATATCAAGAAACACATACAAACACAGACATTGGCGCACCCACATATATACTGTACACAGGTTAACAGGCACGCTCAAGCAGCCCAACACACACACACACACACACAGATAGAGATGAAAGTCTAAGTCGCGTGAAAGCATTGGGGGCATCCAAAGGAGATAACCCTGGAAAGATATCCAACAGTTAATATGCCATTACACTGCTATACACATTAACCTTACACATGACAGTAAACCAATACATTATGTTCATGTGAATGTAATTATGGCTAATATGCGAGCCACTCTGCCAACTCTTGTGCAATATTGACCAGTGTTCTTCGATTACTCTACATGTGGTGAATATAGTAGCCTACATTTACAGGCCACAAAGTATTAATCAGCAACCATGTTATTTAACTTCACAAATATTCAGTTAGAAGGTAAATAAATATGAGAGATCAAACCTCAAAACTCTATGTCACCCCTGGTCATGTGCCACTGAGACAGTCCTGGAAACATGTGTGACTCTACTGTTCACAGCACTGTAACACATTCACTGGCTTGCTGTTGGTCCCTCGCCCCAGAGCCACAGAACTGACACTAACTCTGGGTTGTACGCTAGAGTTCTCCAGTCAAACAAAGCCCACTAGCTGTAGGCTACCAAATAATTTCCACGAGTGTCAGAGAGTCCATCCAAAATCTACCTCAGACTACAGATCTGATCTCTCCCTGACCTTGTTTTGTCTGCTCTTTCCTCTGTCACACCCTTCGCAGCCTCACCCTCCCTCTGACTAATGGATTAAGGTAATTATGACATGGCTGTGCCCACATTCTGTTGGTGGGGTGAAAATTGATATTCTAGCTTTGTTGTTTCTCACTAAACTGTTGATGAAATTGCATTGCCCCTAGAGGGATACCAGTTCTCATCACGTTAGCAGAGATGTAAAGCATGGATAGTCTTCCTGTCTTCGTCTTAAAGTTAAAAGTGGTGCTCAAGTGGTCTTGTCACATTAAAAGCTGTGTGCAACTCCATTCTTTTGCCTGTGTTGCCTGTGTGTTTGCAGGTGCTATCAGCTTTCAGGTATTCACCAATGCAGGCATGGATTCAGTAATAGGCTTAAGTAAGGGTGGGTTACAAAAGTGTTGGAATGTAAAGAGGCTGATTAGATGGCCTTATTGAGCCCTGACTAGAACTGAGCAACCCCCCCCCCCCCCCACACACACACACACACACACACACACACACAAACAAACACACATCCAGACAGAGAGAGAGACATATCGTAAACAACACACTGACCTCTGCTCTTTCCACTCAGTCGCCTCTATCGTTCAACAGACTGAGACGACCCCTCCTAATAGTCTAATCTAAATGACACTCTTTGTGTTATTGCTGAGTTTAGGTTAAAGGATTGAATTTGTTTACATTTCAAAGTATATTCTGCAGATTATCGCAAGCTACTGTATTGGCAAATGTCTTGCATATCTCCAAATGTCACTATATACAAGCAGCGAGTCCATTGGAAGTTGTATGTTAAAGTCTTTTACCCAGAGAGGACATTTCAAAGACTGTGCCCTAATGTTTACTTCTTACAATGTTAATTTTAAACTTCAGTGGTCAGATTTATTTTAAAACTCTTTGCCTGGTCTGTTGCTCAAAGAATATTCTCATCACTCTCGGCGTATTGGAAAATCATTGTTGACTGAACCCATTGAACCCTCACCTTTGATATCATCCTAAGTGCAGGAGCATGTGAGAGCTCCAAATTCTGTATGAGGAGTGGGGTAACAATTACCTGGACAAAGGCATTTCTGAGGACAGAAAAAGGGTAAGGCTGATATTTCAGATGGATGTAGTTCCAAACTAAGTATTTGGAAGTCACCATTCTGCCACTAAGACCTGATCACTTTAAAAGAAAGTCTTAAAATCTTAACAGTATAATATTTATGTCAATAAACTGTCAAGAGTCACTCCAGTGTTCTACCGAACACACTCAGTTGTTTGCTATGGCTTCAAAATTCTTCCAGTTTTACAAATTACCTAGGAGTCTGTGATTAACCCTTTTAATGATATTGTAATGTTTCACACCTCAAACAACCTGCAATGCTCTACGACCTCATCACTTCTTCCTTCAGGTTTGATACGTTCTCCTCACAGCGGCCTGATACCTCTCCATGTAGATCTCTCTCAGCTCTGCATCATCAATAACTTCAAAGGCACAAAAGCAGCTAAATTAGGTCTGCCACTTTTCTTCTGTCATGACTAATGAGCTCTCCCTTCGTTTGTGTATTAGTCTCGCTCTGCTGTGGCCGTACCCCAGGGAACAGGCCACTGCTGCGCCTTCCCATGAACAGGTATGCCCAAACAGATGACAAGGCAACAGAATGGAAATAGAAACAATACAGTTCTATTTGAGTTCTGTTTGAACCACACGCACAGTGTTGTATTAACTTGCAAGCAGATGCATTAATTTACCCCTTTACTGGAACATTCAGTTACTGGCAATGATTCTCACGATTCTACCCTGTTGCCTCACTTTTGGCCAGATACGCAGTTGTGCTCACTTGGAAGGATGTTTCCCCGCTCAGACTAAGTCAGTAGCTCCAAGACATGATGTCCTACCTTAAATTGGAGATGATACGCTTCTCAATCAGTTCTGAGAAGGAATTCCTTTTTGGGTGACCCTTTTTGACACCCAAACAACAAAGGCATGACATGTATTCTAACATTACCCTTGACATTAAACGTAACTCATTATTTCATGGAAATAGCTATATCTAGTTTTATATTTCTGTTTCTAGACATTGTGCTTCATACCTAAACTAGATCACCAAGGGGATGGGCGATGATACTGTTACCACTGTTATAGTTGCTGTTATTATACAGTATGATACTGTATTGATGTTTATGGTATAACAATGATAAACTATGTGTGCTCTTACATGCTGAAAATCTCAAGAAAAAGATTTAGGGAAGAAAAAGAAAGAAAACAAATGAAACTGAAAGACACCATCATAGCTACAGTTTTTCGCAACCATAGCAAAAGTGTTGCACTCCTTATGGTTATGAAAATATCTGGCTGATTGGCAGGATCATCTTCCACTGCTTTTGGCAGGAGGGATGTGACTGATTTGGTCTATCATTAAATTGTGTGCACCCAGGAATCTAAAAATACACATTGTCGCAACGATGAGATCATACACTTGTGAGTGAGGGAGAGACAGACTATGATTATAGGCTTTTGTCACAGGAAAGAAATTGTTATTTGTCAGCACCATGTCAAAAGAGGCCACAAATTAAATCAACACTCCAACTGGCCAGGCAGACCAAGCCTTATAGCCTACTTCACTCTTTTCTCAAACAAATTGCATTATCATTGAATGTGTAAACTGCCATGTGTCATCAGTCGATCAGCAGATACAATAGGGAACTTAAACTTAAGGGTATAAATCCCAAACTAAAGTATAGTCATCGTTGTTGATAAATCAAAGCTAATACATAAGTATCAAGCTAAAATAAATTAACGTTTGTTCTATGTGAGGAACTTTATCATAGGTCAGCCAGTAAACTGAAACTGTATCTGTTTCACACCAGTAGTGAACTAAATTGTCTGGTGTATAAATGTATGAAATATCAATGTATAAAAAGCATCACAAGGGTCTCAATACACACCATTTAAAATACAATATTCTTTACAGTGTGGACAAAATAACTAATGGTTTGATCCACATGGTTAAGCCCATTATGATCCCCTTAATTATACAGGACACACAGTGATATGGAAACTAGAAATACCGAGACTGCTTTATGTTACTGTTGTACATAAATTAAAAGAAGACCTCTGAACTGAGATAAAGTGCAATGTACAAGAGTGGTTTATATGGCTCCACAGCAACGCCTTGGCCAGTGCTTAGATAGTGATTTTTATGGCTGTGGGACATAATATCACTTTGGATGGAACACTGGGTTCACTGGCATTCACTTCCACTGGTTTAACTTTCTTACAGAAGTCCTTTGAAATTCACGACTATTGTACATAATGTGTTTTCATCCTTTCATAACATATTTTATTCTTTATTTTAAAATGTGTGTGGACTATTATACCTATTGAAAAGGGAATCCCATATCCTGGCATATCCAAAAGGTGGCAGTGTTGAGTTTTATAATGGTACGTGGAGGCATCACAAATCTCTTCAATCCACCTTTCATATTTTTGGTCAATTGTCTCAGAAGTTACCACTCAACATCATGCATATGGTAACCTGTGTTTTATATAGCTATGTGTGCTATCAAATAAAAAGGTATCAAATGTTTTTTTTGCGATGTTTCTAGGGGAGACAAACAAAGTGTAATATGCTGCTTTAAAACAGAAAAAAAACAGGAGATATAAATAAAGTAGCATACATAAGCAAATATGTCAATAAAAGGTGATCAGTTGTGATACACTTTAGCTTTAGATAGATGTAGGTCTATCTATCTATCCCCAACTATCTATCTATTTATCTATCTATCTATCTATCTATCTATCTATCTATCTATCTATCTATCTATCTATCTATCTATCTATCTATCTATATCTACAAAGATAGTTATATTTATAGATATATATACCTATCTTTGTCTGTGTGTTCTCTATATGCTCCGCATGAGGAACCGCATGTTAATAACTCTACAGCATGCAAGATCCACTTAATTTAACTTTCAAACTACAATTCTATACTCTATATAGAAAGGTTCGATTCAAATTACGACGTTAGTAGTCAAAGAGTTAAGCATCTATGTCCCAGCTGACAGTCAGCTGATGGTCTTTGACAGTTGCGAAAAGTTTTGTTTCTGCAGGCTTCTAATATGTTAATTCGGAGTGTGCAACCCTATTGGCTCTTCGTCCGAGTCAATTTCCTATTTCCAGCCTGACGTCAGGGCAGCTACAATGCTCTTAAACTCATCTGCTGTGTGATCCCTCTAAAAAATCGCCCCACCAGTCAGCGCCTTGTAACGTGCGAGGCTGCATTCACTCCCCTACCTTCGGCTCTTCTCCCTCTCCGCTTGCGCAATGTATTAACCGTAAAGTGTTAAATGTTTGAAATACAAAACCGCCGAATTTCACATGCTGAAAAAGGACTCCGCTACTCGTGCGCGCGGCACTGGTGTGTCTGTGCAATAGACTCTGCAAAGAAAAACTACTCTCACACGCCTGCAAGTCCGCGGCTACAAAAAGGACGCTGAAAAGCTCATTTTTCAGTTTCAAGACAAACGCTTAAAAATCAAACTGGCTCACGTTCTTCCCAACCAACCCAGTTTGACAGCTGCTATTCACCCCACTTGGAGGACTGTCAGCAGCAAGAGGATGGCATCAGAGCTGGCAATGAGCAACTCCGACCTGCCCACCAGTCCCCTGGCCATGGAATATGTTAATGACTTCGATCTGATGAAGTTTGAAGTGAAAAAGGAGCCGGTGGAGCCCGATCGCAACATCAGCCAGTGCAGTCGCCTTATCGCCGGGGGATCCTTGTCTTCCACCCCGATGAGCACGCCGTGCAGCTCGGTGCCCCCTTCCCCAAGCTTCTCGGCGCCCAGTCCGGGCTCGGGGAGCGAGCAGAAGACACACATAGAGGATTTCTACTGGATGTCCGGTTATCAACAGCAGTTGAATCCAGAGGCGCTGGGCTTCAGCCCCGAAGACGCAGTCGAGGCGCTGATCAACAGCAGTCACCAGCTCCAGTCATTCGATGGCTATGCCCGGGGCCAGCAATTCGCTGGCGCAGCCGGAGCAGGAGGCACCATGGCCGGGGAAGAGATGGGGTCCGCCGCGGCAGTGGTGTCGGCAGTCATCGCTGCGGCAGCCGCTCAGAACGGAGGACCACACCACCACCACCACCATCACCACCACAGCAACAGCCACCACCAAGCACCTGGCGTCCAGTCCAACGGCACCTCTGGGACAATTCACCCACACATGCGCTTGGATGACCGGTTTTCAGACGACCAGCTGGTCACCATGTCAGTGCGGGAGCTCAACCGGCAGCTACGCGGGGTCAGCAAGGAAGAAGTGATCAGATTGAAACAGAAGAGGAGGACCCTAAAGAACAGAGGCTACGCTCAGTCCTGCCGGTTCAAGCGGGTCCAGCAGCGGCACGTCCTGGAGGGAGAGAAGACGCAACTCGTCCAGCAGGTCGATCACCTAAAGCAGGAGATCTCCAGGCTGGTCCGGGAGAGGGACGCGTACAAAGAAAAGTATGAGAAGCTCATCAGCAACGGCTTCAGAGAAAATGGATCCAGCAGCGACAACAACCCTTCTTCCCCGGAGTTTTTCATGTGAGTCTCGACATTATCGTGAAAAAAAAAGAATATCAGGGTTATTCACCGCGCTTAAAAGTTTTCATTATGAAACTTTTTTTGGCATTTGGCGCAAATACCTACTAGACCAAGAACTAATTTGTCAAGATTTTATTTTATAATTTTTTTGAAAACGTCTGCGACTGTTAGATTTGGAGTGCTTTGTCATCCGTGTTTTTTTATTTTGGAGAGACATATTCAGAAAACTTTCATCTACGTTTTGCTATCATACTCAGTATATTATGCAAAGCCCATTTTTTTCATCGTTGTTCATTAGATTTGCAGTGTTTGAGTAAAATATGATTTTTTTTTAAAGTTGATCCAACTTTATGCTGCAGTGTAGGAAGTGTGCATGCAGGCACTAAGTTCATCAACTTGCCATTTTTTCATCATTTTACTTTGAATTCAGTGTACAGATTCCTGTCAAAACTGCATCCATCGAGAATATGTTTTTTGGTCATTTTTTACCTTTTCTTTTTTTGTCTGCCAAACTTGGAGGATTGCGAGCCTGCCGTTTGACGCCACCTCATCTCATGCATTTGTTTGCTTTTGTGTTGAGCAACAAAAGACTGTATTCATTACAAACTGTTCATTGTTTTTATAGAGATGTCTTATTGAACTTCCCTGCATGCTGGACATGTATGTTTTTTTTTTCTTTCTGTGCTTTGAAGAAGTCCTTATTGTCGGATGACTCCAGCATGGCATTCATACTTCATTTTTGGCCTCCTCACTTTTTTGGGACAGCAACAAAAAAGTGACAGGACTTCCCCCCTTATACAAGTGCATTTCAGCTGTGTTGAAGTGCAGCACCACCGGCTGTCATCAGGCTGCAGTGAATGCGCTATGCATTCCTGATGGAAGTTGATCGGCGGGGATCCTGGTGGGGCGAGGGGGGGAGAAAAGACTTCACTGTTAAGGAAATCACCGATCTCTTTCCTGGAAGTTTAGTTTGTTTCTTAAAGGCTATAATGTTATTTAAATATATTCCATTCTGCATTTGACAATAATTTTGAAAGCGTAATTTAAGTACAAAGTTTTACAAGTTGTAAAAGATAACGTGCTACAGGTTGGAGCATATATAATTAATAAGGAGATTGCTGCACAAAACTGTTTTTAACAATGGTTTAGAGAAATTGGCCCGGCTCCAGTTATACAATGAGCAGTATTGTTCAGTGCATAAACAGCGCTTTTGCAGCATGTGCTTCAAATAAAAGTGTGAGAGCTCCGACACACATTTCACAATTGTATTTCCAAAAGTGTTGTTGCAGAAGTCAAACTAAATTGACATTTAAAAAAAAAAACTTGTCTCTTTAACGAACTGACGTATTTTGGACTGAAATGCACTAAAAATCTTCGCCTGTCATCACGTGGAACTTAAGAGGAAAAGGTTAGTATTCTCCACGACTCAAGAAGATACTGTTGCGACATAAGCGTAACATTTTGATACTTTATTATCAGTTCAGGAAACACTGTTGTTTTGTCTTAAACGAACTCAATATTTGCAAAGCAATAACAATTATTATAATCAATAATGTCTGGACATTGTTTAGATCAGCAGGGATTGACACCCTGCATATATAAAATGAGGGAGTACCATTCGCCAATAAATCTTGAAAATATGTTAAATAATCTTTCATCTTATATATAGTATATATATATATATATTTTGCTGTGCAAAATTATTTCACTCACTAACCATATGTGATGTTCATATGTGCTCGTTTTTTCATTTCATACAATTAAATGATATGCAATAAAGTTATGTAATTGTCTTCAATAAGTTTCTCACTTTTTCTTTTGACTTGTCCTGAATTTGTTTTGCTTTTCTAATTGAAACATATTGAAACTCAAACCGTGATGAAGATACTGCACCACATATTAACACTGTATATATTTGCTGCTGCTGCCCTTCTTAGTGTGTTTTCCTCATACGCTAATTTAACAACTGTCCACCCTGAACAAATCAGAAACACAATTTTAGGTTATTTATAAATCCACCTAAATTTTCCAATACAAGTGTCACTCTTTTGTTTTTAAAAATCCCCTAATTTACTGTCAATGAAAAATCATGTTCAAGATATAATGACCCCAAAACATAGACTTAGACTGAAATCTTATTTGTTGCTATTTTTATTTTCAACTCCATTTCCATTCTAAGTTATTGTTTACGATCAAATCATTATGTAGAATAGAAAAGTATCCTATTTAAAATATTTTTGGTCCATGAGTTAATCATCATCTGCATTTATGAAAGTCCTATATGATTTTGTATAATATAATTACATTATATTAACTTTATTGTAGACCTGTTATTTGCGTATGTGATTGAGTCTCTTTGTGTGTGTGTGTTTGTGTGTGTGTTGAGGGGGCGGGTGCATGCATTTCTGTGAACTTAAATAGGTGCCAATGTGTGCGTGTGTGTGTTCCTTGAAAGACAGTATGTTTGGATAACATCTCTGAATTTCTTGTGACACTGCATGTTCTATATATGCTCCCTCCAATTGCTTGCTTCCTGATTTGTGTATGTGTAGTGTGCCTGCTGTCTGTGTTTTTCAGACACTGTGTGCTCACTGTCATTAGCTTGTCATCATTTGGCTTTCCCAATTTCACCCTGCTTTATCCTGTTTGTCAGTTGGCCTGGAGCAGGGGGGGGGGGGGGGGGTTGAGGGCACAACCATGTCAGGCATGTGAGGGGGCGCTGTAGAAGGTGCCAATGTAAGTCAGCCGCTGCGGTGGGCAGAAGAGAGATATGAAAGAGGCTCAGTGCGGCTGTACCCAATCGTGCATTACAGACACTGGTGAAAAGGCCACTTTTCTGAAACACAAGAGGAAAAGTTCTTTTGGAAGTTCTGGGAAAAGGAATAGCCTTTTGGGCATCTTATTTCACTGTTCCAGAACAATTTGTTTGTTGAAACAGGAAGACCCATGTGCCAAAATCCACTTTGAAGAAACACTAAGGTTTCTAAAGACAGTCTGGATTTGTCAGCTTTTTGCAACCTAGCCACAGTTTGTGCGTGCATGGCTGTGAGCAAAGGATATACACAAAGGTCACCTTTCATAATAAAATAACCACACTGTCAGTGTGTTAACAAAGCATTGAGTGATCAATGTTATTCCCTATGAACAATAGTCTTTGCAGTTATAAATTTCATACTTATTAAATTTACAAAAAAGCCATCGTCTGCACCATCTGCCAGGGGTGATGTGCTGCACACCTCGTCAAAAAAAAAAGGAAAAAAAAGGAGAGCCACTTGTGTCCCTTTCTGTTTTGTGTGATTCCTCTGAAGTGTGTGCTGCTGCTGTGGCTGATTTGCCCAGAGTGAGGGGAGAGACTGAGACAATAGTCAGGCTTAGGCTGAATTAAATGATTTTGCAGATGATTAATAGTGGTGTGGGCCACTGGCTACTGCGATGTAGAGATGATAAATCGTGAGTGCAGCTCCGTGCAGCTGTGCCAGTGTTGGGTCTTAGCATGCACACACCATGCAATTTACAGCCAAGCCGGTCTCCTTCTTCCTCAATTTATCTAATTACATCTATTTGATCTAAGCAGTAGCTCTGCAATATTTTGATATTTCTTATTAACCACAAAAATGTATTGAATATCTTCAGGGAGGATAATTGTTTGTCTTTTCCCCCTTAAATGAACATATCTCTGTACTTGCCATTTTAAAGAGAGATCTTTTTTGGGAGGGGGTTAGGCTTTGCTGTGCAATCGTGTGGTGGGCTTTTGATGTGTTTTATTGTGGCATGTAAAAAAATGAAAATTTGGTTTCTGTTTAAGGCCACCCTGTTTGACTCTTTAGCTTGTTTATGCACTAGAAATGAAAACACACTCACCAGCTTCACACACCAGCATCAGCACAAACACAAACAGACAAACAATAATTATTTGCCCCATGCCTTTTGTTTCACAGCCGGATGTCCCTTGTGTTTCTCTGTATTCTGACATTTATGTGATTTAAATACTTCAGTCTCAAAGCTAAATGACATTTACATGAAGACAGATCTGAGTTGCAAAATATCTTTCCTGTTGTCTCTGTGGCACAACTGAGCAATGGTTATGTATGTGATAAATCTATTGATTTTCCAATGATGCACTCATGTGGAACGTTGGCGCTATGTTGGCTGACGGCACAAGATACAGCACAATGTTCACTTAAGTAGTGGCATGCCAGTTGACAGACCCAAAAATAAGAGGTGGTTGGGGGCCTGAATTATTCCAGGATTTAGATTGTGCCAGAGGAAGGGCTGGAGAGGATATGTTGCTGTTTGTGTGTGATTCTGCATATCTTAGCTCACGCCGGCCTATGTGCGAGGTTGATGAGTGCCTGTGTGGATAATATGTGTGTTTGTATGTGTAAATGTATGTGTGCATGCATGCGTGCGTGCGTGAGTGTCCTGTCGTCTTTTGGAGAAGAGGATGAGCAGAGGTCAAAAGTTACAGCACACAAGGCTGCTCTCAAAGTCATTAGAGTAATCCTTGCCCTGGGGAGCTCAAGCTCATTTCCTCTGCCCAGAACCCACTGAATAAGATGAACATGCACATCCGACATGGTACAGTACACAGTAAATTCAAGACTAGTCACTGCCATTGTTTTAAACCCAGTTCCTGTATTTCACCACTGTCTTAGAGAGTTACTCTCGCAGCCTACTTCTTCAGAGCTTCTTTTTTTTTATCGCACTAGTACATTTCTGAGGATTGGAACAAAATTCAATAACTTACTTACAACTTTTTGTTCAATTAAGGGTTCTTTGTTTTTATAGTGTGTAAAAAAACATGTTATGTGTTAAAATAACTTAGCTCCCAGTTGATGACTCATACAGTAAGTTTAAATACACATAATGTGTTTATGTACAGTACTTACATGTACGCAGCACTGAAAATATGTAGAAGAGGGCAGACATAGGGCTCGGCCAAAGCGTGTCATGTTTCCATACACTTGTCTTTTTTCATCCCATGTAGCTGAACAAAAGAAAGCCAATGAGTCACTGTCAAATGAAAATAGAGATGATAAAAGTAAATCAGCCTTTGCAGTGGTTTAACTAATCACAGTAGTATAATAGGGATTGTCCGGTGGTGTTCGTGGCAGCCATAATGATCACCAACAGCAGTTCATGTTATTCTCACAGCCACTTCATTCAAGGATTGAATTGTGGGTGTTATAAAGACACAACAAAACAACCAGTGGTACTATAGGAAAACTCATTGTTCCCTGTATTAATATCCTCAGTCAGACTGGATGCTAAACTGGGATTTAGTCTTGAGTTGACCCACTAATCAAAAGTTACAAAGACCATATACCATTTGAAAAATACCACCAATTTCAATTGTGGTAAAGAAAATACGTATTAATCATCTCTCTCATAGTGCAATGGGTTCAAAATAATTGAAATTTAGAAAAATAAAAAAATTGGATTTTTTTTTTTTTTTAAAGTGTTTTTGTTCTACTTAAAAAAAAACAACTGGCCACTGAAAAAATATTTCATGATGACATTTTAAACACTAGATCTAAGGTCAGTACATGTTTATTTATTAAATCTGTAACAATCGGGGCATGGTGCATTTGTGATGAAAGTCTAACTTTTGCATGACGTTTACATGACCTTTCTTTCTTCTTTCCCTTTTAATGGTTGCTAGCGTTGAAGCCTTTCCAAACATACATATACTATTCATATTTTTAAACATGTTTCAAACCCATCACAAGGCCACGCTGCTTCTTTTAAAATACATATTGCAAGCATCATGTAATTGAATTTTAGTGTATGTAATTCATAAAGTTAGGACTTTGTAAGATTATTTTTCACATTGATAAATTACAAAGCCTCTGATGATTTATGAATTTGGTTCCTAAAAATAGCAAGGCAGTCATACTGGATGTGCAGGTAGTTAACAGTACCAGTAGTCAGGTGTCTCAGCACAACCAGGTGGCAGCCACATCTGTGAATATGACCAGGTTCAAGGCAGATTCAGAGACCTCCTCTCCCTCTACAATGTATATGAGAGGTTCAGTACCCACACACTCACTCCTTCAGAATTAAACAGACGTCAGGGATCAATGAAGCTGCTTATTTTATCAGAGTGCGCTTTGCTCTTTCTATACATTTCTTTCTTTCTTTGTGGCAGAAAGTCTTAGCGTGCTTCAAATAGACATTAAGTGGATACCATGTCATTAGAGAGTTGTCCTTGAAAGACTGGCTGCAGGTTATGTTGGTAATGAGGTGGTCGGGACTTGCTGGGGTAATTTTATATGTCTGTAAATGGACCCAAACCAGGAGCCTGTGACTTAAATAACTGCAACACCATCTCTCAGAAGTCCCTTTGCACAAAAGATGTCAGTTAAAAAGAAAATGTAAGAGGGATTATAGCCTTTCAAAGTAGCATATGCTTTTCATATTTCTACAAATAAAACCCCAATATATGACCAAAATCACAGTTTCAATCCATAAATGTGTTACTGTCATTTAAAGTTAATTTTTATTTTAACTGAAATATAGAGCTGCAGGAGAGCAATGCACTGCTCACTTCCAATTAGGGTTAAGTCATCTACAGGGAACAACAATGATCTATATTCAGCTATTTGTATTTACATGTTGAATATTCTTGATTTAGCTCTCTAATATTTGCAGGTGCACAGGCCTTTTTGTCTTGATTCCCAAGAGAAGTTGTTGCTTTTCCAGCACTGTTAAAATAATTTGCAAAATCTATCACTCTAATGAAAGTTTACACTTTGTGATTTACAGTAGATGCAATGACTTTGTTTTTCTGTTGTGTTACTAATATCATCATGCTGCAAAGCAGCTGTTCTACTGTGGGTCTATATACTCAGTAGAACTGAGTTATGTGGCATTTATTTGAAAATCTAATGATTTAAAATTTCCCTTCACTGCAGTGTATGGGCAAAGTATTTCAACAACTGTCATTTTCCAGAGCGTTTTAAAGGACTTGGCATTAGTGCACAGAAAGCTAAGAGCTAAGCTAATGTTTTTCCTTATGTAGCAACATTTATAGGGAATATAAATAAGTGCATCTGGAGTTTCCTGGAGCAACATGCTTACTGGGAGGGTGCTTATGAAAGTGTCTGTCATGAGATAGTAGAGTCAGACATTAACATCCTCCACTGTTTGTTCATCTGTATGATAAATGACCTCCCTTTTAGCACAATTAATAATGTAATTTAATAGGATGAGCAGGAGTAAAGGCCTTGGCATAGAACTCTGTTGCCTTTTCTGTGCCACGGCACACTATGTTTAGATATTTTAGTTTTGTCTCTTGTGGTTACAGTGTTTTGATCCATGGGTTCTGCCTGTAGAATCTATTTGCATGCAAATTTTTACATTTCCCTACGCATCAAACGTTTAATATGATACATGTACTGTTTCACCAGACGGACAAGGTGAGAGTGAATCTCGCTCAGAATGAATCTACTTGTGCTTTTGTGATTGTTTGTATGCATCAGTATGTGTGTGTGTGTGTATGTGTGTGTGTGTGTGTGTGTGTGTGTGTGTGTGTGTGTGTGTGTGTGTGTGTGTGTGTGTGTGTGTGTGTGTGTGTGTGTGTGTGTGTGTGTGTGTGTGTGTGTGTGTGTGTGACACATGCAGTAGAAGAAACAGAGGAGGTAGATAAGACACCATGTGTATTTTCCTTGATAATCATTTATCTATTCTTATATGTTTTGTCCAATCTGCTTCTTTAGGTCATCGAGAAAATTCCTCCATCTGTGATTTCAAGCCCCTATCCTCCGTGCCCTTGGCCCTCTGAGGTAAAAAACAACAACAACAAAAAACGTTTTACTTGACCTCTCAGCTTTTTTGTTTTTATTTCTCTTCATAACAGTGAGTCAGTTTTGTAGAACTTTGTAAATCTTTAAAATCATCACAGCTCAGCTGCAAAAATACTATTAAACATAATTATAATATAGAGAATTATCACTGGTGATGTTTCCTATTATACACCTACACAATTAAATTAATATTCATATTCATTAATATTAGACTCATTAAATAGAGAAAGGATACAGTCACCACATAATAGTGAGTGTTTTATAGCATATTGCACATATCTATATCTATCTATTTATACCATTGTTTGTCAACCCCTATTCATATGCTAAAGAGCACACACCTTCTTCATCGCATCTGTCTCTTTCGCACCAGTGCCTTAACTTTGCAGAGTACTGTATGCATTTCCCCACCTTATTTAAATCCACAGACACACACACACAACACAGATATGTCACGTTGTAAGTCGTCCTGGATCAACAGCGCAACCAGCACATTATAGGCACTCATTCGAATGTAAATCACATGTTCAGGTTTTGTGTTAGGGAGAAAAAGCAGAGAGTGTCGGGACAGCAAGATAGAGGCAGAATGAAGAATAAGCGTATACTCCTGAAATCAATTCACAGAGTCAGAGAGGAAACTGGGCAAATGTATATTACAAACCCAATTGTTCCTGTAATGTCTTCACTGATTGTTCCATATGCCATAACGCCATGATGTGCTTGATCACGACAATATACTGTAAGGATGAAAGGAGGTATTCATGACTTTGTACCTTGGTGAAGTAGAATATATGTATGTATGTATGTTTGTGTGTGTGAGTGCGTGTGTGTATTTGTAGCCAGTGTTATTTACTTGATTGTGTCTAAGTGGGGCGTGGGTGGGATCAGTAGCTGGCCTTTAGCCAGCTCCACTTAACTTCAGGAGGGGAAGCAGGACAAAAGCCATCAGGGGAGACAAGGACAAATCATCTTTAGATGAAGTGTTTTAAGTGCTCCGATTCTCCTCCCACGTCATCACTGTGAATTAGGTGCCCTCTGCACACTTCTAGGAGGTGTAGAATATAAACAATGCCAAAGGAACGGATGTTAAACGGATGAAAGTGGAAAACCATGAGGGTGTCTATCTTATTCAGCCTCGTAAATCTCAGTTATCTTGCAACGCCGCTGCGCTATACTGATGTAGCGCTCTGACAACCTGGCAGCCGAGCTTAGAGGGGCTGCATGCGGTGTGGTCTGGTCGATCATGTTCTTAGCAGTTTCAACCAAGGCAAAGGTTGCAGGCAGAGCCATGTCTTTGTTTTATGCAAATCCATGCATATGAGGTGGGGGAGGAGAGAGGTCGATGAGCAGTCTGGCCACGTAGCTCCAGGAGGACAGGCTGAGTGATGGAGACGGAGAGCCAGGTCTCTGTGTCCTTGCCTGGGGAAAGAGTGTCCTGACTCTGGCCTGGACTGCCTATAGACACCACCAGGACACTGTGTCACTGCGCCTCTACCCCACCAATGCAGGAGAAAAAAAAAAATCCAGGCACAAATGTATTTACACTGTGTGATGTTGGGATGGCAAGAAGATAAAGAGAGGTTAGCGTTGGTATTGGGCTATCAATGTGTCCCACCTGTGATTGGTGTGTATCCCCAAAGCAATTTCAGTCAAAAGCAACTGGACTTGGTGTGTATGTTATGAAGGTAGGCACACCTCAGGGGTTCACCATGCAAAAAGACACTGGAGTTCAGAGTTCAGCAGGGAGTTCAAGGACCCTGAATATGCTGACAAAGATAAAACCATCATGTGTGTGTGTGTATGCACAGTAAGTGTGTGGGAGACGCTGTGTGAAAGAGAGCAGAGTGTAAATATAGATTGGGGATGCAGTGTGTGTGTCTGAATGTGTAAATATGTTTGATCATGCTGTAACAAGTAGGCAAGACCCCCAACCATGTGGCCAGTGTATGTCAGGGTGGTTTAGGTGAAACTTAGAGACACACGCACCACATCTAGTCACAACAATCCATTTTCAATGTCTTTTGCTTCCCTATATCAGTGCTGTTCATCAGGGCAGTAAATGATGTTGAATGTTTTTCCAAATGGTTTTGTTTCCCCATCGCTTCTCACTCAGCCCTTCCCACAGTTGCGTGCTAGCGGTAACGCTTGATCGGAGGCTCTTCTATCACAGAGAGCTCTATTTCTGGATGCCAGGATGTTGGTCTCAGTCATTGAGGGCAGATGAAATCGATCCAGATTGACCTGTCATTCGGAGGAGAAAATGAATGAGATAGAGGAGGGGTGCAGAGGCCATAGGGAAAGGGGGGGGGGGGGGGGGGGGGCAGTGAAGAAGTACAAAAACAACCTCCTGCTCCATATGGGTCAAAAGTCGAGGGCTGATTTATTCAAGACAGGGCGTTCTCTATCTCCCTCCCACCCCCCCCACCCCCCTGCTCCACCTGCCTCTCGAAAAGGAGTGAGAAACTGGAGACTGCTCAGAAGGAGCTGAGTATATTTAGCCTTGGTGACCAAAGACACTGTGGTCTAACTTTAAAGTTAAAAATACAGATATCCATGTACAGTGAGAGGGGCACAGTTTTGCGTCATAATATGGCACCAAACGCAAGTTTCTCAGCTTGAACCGACTCAAAGAAAGATTGCAAAGCTGCTTGATGCTACAGACTGTACTTACTGGTCACATTCATTAGCGTTATCATTAGTACTACAAATGATTCAGTTCAAATGGGGAAGCACAAGCATGAAGCGTAAGCAAGACACTCACATTTCACTGCTGATTGTGAGAATGATGCTTTTCTTGCAACAAGAGAAAGAAAGAAAGACAGGGGAAGAGTTATGGCTGCATTTGTATGTGAAGAATTTAGCCCAGTGTGTTTGGGCAGAGCTCCACTTTGCTAATTATTTTCCCGTGGCAGAGTTCTCAGCATGGCACTCCTCTATCGCTCTGAGAAGAGAGGCTCAAAGGTAAGTGCTTAGTCAGCCCTGCTCTGGGTGTGAGATACTGTTGGGTCTCTGGTGGACTGCTGGGGAGGTGGAGCGGCATGGGACAGAGCCATCACAAGGGCGAAGGCTTTGAGGAGAGGGCAGGCCCATCATCACCCATCATTGAAAGAAAGGGGAGTAAAATACTACCGTCGGAGACAGCGAGAAAAAGCTCTGTATTGTGTCTGCCTCAATCCTCATCATCATGTGGCAATATCACTGTTAGAGCTGGTAGTCTACACAACCCAGTCACTGTGGGCATATATGTTAAAAAAGTCTCGAGCTGCAGGATCCCCTCATTAGTAATTAGCAAATGAATGGACTTAAAACCTAAAAACACATCATCGTCAGTTTCTATGCGGTCTTGATCTCCATGCTAATCCCTCAATTAGTCCAGAGGAAAATGTCTGCGTTCTGTTTCCCTCCTGCCTCTCTATTTATACTCCAATGTCAAACTTGTCTTTCTTTCTATCTCTTTTTAGAGTGACACACAACTCCTCCTCTTCTGTTTGCCCTGCTATCCTCCAAATGACTCTCCTCCTCCTCCTCCTAAGCAAACTTAGCTTCCTTCCCCTTGCCTCTGTAACCAACGTCACCCCCCCCCCCCTGCCGCCTCACACTGCACCTGCTTCTCTCTCCCGCCTACTGCTCCCTCTCCCAACGTTACTTTCCCCCTCCTCTCCTCCTCCAATCCTATTCTCCCCCTCGTTAGCTTGATGAATGGCTTCACTGCAGGGAAAGTGCTGATTTTCATCCCTCTGTCTGATTTCTGCTGGCTGTTATTAATTTCAAACACTCAGAGAAAAGCAAGTGAGTCAATAAATAAGGAAATGAACACACTTCATCCTGCCATATAGCAGCTCTCACAGTCATTCACCCAGGATGCGGATCCTCTGTGGAGGCTGGGCCTGCATTTATACTGATAAAGTTCAGTACCGCTCTTGAATCACAACATGTTTCAGTATTTTTTTAAATCGGGAATAAAAGTCAGCCAGCGCCACTGCATCATATCGAATGTTTCTAGAGTATTTTAAGTATCTTGATTCACTCAGACAAACAGGACCAGAGGGAAGCACAATGCTACAAAGTAAATAGCTTCAGAGACCTGCAGTGTCCTGTCTCATCTTTCATCTTTCACACCGGTGGACCATTTTCCCTATATAAGTATACAGAGAGTGACAATGGGAAAAGATAGAGAGAAGATGCATGGTTAAAGAGAGGCAATGAGAAGCAGCAGCCTAACAGAGTTATCGATGTACATTAAACGATGATGTCCACGCAGTGTGGCCGGGACTATACATCTAAGTGCACATTATTTACATTGCTGGCTTAATTCATTGTGCTTGCCTGTTAACATCAAACACAAATAGCCTCTGAGACGAAAAGATTCTTTTACTTTTGTGCTGTCAGATAGGCACGCTTGCACCAAAAGTTGTTATTCTCTATTTTATGTATTTAATTAAAATGAGTTAGGATGTCTAATCAAAACAGGATCTCCATAATGCATGCACAGACACAGGAATTAAAGGCTGAGATATCATCAGGCTGTTTACAAAGTGTTAAGACAAACAAGCTGGTGTAGTATCCTATTAATACATGTCTGAGACACATACACATGTCCTCAGTTGTGTGGTGTGTGATCTGCAGCGACAAAGCTTATGTTTCCCTTGGCTCAGGCAATTATAAACAATCAAACAATTACCAGACAATATTTGGTATCACATTAATAAACATACAGGTTTTATTAAGGCCAAGACTTCCTTAATTTGCTGTTACATCTCTGACACCTCACTTATTTATTGAATTCAGTTTCCTAAAACTGTCCTACTGAATCAGTGTGAAGCGCAAATATGTTTCTGTAAAACAGTGATTATATAAGATATACACAGCGTGTATATCGAGTACACACCTCATGCTAGGTGTAGTGTGGGGGGATAAAAGCACTGCCCGTTGACCTTTAAATGTCCCATGTTTTAAAAAGTGAGATTTCCATGTCTTTTTTTTATTATAAAGCAGGTCGAGGTGCTATATACATAATGTGAAAGTATCACAACCCTCAATTCACAGAGAAATGCACACAACCTGTATTCAGAAACTGTGCCTTTAAACCATAAATAGGATATAAAATGGATGTAGCTTCTACGTCAATGTCAATTGTTTCAAGCTGATCCAATCGCCCTCGCCTATGTGAGTCGCCAAATTTTTTGATTTTGACTCTGCCTTATTTCCTCTTACCAAAAAAGGGCATTGGTGTGACGTTGGGGAGAAGGAGATACGCCCACCTAGCTGACGTACACCGAATTAGCAACCAATAGCACAACCACCCAGGATCTAGGCTAAGAGCACATGCTACTAGATGTGGGAGTCAATGTTGAGATTTCTTCCGGGACAGGGGAGAAAAGGGGGTAATTATTATTATTTTTTTTCTAATATGCACGGAGGCTGTGGTTTTCTTTTGGGAGCTAGACAGGGTGAGAGTGAAAATCCACTCCTGTGTCAGTATTGGAGAACATGTTGATGCGAAGAACACACTGGATCCGGGAGTCAAGTCAGCCAACATTTATGTTATGTGATTTAAACCGATATTCAACATAGTACCATGCCCATAGACTGTAAAACACTGACCCTCAAGGCCCGACCCTCCCAGTGCTCCAGATTAGCATCTAGTGTATAGATCGTAAGCTATATTGCAAGTCATAGTGCAAGTGTGACTATTTAATTAGCTGGCATAACAGCTAACAAGTTGTGCTCCTAAACCATCTGTTAGTACAGTTGATCGAAGAGCAAACCATCTTGTCACTTATGGTAACACCACCACACATATGACCCCAGTCCAGGTCAAGATGACAGAGTTAGCATGCTTATCCTGACAATTAGCCTTGTGAGGGCCAGTGGCTAGCTGTCACTCAAGAGGACACGCCGCTAATTTTTCATAAACTTTAACCTCCAGTAGAATAAAAGCTAGCCTGGTACAAAAAAATCAACTCCCTCAGTGTTGTCATGGAGATATGACCTAAACATACAGACTAGAATGGTTTATTGTGCCAGGCCTTAAATAGGTTTAGTTATGCTGTGAAAACGGCCTATTTAAAATGGGGGTCAATGAGAAATTGCTCTATTATGCAACCTGTCCCTAATGGCAAATCAGCAAACTATACAAATAGTAGGTAGAAAGTACTGCTACTGTACAGTCCCGTTACACTTATTCCCCGGCTGCACTCACAGTGTAGAGACGCAGAGCGCGCAGATGTAGAAGACCTGGAAACACTGACCAATCAGAGCCTGTGAATGTTCTCATTTGTCCAGGTCAGCGTTATTCCCAAAGCAATTTCGGTCAAAAGCAACTGGACTTGGTTATTTGTCGAGGAAGACGTTTTATCTCTCATCCAAGAGGCTGCTGACCAATCAGAGCAGATGAGGCTTTTTAGGTTTGGGGGCACTAAAACAGAGTGTTTATATAGGTATAAACAGGTATATTCAGACATTTAAGTTTGAAAATGTCCGTATCTTTAGTTTATGTGTATCAAAGATGTAGTGTGTTTAATTTTATTCAGTCAGTACTGCACTAAACTCAATTTCAGCATCCAAAGTATTATTTGTGCCAAGTGTTTCGGTTTGGCGACACTGGCAAGTAATGGATTTGCAGAGGTCGCGTCAGTAGACTGCATGTAGGATGAAATACAGGGCCTCATGCAAGAACATTTAAGTGTTCTTATCTTAACTTTCTCTTACTTGTTTTCATACGGTAGGTGTCTAAGAGTGTGCCACATCAGATTTCTTAACTTCTGATTACTGTGTAAATGACCAGTGTAAACATGATGATTACAACCTGTGCGTAAATGAGCGAGCATTTAAAAATCATATGTCATGTCATTCATTTTTAAATGTAAGCAGTGTAATATAAAAATGAGATTTATCTCCCTCTGATCCCACTCTTATAATCCATGTCAAAATGTTGTTATAATATTGTCAATTTAAATTAATAACTATAGGCTAATGGAAGAAATATATTATCATTTGAATTGTCATAAAAAGAGTAAAAAAAAACAAACATATGACTCAAACATAAAAATGAAGTGTAATTTATATGTGATTTTTAAAACTCAAAATTGCTTCAAAGTAATGAAATATACAATACATTTGTGAAAAACTGAGCTTTGGATAACAGCAGAAAAATGCACATAACTTCAACAACAGGTCTGGACTATTTGTAAATTGTGTTCGTACCTAAGATAAAATTCCAAAATATGACAAAATTAGTGAATGCAGCATGTTTTCCTAAATCACTCATATAGGGCACTTAAGAATTAATCTATTTGTACAGTTCTTGCATGAGGCCCATTGTTAGGGAAGAAAAATACAAATTTATAGTTTCAAAGAGCATTTCAAGACTTTGTAAAAGACGTGCCCGGTGACAAAGAAAAAAATACAGTAAATCTAACACTGGTACAAAATTTACACTGCTGTAAATATCCCATTGAGTTTCTGCCATTCCTCATTTAATCTGTGAATGAATAAAATATTCTGAAAGCTGAATGCCAAGACACCCGCATTTTGACTTTATAGAGTGGTAGGAGAGAGAATGAGAGCGGAGGAGACGAGAGGAGAGGAGAGGAGAGGAGAGGAGACTGTAGTAGCTGCAGGGGCAGTGGAGCCTGTTTGTCTGCTTCATGGCTGTAAGCGCAGACATAACTATTGTGTTTACAAGGCTTAGTTGCTCTTACTGTTAAATTATTGGGGTGGGGGCGTGTTAAAGGAGGAGGAACAGAGGGAATGGGTGGTGGGGGTAAATATTTGTCCCTCTCTCTCATAGTTCTGGCTAACCAGGCTGAGGAATGCTCTTTGCATTTTATAATTATAGAGTTTGGGTAGTGTCACCCTCAGAGAGTACATGGCCTCAGAGACCTGGCAGCGGAGGGCTTTCTGCAGACACAATGTAGTGACTGGAAGGCTTAAAGTATGGAAGGCTGAGAAGCATCACACTTCTGCATGTCAATACTGTACTGAGGTGGCACATTAATGTGTCGTGAGGTTACTCTCTGAAGTGCAACATAGGCAAGTTAGGTCAGAACATGCTGTCAACTCAGCTGGTCTCCTCATCTGGTCACCTCACTGTCATCTTTTTGCTGCCTTGGAAGGGTGTGTGACCCCTGGGAATGAATGTTGTGGCAGAGATAAAAACATGAATCAACAGACCCACAGTCCTACAGTTTGCTCACTCTTTCTCAGAACTAAGCACACTGTCTCTTCTCCTCCAACCTCTCTATTGAATGCAATGCACTTTGGATTTTTCCCCCCTCTCTGTGACCTGGCCATTAAAGGAGAGCGATGAGTTCACAGCTGATAGTCTCTGGTTGCGAGGAGCGGAGAGCAGGGTAGGATGACATTATCGGAAGCGGCTGCATATAGATACTAAAAAAAAGAAGAAGACACAAACAGAAAGAGAATACTATGGCGCACTTCTCTCAGTATAAACTTGTGTCTGCTTGGATTACACTAATGACCCCTGACAAACCATAATAAGACACATGCATCTCTATGGACACTAGCCATGACCAAAGGAATGGCACTGTGTTTACTTTCCAATTTCTGCTGTAAGAGACTCTTAGCAAAAAGTAAAACATCATTAGTTTCCTGTTGTGTCCTTAAACCAATAGGTCATGGTAGAAAAAAAGGGATAGTTAATGCATTCTCAATACAAACCAGTATGCCACAACTATCATTAGAGGGAGGGATGTGAAAGGAGGGTGATGGAGAGGGACAAAGCTTTCCCTCCATCCCTGCGGCTGAAGTGGAATAGTTGTGGTGACGGGTTGTGACAGCTGAGGGAGCAAGGGACCAAGAGGGGAGTATCACTCCAAAATCCCCAGGAAACAGAGAGGAGGGAAGAGTAATTTAGGATGAAGCGTCTGCCGTAGCCTCTCTCAGGCCTGGTCTGTTTCTGCTGTCTCTCTCACTTTTGGACACACATACAGAATCACATGTTTTGGGTACTAGATATTTACTTTATTAACTCTCTCACTACATCACCATAATGATTTAGCCAATAATTATAAATGCTGCTTCTTGTCCAGATCTCTGGGTCAAAATTAGACATACGTCAAACACATACGCCACCCCAGAATTAGATGCACAAAGGACGAGCACACTGAATCTCATTTCCTTCCCCCGTCTCTTGATAGTATCCCTAATAGACCTCTCTCCCAGTGGCACACTGCTGTTGCAACATTCACCTACTATTCCTTTAATGAGATGTCAGTGCTGCGGTGTGTATGTGTCGGTATGAGTGTGCATCTGTGTGTGCCTGAGAAAGAAAGATGTTAGCGATCCTTGTGGCCCTGTTTATCTCCACCCTTGTGTTGGAGTAGAGGGAGGTCAGAGGCAGGGCTGCATGTATCCATCTCCATTCCCACGGCTGCTGTCTCACAGGCACAGTGGTCACAGGAGGATGAAAAGACTATGGATTTTTTCTCCTCCTCCCTACACTCACCAGAGCAGGAAGATTAGACAGAAGATGAGCGCAGCCTGGCCCATTCAAAGCAGCTTTAAGCCCGACACTGGAGGCATCTGACCCGAGCTCTCTGGTTCACGGAGCACAAGTGCACACAAGACATGTGTGTAACACACACACACACACACACACACACACACACACACACACACACACACAAACACACACACACAACTAAGGCACAATTTCTTGGTTCACTTTTCTGGTTCAAAGCTTGGTCATATAGTGCCTGGGTGTTAAACATCGACCTTACGACCTCTTTATATTAACACGCTTCAAGCACACACACTGGCCAACACGCATTAAACATTGACAGAAATAAGCACTTATACCCACTCACCAGCAGCCCCAGATGGAGGCTGAGAGTTGCATATGTATAAAAATATATTTGGAGGGAAAACTTGATAGACAATGAGGTGAAGTGAGTCAGGAGGGAAGAGCAGGGGAGCCATATAGGGGCGGGATGGTGAGAGACAGATGGATTGATTCAGGCAAAGAGAAACAGGGATATAAAATTCAAAGCTCTGCTGTTCTCACTAGCAATTAAAATAATTCTGGTATATT